>NC_132917.1:14043367-14657009 GCF_047675955.1 Chlorocebus sabaeus
TTCCTCGTAGATAGGGAATAAATCTCTGGGTTGTCTACGCTTGGATTCTCTAGGTCGGAACTCTGAACACACATTCAAGGGTATCTGCCACACAGGGTAATTCTCAAGGTGAGTTCAAGTCACGTTATCACTTTGAGGTGTGTTTACCACACAGTCCCTACCATGATGAATGTGACCAAATTGCCTAATGATCTTGCTGCTTCGTGAAGGCAAATCTTGTTGCTTCATATTCAGAAAAGAATGCAACACACCCATCAACACAGAAGTGAAAAGTATAGGGTTTCTTCTTTTATGATATCACCAAGAAATCAGTGACCAACACTGATCTGAAATGAGGAAAAGCAAATTGCCAAAGGCTTACAGGATTTGTTAAGATGCCCATTTGTTAAGATGCCCATCTTACAATTCACTTGCAAACGACTTGCAATCCACTTGCAATCCACTTGCAAGAATCTACTTGCAAGCGACTACTGCAACGTGGCTGTGGGGAAGCCATCTTCTGCCAGATGCCAGCTTTAACAGCTGCTTCCTTCTGACATGGCCAGCAAATGTTTGGGCTCTTCTAGGTTCAACAAAATGGTAGTTAGCTAACCAGATATAAGAAATGATCATCACTCTATATTTTGGAATTTTATCCCCAGAAATTCACAGAAGAATCACAATCAAAAGAAACCCACTTGAGAAGCATGGGCCATTTTCCAATAATGGGCTGGCAAGACCATTTTATTCTAGCCTTATTTTACCTTCACTTTTCTTTGTCCAGTGATGTTACAAAAATAGAAGAAAATGACAAATAGTCATCCTGAGAGATTCAAAAGGTTACTACATCAAAGAGAAATTTGTTATAATTTATTTCACTCCAAATGGCAGCAGAATCAGTAATGTAGATATTAGAGGATTCTATGCTGCATGCCTTACACATCTGACATGGTTTGGCTCCGTGTCCACATCCCAATCTTGTGTTGAACTGCACATCTGATATGGTTTGGCTCCGTGTCCACATCCCAATCTTGTGTTGAACTGTCATCCCCCAGTGTTGGAGGTGGAACCTGGTGGGAAGTGATCGTATCATGGGGGTGGTTTCTAATGGTTTAGCACCATCCCCCTAGTGATGTCTTGTGATAGAGTTCTCATGAGATCTGGTTGTTTAAAAATGTGTGGCACTTCTTTGCTCGCTCTCTCTCTCTCCTGCTCCACTATGGGAAGACTTACCAGGGTACCCTTTGCCTTCTGCCATGACTGTAAGTTTCTTGAGGTCTCCCAGGCATGCCTTCTGTACAGATGGAGGAACTGTGAGTAATTAAACCTCTTTTCTTCATAAATTACCTAGTTTCAGGTATTTCTCTATAGCAGTGTGAGGACTACCTAATACAACATCATCACTCAACAATTCTGCAAGTTTTATATTATGTCTATTTATATAACAGGTATAAAAAATACAACTTGTGGCGATTACAACCAAAATTTCTTGGACATTACATGCCCAAATTCCATCACCCTAACACCCCCCAACCCTTCACACACACATACCTAGGTCAGGAGATCGTGTCCCTGATATGAGATGACCTTCCTAAAAAGAGACTAATAGAAGTACAAAAGAAGACGGCAGAAGAACAGAAAAAGTGTCTCCAAAACAAATTTCAGATGAAAAATAGGGACATTATTATCTGTATCTGAGCAGGGAGACTCCTTAAGGAAGAAACGGGGAGAGAAAGGAGCATGTAGCTATCAGGTAGGAAGCAACTAGGTAAACATCCTCACAGCCTTCCCCTCAGAGGTTATTTGGTCATACATTAGCATATTTTAAATTGATAAAGTATTTTAAATGTGTTATATCACTGTTCTGAAACAAACAGGGCAAGGGAAACAAACAGGAGAGCAAGTTTTCCTGACTTTTCCTGACTATTCATTCAAAAACATTGTTGTTCTGGATGACATTCCTTTCTGATTCTACCTCAAATCAAGAGTTTGTTAGAAAAGCTAATCTAAGCTAAATTCCTCTAGCATAACACACACGCCTTAATATTAAAACACCCTAAGGGATTTTAAGCAGGAAGAAAAGCCCATGGGGGCACTGAATTCAAACATTAAACCTCTCCTTAAATTTATGTGCTTTCTTATAGATTCTTGTGAACTCTCTTAGCCATTGCCTAAATTCAGCCTCAAAATATGTCTGTGGATTAATAAAGATTATTACTTTGTTCCAAAAAAGGAAAAACTAGAGCTTATAGATGTAAAAGGGGAAACTTGTAGCATTCAAAGTTGATCAAAGGTAGGAACAGTGAATGCCTTATTTAAGAAAAAATGCAAATAGACTAAGGGGAGAGTGATGATTCCTCCCAGTGCTCTAGTTGGTGACCATTTAGTCTAATGTTTTAGTCACAAGGTGAGAATTCGTTTGAGTGTCATATGTATAACACCGTAATTTGTCAACCCCTGAGTGCCTGTCTCTACTAAATTACTTCATGTGTTATGATAATGATGAGAAATAGCAGTGCTCTCTAATAACGTTGCACTTATATAACAAGTTCCAAATGGGCAATTTTGAGTAAAAACTGTTATATATCTTAGATTATTTATCAATTGTTTCAGGATAATGGCATACTTAAAGCCAGGGTGTTCACTTAGATTTCCTTTAAGAATTTCCAAGACGATAATCTTTGTATAAGTGAATTTAGTGAAAATACTGGCTTTGCTCTTAATATTCATTGATGCTGTATAATAAAATATATAAAATTATTGAAAAACAAATGAATGAAAATTAGCATTAATGACAATTATATTTAAAAAATATTTCATTATAGCAAAATAGACGAAGATATATAAAGATCTAACTTTTATTTAAATGTACTTTCTTCATGACTTGAATAAATGAAGCAATCTCCTGGGGTTTATTTATTCCTGGGGTTTTCCTCAACATAAAGAAGCATGACACTTTTGAACACATCTTGAATTTTATTATAGAATGAGATATATTGCAAGACAACCTCTGGAACACAGGTCAAGGAGGTTCCTAAGATGAACTAGTTACCAAAACCACTCTCCTATAATAACAATATTTTTTAATTCTTTCTTGTTCACTGTTTATATAGCTTAATTTTTTTATTGGCATATGTCAAGGAAAATAAGGTGGAAATTAATAGCAATAAGCAAAGAAGAAAGTTCTACGATGAATAACCTTAACTTCTGCTTTCAGAAACTAAGTAAAGAAAAGGAAACTAAACACAAGGTAAGCAAGATAAGAATAAAGATCAAAACAAAAATAAAGAAAAAATAAAAAAGAGGAAAAAACAGAAAAATAAATAAAATCAAAAGCTGAATTTTTAAGACCAATAAATTGATAAACCTGTAGCCAGATTGATCAGGAACAAAAGAGGGATGAAAAACACAAATTACCAATAATTGATATAAGAAAGATGACATCATTATTGATTCTAAATACATGAAAAGAATAATAAAGTAATACTGTAAACAAAGTAATGCAAATGAATTTGATAATTAAGACAAAATGGAAAACTTCCTTGAAAGATACAAAGGATCAAAGCTCATTCAAGAAAAAACAGTTAACCCTAGTAACTCTATGTCTGTTAAATGAATTGAATTTGTAGCTTAAAACCTTTTAACAAAGGTAACTCTGGGCTCAAATGGTGTGACTGGTGAATTCTACCAAACAGAAAAAACCAATACTGATTATAGATGTAAGAGACAAGAAAATAGTCTCCATGACTGTTACAAATGCACAGACTCTTCCAGGAAATAGAAGCAAAAGGAATACTTCACAATGAATCCTGAGGCCAGTGTTAATAACAAAAGCAGACAAAGACATTGTAAGAAAATAAAACTACAGATCAATATCCCTCATAATCGTAAATATAAAAACTTAAAAATATTAGAAATTAAAACAAAAATATATTTAAGGTATATGATATGGTTTTGGTCTGTGTTCCCACCCAAATCTTATGTGGAATTGTAATCTCCAATGCTGGAGGAGGGGCCTGGTGGGAGATGATTGAATCATGGGGGCAGATTTCCCCCTTGCTACTCCTTGTGGTAGAGTTATCACAAGATCTGGTTGTTTAAAAGCCTGTAGCACCTCCTGCTTCACTCTTTTCCTCCTGCTTCATCGACCATGTAGGATGTGTCACCTTCTCCTTTGCCTTCCACCGTAATTGTAAGTTTCCTGAGACCTCCTCAGTCATATGTCCTGTACAGTCTATGGAACCATAAGCCAATTAAATCTATTTTCTGTATAAATTTCCCAGTCTCAGTTCTTCACAGCAATGTGAGAACGGACTAATACAGCATATCATAACCAATTTGGGTTTATCTCAGGGATGCAGAGTTGATTTAACATAGTCATCCAATGTATTCACCAAATCAATAAACAAAAAGTAGAAAAATAGAAATATGACCTTCTCAATAGGCACAGATAAAGCAATTGTCAAAATCTAATGTCCAGTCCTGATAAAAATGCTCAGAAAACTAGGAAGGACATGAAAAAAATCTATAGCTAAACATCATACCTAATGTTGAATGGCTGAATGCTTTTCCTCTAAGGGCAAGTATGAGACAAACATGTTTGCTCTCACTGTTTCGAAGTCAATGAAAAACAGGGCAATAATAATAATAATAATAAATAAATAAATAATAAATAAATAAATAAAACATCCAGGCTGAAAAGAAATAAAGCTGCTTTTATTCACTGTTTCTTAAAAAGTGAAGCATACACCTATCATATATTCCACCCATCTCACTACTAGGTATTTACTCAAGACAAATGAAAGCATATGTTTATACAAAAGCTTGAATACTAATGTCACATAGCACTTTAATTTGTAGTATCCCCAAACTGGAGAAGACTCAAATGACTATCAACAGATGAATGGTTTAAAATATCATGTGATGCACATAAGAACATAGGTGAATCTCAAAATAATTATGCTGAGTGAAAGAATATAGACCATAAACATTACATAAAATATGATTCCATTTTTACAAAATTCTAGAAAATAAAAACAGATCTATAGTGTCAGAAGGTAGATTAACTGTTACTAAAAAGTACCAGGTACTGGTGAGGGGGAGGAGTTCAAAGGGGCAAGAGGAAATTTTGGAGGCATAATTTATATGCTCACTATCTTGATTGTGGTGATAATTTTACAGACTTATACATTTGTCAAAACTAATCAAATTATACACTAAATATATGTAGCTCATTGTATGTCAGTTATACCACAGTAAAGCTACCCATATCTGTTTCTGATAATCACAAAGGTGAAATCAAGGGAGAGGGAAATATGAACGATAGGTATAAATAGAGGAATATAACAGCACATGCCTTGACTATTCATGATTATCCTCCCCTCCAGATCAAAATAAGAGGTCTTTTTAGGTAAATGAACCTATTTTTTATATTTTAAGGAAAGTTAAATATTAGCTTGCAATGTTATATACTAGCTTACTATAGTATTACAAATAATGACTATTCCTGTGACTGAACTCTTAGAACATTAGTTCATTTAGAAAACAGCACTCAGGCCAGACGTGGTAGCTCACGCCTGTAATCCCAGCACTTTGGGAGGCCGAGGCGGGCAGATCACGAGGTCAGGAGATCGAGACCATCCTGGCTAACACAGTGAAACTCCATCTCTACTAAAAAAGAATATAAAAAATTAGCCGGGCATGGTGGTGGGTGCCTGTAATCCCAGCTACTTGGGAAGCTGAAGCAGGAGAATGGCCTGAACCCAGGAGGTGGAGCTTGCAGTGAGCCGAGATCATGCCACTCCACTCCAGCCTGGGCAAAAGAGTGAGACTCCATCTCTAAAACAAACAAACAAACAAACAAACAAACAAAAAGCACTCAAAGAGTTGATGATTATCAACAAGAACAACATGCAGTTACTTTTGCAATACACTGAAGAGCAAATAGGCTTTATAAAGAATACAAAGAAGTTAAAATTCACTGATTAGATGTCTTTAAGTTAGGACATTTTTCACAATATTCCAGCAGGAAAAACTATATTACCCTTTGGCATAAAAGTATGATTAAGAATTTTAGACCTGACTTGAAATGTCAAGGTTACACTCCAGATCAAATGATTTTCTGAATGATGGTCTCAAACGAGAATGGCAATAGCCAAAACATCCTTTTATTTGTTTAAAATGCATGCTAAACATTCCAGAACCCGCTATAATCTCTCCACCAGTTCTCTCACCTTAGTGTGTGCATTGCACTTATTCTTACTCTCAACTCTTTACCACTGTGTATAGTCACAGTACTTTGGAATTGAAAGGGATCATGGGAATCAACTTGCCCATATCTTCTATTATTTTTTTTAAGAAAAGAGATCAGATGGATAGTCAGAAAAGAAAAGTGAGTGCCTCAAGGTAAATGGGTGAGTTTGGAGCAGGTTAAAATATGTAATTTAGATCTCTTTACTCTCAGTCCAAAACTTTTCTTGCACCATTGGATTTCTTAAAATCCTCAGCCTCTATCACACATACACATGTGCGCGCGTGTGTGTGTGTGCGCGCGCACACACACACACACACACACACAGAGATACTAACATTTTCAGGATAGAAATCTTGATCTGAAAATATCATTATTTCCTACCTAGTAATTTCATTTGACAGAATCCCCACTATTTTGTTTTTCTTCTGCAACTGATTCCAAGATACAGTAAGCTCAGGTCTTGAATAGAGCCAGCTTAATTTGAGAATTAATGTTCCTGTCATCACCAATATGCTTCTTTGCAGTTTTGTTCTCTATATGGGAATACATATCTGACAACTATCATATCTGGTATCTTACTTTAGGTATATGTGGCCCAGCCTGAAGTGGAAACACCTGTGAAAGCATGGACAATGTTGGCATGTCCCGGTGCATCTCCTATATTTGATTTAGCTGAACTGAGATATATACACAAGGTGATTAGAGTCTTAGGATTACTCTCAGTGTGATAACAATTTATTTAAAATCACACCTTGATAAGATCTGTGAAATTTCACTGAAGACCACAGCCAACATACCATCTCATCAATAAAATTCTATTTCTGAAATTTATTTTTTATACCTATTTTTATACAAAAGATGAAACAAATATGAGAAAGTTGTCATTGGCTTTAACCCAATACCTTTAAACCAAGCTATATTGCCTGTAGTCTCTCGTGGCTGCTGCCCAAGAGATCCAGCCTTTTCCAGTCTGGCTCCTTTAGCAATTTTCTTGACCTTTTGGATTTCCTCTGGCTTTGCTCTCACGTCTTGTCTTATTTAAGGATTTACATGAAAAAACAATCTTTTGTTTTTTTTCTTTAGTCCGCATATCTACAAATATGACAGGTTAGATTTCCAGGTTAGATTTAGTGCCAGGTGTTCCCAAGCACAGGCGTGTGTATATCTGCTTCCCAACGTTGACAATTTGGGGAAATATGATACAATATCAGCCTTCAGAGCCAAAGTTCTGCATCTCCAGCTCTACTGAGCTGCCATGAGGTCATCCAAAGAGGCCTCTACGTATAACCTCAAAATGCATAAATAATGGGAGTCCTTGATAGCCTCTGACTAAGCATTTTGTATTATCTTCACATTCTCTCGATAAACTTTGGATGAAAACCACATAGCAGAGTGATGCAGAGTATGTGGATAAATGAAGAATTTTATCCTGCATCCAAGATCATTGAGCCTGTATAATGTAACAAAATAATCCCTAAGCTAGAAATCAATTTTAGGCCCAGTTCTTCTACCAACAGTATGTATCTCAAACAGTTGGTTTATAGGATAAGAGTAAAACACAAATACAGATGTGGGGACAAATGAGACGATAAATGTGGGGATATGGTTTGCCCTGGGTCAAGGGCAGGACCAGGTGGAGATACTTGAATCACAGGGACAATTTCCTCCATACTGTTCACGTGGTAGTAAGTCTCACGAGATCTGATGGTTTTATAAATGGGAGTCCCCTTGCATAAGCTCCCTCTTGCTTGCCACCATGTAAGACGTGACTTTGCTCCTCCATCACCTTCCACCATGATTGTCAGGCCTCCCCAGCCATGTAGAATTATGAGTCAATTAAATCTCTTTCCTTTATAAATTATCCAGTCTCAGGTATGTCTATCAGCACCATGGGAAGAAACTGATACAGTAAGACATAGGGAGCTGGGAAGGAAGCATGATTCAGGGCTGGGACAAAGACCTCTGAGTCAGACTTGGGCTCAAATTGTACCTGCCTGTTTTTTTCCTTGGGCAAGTTATTAAATATTTTTATTACTGCATAAAATGGGCAAATATTTACAATATTGGTGTTTGTTGTAGAGTAAAATAAGAAAACTGATAGTTTCAGGATTTGATTTTTTTAAAGGTAGTAGGTACCCTGTACAGAAGTCCTATGTGAGGTCATCATATGAGACTTGCAAAAGACATTAGGATGAAAAAATAAGTGTTTTATCCTTTATTGGCCACCAACTTTTACCTTCTAAAGAAGTTAGAGAAGCTGAGAATAGAACAGAAGAAGAGGATGGGAGTGCCCACAGCACCCCAAGCCTGAGGAAAGTGGCTTTCAGCAAACAACATGAATAATAATAACATGCTTGTTTCCTGAAGTTTGGAAGGCAGAGCGGATGACTATTAGATCCATAGGCAGAGACAGAGAAATCTACATGGAGAAAACACATCTTGCTAGTTAGGCTTACAACAAAGTAAGTCACCAAAGTGGGATTGTCCTGAGCTCTGAGTTTGTCAAAGAAAGAAGTGAGAATGTCTGTCATGAGTCAGTTATGCTCTGTACAAAGGGCAGAAGATTCTGTCCAAACAAGGCACCTGGTGGGCTGAAGGACCTGAGCACACAGAAAGTGCCCTGCTGAATGTTTAGAAGCTACAGAAGGAGTAGTACGTGGCCATACAGAACGAAATACATGTGCCAGCATTAAGAAAACACTATGTGTGTTCCCTGGTAGGGAAAGGTTTAAGAAGATCAATAAACATGCTCCTGTGTGAGAAAGAGTAACCAAACACCTGCTAAGCCCAGGGAGACTGAAACCAACTCACACCACCAATCAATCAGAACTTTCTGGCACCCTGTTTGTTGCCTCCCCTCATCATTTCCCCATCAGAACCATTAGATAAGCCCACCTTTAAAACAAGTTCAATTTTTAAATGTACACCAGAAATGGATTGTTTCTTATGTTTAAGCTTTTCTTTGGGGGTTGTTGGATTTAAGTCATCAGGCTTGTTGGTAGATATGTATCTACTTGTAACTTTGCTTTTTACCATAATCATGCACCATTTTGTTTTCAAATATAGCTTTTAAAATATTATAAACATTGCCTGGAAAAAATGTGTAGCACTGTTTTACTATGCATGAGTTGAGTAGTCACACCATTCAAACACCCCTACTTCTTGTCTCTCAATCAAATATTAAAAAAGAACCATACATACACAGTCACTACTGGTGAAATATGTATATATGTTGAACATAATCTAATCACATTTATTAGAATTAGGCTAAATATAATAGTTTTTAATTTTTTGAATTATTTGTCAATTATTAAATATTCTAATTTAAATTATCTTATTTGATTCTAGCAACAGCCCTCTGGAAAATTATATCCCTTTCTAGGCTTATAATTTCTTTGCTTCTATTCAGGGATCTAAAACTCAGAGATATTAGGGACTTTACAATGTTTGCTATTGTACTATGTCCTTTTGATACTCAATGCAGATTTCTATCTTCAAAAATGTTGCAATATTGCATTAACTGTATTAATGTGAAGTAAAACAATAGTAAGGGAATGTACTAATTTTATTGTCACATCAAAAAATAAGTAGTTATTACATATACACACTCAGTTTTTGTGCATGTGTATACATATAGAGTATATTTATAGCAAAGACAATTTGTTAGGTTTTTAAAAATTTGTTTTTCTTTTTTCATGGTGTCTTAACCTTGTATCATCATTTCAGTGCTCCTTTCATAAGATAACATCAGCTCTCCACAGAGGAATCCTAATGTAAGTTGTTTGTACAACAAAGCCTCCATTATCAAAAATTTTATTTGGAGCAATCTGAAACTTCCATAACAAAAGTGTGAATTCAGAAATAAGAAAATAGTTATCTTAAAGCATGTATAAATTTAATATATTAAAGGGATCCTCATTCAGAAATTATTGATTCTTTGTTACTACAAATTATAATAACTGGTTTCCAGATTTTCTAAGTCATATTACATTTAAAGCACAAAATATAAATATATTTGATAATTGTTTACTTGAGTATTTATTGCTTAGTTGATACAGTTCAAGCCCTGTAGTAAGCTTCAAGTCTACAAAAACTTAGAACAAATGGCCCATGTCTTCAAATATCTTATATGTTTATAATTTCACATATAGAAAATCTGTCAATTAATCAGCATGCACTTCCTCCATTCAGAACACATAAAAACCACAGACTCAGCCAGACTCACTCACTTGATGGATGACCTGCCTGTAGATAGGAGCTATACATTTCAGGTCTTCTGAGAGCTGTTCTGTCACTCAAAAAATGTCCTCTCCACTTTGCTCACCCTCAAGCTGTCTGCATACCTCATTCTTCCTTGATGTGAGACAGGAACTTGGACCCTCTGAATGGCAGGACTGAACGAGCTGTAACAAAAACAGGCTGAAACATATCCCCCACTGCTTGCTACATTTCAGGTGACCAGAAGCAGAGAAGACCTATGACCCTTCTAGGAGCCCAGACCTAGGGGCTCCCGGAGCCAGGGTTGTGACATGCTGTAACTACCTCTTTGGGGCTCTGTGGTTGTGGGTGTCTCTGAGCTTTTGGGCACCACCATGTTCTGCTCATCCAGACGTGGGTGCCTGCAGTAGAAGCCACTTGTGGTACAGCTAGTCCACCTGCAGGCTTGCACAGAGCCAGCACCTGTGCCAGTGCCTAGAGCTGCCCACCGCACAGCAGTAGCCAGCATGATAGACTGTGCACAGTGTTCAGACCCCATGCTAGCATTCTTAAACACACCTCACCACTCTGTGCCTGGCTTGCCCTTGGCAGGTGTGGAATCCATGCCAGTAGTATGGGCTGAACACAGCCGGCCAGGTCAAGTGGGCAGAACAAACCCACCAACCCAAGTAAAGGCTCCACCAGCTACAGAGGTTTTCAGCTGTTGAAGTGGCAGTGAACAAATGCTGTATCACTTCTATTACATTAGTCAAAGCCAGTCACGTGGAGAAACCTAGATTCAAGGAGTGAAGACTCCACCTCCTAAAGAAAGAAGATGCAACATCAATTGCAAAAGGGCAGGCATACTGGCATAGGAAGAATTTGTGGCCACTTTTCTAATTTGCCACAACAGACTATAGATGGAATAGAGTATTCCTTGGTCAGTTGAACTAGGTGACATGGAATGTCTTCAGCACCCTCCTGATTTGTGTTTTCACTGAGTTTTCTGTTCTCTAGTGGCATAATCTTTCTCTTATTTTACTGTATCATCATATTACTTAGTGCATGGCTAGTCTTACCTCTTCTACACACACAGTGATTGCTGACTTGACATTAATATTTCCCATAGAGTTTTAATTGAGCTATTTCTAAGAGAATGTGGTCAGAAAAGTTTATAAAAGTTTATAGAAGTAAGCCCATAATAAAAAGGTTTGGTAATTTTTATATTAATTTCTATTAGACTATTAGAATGTAATAAAGGTAGAATATTATAGACCATCAATAAACTAGAACTTATGTGTAAACTATTCACATTTAGACCTTATATGATGAAGGGACAGAGCAGAATGAAATGGAGAAGTGGCTTCCTTCAAAGAAGAAAACAAAATATTTAAAAATACAAAATTCTTCTAGAGTTGATCAGAATTGAGAGATAAAGCTCTAATTCTCAGTAATAAGAGTTTCTTTCTTTTTGTCGACAGAGGATAAAGAGATGAGTGTACTTAGATGGAGCTAATATTGTTTGGAGGCTTTCTGTAAAAGGCAGATGTTGCATGGAACCTCTCTGAATTACCACTTGTGCAATATTGCAACATATTGCCAGGGAAAGCTGTGCTACAAAATTAAAACAGTTTAAAAAATTCAGTCAGGAAAGATGCCAAGCATGCTTATGCTGAAGTCAAGGGTCATGAGGAGAAAAGATCAAAACATAATGGTAGGTGAATCACTTATTTGTTTATTTAATAATTTATTTTTAATTAATTCATATATTCCTTAATTCATCCAACCAATATTTATTGATAATTCACAATATATGAGATATTAGAGATAAGGAGATCATAAAAGAACAAATAGCAAAAGCAAATAGACAGTCGTTCAACAAAACTACCACTGACCTATGCTTTCAAGGAGGCAAACAAGAAAACAGATAAAAAATGTATCCATAGCAAATAAACATAATTATATATTTTTTGATACAGATAATGCATGAAGCTGTAGAAAAATACCTTTGTTTGCTGATTTGGAATGCATTTTTCTACTACAAGAGATGTCACTTTTTCTACATAATTTAAATTAATTTTTTTCAAACGTTTAGTTATAACATATGTTTTTAATACATCTCAAAGGACAACAGAAATGTCACAAGAAAAAAAACATTATGAACAGCAATCCTCAAGAATTTCTAATCATTAGAAGTAACTCTAATGGGTAAAATTTTTACCCACATGGAAGTAACTTAAAGCAAGTTATTTATTCTTGTTATGAAAAATCTGTTCTGGGTGATCAGAAAAAATCTTGGGTTTTGTGATTAGGCTACCTATTTAGAATTTAAATAAATGTTTTCACTCAACTGTCTTGAATTTTAAGATAACAGACAGAGAGCCAAATCATGAGTGAACTTCACTCACAATTGCTACTAAGAGAATAAAATTCCTAGGAATACAACTTACAAGGGATGTGAAGGACCTCTTCAAGAAGAACTGCAAACCATTGCTCAAGGAAATAAGAGCGGACACAAATAAATGGAAAAACATCCAATGCTCATGGATAGGAGGAATCAATATCCTGAAAATGGCCATACTACCCAAAGAAATTTGTAGATTCAATGCTATTCCCATTAAGTTACCATTGAATTTCTTCACAGAATTGAAGAAAAAAAAAAAAAAAACTACTTTAACGTTTACATGGAACCAAAAAAGAGCCCACACAGCCAAGACAATTCTAAGCATAAGAACAAAGCTGGAGACATCAAACTACCTGACTTCAAACTATATGACAAGGCTACAGTAACCAAAACAGCATGGTACTGCTACTAAAACAGATATATAGACAAGTGGAACAGAACAGAGGCCTCAGAAATAACACCACACATCTACAACCATGTGATCTTTGACAAACATGACAAAAACAAGAATAGGGAAAGGATTCCCTATTTAATAAATGGTGTTAGGAAAACTGGCTAGCTATATGCAGAAAACTAAAACTGAAACCCTTCCTTACATCTTATATAAAAATTAAATGAACATGGAATAAAGACTTACATGTAAGACCTCAAATGACAAAAATCCTAGAGGAAAACCTAGGCAATACCATTCAGGACATAGGCATGGGCAAAGACTTCATGTCTAAACCACCAAAAGCAATGGCAAAAAAAAAAGCCAAAATTGGCAAATAGGATCTAATTAAACTAGATCTTCTGCACAGCAAAAGAAACTATCATCAGAGTGAACAAGCAACCTACAGAATGGGAGAACATTTTTGCAATCTTATCAATCTGACAAAGGGCTAATATCCAGAATCTATGAGAACTTAAACAAATTTACAAGAAAAAAATAAACAACCCCATAAAAAGTGGGCAAAGGATATGAACAGACACTTCACAAAAGAAGACATTTATGCAGCCAACAAACATATGAAAAAAAGCTCATCATCACTGATCATTATAGAAATGCAAATCAAAACCACAGTGAGATACCATCTCACGCCAGTTAGAATGGCGATCATTAAAATGTCAGGAAACAACAGATGCTGGAGAGGATGTGGAGAAATAGGAATGCTTTTACACTGTTGGTGAGAGTGTAAATTAGTTCAACCATTGTGGAAGACAGTGTGGCGATTCCTCAAGGATCTACAACTAGAAATACCATTTGACCCAGCAATCCCATTACTGGGTATATACCCAAAGGATTATAAATCGTTCTACTATAAAGACACATGTACACGTATGTTTATTCCAGCACTGTTCACAATAGCAAAGACTTGGAACCAACCCCAATGCACATCAATGATAGACTGGATAAAGAAAATGTGGCACATATACACCATGGAATACTATGCATCCATAAAAAAGGATGAGGTCGTGTCCTTTGCAGGGACATGGATGAAGCTGGAAACCATCATTCTCAGAAAACTAACACAAGAACAGAAAACCACAACCACATGTTCTCACTGATAAGTGGGAGTTGAACAATGAGAACACATGGACACAGGGAGGGGAACATCACACACTGTCAGAGGGTGGGGGTCTAGGTGAGGGTTAGCATTAGGAGAAATACCTAATGTAGTTGACAGGTTGATGGTTGCAGCAAACCACCATGGCGCATGCATATGTATGTAACAAAACTGCATATTCTGCATATGCACCCCAGGACTTAAAATATAATGAAATATAAAATAATAAAATAAAATATACACACAAAAGAAACAATTTAGGTAAACCTTTCAATGTTATTTATAAATTTGTGTAACTTACATCTTAACTTCTCTCAGCAATGTTTTAAAGTTTTATTACAAAGGTTTTGCACAAGTAGTTATTATAAAGGTTTTGCACAATATCTATATGCATTTAATTTTTAATTGTATGTTTTATTAATATTTTAATTTGAATTTTCATCTTTTAAAATTATTGAAAATAGACATGCAGGTGATATTTTGTGACCTGGTATCCTAAAACCCTACTAAATGCAGTTTTGAGTTCTATTAGAATTTTTTCATAGATTCCTTTTTTTTTTTTTCTTTCTTTCTTTTTCTTTTCTTTTTTATGACAGAGTTTCACTCTTGTTGCTCAGGCTGAAATGGTGCAGGGGCATGATTTTGGCTCACTGCATTCACTGCAACCTCCATCTCCCAGGTTCAAGCAATTCTCCTGCCTCAGCCTCCTGAGTAGCTGGGATTACATATATGTGCCACCATGCCTGGCTAACTTTTGTATTTTCAGTAGAGACAAGGCTTTGTCTGCAAATAATGTCAGTTTTGCCTCTTTCTTTACAACTGGTTTGACGTTTATTTATTTCTCTTATCTTATTATGCTGATTAAGATCTCGAAAATGGTATTTGACAGGAAAGGTAAAAATGAGCATCCTTTCTTTTTTTATGATCTTAGTGAGAAAGTATTTGGACTTTCACAATAAATACAATTTTAACTGTAGTATTTTGTTTGTGTTTTTGTTTTTGTTTTTATTTTTGTTTTTTGAGACAGAGTCTTGCTGTTGCCCAGGCTGGAGTGCAGGGGCATGATCTTGGCTTACAGCAACCTCTTCTTCCCAGATTCAAGTGATTCTTCCACCTCAGCCTACTGAGTAGCTGGGACTGCAGGTGCCCACCATCATGCCCGGCTACTTTTTGTATTTTTAGTAGACACGGGGTTTTGCCATGTTGGCCAGGCTAGTCTTGAACTCCTGACCTCAGGTGATCCTCCCGCCTCGGCATCCCAAAGTGCTGGGATTACATGTGTGAGCCACCACGCCCAGCCTATTTGTGTGTTTTTGATTTGTTTTTGTAGTTGCCTTTTACGGGGTTGAGGCAGCTCCCTTTCATCCTTTTATTCTTGTTTTCTCAGAGGTTTGTTTGCTTTTTTATGAATGGGAGTTGAATTTTGCCAATTTTTTTTTTTTTTTTTTTTTTGGATCTTTTGAGATCCTATAGTCTTTTATTAGTCGGTTATAAATGAGATTGCATTGATTCTTTTTTCAATGTTGATTCGGCCTTGCATTCCTGAAGTATATACCATTTGGTCATGGTGAATTAATCTTTTTACATAATGCTGGATTCAGTCTGCTAATATTTTGAGGATCATTGCCTCTATGTTCACAAAGTATGTGTTTCTGTAGTTTTCTTGTGATGTCTGTGTTCGGTTTTAATATCGGCTGGTAGCTTCATGAAACGTTGGGAATTATTCCTCTTGCTCTATTTTCTGAAGGTTTAGTAGGTTCGGTATTCAAAAAATATTTGATTGAATTCATCTGTGAAACAATCTAGGCTTAGTACTTATTTATTGGTCGGTTTTGTTGTCTATTTATGTCAGGGGGTATGGTTAATTACTATTTCAATTTTAAAAATATAAGCAGAGTTGTTAAGATTTTAGTTTTTCTTTCTTTTATTTTGAGACAGGGCCTCACTCTGTGACCCAGGCTGGAGTGCAGCAGTGTAATCTTGTCTTACTGTAACCTCAAATTCCTGGGCTCAAGCAATCTTCCCACCTCAGCCTCTGGAGTAGCGGGGATTACAGGCGCACACCACCATGCCAGGGTAATTTTTGTATATTTTGTAAAGATGGGGCTTTGCCATGTTGTCCAGCCTGGTCTTGAATTCCTGGGCTCAAGCAACCCATCTGCCTCAGCCTTCCTAAGTGCAGGGATTACAGCAGGGAGCTACTCCACTTGGTCAATTTTTCTTAATTCAGTTTTGCTAAACCATGCTTTTCACTGAATTTGCCTACTGTAAGTGTCAGATGTATTGAGATAAATACTTTCATAAAATCCTCTTATTGTGATATCAATATGTAAAATCTTAGTGAGGTTTTTCATTCCTAATGTTGCTATCTATGCTTTATCTTCTGCCTTTTCATTTTGTTTCAATTCATTGAAGTTTCATTGTTTTTTTTTTTTTTTGCTTTGTTTGCTGATTTTAGTTTCTATTGCTTACATTTTCGATTTCATTGATTCCTGTTAACGCATACACACACACACACACGTGCACACACAGAGTTGATCTTGAACAACATGGGTTTGAACTGTATGAGTTCACTTATATGCCAATATTGTTCAGCCTCTGCCACTCCTGAGACAGCAAGACCAACCCTTCCTTCCTCTTACTCCTCCTCAGCCTACTCAATGCGAAGACGAAAATGAAGAAATTCATGATGGTCCACACTTCCATTTAATTAATATGTTGTCTTCCTTATGATTTTCTTCATAACACTTTATTTGGTTTACTTTATTATAAGAATATAATATATAACGCATATAATATACAAATACATGTAATCAACTGTTGATGTTATTGGTAAGGTTTCTGGTAAACAGTAGATTATTAGTAGTTAAATTTGTGGGGAGTCAAAAGTGATACACAGATTTTCACTTGAGGGAGGGGGCCTGGCTCCTCTAATCCCTGAACTGTTCAAAGATCAAATGTTTATGTGTGTGTGTGTGTGTGTGTGTGTGTGTATTTATAATTTTATTTTTAAACTTATTTTGATTTAATTTGCTTTTCTGTTTATAATTTGTTAAAGTGGAAGCTTCAATCATTTAATTTAGAATTTTATTTTTTAATGTAAGTTTTTAAAGTTACAGTTTCCCATTAAGCACTATTTTAGTAGATAAATTATGTTATACTATGTTATGTTTTCATTATCATTCAGTCAAAATATTTTCTAATTTCCCTGATGATTTTTTTTCTTTGGTCCATGGTTTATTTAGTAGTAAATTGTATAATTTCCAAAGATCTTTGGCTTTTCCATATGCCTATTGTTGTTGCTTTCTGATTCCATTCTTATATAATTAGAGAACATATTCTATATTATTTTAATCTTTTTAAGCTTATGGAGAATGGTATTTTTCTTTCTCCTTTTAGGTATGCTAATTTTAGCTACATGCAATTAAAAACTCTTTTATAGTATATTCAGAACCTAGAATTGTGTATCCATCTAGTCTATATCTCCTTTTATCATTAAGAAGTTTCCCACTCTGTAGCTGGTAATAATTCTTTTTCTAAAGTCTACTTTGTGTTATACCAGTATAGGCATTTCAGCTATCTCTTACTGGTTAGTGTTTGCATCATCTTGTTCTATTTGTTTACCTCTAGATTATATGTAGTAATTTTATATTCAAACCACCTTTTATGTAGTCAGCTGGTTGAGTTGTGCTTTTTTATTTCGTTTGGTAATATATGTCTTTTAACTAGAATGCTTAGATGATTTTATTTTGTGCAATTATTGATATGATTTGATTTATAACTAACATCAGGATATTTGCTTTATCTTCATCCAGTCTGTTCTTGGTTTTATTTTCTTGACAAAAGGATTAATTTAGTATCTTTAAGACTGTATTTGATCTCTACTGTTAGCTTAATACTTATAACTTCTTTTTTTCTGGTTTCTACGATTTTAAAGAAACCCACCTTTACCTTTTAGCATTTGCCTTCGAATGACATTATACTACTTTCCCTATAACGGACTTCCGAATCCTCCTCTGATTTTTAGGCTACTGACTTTTCAGTATGTTATAAACTGCATAATACATTGTTATTATAATTGCTTCTAAAACTCAGTGATCTTTTTAAATAATTTTAAAATGAGAAACGTATTATATACTTATCAGCACATTTATTGTATCCCACACTCTAATTCTTTTGTATAGACCCAGTTTTCCAACTGATAACACATTCCCTTTTATTTAAAGAACTTCATTTGCTGTATTTTTTTTTTATGGTTTAGATTTGTTGCCAATGGCCTCTTGCCTTTTGTTTGTCTGAAAAGTCTGATTCACCTCCACTTTTAAAAGAGATGTTGACTAGCTATAAAATTATAGTTTAATTTTAAAATTTCAGCACTTTAAAAATATCATTCAACTGTCTTCTTTTTTAATAATTTTGTCATTCTTATTTTTATTTCTCTGTACAGAAACAAAGCAGTTTTTAAGATTCTTGTCTTTATTACTGGTTTTCACCAATTTGATTATGATGCGCTTTGGTGTGGTTTTATGTTTCATCTTGGACTTTATCAGACTTCTTGGATCTACAGTTTGATAGTTTTCACCAAATATTTCAGCCATTGTTTCTTTAAGTATTTTTCTGCTCCTTCTCCCTTTCTGAAACTCAATTACACAATCCGAATGGCTTCCGTATTCCTGTATCTTATTTCCACAAATTATGTTCACTTTCGTTGTGTGGTCTTTTTTCCCCAGCACTTCATTGTTAACAATTATTGTCTCATCTTCAAGTTTGCTGAACTTTTATTTTGCAATATTTAATCTGCTGTTAATACTACTTTTTATTTTTTAATTTTTGAAATTTCAGATATTGTATTTTTATTTCAATAAAATAAAAGGAGTGGGTAGATCCTATCTGCAAGCAAGTCGTCTCGTTGAATGAGTGACTGAGTCTGGGGTCTTATGGGCTCAGAATGGAGGAAGTGCATACTGATTGGTCCATGGGCGGCCAATAGTGGGCCTGGAAAAAGCACCATTCGATTGGCCAAAACGTCATCAATGAAGCTCTCACTCTGGGCGTGGACTTCCCTGGAACTGTCGTCTTGGCCCCCAGGCTTCAGAAGGTTGCTGGCTTGAAAGAGGAGTTTCACCAGGGTCCCACCCCTTCCCATCAAGGAACCTGTCTGCTTCCTGCAGCTGCCATCAGTGTGCTGTCCACAGCACTCCTGCTGATGGGCGCCTGCAGGCCTGCCTCCAATGCTGGTCAGTGCCAGGGCCAAGGCAGCAGGGCGCTGGTGTGTCAGTGCCGCCCCAAGCACACGCACACCCAGCTGGGTGACAACAGCACTCGCTCTCAGCCACAACTTTGCTTCCTACTGCAGCTGGTGCTGTGAGCAGAGAGAGACCAGGCAGCAGGAGCCAGCATTTCTGAACCTGTGGGGGCAGGAGACTTCCTGGGTCCCCAAGAGCACAGGGATGCCCGGGTCCAGAGCCACAGCTGGGTGGGCGCAGCTGTGCCCAGGCTGGCTGTAGCCCTACCAACTCAGTAGGGGGCAGGGCTCCTGCTGGGGTTACTTGTTCTTGTCTCCCTGCCAGCTCCGTAGTGACGCCTCCCGCACTGCAGCCGGCATCTTTGCAGTGGCTGCTGCAGATGGACTGCGGCTGTCATCAGAAGGAAATATAATAAAAGCAGAGATTTGAAAAGAATATATGCATTATTATATGCCTTCTCTTAATGATCTTGAGACCTTTGGAACAGGTGAAAAAGATCAGGTTATTCTGTCCAATAATGAGAGAAATGTCAACCAGTCATCCCTGTCATCCTGATCGACAGCTTAATGGCTGTCTGATATGTACATGAGGCCATCATACATCATCCAGCCACAACCCGACCTGCCAGGTGACCACAGATATACCAGCAACGTTAGTAGATATCTGTCAAGATGGCCTAGACCCAAGGGACAATCCGGCCAAGGGCTGAATCACAAGCTAAATACATGCTTTATTTATTTTATTTTATTTTATTTTTTAAATTTTGAGATGGAATCTCACTCTGTTGCCCATGCTGGAGTGCAACGGTGTGAACTCGGCCCACTGCAACCTCTGCCCCCTGGGTTCAAGCAATTCTCCTGCCTCAGCCTCCCGAGTAGCTGGGACTACAGGCATGTGCCACCACACCCAACTAACTTTTGTATTTTTAGTACAGACGGGGTTTCACCATCTTGGCCAGGATGGTCTCAATCTTCTGACCTCGTGATCCACCTGCCTCGACCTCCCAAAGTGCTGGGATTACAGGCGTGAGCCACCATACCTGGCCAATAAATGCTTACTTTTAAAGCCACTAATTTAGCAGCAAAAGCTATTTGATATAAATGGGAAAGAGTAAAAAAACTCCATTGTCCATACATTTCCAGTTAAATACTTAAAATCATTTATAGAGTTTAAACACTTATAAGCTCACCGCAATTTAATAAATATCTATCAAGTGCTTATTTTTAGCTAGAAAATAAAGTCATAAAAGCATATAAGTACCAAGTATTCTATTTACATTAATATAACATGAACTATTCATCATTTTATGAACTATGTTTTCAAATATAGTCTAATATGATTTTCAAAGTCACTATCTGTGTTAAAGATCTGCGTGAGACCCCAGTGAAAATGTTTAAATAGTTGATGGCTTTGGAAGAGAGTAGGTAGAACACGTGATGTATTGAAGGTATTCTTCCAGTAGGACAGCATTTCCATTTCATGTTTGCATTGTTTAAACATAGTGTGCACTAAATACACTGTGCATTATTACTATTGTTTTCCCCTCATTAACAAGCAAAATTATCTTGTAAGAAATTGGAAAAGCTGTAAGGAATGCAAGTGTTCCAGACTGTGCTCAGTGAAGCCCCACCATCACCTCTTTCTGGGTTCTTCTTGGCATCACAGGAGAGAAGCCAGGAATGCTAATTCTCAAAATCCCTTGTACTTTGGATTCAGCTAATGAGTCACTAGAATGCTATTTAGAAACAAGTGAGAAAGAAAAGCTCGTCCCCCACAGAAGCTGCAGGCCACTTGTAATATTCACGCTGGATTCCTTGACTTACTGGAGTCCTCTTTGTTGACAAGCAACAGAGATCACACCTGTTGCATGTAGGAAACTAAAAACATAGAGGGTGCCTTCTCTTGGCTTCCAGGAACCTCTTGAAGAACACCTACTTTAGTCCTGGAAGCAGATGGTGTCATTAACTACTTTTGATACCTGTACTTCTAAATTTCTTAAAGGCAGATTTCTAACCTTCACATCCCCAGCCCTCCAAATGACTGTATGCATTTCTAGTTCTGTGTATTAAATCTCTATCCAATAAAATTACCTATGATGCTTTTATTCCTGAAATACTTCAACTGATAATTTTTGTAATTGCAAATGATTCCAGGAAAATAGAGCCTCTCCACAATGACTGTGGGACTAGATTCTCAAACCCAATTTGAAATGAAGGCAGAAATAACCACAACACCAGTAGAGAATGAGGCATACAGCTATTTATAATATCATGGAATATAGTTACTTATAATTTCCCCTGTATTTACTTAGAATGAAGGATCTATTGAAGGCAAGGTATAGAAAGAGCACATAGTTGTTAAAACAGAATATTATAAAGTAAATATTAAGTGAACTGCTTCTTACTGCTCTGAGGAGCTTGGAGAAGAAAGAAACGACAGGGAGTTCCATAACTTCTTGACCACATGTAGATCTACTGAGTCTCACGACTAATGTTAGAACTTGCAGGTAAGAAATATGAAAATTTCGGGAACATGAGAATTCAGAAGTTTAAGTAAGTGAGAAAAATTACAACTTTTTTTAAAAAACAGAGGATTGACCAGTCTTGCCTGAAATTGAGACAGCAAACTCTGATTCATATTTTGCTTCTGTTACTAATGGTTGCTGTATGCCCTTGAACAAATGACTTAATCATCCTGTACCTATTCAAAGAAAGTACAGAGATGAAGCTGGAGAAGTCCTCCTTTGAGCTCACAACAGAGAGCTTAAAATGAGTGAAAGCTTCAGTCTAGCCTGGTCACAGTGAGACCACGTCTCAATCAATAAATACATAAATAAATTAATTAAATGGAATGAAAGAAGTAGCCTCTGCCATGTGTTTGAACTTAAATGATACTACAAAGGTTTTCCATAGAAGGTCAATTCTGTTTCTCATACACTCATAATTGGTTGTCTGCCCCTTTGTTCTAATTTGTCAAACCTGACAGATTAATCCTGTAGAGGGGCAGAACCTTTAAACCATTCCTCCCCTCAATACATGTCATGGTTTCCTGCTGAACACTAAATTAACCTAAACTCATCATCTTGGCATTCAAGGCTTCCAAGATTGGAATTACTGAATTAAAGTGCTATTCTCTAATGCAGTTTTTTTTTTTTTTTTTTTTTTTTTTTTTTTTTACATTGGAAAACAGCTGTCTTATTAATTGGTTCATTCAGTAATTAATTCAATCATTCAACACAACTTTATTGACTGCTTTCAGTGTGCTAGTTACTGTGTGAAATACTAGAGAACAATGTAAATAAAACACAGTTCCTACTCTCAAATAGTTTATATGTTAGCAGAGAAGACATAAATATTGAGAAAGTAATAGCACATGATGTGACAGATGCTCAGATGTAGGTTTGCACAGACAGGTATGAGAATCAAATGGAAAGCTAAGCAAACTAAAAAGGCATGGAAAATGAGATTTTCATAAGGTCCATAAGTTTTGGGTAAAGGAAAAGGGGACTAAAGAATTTTTAGTAACTAAGACATGACATATGTAAAACACAGAGACCAGAAGATCCTGGAATGTTTGCAGTCTACCTCCATATGGCTAGAATTCAAAATGCTAAAAGGGACATGGTAAGATATACTCATTAGGACACAAAACATAAAGATTGTAGCGTATCATGTTAAGGTGTTAGAACACTATTGTGAAGATAATAAGCAACCATCCAAGGGCTATAAGAAGGGGAGAGAATCATGAAGATAGCAATTTCAAACTATTTGATAGCAATATGAGTAAACATAATTAGAAATGACAAACATTGCAATTGATCTCACAAAATTTCAAAACATCCTCAGAGACCGTTATGAGCATCTCCATGCACACAAACTAGAAAATCTAGAAGAAACGGATAAACTCCTGGAAAAAATGTCCCAAGATTGACTCAGGAAGAAATTGAAACCCTGAACAGATCAGTAATGAGTTCCAAAATTGAATCAGTAATAAAAATAAACCCACCAATTAAAAAAAAAATCCCTGGACCAAATTCTACCAGATGTACAAAGAAGAGATGGTACCAATCCTACTGAAACTATTCCCAAAAAAATCGAGGAGGAGAGATTCCTCCCTACTCCTTTTATGAAACCAGTATCATCCTGATACCAAAATCTGGCAAAGATACAACAAAAAAAGAAAACCACAGGCCAATATTCCTGATGAACATAGACACAAAAGTTCTCAACAAGAGACTAGCAAACTTAATCCAGCAGCATATCATAAAGTTAATTCACCATGATCAAGTAGACTTTATTCCTGGGATGCAAGGTTGGTTCAACATATGCAAATCAATAAATGTGATTCACCATGTAAACAGAATTATGAACGAAAACCATATGATCATTTCAATAGATGCAGAAAAAATCTTCTGATAAAATTCAGCATCTCTTCATGTTAAAAACTCTTAAACTAAGAACAAAAGGAACAGACTTCGAGAAAAAGAGACATCTATGACAAACCCACAGCCAACGTCATACTGAATGGGCAAAAGCTGGAAGCATTCCCCCTAAGAACTGGAACAAGACAAATGTGCCCACTCTCACCACTCAACACGGTACTGGATGTGATAGCCACAGCAAGTAGGCAAGAGAAAGAAATAGAAGGCATCCAAACAGGAAAAGAGAAAATCAAATTATCTCTCTTCACTGATGATATGATTCTATACCTAGACAACCCTTAAAGACTCTGCCAAAAGGCTCCCAAACATATATATATATAACTTTATGATAAAGTTATATATATATATATAAAAAGATATAACTTTATGATAAAGTTATATATATATATATAAAAAGATATAACTTTATGATAAATAACTTTAGTAAAGTTCAGAAAACAAAATCAATGTTCAAGATGTCTGATGGCAATATGGAAGGTAAGTGGGGAAGAGTGATAACAAAGACTGTAGAAGAAATTGGGATATTTTACAACCTAGAAAGTAAATGAAAAGTCTTGAATGAAGAAAATGAGAATGAGGATAGAATGAAGAGGGCAAATCCTGTGACACTTCCCTGTACACATGGTTTTTGGTAGTCACTGGGCTACACTGCTGATGACATGGAATATCAAGGTAGATTTTCATTTCACAAGCACTTCTTTTGTGGACCTGCAGAACTTTCACTAGAGAAGATCCTATGCTTTAAAATGTATCATTCTGTTCCTCATTCCTGCCAAGCTATAATAAGTAATAAAAGAGAACCTGTACAATTTAGAGGCCTCAACTTAGAGTGTGCAGGCTCCCAGACTGTAAGCCTTAAATCATTTGGGTCTTCCTTCTTCTTGCTAAATTGTGTATGAACAAGTTGCGGGTGCAGGATTTCAGAACACTAATCTCTATCTCCACTCCAATTGTGAAAATAGCAGCTTGAGAAAAGGGATGAGGAGGAGTTGAGTAGCAGAAATTCCTCAATTAGAAAGAAGAAAGTAATTGAAGAAATCAAAAACTTTATATTGTTTAATTCCATAAAAGGAATAAAGGAACCACTTGTAATTTTTTAAAACAAAAAGCTATGTATTAAGCACCAAAGTCTAATTACCATGTCACATAATATATCACCTTTAGAAATGGTTAATTAAAAAACATTAATATTGAGAGGTGATATTGAAATAATATTGCCATTTATTTATTATTCTAAAGGAAATTGGGAATCTTAAGTAAACTTATACTCTTATTTTTATACACATACTATTATATTTAGTACTTAATCTGTGCAAAGCCCAGAATGAGGTTTAAGCCTGGAATTTGAAAGCTTCATGGCCAAGAGCAAGGAACTCAGGAATGGGCTCCTGGGTCCTCAACTGAAACGTGGATGTTCGAAGGAGGTAACGAACTCCAAGAGTCAACTTGTGGCCTGCCCAGGTCTCATGTGTAATTTCACTGTCAATAACAAGATATCCTTCCTGCATATTTTCTTGCAACTGAAGGTGCTGTATGTCCAACTGCATTATAACCAAAATAATGGCCAGAAGGTCAACTATCTGGCCAGAGCTTTCTGTGATTGAGGGCCAGACAGTTGGATAAGTCCCTGAGGGCTTCAGTAGACTAAGCTAGAATATTCATACACTTCGGGGATAAACATAGGATTCTCGTTTCCAGAGAGACCTATGAAGAAAGCACAGGCCTCTGAGAGGCCACCTGCCATATCTTGCCAAAGCCCCAGAGTCTTTTTCCTCCCATGTGCACCCCCAGAATCCTACTCAGACTTTTACATTTTGTCTGATAATTGTGACACTTTTCACCCTTTTTGCATTTTCCTTGTCTAAAAAAATTCAGAATCAGATATGAGTCTGTTAAATTCCCTGGGAAGCTATCCAGATTCTGCCCAGCCTCCCTTTCCACCTGTACTAACTATATGGTCATATACATTACAGAATATTACATAATGACATTTATAACTATGTTCTGAATGAATGTATAAATAAATACATCAATTAATTAAAGCATTAATTTTAAAGGTTGGTGGAGAAGTACTAAAAAGTGAAAATAAAGTAAAATAGAAAGACACTTATTTCACTCCAATAGGACCCCTCAGAGGTTTATGAGCTCATTTGCTTATAGCAGTCATGGGGTCTAGAGTATCTCAACCTCATGTTAAGTTACAAATGCAGCATGCAATATCTTTCTTTTTATTACCGTTGGCTGGTCTCATTGGGGAAATGCCTCTTTTAGAAAATATTTTTTGAAAATTTTCTACAAAACATCACTATTTGGACATCAAACAGCCACATTCCAAAGCTAGTTTGTCACCTCAGAGGTGCAGCTATTCACAGTAAAGAAATTTCTCAATGGGAAAAATGCTTTTGAGTTGTCTAGGTCTTTTTGAGTTAGTTTATAATTGATCTTACTAATGAAGTATTGTGAACTTGGTGGGTACAGAAGAGGGCACACTGGACTTTGTGTCTTTGTAACACTGTAAACCTACCTTTTCTGTAGCACTTCTAATTTCCTCCTATGATTACACATTTTTCTTTCTATCACTACACATTGTGAGTACCTGAGAAACATCTGCATGTCTTACTCCTCTTTTCCCAGCTGTGTAACCAAGAGAGTCAACGCTCACTAACTGTTGAAGGAATGAATGAACTTGCTTATTTAGAAGGCTACACATTATGGGATATTGTGATAGCACCAAGTGTAAAAAGCAACATGTTCTCAGAGAAATGCCCTTTTTCTGAACATGATTTAATCTATGTCTGCTTTGAGGGAGAAGTAGCTAAGGGAGAGGATGGAGTTAGTTTTGATGGGAAGTGTATTAGCCCATTCTCACCATTGCTATAAAGAAATGCCTGAGAAAGGGTAATCTATATTAAAGAAAGAGGATTAATTGGCTCACATTTCACCGGCTGTACAGGAAGCATAACAGCATCTGCTTTGGGGGAGGTCTCGGGGAGCTTTTACTCAAGGCAGAAGGCAAAGAGGGAGCAGGCGTCTTATATGGCAGGAGCAGGACCAAGGTTTAAAAGTGTTTACATACTTTTAAACAACCAAATCTCATGAGCGCTCCATCATGAGTTAGCACCAAGGGAACGGTGCTAAACCATTCATGAAGGGTCCAATCCCGTGATCCAGTCACCTCCCACCAAGCCCCACCTCCAACACTTGAGATTTCAATTCTCCATGAGATTTGGGTGGGGACACAGCTCCAAACCATATAAGAAAGATTCTCTTTTCTGACTTCAAACAGGAAAATGACGATTAAGATGGCAACTCTGAGGCAGACCATCCGTCTTCAAACCCTGGCTCTGCTGTTGATGACTCTGGTCCTCGAGCAAGGTTTTTACTTTTTCTGTGGATTCATTGTCTTATTTATAAAATGAGATTCTAATAGTAATTGCCTCATAGTATTGTTATATCAGTTAAGGAAATAATATATGTAAATCACTTAAAATAGTGTCTGGCACAAAATTAAGTACTATATGAAGGCAGTTGTTATAGTGGTGGTGTGTGTGGTGATGGTCAGGGTGGTTTTTGTTATTATTTCACAGGTTAAAAATTGTGACATCCAAGAATACATGAGTTGAAAGGGCCTCAAAGTTCATTTCATCTGAAACCCATGTAATAGGTTTATTTAGTCCTTAAGATCTGAAAAATATTTTGCATCCTCAAATTCTGTGGGTCCTTCAGGCCCCAACACCCAGTTTATTTTTTATCTGGGAATATTTGGTCAGAATCACTTCCAGAGACTGGACAGTGAGTACTTATTTCAGTGTCTGTCTTTCCTGGAAGGATCATGACACATCAGTCCATACACTTTCTCTGTGGCCATGCTCTAGCGCTGGTATAGGAGAAATTTGAATAGAAAACTAAAAACTTCCCTTTACGCTCTGCCCCCGATCTTGAAGAATATCCTGCAAGTTGGATCTTCTTCAAGATCGGGGGCAGAGTGTGATGAGAAGTTGTTATTATTACAGTAAGTAGCACAATAAATTTTACCCATTTTATACTGAGCACCCTCTGCTACTTACTGTAATAACAGTTAACAGTGTTAACAATTATCATCTATAGCTTTCAAATTTATACAAAACTTCACTACTTTCAAAGTGCATTCATATAATGATCATATTTTGTATTCAAAGCCTTTCTGCAAACTTGTGATTGGATTCCTAGTTTTGCAGAAGAAGGAATGAAGCTCTGAAAGGGTAGAGACTGAAGACAAACTGGCAGAGCCCTATCTCCCTGCTCCCTGTCCAGTGCTCTCTCACTATAGCATATTTATCTTTTGATAACCCAAGAAAGAAAAGGAACTCATTGCCTGAACATTTCTTGGGCATCTGGGATTTTGAAAGCACTAACGAAAGGCTGTGAGATGCACAGCATATGCTCCAACTAAAGATAGAATACAGCCTCATGTCCACAGCAGGCAAGATCCATTGCAAATCCTCAAATTGATCATTTGTGCAAATTTTCTTTAGGAAAATTTGTTGCATAAATGAAGGCCTCCTGCCAGAGACAGAGGTGATCCAAAATGAACATATTTGATGAGTCTGATGCCCTGGTAGAGAATGCCAGACAGGAAGGAAAAAGACCAGGAAAATAGCAGGAATTGTTCTAAACACTTTACATATGGGAACACCTTTATTTCTCAGAGCACCCCTGTGTGGTAGTACTGTTGTAATCTCATTTTACAGATGAGAAAACTGAAGCACACGAGTTAAGCACTTGCTCAAGATAATATTCTATGTAATTGGCAGAGTCTTACAGAATTCTTTAACTGTTTCTATTTCTATAATAGAACTCTAAATAGAAGCACAGCTGGAATATGCTGTCTGTTGGGTTTATGTGATTTAGACATGGCCATCCATATTGTCCAGCCTGTTTTCTTTGGTATTTTAATTTTTGTGTGTGTTTTTTTTAACATTATGGGTAGCCTACTGATGGAGGTATCAAAAAAAAAAAAGAAAAAGAAAAAGAAAATTCCCAGAGCATCCCATTATCATATTCAATAGGTATTATAATTAAATATTTAAATGTTAAAATTTTAAATGTATTCTAATTAGAATATCTACTTATATAATAAAATAAAATATTACATAAGAAAGCATTTTCAGTTTGAGTTCCTTAATTGCTCTTAAGTGTTTTGTCATTGGTCATTGACAACATCAACTCTCTTCGACTTGCTTTCCACTCACTGAGCCCCCAAAACTCTAGGATGCTCATGTCAGTCCTGAGAGCTTCATCTTAATTAGAGATGCAAAATGCATGTGATGAACTGATGAGATTTTTGGCATATGGGTTTAGATTCCCTCATCTGAGCCGAGACAGTGCCTCGCAGGGTATGAGTTCATTCGTGCTGCAGCTGCAAGTGAGCAACAGGGAACTCACCCCAAGATACTGGACAGTCAGGGAGGCCAGGCTCCGAAGAAGGCAGGGCACAGGAAAGGTGGTGAAGAGAAGGGCTAAAAGGGTAGTTCTGGGTGTGTCCCACGTGCAAATCCCCTTAGTATTCTGAATATGTAGAACAAACACTTAAAAAGCAAACAAGACGTTATTTTGAAGGTAAGAAATAAACCAATAAGAGCTCCAAGTGCCTTAGGTCGGAGGATACAGATTTCAGCAGGCAACAAGCATAGGTTGATGTTGTCATTCATCAACAGAGGAGCAGTCAGGTAACAGGCAGTCAAAGTGACTAAGCAATGTGGGAACTGTTGAAAGCCAGTTGAGCCCATAAACCTTGAAGTCAAAGTCATCAAGAAGAAGGCCTAAAGAAGGGCTGAAATATTGACAAATGAACAGGTAAATAGATAGACCTTATATGTAAAGACTATCTGCCTAGCCAGGTGTCTGTATGTGTATCTGCAAACTCATATATATATTATATAATATATGTTATATATTATATTATATACATATATTATATTATATACATATTATATATTATATATTATATACTATATATGCCTATTATATTTATATACAATATACATAGTATATTGTATATTATACATATTGCATAGTATATATAATCATATAATATACACATTATGCATATTCATATATCAATATATGCTGATACACATATATCTTGATATATACTGAAACACATATTACATATTCATATAATATATATAAATACTATATTCTCAAGCATATGATGAAAAGTAAACATACCTATGGCTACTGAACTATTAAAGTAAAATGGTCTGTTAACAGAGACAGAATAATTAGATAATTACACCATAAAGGCAAGGCAAAACTGCAATGCTGATAAGTGCTGTTCAGGAGAGGTCAAGGCGCTGTGAGAATAATTGACTGATAGATTTGACCTAGGCAGAAAGGTCATGGAAGTGTTTCTAGAGAGAATAAGATTTGTGCTGAATCAGAAGAATGATTAGAACTTAGGTAAAAGGGGGAAAGAAGAGCTCTCAGATAGAGAGACATTTAAGTGCGAAGCCCGAGTGACAAGAAAGGGAGCAGATGGACGGCGTAGACTGCTGGAGCAGAGAGAGAAGAGGGCCGGTATGGTTAAAACTGAAGCTGGAATCATACTTAGGGCCCTAGTGGGCACAGTAAGTTTTTCATACTGAGGAGTTTGTTCTTCATTTGAAGTGCCATGAAAGGCATGTAAGTGTAAGCAGAAACATGGGAGGAGGGGAAAGACCACTAATAAGATTTGTGATTTGAGCAGAGCTCTCTGAACTGTGCATGCTGGACTGAGAGAAACCAGAGTATGTGTCCAAATGCAAGCTGAAAGGCAGTTGATCTCAATGATAGGCACTTTGCTGGGAAGACGAAAAGAATTAGACAGATTGAAAGTAACAGGAATTCTTTCTTCTCCCATTTTCTGATGTCAAACCACCACAATTTAAACTAGCTGATACAATTTGATCTTAATGAACTTCCTTTCCCTGTAGCTTAGAAAAAATATCATGGCAAAAACATGGAATTGTGACAAGAATTTATGAGAATAATACTTCAGGAGCTGCGTGGGTCATCCCAGACCTAGAAGGAAACTGAGAAAGAACAGCTAACACTTAGGGAGTCCCAAGAAGGAGAGAGTGAGTGCTGTGAATAGCTTGAGAAAGGAAAAAGAAAAGGGAAATTGCTTTGAAATAGTTGAGACCTTTGGTATTACTTGATGGTTGAATAAATCAGATTACAAGGAATTGAGAAGAGAGAAAATAATAAAAATACAGAGACAACATGGATAAACCACCCTCGGGAGATAATACTTTAGGAAAAAGGAGACCTTAGTGAAAGGGTATCAGGTAAAGGGAAAGTAATAGGAAGGAATATTATCTTTAAGTCTAAACAGAATCTTTATTAAGTATGATGTTAGTCATAAGTTTTTTCATAGACGTTCTTTATTAGACTAAGGAATTTTCCCCCTTATTCCTATTTTGCTAAGAAGTTTTATCAGGAATGAATGTTGAGCTTTTTTAAATAGCTTTTTTCTGCTTCTATTGAGATACTCATATTGATTTTCCTTTTATTCTGCTGATATTATGAACTAAACTCATTATCTCTCCAAATTTAAATCAGACCTGCATTTCTGTAATAAACCCTTTCTGATCTTAATTTATCTGCTTTATATATTGATTACTTTGATTTACTATTTTCTCGGATTTTTAAATATGTGTTCATGACAAGTGTTTGCCTTTTATTTGTTTTCTTTGACTTCCTTTTGTTTTATTATGTCTGTGTCAGGTTTTATTATCAGGGTGAGATTGGCCTCTTAAAATGAGTCAGAGTGTTTTTCTTTCTTTCTTTCTCTTTCTTTCCTTTTTTCCCCCTCCCCTTCCCTCTCCTCCCCTCCCCTTCCCTCTCCTCCCCTCCCCTTCCCTCTCCTCCCCTCCCCTTCCCTCCCCTTCCCTTTCCTTTTCAGATGGTGGAGGGCGGGAGTGCAATGGCACCATCATAGAGTGCTAAACCTCAAACTCCTGGGCTCAAGTGATTCTCCTGCCTCAGCTTCTCAAGTAACTGGGACAACACATGGATGGCACTGCACCCCAACCCTCCACTTTCTGAAAAGTTTTGTATAAACAAAGAATGCTGATTCTTTCTTCCTAGGATGTTTTATAAAATCCACCCATTAAAACTTCTAGGCCTTGAGTTTTCTTTACGTAAGTGTTCTCTCTATGGAATATTAAATCTATTTGATATGGTTGAAATTAAGTTTTTCATTTTATTATTAGTCATTTGTGATTTTCTTCCTCTGTTCTTTTTTCTACCATCATTTGGATTTGAATATTTTCATAACTGCATTTTATTTTATTGATTGGACTTTTATCTATACGTTTTATTTTGGCATTTTTTGTAGTTGCGAGATGTGAAATATATTGAGTTTTCAGTGTCAGTTTACAGCTAATTTTGTATCATTTAATGGAAAAACAGAAACTTTTCAATCACATACATTAAACAGGTCAGTTTATCCCAACCCTCTTCTTTATGCTGTATTTGAAGATTATCATGAGGTTTCTGGTAGGCATTAGCTTAGGAAATAAAGAAGAATACTTTTTATAATATATAACTGTAACAGTCATTAGATAATTAGATATAATTCTCCCATGTCACGATTCAGAGATGTAGATTGATTTTTTCCAACACAAAACAGTTAGTTGCTTGCCAGTGATGATTTTGAATCCAACTTTTATCAAGCTCTAACACTTGATAAAATTCTGTGGTGGCAGTACCTCCTCTGCCATAAGAGGAAGTGAAGGGTAAATAAAGATTTGGAAATATCCTGAGGTGGAGCAGAAAGGGAAAGAGAGACTTTGTCTACCTGCCCTGATGCAAGGTTACTAAAGAATCATTCCAAACTCACACCTTAGGGAAGAGTACAGGCTCTGCAGACTGACAGGCTTTGGTGAATGTGTTGATTTAATGATGCTTTTACTTCTCTTTTGTCCTAACAGCATCAAGAACAATTCTTTATACAGGTCTACAAAAAGTAAATGTTCTTGGTTAGCTGACTGTGACAGATTCTCAAGGGAAAAACTGAAATGATTGAATATATGTGCTTTATTGCTCTCAGAAGGTCAAATCTTTGCTTAAATTGTTTCCGGCTACTTTGAATGAATGAAACATACACTCTTCCCAGCATATTTTTTCTTTGTTTTCTTTTCTTTTTTTTCAAATTATTCACAATTCACAAAATGGCTCAAAATGAAACAAGAAGAAATATGAATAGGACCAGCCCTCTTTGACTCCTATAGAGAGTATTGTTAAGAACCAGGGCTACAAAGAAGCATGATACATTACAAGAAACAAACTGCTCCATAGCAATTTTTTTAATTAAGTTTAAGTGGCTCCCCACTTAAGGTTTTCAGTGAGTCTTGCAGGCACCCCAGCGGTTAGATACCAAGCCTTGGTGTATCCCACTATGCTTTGTCCAATTATGTCTGAATCCTAGTTTTGGAGAGGAACTGCTCACTACTTTCCAAGTTTGTTCTTTCCATGTTTTTCCCATCAAGTGTAAAATATTTTAAAGTTCTCTTTAATTCTGTAAAGTTATTCTCTTTATAGTCATCAAAAATAATCCTGTATATATGTATTTTTTTGATGGAGTCTCGCTTTGTCACCCACACTGGAGTGCAGTGGCATAATCTTAGCTCACTGAAACCTCCATCTCCCAGGTTCAAGTGATTCTCCTGCCTCAGCCTCCTGAGTAGCTGGGACTACAGGCACGTGCCACCATGCCTGGCTAATTCTTGTATTTTTAGTAGAGACAGGGCTTCCCCATGTTAGCCAGGATGGAATTATCCTTTATCTTAAAATTAACTCTTTCAATTGCTGTGTAGTTTCTTTATCTTGATTGGATCCTGACTGATACAGAGTCATAGAACTGAGATTAACAAAAAAAAGTCTTGATTAAAATCAGTGACTGCCAAACTATTTACAGAGAAGCACTATGGGGAAAAAAATCAGAATATAAAATTAATTCAAGATTGGGAGAAAAAAATCAGATGAAATCAGAGGCTCTTGGGATGCAGTCCAAGACTGTAGCATGAGCAAGAAATATCCAATCAAGCCTGTGAGAATTGCACTTTATAAATATGTCTCAGCAAACTGATGATGTATTTCCAACTCTCAAGGTTTTTCAAACTGGCAATAATAAGATTTCCTATATTTGCCTAGGACAGGTATAAATAGCATAAAAATTAACAATCAGATTAAAATTGTCTGGTGTAAAAAAATGAAAAAGGAATTAATCTCTACTAGAGTATATAACAGTTAAAGAAAGAGGAAAGAAACATGAAAAGTGGCTCAACAGTGAAAGATGGGTTTATTCTGAAGAATAAACATGAGAGAGGCTTCTGGCCGATTTCAGTCAGGACTATTCTCTCTTACAGACTGAGAGTGTTTCTTGGTGAGAGCTTATCACAGGCTTGGAGTGTTTCTATCTGGAGGAGAAGTTTATGGCAGGGTTGGAATGTCTCCGGTTGGAGGGGAGGTTATCTTGGAGCTGACATCTCTCCAGCCGATGTGGAGGTTATCTCAGGGTTGGCATGTCTCAGGTGGAGGAGGGGTTTATCTTATGGTTGGAATGTATCTGGTTGGAGATGTCATTTGTGGTTTACGGTCATGCTGACCTTAGCCATTAGGCTGATGCCCTTTGGATTTAGGCAGTTTTTGATCAAGGAGGACTTTGGAATGGCAGTGATTGTCCAGATGGCAATGTTCCTGCTCTGTCAGAGTGCAAAGGAAAGCATACAATGCTATAGAGATCACTAGCAATAGGGAAGATTCAAACCAACTTGGGAAGGAAACACACAAGCAAGAAGTCATGAAACTCAGCAATACAAAGCCTGTGTTTTATATTTTTGTTAGTCATCTCTTTGATTATTTAATTGTAGAAGAGACAGCACTCATAGCATATTGTAACTGTGTCAGAAATCTGACTTTGGTGATATGTAAACACTGTGGTGATTTCAGAAAGGGTAAAGAAAGATAATTCAGTCAAAGATGGGGCCCCTTCCCATCACACAGAGGAGAAACTTTGAGTGCAGATACAAATTCAGAAAGGTGGCCTCTGAAGATTGGGGAACTTAAGAACATTTATATTCACAAATAACACATCTACCTCCTGGAGAAACTCCCACTGCTGGTTTGAATACCAACTAAAGAATAGAAGGCTAAAGATTCCAATGTGTGGATTTGTAAAGTGACAACTTCCTGAGCCTCATTGGAAACTGAATGAATGGGCACTAGCATAATAGACATGCTGAGAAAATTCTTAAAAACATTTTTAGGTGGGTGGATCACCTGCGGTGAGGAGTTTGAGAGCAGCCTGACCAATATGGTGAAACCCCGTCTCTACTAAAAATACAAAAAAAGTTATCTGGGCATGGTGACACAGGTCTCTAGTCCCAGCTACTCAGAAGGCTGGGACAGAAGAATTTCTTGGACCCGGGAGGGGGAGGTTGCAGTGAGCTGAGATTGCACTACTGCACCCTAGCCTGGGCGATGAAGTGGGACTCCATCTCAAAAAAAAAAAAAAAAAGATTTGTAATGGATTCTCATTACCTTAAGTAAAACGGACTTCCAATTCCTTTTCAGCATTATTTTTTAATTTGAAAAGCACTATCCTCTAGTGTCATCAAGTTTTACAAATATTCAAAAAGGGGCTTTAAAAATACCAGCTTTCATATATGACTTCTTGGAGTCTTTCACGTGCATGCCTGATGTAGGTAAATGCTGCAAATGTTCAAAGCTGTGATTTGTGTCAGAAGAGATAGTGTTCCCCTAGCCAATTTCATTCTGAGCTGCTCAAACCCTTGTCCCTGGAGCCATCAGGTGATCAAAAATAACCCAGATGCTGAACTTCCACTTAATAACTCCAAAGAGTATACAACTTGTCAAAAAATCAACCAGAATGATTTTTTTACTAGTTCTTTGCTTTTCATTCTTTTGCTTTTTAAAAACATTGACAAACACGTGATGAAATAAACATTAACCCAAATGTCAAGAGACCTAGGATCACATCTCAGCTTTGCTGCTACATTAATCTGTGGCTTTGGGGTTCACCTTACTTCTCTAGGCCTTAGTTTTCTTAACCAGAAATATGGACAGTGATGCCATTTTCATGTAGCTATAAGTAGAAAGGCGCTTTAAAACATATGGTAGTATGGAGATAAAAGATAGTACGTATTTTTTCCAATAGCAAAACAGAATACATAGTAAGTCATTTAAGAAGACCTCTATTCTTCAGCCAAGAAAGCCAATCCAAATTCACTTGCCAAAGGCTCATTATGCAAGAAAAAATAAATAGTTTGCAGAGAGAGAGACTTACCAGTTTATAGGCTGAAGAGTTACCACTCTCTCTTTATGCTCAGATAATGGAAGGATGGCTAACTATGATTAGTGGAAAGAATTGGAGGCTGCTTTTTTCACTGACCAATAGAACGATGCCCGTGTTCATAGAGCTTTGCTTCTCACATGAACATCGTGATAACTGACAGGTGGTTTGCCCTGTGTGGTAGCTCCAGACACAGTCCCACCTGTCCAGTGCCTGTTTCCATTCAGATTTAGGTTGAAATGTACAGGTCCTCCCCTTGAGTCTGCTCAATGCCATCACAGGTCCAGTCTTTGTGTTGGTTGGTCAACACAGTGGCAGATCTCTGTCCACTGAGAATATTATGGCAGCCTTTACTTCCTCTCTGATACTATCCCCCTGCATTCCTCAAGGGGAATATCACCTGTGATCCCCTCCCACATTCATATGTATGGCAAAATCTTTAGAAAAGTACCTAGGAAGTATAATTAGCAAAAGAGGAAAATGGTAAAAATCATACAGACACACACACACACACACACACACACACCCCAAGATAGAGGAAAACAGCAATCCAGAGACCACATTCAGAAAGTACAAAGTCCAGGCACAAAAGTAAAGAAACTCTTACTCAAAATTTGCTGTGTTGTCACATGGTAATGTGACAGAGCAGAGGCTTTAACTCAGAGAAGATTTAGTTTCTACCCTTACCAGCTGTATCCCCTCAGATAAGTTAATTAACTTACAGAGCTGGTTGACTCATCTTTAAAATGAAAATGATAACACATGCTATAGGGTCATTTTGAAAATTACAGTTTTGTAAAGCAAGTAGAATAGTTCCTGACACTTAGGGAGTGCTTGTAAATATTTAACCTTTCTCCATGTTTTCTCACTCAAAGCAAACAGCAGTCTATGAAAAATAGCAAATAGACCCTTTTATAATGCAAAGTGGTAAGTGACTATATCATAAGTAAGAACAAAGTATTATGAGAATCAAAAATTTAGTCTTGAAGAATAAAGTCTCACCAGTGAGAGAAAATACATCTAATAAAGGCCATAGCAAGAGTGAAAAGTCTTTGGCAAGGCTAAGAGCACTGAGCTGCAGGGTAATTGAAATGAAGGTTTCGCTTGAGTTTTCTCATAATGGTGTAGGGGTTGGCTTGGGGGTGGGAATAGAAAGGAGATTGGCTTTCCAAGAGATGACATTGCAATGTGACAACCTGTACCAGGGCTACCCTGTAAAGGATCTAAAACATACTTCGGAGGCATGGTAAAAAGAGGCTAAAAATGTGGATGTCCTAACTTTATGAAACAAGATGTGCTAGAAGATAAATAGTTTCAAATTCTCCATTATTCTCAGTGTTCTAATCACTGAATTTTTGGTTTGTTACCTCTACGATTAATCTTTAATATAGTCTTGGTGGGTTGCACATGAATTATATATTTCCTTTTTATTTAAACATAATCACTTGAAAAAAATTTAGGTCTCAAATTTTACCATCGCATTATACCTCTAGGAATTTGTCATCTTTTCTTCAATTTTTTCCCAGTGTCAAAGAAACCCCACTGAGTGTTATAATCAAAAATCTGTGTATTTTTAGGACTTTGAAAATGTGGGATTGATAAAATACAATACAAATACAACTGTATTTTATTTCTCTTTTTTCTTATAAAAATATATTCCTCAAGGAAATTCTTCAATTGCCCTGTATAAAATCTCAGGAAGTTCCACAAATTTCCTGATTACTCACAGATGATACACAGATTCCATGGTCATTTTTAACTGTCAGCACAATTTCAATTCTATTAAAGTCATTATCTTCCAGGTATTAATTATAATTAACTACTCAGCAGTTTTAGGCCTCTTTCCTTAGCTTAAAAGAAAGGAATCTCATCTTTTTCTTTCCTCCCTTACTTGTCCCTCAACTTGCTAGGGGCTATAACAGACACTTCTGGGGCTAAAAAGTGAGAAACAAACAGGTAAAGGAAAGTCAAGTTTTTCCTGCTATAATATATAACCTCATGAACTCCAGGCCTGATAGTCATTTATAGCCTACTAATTCTCTGGTTGATTCTTAAATGAGTTCTTTGGAGGGTCCCTTCCTGAGCCCCTCCAATTGTTACTTCCAAAATGTGAGTGATGCAAATTTCTTCCAGCCACTGCTTCTTCTTCAGCCTCTGCTGTTGTAAAAATATAGTAGGAGTTCACTAAGCAAATTATGCAAATGGAAGCACTTCAGAAAGAGATATATCACGTGGAAAAATACTCCAAGTATGTTGAAGTTCAAGACAAGAGCAGTGAGAGATGAGATTGAAGGCTAGCCAGAGGACAGCTCGTGAAACTGTAAGCAAAAAATAATGATCACTCTTTATTGAGGACTTACTGTATCTCAGGCACTCTAGATTTTCACATATAAAATCCATTCAGTTCTTATGAACACATAAAAAAAATATGAGGAGGAACAACACATTTTAAATGAGACAGTTACTAGTCAAACTTACACGAAATATAGTGATCTTTCTAAACTGCGAATCTGATCATATTATCTCTTTGTTTGGAATACTCTGTGCTGATGGAAAAAACTCAAACTTCTTGTAATGGGGTGTAAATTCATGATCTAGTCATTCCAGCGCCTAGAATAACTTCATTTATGATGTCTGAGTCTAGGGGATTAAAAGAATAAATCACCTCAAGTGATCAATAAAATATTCACAATAATTGCTATTGTGGTTAATTTGCCTTGCTGCTCTTGCTCCCAGTCCCTTGAGGATGTTATTTATTCTCTCTGCCTGAAATGCCTTGCACCCACTCCATTCTGTTCTACCTGCCTAATTCCTGTTTGTCCTTACTGAACTCTGAAGACTATGATGATTATGTTTCTTGTGAACTTAGTGGGCTGGCCTAACAAACATCCAAGAAAAGTCTGTTGAATGAAAGTATCATAGATACAGATGTATTTTGAAAATCTTGTCTCTGCAAATTATTTGAAATGTTATCATGTAAAGGTCTCAAATTTTTGGAGCCTTTATTTCTTTACTATCAAATTAGAATAAATAATATCATTAGATTGAAGGCAAGCTACAAACAATGCCTTCTATGTGTTCAGTATTCCGTTGACCCTTGAACAATGCAGGTTTAAACTGCACAGGTCCACTTACATGTGGATTTTTAAAAATAAAACTTACACCAATGATGCCTGCCTCTCCTGCCTCTCTTTCCACCTCCTCCTCCTTTTCTGCCTCTGCCACTCTTGAGACAACAAGACCAATCCCTCCTTTTCCTCCTCCTCCTCAGCCTGCTCAACATGAAGATAATGAGGATGAAGACCTTTATGATGATCCACTTCCACTTAATAAACACTAAATATATTTTCTCTTCCTTTAATTTTTTAAAAATGTTATATGCATATATAATTGATGTGCTTGTTTAGTGATACATGTGATATTTTGATACAGGCATACAAATATAGTCTCTAATACATATAACATAAAAATATGTTTTATTCAACTATGTATGTTATTGATAAGGCTTCCAGTCAACAGTAGGCTCTTTGTTGTTAAATTTAGGGGGAGTCAAAAGTTATCCTTGGATTTTCTTTAAGTTCAGGGGTATAAGTGTAGGTTTGTTAATACATAGGTAAACTTGTGTTATGTGGTTTATTGTAAAGATTATGTCATCACCCAGATATTAAGCCTCATTCCTATTGGTTAGTTTTCCTAATCGTCTTCCTCCACCCACCGTCTACCTTTCTATGCATGGGTCACCACTCCTCACTCTCCACATTGTTTAAGGGCAAACTATATATTAATTCTCTCTCTTTCCTATGCATTCCCCTTTATAAAGTGCTGGAGGCAAGAAATCATCTATATTAACTGTCAAACAAGTTGTCTGGACATTGTTGATCCTCATTAAATGCTGGTTTCAATTTCCATAAATGAGGGGGGATTTATAATCCCAGAGTGTTCTTTAATAGTTATTAAGACTTTCCTCAAGAGTGTTAAAGGTAAATTGGCCCAAACACTTGTATCAAACTTCTCTAAATAAATGTTTGGAGACAGATTTTACAGCTAAACCTCAGATGTTCTATAAAATTACTCCTGTGTGTGTGTGTGTGTCTGTGTATACACATATACTTTAATAACAAAGAGAGAGCAACTATTTGCTTTTTAACAAAGCTCATTTAAAAAACTATAAGCTTTGGCCAATGTATTTTCATTGCATTCAGGATATGCAAAATCTGCTTTATACTATATCCTAGCTGGTAAAGTATGTATTGAATATAATTACAATACTAGGCCCAAAGCACACAATGGTTCCCTCTGTTACCTTTCAATTACCTTGCCCATTACCTTTTAATTATAAATCTGCACGAGCATTCAAAGCCCTAATCCTCCCCCTTTGACCTTTCTTACACAGAAGACTGGATTTCCTTAATGCCACAGCTACTTCCTGACTCTGACTTTAAGTAGCACCTAGAAGCAGTGATGTGCTGAAAAATGTTTATAAGTAGGCTGGAGGGGAGGAAGGGAAATGATTTCTAGCATATGCTGATTTCTGTGGTGCTAATATCCCCTCCATGGCCGATTTCAAGGTATCAGTATGATGCCAATATGCACAGAGTTGAAAAAAGATGCCCAGCAGTGCACATGTATGGCATTTTATCATATGGACACAATAACTTAAATTGTCTAAAGAACATGTAAAATGATGCACGTAATATAATATTTAGAAAGTTATGAGTTTTGAGTATCTGTTCTATTTGTTTATTGATTGATTGATTGATTGATCGAGACAGAATTTCGCTCTTGTTGCCCAGGCTGGAGTGCAGTGGCGCAATCTTGGCTCACTGCAACCTCCACCTTCCAGTTTCAAGTGATTCTCCTGCCTCAGCCTTCCCCAGTAGCTGGAATTACAGGTGCCCACCACCATGCCCGGCTAATTTTTGTATTTTTAGTAGAGACGGGGTTTCACCATGTTAGCCAGGCTGCTCTCAAACTCCTGCCCTCGTGATCCACTCGCCTCAGCCTCCCAAAGGGTTGGGATTACAGGCGTGAGCCACTGCGTCTGGCCCCATTTTATTTTTAATATAATTTATTTAACTGTAAGTTTATGTAACTTATGTTTATATAATGGCTTTGTTAAACAACCAGATCACAAAATTCCTAAAAATTTTACAACTTTATCTCAGCTCCAGCATACAAAAGCCTACAGTTGTGACCTGGACATTGTAGGTACACAGTAAATATTTACAAATGGTTTGCTGAGAGTACTGAATAAAAATATTTAGCAAGTCGGCTCTATTCTCTTTCCTAGGATATGTAATATAGATCAAATAAAACAAAGTCAGATGACTAAAGACTATATAGAAGGTGAACCTCAAACTTCTACAAACAGAAAGAGACTGCAAATGCTCTGTAATTTGTCCAATTTTTTGACACCTAATTTAAAAAAAACACATCAATTTAACATGGAACAACTAGGTATACAGAAAACATGATGCGTAGAAGAGACTCAGAGTTTAATAAATAGAAGACTATGAAAGAAGTCCTTAACAGGACTCAGATAGGCCTGTCCTTTATCTATACCTGAAAGGGAACATCTACAAATGCTTAAGATAGATTTAAAAGTTATCAACAAAATCACACTATACATTACGGTTTGTATGTAAAAGAATATGCATTATATTAATAAATTAGAATTTAATCAATTGCCTATAACTTAAAAACCTTCTGGTACATATAGTCAACAGATATATATATGTATTTCCAACTTTTAGGTTAGATTCAGGTGGTAGGTACATATGCAGGTTTGTCACATGGGTAAATTGTGTGTCACAGATTTTGGTGTCCGATTATGTGGTCACTCAGGTAATAAGCACAATAACAGATAGGTAGTTTTCTGATCCTCACCCTTTACCCTCAAGTAGGTCCTGGTGTCTATTGTTCCCTTCCTGGTATCCATACACTTATAAGTGGAATATGTGGTATTTGGTTTTCTGTTCCTGCATTAATTTACTTAGGATAATAGCTTCCAGCTCCATCCATCCATCTCACCGCAAGAAACATGAAGTTAGTCTTTTTTTATGACTGCATAGTATTCCCTGGTGTCTATGTACCACATTTTCTTTATCTAGTCTATGATTGATGGGCATTTAGGCTGATTGCATATCTTTGCCACTGTGAATTGTGCTGCAACGAACATGTGCGTACATGTGTCCTTATGGCAGAATGATTTATTTTCCTTTGGGTATATACTCAATAATGGGATTCCTGGGTCAAATGGTAGTTATATTTTCTTTGGGAAATCTTCACACTGCTTTACACACTGCTGTACTAATTTCCACTTCCACCAGCAGTGTATAAGCATTCCCCTTTCTTTGCAATCTTGCCAGCATCTTTTTTTTTTTTTTTTTTTAATAGTACCCAATCTGACTGGTGTTAGATGGTATCTCATTGTGGTTTTAATTTGCATTTCTCTAATGACGTATGATGCTGAGCATATTTTTCTATTGTTGTCTACTTGTGTTTCCTCTTTGAGAAATGTCTGTTCATGTCTTTTGCCCATTTTAAAATAGGGTTGTTTGTTTTTGCTAATTTGTCGAAGTTCCTTACAGATTCTGCATATTAGACCCCTGTTGGATGCATAGTTTGCAAGTATTTTCTTCTATTCTGTAGGCTGTCTGTTTACTCTGTTGATAATTTATTTTGTTGTGCAAAAGCACTTTCATTTAACTAGGTCCCACTTGTCAATTTTGGTGTTGTTTCAATTGCTTTTGGAGTCCTTGTCATAAAATCTGTGTCAGGGCCTATGTCTAGAACGATATTTCCTAGGTTTTCTTCTAGGATTTTTATAGTTTGAGGTTTTGCATTTGAGTCTTTAATTCACCATGAATTGATTTTTGATTAAAGGAAGAGGCCCAGTTTCAATTTTCTGCATATAGTTAGCCAGTTATCCCGGCACCATTATTGAAAAGGGTGTCATTTCCCCATTGCTTGTTTTTGTTGACTCTGTTGAAGATCAAATGGTTGTAAGTGCATGGCTTTATTTCTTGGTTCTTTAACTTATTCCATTGGTCTATGTGTCTGGTTTTGTACCAATACTATGCTGTTTCAGTTAAAGTAGCCTTATAACATAGTTTGAAGTTGGGTTATGTGATGGCACTGGCTTTGTTCTTTTTACTTAGGAATACTTTGTCTATCTGGGCTCTTTTGGTTCCGTATGAATTTTACAATAGTTTTTTTTTTTTCTAATCCTGTAAATAATCATTGGTAGTTTGATAGGAAGAGTATTGAATCTATAAACAAATTGCTTTGGGCAGTACGACCATTTAACAATGTTAATTCTTTCTATCCTTGAGCATGGAATGTTTTTCTGTTTGTTTATGTCATCTCTGATTTCTTTCCACAGTGTTTTGTCATTATCATTGTAGTAATCTTTCACCTCCCTGATTAGGTGTACTCATAGATATTTATATTTTGTGGCTATTGTGAATGGAATTGCACTCTTGATTTGGCTCTCAGCTTGGACATTGTCGGTGTATAGAAATTGTAGTGATTTGTGTAAATTGATTTTGTATTCAGCAACTTTGTTGAAGTTGTTTATCAGATCTAGGAGCTCTTAATTTTATTTTTTAAAAAACTTCAGAGCTAAAAGGCACTTAAGAGGTCTTCTAGTTAAACCTTTTTTTTTAATGAAAATCAATGATTAGAAAAGTGAAATCATTTGTCTAAACTCACTCAGAATTGGGCTAAGCTCAGAAGTGGAGCTGTACTAACTATGATAAATATCTGGAGTTTTAAGAGGTTGAATCACTTCTATACATACACTCCAGATTTAAGGAGACCAAGTAGCTTATTATTATTATTATTAATTATTTTGAGACAGAGTCTCGCTCTGTCACCCAGGCTGGAGTGAAGTGGTGCAATCTCTGTTCACTGCAACCTCTGCCTCCCATGTTCAAGCGATTCTCCTGCCTCAGACTCCTGGGACTATGGGCGCGTGCCACCACTCCTGGCTAATTTTTTGTATTTTTAGTACAGACAGGGTTTCACCGTGTTAGCCAGGATGGTCTCCATCTCCTGACCTTGTAATTCACCCACCTCAGCCTCCCAAAGTGCTGGGATTACAGGTGTAATCCACCGTGCCCAGCCCCAAATAGCTTATTTAAGATGACATAGTAGATTATAGCTTGAGTCATTGTTAAGGGCCAAAAATCTATGTTATACTTTTCTGATTTCTTGTTTTCACTAAGTCATTATATATGTCATATTTCCCCTCAATGAGAGTTAGCTATTTTGCACATGCATTTATTTATCCATTGAGTATACATCATTGTCCACCTATCAAAAACCAGGGAAGAGAAGTTGGACAGGGGCAGAATCTACCCCTGTCCTTCATGTCCCATGCAAGCCCGTAATGGGGTAAATGTACATGGTCAGTAAGGGCTGGCGAGACTCCCATCCATCCTCCTCTTTGAGACCCCCAATCTGGAAACAAATAAACCTGGTCCTTGAAACACTCACTGGTAATATCTCTCCTCCTAACCAGGGTCTAAATTTCATGGTATAGTCATTGTAACTAAAGCTGGTCAACAGGTCTTGGGACTGAAAAGGAAAGAAACATTGCAATATTCTTCCCATAGCTAAGACTCTAGCCTCATCATCCAAATACATAGGCCATTGTAAGCCGCTAGGCTTTGTCTCCCCTATAGGAGTCTCTTGGAAACTTAGCAGAAGGTACGGATATTTAATCTCCCATGTTTATAAAAAGTATATTCTAGACACAGGGAGAAAAAAATACGAGACAATATTAAATCAGGGAATGAACATGTTTCACCCTACTATCCACACCCTCTCTGCTTCTTGCTCCAAGATTTTTGTCAGTCTGAGATACTCAAGTAGAAGAATAATTCATTCAAGATATAGCACAAGATATAACAAATGTGTTTCTTTAATAAAAATCAAAGCATCCATTGAAAGCCATGAATGAAGTTTTATATATGATGAAGCAGAATACTTCATGCCAAATAAATGTTAGCCTTAGAATTAGGTAAAATCTATTGATGAAAGGATAACAAGGGTAAAAATTTTCACACTATAAATAGTTTCCATACCTATTTACTGCTCATATTCCATGTTTCAGGAAGTGTGCTAGATTAGTGGAACACTTTCTTTACTTGACTACAGTTCTACCCTATACATTTCCATCCTTTGAAACTTATACACCTAAGAAATCACAAATTCAGACTTTCATGCTAAGAAAACTACTGCTATACTGCAGACTTATTTTCTTAGTCAGGTTCACTGCACCCCACTTAGGCTAAGCCACCCTGGTATATATCTTTGCATACCCTTAATCTATTTGTAACACTCACCAGAATTATGTCATACCCTTAATCCATTTGTAACACTCACCAGAATTATGTCATACCCTTAATCCATTTGTAACACTCACCAGAATTATGTTCCCACTTCATTTTCTAGTAGACTATAAAGCATGATGAAATGGAGGAATGTGTTTGTTTTGCCCCCATTGTAATTTAGCACTTAGCACAGTGCCTGGCACACACTAAGTGTTCAAATATTCACATATGTAAAATAAGTAAATAAGTAATGCATAGGTATACGTATGCATACGTATAATATGTATAAGTAAATGTATACATGTATATTACATAGTCCTTCCCTCAAGATCCGTATGGCCTTATAGTAGAATACAGATAGATAAATATAGGTTCTCCAGTATGTAAGAGATACAAAGTAGAAGTTCATAAATCTATAACATGTGCATATAATTCACACAGAATGCAAGGAGAAATAATTTGACCTCAGTTAGTGAGAGGATTAGCAAAAGTGTTAAAAAAAAAAAAAAAAGTGATGCTGGAATCTAGAAGGAGTATTTGATGTCCTGTAGAGGAATAAAGAGTGGAGATAGATTCTTCCAGACAGAAGCAGAATCATGAACTTAGATATCAAAATATGAGAGCACTGTTATATCAAGGGAAATGCAAGCAAGTTAGCAGAAGCCATTAAAATTCATTAGGCAGCAGAGAAGCATGAACGGTGTGGATAATAGAAAAGAGCTAATAATTATAACAAGAATTATTAGAGAAAGTTTTATACTGCAGATAATCTTTGAGATGAGTCTTAGAGTAGAAATCTCTGGAGAAAAAGGGTAAAGGCATTCTGGAGAACAAGATATCATGTATAAAGAAAGGAGGGATATGAAAAATACAATGCAATTGGTATGATCCAATCAGGAAATGGTAAAGAGATTGATGGGTAATTTAGGGTAGACTCTGTTTGGGGCAGGAGGTATGAATGAAAATTGAGCCTAAACTTGCGGAAGTACACAAATTGTGAAGACCTAATATAATCTTAAATTGTCTGCGATCTACCCTATAGGTACTAAAAATGATCAAACAATTATAAGCCTAATGGGATATACTATATTTGGATTCTCTTATGAACTATGTTTGAGGTGAGAACTCTATAAATCTGGAGAAGACAGAAAGGGAAAAGGCAATTAAGAAGAGAGTAAAGTTCAACGAGAAGTGTTCCCTATCCAAGAAGATAACCCGGGGGGTAAGTTGAAGCAGAAAGAAAACTGTAGAAGTGGAGATAGGGGAATATGGAGAAGTACTCTAAAAAGCACATAAAGGAATATGGAGAAGTCAATAGGAAATGTAAAGGAACAAGGAGAAGTGCAGAGCAACATGGAGAAGAGGAGAGAAGGCTGAGTTTTGGAGGTGGATAGGTTTGAGTTTTACACAGAAACAAGGCCATATTTGTTTTTGGAAATATAATTTATCCGATACCGATTTTTTGTTGTTTACTATTTTCTTTGTTGTTGCTTCTTGAAATGGAGTCTCACTCTGTCACCCAGGCTGGAGTGCAGTGGTGCGATCTCAGGTCACTGCAACCTCTGCCTCCCAGGGTCAAGCAATTCTCATGCCTCGGCCTCCCGAGTAGGTGGACTACAGGTCCCCACCACCATGCCCAGCTAATTTTTGTATTTTTAGTAGAGACGGGGTTTCACCATGTTGGCCAGGCTGGTCTCAAAATCCTGATGTCAGGTGATCTACCTGCCTTGGCCTCCCAAAGTGCTGGGATTATAGACGTGAGCCACCGCGCCTGGCCTGTTGTTTACTATTTTTGAACCTAGTGTCTTACTCTCATGTGTACGGCAAAAATACTATTTTCAATAATTTTCATTTCCATAGTAACAGTTATCTCAACATCTGGGGTCTGTGACTAAGACAGTGACTTCCTTATCCACTAGTGTATTCTCAGTACCTTAAGGAAGCATCTTTCATGTGGTAGCTGATCAATAAAACATTTAGTTTATTAATGAATGAAAAGATGTGAGCAGTTGGTGAAAATGGTCCTAAATCCATATTTTGTACAGAAAACTCTGCAGAAATGTCTTATTTGAATTTATTGTTGATGTGTAATGTGTAAGTAGAGCATCATCCCAAAGAAATGACAGTGTCAAAATGGGATAAAAACCCCAAAGCAAAAGCCCTACCACTTTAAGGCTAGATGATGATGGTAAATACAACAGAAAAGAGCTCAGAGAAAGAGAAATTGAGGCACAGTCCATCATTCTCAAGTCACTGGATGGGCAGGGATCTTCCTGGTTCCGTTTGCCTGAGTGAATTGGCTGCAACCCAGATAGAACACTCAAAAATGTACTGAACAAGGCCGGGCGCGGTGGCTCATGCCTGTAATCCCAGGACTTTGGGAGGCTGAGGTGGGTGGATCACCTGAGGTCAGGAGTTCAAGACCAGCCTGGCAAACATGGTGAAAGCCCATCTCTACTAAAAATACAAAAATGAGGCAGGTGTGATGGCAGGCACCCATAGTCTCAGCTACTAGGGAGAACGAGACACAAGAATTTCTTGAACCTGGGGGGACTGAGACACAAGAATTTCTTGAACCTGGGAGGCGGAGGTGGCAGTGAGCCATGATTGTACCACTGCACTCCAGCCTGGTTGACAGAGCAATACTCCATCTCAAAAAGACAAAAAAAAAGAAGTACTGAATGTAAAAGAATGAAATATATATTGAGAGAATTTGGGCAGTGAGGAAAACAAAGACCCGAGAAAGAGCAATGCGAAACTTAAGATCCAAATTCATTTTATACCTACCTGTAGAAAACCTCTGAAGATTTGTTAAATCTACTAAACAGTAGATTTAACTGCAATCAACAGACAGTTAGAAAATTATTTTCTTCAATAGGTACCATTTCTACCTTCGCTCGAAAAAATGAAATACTCTTATTCACTTCATAGCTTCCTGACTACAAATTTAGCAGCTTAGTGTGCCGAGTTCCATAATCCAGTGATCATAATCATCTCTATATTTGTATAATACCTTCGTTTGGATGAAAACACGTATATTAATTTTACATTTATTATTACTTCCCCCCGTGGTAAGGCAATGTTTTATTATTAATCACACTACATCGCTAGAAGTAAAGGAGAAAAAGAGTTACCAAAAATGGAAAAAAAGAGAAAAAAAAGATACTTGAAAAGGAAGCTCACCAATGATTTTTGATATCAAGGGCATTTGATCCCAAGAACACTCAATTTAATAAGCAATAATGTGATTAATCAGAAGCTCTGCATTTTAATTTTCAGGGCACCACCAAATTCACTGTAATGTTAAATTATTATTTGACCAGGATATGTTGCATAGATTAAATATGTAAGATCCTAAAGTCTTTAAGAAAATTAACTGAAATTTTGAACTTAAAATACCTCTGTTATAGAATCATACGTTTTTTGATGGAAATTTTTCTCAAATTATTTAAATGCGAGTAACACGTGGAGATTTTCAGGATTCCCAAAACAGCAAGTCATACATGTTCTCTTCATCTATAAACTGTTCTCATTTGTTATTTATATAGCCCATTCATGTTTTTATGGAAATAAATACTTTAAGATTAATTATTAATGCATTCAGGATATAAGAAAGATATGAGCAGAATCTGGTAGGTTCCTTTTAGGGTCTATTAAAATAATAATCTTTCCATTACTGCATCTATGATTTTGCCTGTGTCCTTGGATTAAGCACCTATACCATCCATCCCATTAAATCTCCCCCATATATCACTTCCTGACCCTTTCACTAACTCTGCTTGACTTTTATAATGGATAATTTATAACCTTGCCTTACCCTTCTAATTTAAGATGTGATGAGTCACTGACATCAATCTCCCTCTAAAAGATTTTATTTATCTCTTCATTGATTGATTGACTGATAGATTCAGTAAAAGTGAGTAAATGCCTTTATGTTCATCACTAACAAGGGAAGAAGATAAATGGGATACTGTCTCTCTCCTCAAAAATGTCTTACTGTGAAGACCTGCATATAAACATTGCCAGCAGAATTAAGTTAACTTCAATATACTGAATTTCTAGAAATTATTCCTCCCTCAAGGGAAGGACAGTAGAATGTCTTCATCTGAGAAGCGGCGTTTGAGCTGAACCTTGAAGACCTAGTATGAATTTTCCAGAGGCAAAATAATTTACCTAGAATATTCTGCATAGACAAAAGCATGAACCAAGGCATCAAAGCTCAAATTTCACCTTGTTTGGGGACATCCAAATTTTTTCTCTGGTTGCAGGGACAAAAAGTAGGGTAATGAATACTATCTCTGCTGAAGTTGCAAAGGTTTTTTGCAAACAATAATTCCAATGAATGTGTGATATAAAACATATTCCCCAACCTTCTAAGCCCCCTCACCCCAAACTACATGTATACTTGCAATTTGCATTGTCTTCCTATGCATATTGCAGGAAAATTATATTGATTAGGAGAAAGAGTTATCTTTTTGAAATCAATGTCCAAAATTTTACCCTAGACTAGTATGCTTGTTTATCTGCACAGGAATCTCTGTCCAATTTCACATTTGGTCATATAATCTAAGAGTCAATATTTTAGGTTCCATAGCAAAGTTACACACAGGAAGTTCCACATGTGGAAATGTGATGTGGTAAACTTTTTAACTGTGTCTCTTAAAAGTTTGTTCAGGGAAGAAAACACATGGATAGCCAAAATAACAACTGCAGCTACCATTTGTTGAGGTCCACATTAGGCATCACATAACTTAACTGTAAAATCTCAAATCTTCAAATCCTTTCGGAGATAGATATCACTACTTCCATATTTTTTAATTAAAAATAACTGAGGTTCTAAAGGTTAGGGAATTGATCCACATGACACAGCTCATAAGAGGCTAAGGCAAGATTTGGACGATGTTCTGACTCCTTCCACTATGCACCAAGAGCTCACTGACTTTACTAGACACGTTTTTATGTATTTGTAAGAATTACAAGCTGAGTTAAAGGCTTGTCAATATACATTTAATGTATTATTCTCAGTCAGGTGGCCAACATTTTTAGAGGATACTAAAATTCATACCAAATTTGGTATGTACCTGGTTCTATGACAGATGATGTTACCTCTTGGATACCATTTTATCTTTATGCCAGTCCTGCTTAACTAATACTGCCTTATTTCATTATTAGGAAAAAATCAATCTCAGTGAATTTAAACATGACTACATACACCAGAAGCTGACATTTGAAAGTATGTAATTGTATGAATCTAGCTTCTGAAGCTAGATGACTCATGGCTAATGAGTAGGGAATCACCTGCATTCTTGGTCATTGAAACTCTTATATAAAGAAAGTACTTGTTTTTCAAGGATTGCACTTATATTCTCTATTTGAGAAAGTATTGACCTTTAATAATGAAAGACTGCAATTGTTATATTCTATTAAGGAACTTAATTAACAGTCTGGCTTACAACAGAGTGGTAATATTTTATGAAGGAAATGTACTGATTGCTCTTCTTTCTGTACTGAAAGCGGCATAGAACTTATAGTCAAAACCCCAGGACTGACTGAAAGCAGTGGCTCATGCCTGTAATCCCAGCACCTTGTAAGGCCGAGGTGGGCAGAACACCTGAGGTCAGGAGTTAGAGACCAGCCTGGCCAACATATAAGGAAACCTCATCTCTACTAAAATAATACAAAAATTAGCTGGGCATGGTGGTGCACACCTGTAGTCCCAGCTACTCAGGAGGCTGAGGCAGGAGAATCACTTGAACCAGGGAGGCGGAGGTCACAGTGAGCCGAGATCACGCCACTGCACTCCAGCCTGGGCAACAAAGCAAGACTCCATTTCAAAAACAAAACAAAACAAAACAACAACAATGAAAAACAAAACAAAAAAACAGGGCTGAGCTTTTATTTAGCTTACTGTTAATTATTACTAGCATTAATCGGGGTACTATTCATGTTGCACGCTTTTATACTTTTTGTCATTTAATCTTCAAATTCAGATTCCTTTGTGTTGTATCTTTCTATCCCCATTTTCCAGATAAAGAACTGAAGATGAGACGTGTTAGTAACTTGTCTTATGTAAGTTACCCACTGACAGGCCAACAAATTTATTTCAAGCCCATCCTTGGAGACCCCATTGCTGCATCTTAAAATATTCATGGTACCTTGAGCAAGCCACTTAACTACTGCAACCTTTTGTTTCTCAGCTTATAAGTTGGTAATAATAACATCTGATCTGAAGCTAGAATGAAATGAGGTCATTCAAGAAAGAAAGAAAGCATGAAGGAAACAGTTAATATTATTATCAGATACAGAAGTTGTTAACAACAAATCTTGCCATCTTATAATTTTATGAGAGACAGAAGGCAACAACATGCGCCTCCAAAAACTTGAGAGTATCCTTCAGATTCTCCTATGAGAAAACTGCTGATGATAGAAGAACTCCACCTTCCATGAATCTGTTGCTGATCTAGGCATTAACGATGTGACTCAGGCCTCTGAAAGAGGAGCAAGAAGTGCTAAGACAGAGAGGTGTGGAAATTCTCCCCTGGGCCCAGCACAGTTGTATGGGATTTCCATGTGGATTTTGTCTCCTTTTATCCTCCATGACACATAAAGCATCTCCTGGACCTATCTCCTCTAAGAGATGTAACCTGACCCACTAGATCACTATTTCCCAAATTCCTAAAATCTGTGGTTAATTTGAAAAAAAGGTATCTCATGGTGGCACAATGGGACACAATGCTAAAAAGTCTACATATACCATTTATGTATAGCTCAAAACCAGAAATTGAGCTATATTGTATCAGCACGATTAAGCGATTATTGTAACTTTTTTTAATAAAAGAAAGGCAGGGGATATCATAGAATTATGGCTAGCAGACAGGAAGGGGTGTTGTGGGACTTTGTGGTGTTGGTAATTGTCATGGTTCAAAGATTTCCCCCAAAATTCATGTTAAAATTGTATTGCCAGCTGGGTGCAGTGGCTGACACATGCAACGTCAGCACTATCGGAGGCCAAGGCAGGTGCATCACCTGAGGTCAGGAGTTCAAGACCAGCCTGGCCAACATGGTGAAACCCCATCTCTACTAAAAATACAAAAATTGCAAGGTCTGGTGGCAGGCACCTGTAGTCCTAGCTACTTGGGAGGCTGAGGCAGGAGAATTGCTTGAGCCTGGGAGGCAGAGGTTGCAGTGAGCCAAGATCGCACCTCTGCACTCCAGCCTGGGCAACGAGAACAAACCTCCATCTCAAAACAAACAAACAAAACAAAACAAAACAAAACTTGTATTGCCATTGTTATAATATTAAAAGGTGGAACCTTTAAGAGGTGATTAGGCCATAAGGGCTCAACTGACTTTTCCCTGAAGAAATCTAAAAAGATATCTATCCAATATTCACTGTTGCTTCCCTGCTTTCACCACCCCCAGGCACTAGGGAGAGCTCTGCACCTTCTTCTAAGGTCTCAGCGCAGATCACCAAACAGGTTCCCTCTGTGTGTGCAGTGAAATCCAGCACTTTGCCTGGACATGCACAACCGACAAAGAACAGCTCAGTCATGCCTCAGATGGCTCTGTCTCCAGGGAGCGAATGAAGGCAAACCTGTCTAGCCACTCCAGGAGACGTGCTAAACCCTGGGATCCTCCTGTAGCGGCGTCTAGAGGACTTGTCGCTGGGGGCTGAAGGCTTCATTGGTTTTGTGCACGTCCCAGTTATCACTCTCCCATGGGAATCCTTCAGGTCCTGCTGTGGCAAGTGGGGTTTTGAGAAACACTTTCATCTGGAAAGTATCCAGTGCCCCAAGCATGTGCATACAGGTCTGGTGCTGTCTTCCAGCAATGGGTGGCTGGGAGCCCAGATGTCAGCCTTGAGTGCCGCATGCTGGGCCAGGTCCTGTGAAGCTCATCAGAACCATGTTTATCCGCGCAATGTGGGGAAAAGGGAACTTAGTCTCACTTTCACAGTTTCTCCCACAGGTTTTGACAACACAGGAAATGGGAACATTGACATAACTGAAGTTACTTTTTCACTCAAAATATCAAGGATTGGTGGGGTAATCCTGATGAAATGTCTTCTTTCAGGCCCCATATCCTTCCTGGTCTTCAAAGTGTCAGTCATTTTTCAGAGATTCTTGTCCTCTGCCCTTCTTTCCTCGCCCCACTGTCCCCAGAATCACAGAAAACTCAGCACAGCAAATTCTACTTGTATCTTCTTTTTTCATGCATCCTCAGCTCAAATTTCACCACCATTATCTATACACAATCTGGACACAATCTTTGCTTCTAGTCTCACTACTTACAAAATACAGCAATGCTTTCATCCCCGCAGAAATCTTGCCATCTCCTTCTCATACTTCCATGTCATTGCCCACCCAGGCATGGCTCTCAGCTTGGAGTTCTCTTCACCCTCGTCTCCATGTTTCAATCTGGACCATCTTTCACACACAGGTCAAATGCCAGATTCTCTAAGATGACCTCTCAGATCCCCCAGATAAAAGTGGTCTTTCCTCCTTCTGCCCCCCAAGACTGTAGTGTCTGTCTCCCTCATGCCACTTCCTTCTAAAATAATTTGTTACGGTTAGCAGTTTAATGTTTTATTTGATCTTCTATATTATCACATACATTTCTGTTGGTTAGGAAGCAAATCAGAACTTTGTGAAATGTTACATTGAACAGGTTGTTAGAAATCATCCTCTTATGTCCTGTCCACTAATAGATGAGAAGACTGAGCTCTAGAGAGAGGATAGAGAGATAACAAAGGCACAGGTGTTGCCTTTCCATTACTCATCAGTCTTCCTCTCCAGATCTCTGCACAGAAGAGAAAGCACTGAACACATCATTTTGAACTTGTACGAGAACCTGAGTGATTAATAAATTTCTATAAGGGGTTTAGAATACATGTCCTCTGTTCTGTACACATCACCCCTTTCCCCATCAACACATAAAGCACAAACACAAACAAGGTCAATTTCATTGCACTATCTAGAGTAATATTTTGAATTTTAAATATCATTAAATCATCAATTGAGCACCTGGTTGTGCTAGTCATAGTATCTGTTGACTCTGGTTTATTATCCCATTCCTTCTTCATGACAATTCAGCAATTGGAAGGATTATTTCTGTTTTATAGCTGAATAATCTGAAGTTTAGAAATATTAAACAAATAAGCACAAATCGACTTATCCATTCCATGAAACCCATCAATGTTTCAACTACTCCATTCATGAAAGTTGACTTATTTTTACATAATTAGGTATGTAAGAGATGCTAAATAAACATGGCAAGGAAAATCTCAATATTTGTTGAAACAGTAAATCAGATCAGCCTTGTTTGTGGTCTAGATGCACAACAACATCTGGATAAAGTTAGCAACCATTTTCCCCTCAAGCCTTGGAAGGGGGACATGCAAATCTGTGAGAAGATCACCCTGAAAAGTTAGAGAGTATGGTATCCTATCTATAAATGCAAATGTGGCTCTTCCAGAGATGCTGAATCACAGCAGCAGTTAATGAAATGAAGGACATGAGGAAATGCAGAAATGATGAGCATTACTTTTCTCAGAATATCATCATTAAGATCAATTTTTGGTTATTTATGCCTCTCTATTTCCTTCTTGGACTTCTCTGGCGTAATTCTCATTAACTATGTAATCGGTTGCTACGTCTCTTAAGGTAGACAAGCAGACTGCTTCCTGGAAAGGCTATGATCCACTCATTCTCTCTATTCTTCAAGTTTTTGCTGATTTGGGGAGGTTGCATCATTCCTATTTGAACTCAGATGGACACTCCACTGGGGAGAGAAAGCATTTGCTGCAAAAAGGAGGCTACTATGCTGGAAAGAGCACTCATTTGACTTAGAATCAAAACGCAAAGGAGCCTCTGCATAGAATCTGGGTGACGGGCAAGTTGCTCCGCATCTCTGAGCCTCGGCGTACTTGACTTTAAAATAGATATTATGATGCTGACCTCCGAGAACGTTTTGAAGGAAATGCTCTGAACATTATGTAAAGCATGCTATCTAATATAAATATATGACAAGCCACGAATGAAAACTTACATTTTCTAGTGGCTGAGTTTAAAACCAGCTAACTGATTTTAATAATATACTCTATTTATTCTAATATATCTTCAAAATATGATCACTTCAGTGTACAATCATGAAAACATTAAGTTCCATTTCCAAGATCCTTCCAGAGGTGTCTGTTGTAATTGGTGGTGGTCTGAATTTAGTGCTTTCTGTAATCTTAATGGCATTGTCACACAGAGATTTGAGATTGAACTTCGACCAAGTCAACACAAAAAATGGATGCCCTCCATCTTCTGCCTTTTCCAGTGCAGCTGATCCCTTTCATGTTGACTCCAAATGTAATTGTGTTTCTCTCTTTTTCATCTGAAGGCCTCCCTGTGGTGGTTTTGACATTTTTTTCAGTTATGATTTCACTTAAAAGTAAAAACAAAACAAGATACAACAAGAGAAAAACATCTAGGAAAAGCTGGAATTAGGCAGCACCTTCTGAAGCACCGCAGCATATGTGACCGGGGAGGATGGCAGACAGTGGCAGGGAAATTATTCTGCAAACCTTACCTTGTGAGAAAAGTCCCTAAAACCGTTTTTTTTTTTTTGTTTTTTGTTTTTTGTTTTTTTTGGCCATCCAGAAACACTCAACCACGCAGACAACAGAAATTCTTCTACATTGAGGTAAGAGATTAAACCAGGCTTTTCTAATTAATGCATCGCTATTGAAAAAATGTATTAATTTTTTCAATATTTTCTTCCAAAATACACAAAGAGAACCTGGCTTTGGGGGAGGGTCACATCATGATGGTGTGTAAAGCACTTCCCACCAGGCTAGCACATCACCATTTCAGTCAGGAAGACGAGAGAGTTCCACGGCAGGCAGAAAACACTACCCAACCCTGACACGGACGTCAGACACACTGAAAAATCTCATACTGGGTCTCAGATTTTTTAAAAAATGAGCTGCTTGATTTAGCAAATCCCAATTGCATTTGCTGTCTCTGTAAGGGTCATATGAAATGCTCAGCTCACTTTATTTTAAATTATGAATAGAGGACCTAATGCTTTCTTCAAGAAATGAAGTAAATTTTAAATGAAAGACAACTTTCGAATCCAAATTATAGTCAAACTGAGATGGGTAGTGGGGGTGGGATGGGGGCAGATAGTAGAGAAATGGAATGACCCAGGGACAGACAGAAAGTAAGAAAGAGATGGCAGAAGGTATTTTCACACACCTAGGCTTATATTTAATTATGCTTATTATTATTTGAATGTAATATTTGCATTATGTGTTTCATATATGTTTATATTATTTGTATGTATGTTTACATTTATATTTACACATGTATGTATATATTACATGTATACACATACATGCATAGGTTTATATATGCATACATTCTTGAGTGTGCATGTACATGCATGCATACATACATGCATACATATAAATATAAACATACATGCAAATAATAAGGATGTTTAAATATAAATATACACATATACGATCCTTTTTTAGCCTTCTAGAGGGATAGAGGGATGGGTCTATAAGGTAATAGGAGAGATTCAGCTTCAAAAACAGAGAATGCTGTTCTCACCTTCTCTCTGCCCAGAAGGCCCATGTTAATGCCATTCTTTGCAAATTTCCACTCCCTTCAGGTCTCAGCAAAAGCTCCTCTCTGCATAAAATTTGCCTGATTCGCCCCCACTCCAAAATGGTTCCCTTGTCTATCACCCTTATTATCTCACACACAAAAGTGGTTTCTTAATAGTTACCACATTCCATGGAAACAGACACTCTTTAGAGCAAATCGCACTATTATTTTTTGTAACCCTGAGAAAGAAAATCCCCGCCACTTAAACTATGAAATAGTGCTTTCTTATCATTTAAAAGTAGTATTTTAAACTTACCGAAAGAGGCGTTAGACTTATTTAGAGCTAGAAGAAATGACAAAAGAAATGGCTGTGGGTGACCATGTCTGTGCTGGTGCAAGTCACCATAGCCACCTGACTGCCTGCAATTTTAAAATCAGCATTAATTATAAGATTTTAATTTTAGATATATTAAAATGTAGATCAATATTGTCTCAAAATTGACAAAATATGGCATTTTTCTGCTGTAATGAAATAGATTCTGAGCTTCCTGAGAGAACGGTTGGCGTGTTTGTCATACATATTACAAATTTATCCCTACAGTTCCTTAAAACGCTACTAGACATCGTGATGTAGTAGAAATATAGGCTTTGGAGCCACTCACTATCTCTGAGCCCTTTAAGCAAGGTCTAACTTAATAGAGCTAATGTGTAGTTAGCTGAAACAATGTACCTACATCATTTAATTCAATGCCTGTCACATGGTAGTCATTCAAAAATTATTAGCTTGTTGAAAAAACTTAATTGATAATAGAACTCAGTTGGGAGGGGGAAATCATCTTTCTTTTCACCCTTCTCCTGTCACCATGCCTTGATATTTCTGAGGCTGAGCGGCTGAAGAGCTCAGGGCATGTAGAAGAATAATGGGGTAAAGTAGTTCCCAAGGACATGTAGAAGGATAACGGGGTAAATGAGTCAGGCCGGAGCAATCCCTAGATAAACTTTAAACCCAAGGCCACAGGTGCCTTGTGGCTCTTTTGAGCTCATGGAAAGGAAGAACAGAATATGTAGTAAACACAAACCATCCCTTGAAGCTTCCAAGGTCTGTGGACAAGAGTCCAGCAGTGTCCAGTGGCAAAAACAGGACCAGAGGAAGTTACACAGAAGGGTAAGGAACAAATAAAGGTCACTTTCCTATCTTAAAAAAAAAAAAATCTCCAGCTCTCCTGATGTGATCCAATTTAATGAGGTGTAGAAATCCAGAGCTGTTTGAAATTTTAAAGCAATTACAACACAAATGACTCCAAAGCAGGATGATCTTATTATGGTAAGGCCATAAAATGCTAACTTCAGAATGTCAGGAAAGCAGAACTGTTCTTGGCTGGCATGTCAGAATTTATGGGAAGTTTGTGGAATTGTCAGCACCTGATTATTCTTGGAGGCTCGTTTATTGCACCAAATGCAGGGTATCTTTTGGGACTGTTTTTATTATTATTACCAAGGAGGGTGGGCACTTGTTTCTACATATCCTGAAAGGTTTCTTTCTGCGTGGTGCACAGTTCAATGGAGGGAAAAACAATGACACACAGAATTGTATTTTCTGTTGATAAACTGGGCTAAATTGGCTCATGAAAACACCTATCAGCTGCCCCACCCTTCATGTGGTTGCACTAATAAGGTGGTTCTCAAAGTGTGGTCCTTGGCAGCATCAGCATCATATGGGAACTTTTTAAAAATAACAGACAATTGGCCTCACCCCAGATGTACTGAATTAGAAACTCTGAGGGTGGAACCAAGCAATCTGTGTTTAAAAATCCCCTTCCCGCCCCCAACCCAGGGGATTCTGATGCCTGCTCAAGTTTGGGAACTACTGTATTAATGCATCCACAGTAAGACCAGCCTTATTACCGGACCCCTAAGCCTGCTTTGTTTAAATGAGGAACAGGTTCTTCGTTCCTCCACAGATGTCCAGTGTCTCCCTGGGGTCTGAATTTACCCCTGACTTCAAACGGGATTTAGGGATTTGTGGTGCACCATATCAAAACCAAGATGTGTGTTTTTGCAGAAAAACGAAGCCTCCTCTGTCACCCAGGGCCATTTAGAAAATGTTGCTGGAAAGGGTAACATAAAAGTTCATAATAAAATGTAACCTGAACTGTTTAAAGACAATATTCTCCAGGAATTGTAGTGTTGTTCTGGTAACAGAATCTCTAACTTATGCCCTGTCAGAGGTTCCCTTCTGATATCCAGACTAGAGTTTCTGTTGCTGTAAAGTGTGGGAACTCCTTTTTCTTTGCCATTTACCTTCCAAATCCAAAACAGAACCACAGAAAATTAGATGGGACTCGGCCCTAAGATACCGAGCTGAAGCCTCCTCTTGCACCTGGCTCTCTGATGCTGTCTGATGCACCTGTGAGTGCTCATGCTCAGGGCTGCCCATGACTGTCCCACACCCACACACTGCGGTGCCATTGTCACCCCCTGAGGACCCTCCAGATGATACAGCTCACTTGAACGACCACTTGTTTTCTGTCATTCACAGATACCATTTCTGTCATCTGTGGATAATGTGTTCTGCCTTTGAGAGCACATGCTCTGGTGTGACCTCTCCCCTCTCAGGTCTATACTCAAGGCAGGAGTTAGTACTCAAGGTAGGAGTTAGTCTGGATCCACAGATGTGCTAGGAAATATTTAACAATAGCTTTCCAGAAGAGGAAAGAGAGTCCTAGTTTGTAGCATTTGGTAGTAGTAGCATTAGTTTCATGTTGTACAAACTTCTATTATGGCTGATTTTAAGTAACCGACGGGACATCACAGCAACAGAGCTGGGAAGAGAACAGCATATATGGCAAGCCCCGATATGCCCACACACCCATGCCAGAAATCTGCCCTGTCACACCACAATTAACCTTTGTTTGCCTTTATTGTCAAGACATAGAACACACAAAGCTGGTCCCTAAATACCCCAACTGGATTTTCTTTTCTGAGATTATCAAATGCATTGCTTATTTTTGCCAAAAGAGAAGACAATGGCATTGAGTTGTACCAGAGCAAGAGTTTTTGTGGCCTAGGCACTGCGTACAGCAAATGTTTAAGTGTGTTTAGCTGGCAGTATTGAAGTGCCGGTGCTCACGTTGTCACTGAAATAGGTTTGCAAACCCTGAAAAAGACGTGAAACTTTCGGTTTTCTATTACTCAAAACCGTGTGGGGGATATGAGGAGGGAAGAAGCAGTTCTGATGGGAGGCAGGAAGCAAATGTGCGGCATGCATTGGGTACTCCTCTCCAAAATCTTAGCAGGGGCTGTCGAGGATAATCTCCTCATTTGGCCCTGTTTGTCCCTGATGCTATAAATGGCCAGCTTATATTCAGGTGTTATCAGATTGAATCTATGATAAGAATGTAGGCATCTCACAAAGAGGTGATACTGCATAAGAGTCAGAGCATTGGAGTAGAGGCTATTGCAGGGAACAGGAAGGTTATATAGTTTCAAAGTCTCTCCAGCAGATTACTTCGTATTCAAAAAGGAAAGGTGTGCCTTTGCAATGGAGAGATTTGATAAAGCCCATCTTGACCAAGTAATTAAATAGCAATAATAGTGAGACTCTCTGACTTAGGAGCCTCCTGGTGATGAACAAGTACATGACTTAATTTATAAAATACTGTTGCCAAAAATGTTTAATCTTAGTGAAATCAATGGGAAGCAAACAGATACATTCAGATTGCGGGACAATCCACAAGACAACCTACCTGGACTCAAAAAACCAATGTCGGAAAAACACACATGAAAAGTAGGAGAACTGTTCTAGAATGAAAAGGATAAAGAGACTGGAGACTGGATTGGAAAAAAACCAAAAAACAAAAAAACACGGCTTGAAGATAATTTTGAGATTAATTTGGGAAATTTGAATGTGAACTCTATACCAACTGATATTGTACAGTTATTACTAATTTGGGGAGGGTTCTCATAATGATTTAGTGGTCAAGTGTGAGATGGCCTCATTCTTAGGAGATACATGCTCAAGTATTTAGTGGGAGTGGGGGCTGGGGGTCGGGGATGGGGTGAGAGGAACACGGCCTGATGTCTGTGAGTGTTTCTGCAGGGAAGCCTTTCTCTAGATGAAGTCAGGCTCTTCAGCTACTTATTATTTGTTATTCATTATAGTTATTCATGGTGAAATGCATCACATTTAGCCCACTAGAAGGCAAACACGACGAGGGCCGTGTCGTAGTTTTCTTCCTCACTGTGCTCTTGGAGTTTGAAACAGTGCCTGGCAGAAAGTGGACACTCAATCAATATTGTTGAATCACTGAAGACATCATGTTACTGTTTCAGATATTGACCCCATGTTTGACACCGGCATACACTTTGAGCCTGATCAACATCAGAGGCTTTCTGGATGAATTAGACGAACTTGAAAAGAAAGAATTGAGAGTCAAAATGGAAGACTTAAAAAGGTTTTAGTTCATTCAAAGAAATCATTGGCTTCTGCAGCTCCATGGAAGTCCAGGAGATAATAAGCTCTCTTTTTGAGGTGTCAGGGATCCAAAATATTTTGCTCCCAATGAACACATGATTTAAAATCCGTATCGGAAGGAATTATTTATGCATAAACCCTTTTTTTTCTTTTGAGGAATGTACAGATTTTTAATGTGATTTCAGATTAAACAAAAATATCTTCTAAAATTATTAAAATGGAACAAAGTTAGATGAGTAATATTTTCAGTTTCAGGTACATATTGCATTTAAGAGTTGGAAGGAAAGTTTGAAATTGTTTTAAAATATTTCAAATTGTTCGATTCAAAACAAAAGAATTGTTTAAAAAGTTTGAAATATGTTCAGCTGCAGTAGCCAGTAATTTCCTTGAAGAAACTAAAACCCTTTTAAGTCTTCTGTTGTGACTCTTAATTCTTTTCTTTTCAAGTTCATCTAATTCATCCAGGAAGCCTCTGATGTTGATCAGGCTTAAAGATTTGTGTCATTCAGCAGTTCGCAAAGTGGAGACCCTCCTTACGGATCCAATAGTTCTTTTAATACAAACTTGTTCTGTTCAGACTTTTTTATAAGTCAGCAATATGACACTTCAAGTACTGCTTGCTCTATTACCTATTGTCTTTTGAGATGATTAAATTGTAGGTGTGTATTGTTTGTATTTTTGTCTGAGGCTGGTGTAGAAGAATACAATGCCCCAGAAGTCAAAGGCTGAGCTTGTTTATAGAAAGAGTTTTTCCATCATGAACTCTTCACACACCCTGGGTTTCTCCACCTGAATGTTTCTCAGATCCTTTGTTACATCATCTACCACAAGCTGGTAAAACTGGATTCAGGTGTATGTTGCATGATAGGTTAGACGATGTAGTCAAGTCAAAGTTTATAATTATTGAGACGGAAATTCCTTTTATTCATTTATGTGAAAACTCCTCATTGTGCATGACATGATTTATTAAGTTTTATAAGGTAAATAATGGCTTTGTAATTCACCTTTAAAAATATTTTTAAATTTTTAGTCATGATAGCATAATTTTCTGAAACATGTTTTAAAAAAATAAAGAATTAAAAATATTTTAGGAAATCAGTCCCAGTGTGTGAAATATTTTAGCAAAATAGCACAAAAATAATCAATTTCCCACTCTTGGTTGGGCTTCTCCCAGGACAGAGTCTAGGGTTGAGTGTGTCTAGTTTTGGGATTGAGATTCACATACACAGCTAATAACAGGAGTATTATTAAGTTGACTACCACCAGCTTAATCCAACATGGAAGTTCTGCATTGCTGGGAAACACATGATTTAGAATGATCCCCATCAAGAGTGAGAGAGCTGGGCTTTTACATTCCCAGTCACTGACTAAGAGTATTTCCTTGAAAGAGACTATTTTCAACCAGTTAATGCATTCTGAGGACAGCTATCAGTCAAAGACTCAGATGGTGGTGAAAAAAGAAAAACTTCATCCAAATTAAATTTAAAGGAGTTTAATTGATCAATGAATAATTCGTGAATCTGGCAGCCCCCAGAATCACAGCAGATTCACAGACTCTAGCATAGCCATGTGGTAGAAGATTCATAGACAAAAAAAGGGAAATGACATACAGAAACTGGAAGTGAGGGACAGAATGGCTGGATTGGTTACAGGTCGGTGTTTGCTTTTTCTAAGCACAGTTTGAACACTCAACAGTGTATGAATGGTTGAAGTATGACCACTGGGATTGGCCAAGACTTAGCTATTGTTACAGGCATATACTCCTAAGTTAGGTTTTCAGTTTGGTCTACCTATTAAGCTAGGCTGCAGTTTGTCCACGAGTACTTGAATACAGAAGTCTGGAGTCCTTTTTGGGCCATGTTTAGTTCGCTTTAACAATGGCCATTGGAAGTCAGTCTGGCTGATGGAAAATGGTAAGGGCTCCTGTGGGGATGTGGGCAGGGACACCGACAACATTTGCCACAAGCCCATTTATTTTAAAATGGTGACAAAAAAGCTAAGGAAGGAAGAAATAATATAGACAGTGGGTATAATATATATACATAAATATGCATATCTGTCTCCATATTCATGTATGTGTATGTATGTAGGCATGGAGAGAGAGAGAGAGATGTGAGGTCAAACACACACAATACAGAACCCACGAGGTTTAGAAAAGCTACAGTATTACAGTGATTACAATGGTAAGTGGTATTTCAAAGGCCCAGCCTCTCTAGATGAACTCCTCAGTGCTATCTTTGGCATGCTGACTGAAAGTCCACCTTTAGAGTTTGATTTGGCTTCACAATGTACTCTGAAAATTTCTGCTGAATGGTGAAGGGGTATTTAGCATATTTCAGACTACAGGAAGTACCATGAGCTATTAACTACCCACCACACCTTGGTGTGAATGAGTCTAATTCCATTCTTCCTGACACTTGAGAGAAAACCTCAGGACTGAAGAAGCATGAGTTTTACTGGACTTAAGAGGAATGGGAGGAGATATGATACTTACTTGGTTCCCAGCCCCTGCAAAGTCTCAACTATCCTCTCTTAGGCTGACTGTTCCTCTGTGAAATCTCACTGTCTGAAACTCTGGGGCCAGGGAAAAGTTCTATTCTTCATGAGGGCCAATTTAAAGATTTGGTAACCGTACAACCAAAGGGCCTTGCTCTCTTCTCTGCCAGTTTAATAACCAGCCTCTGCCTCTTCCTTGTAAACTAAGTTCCATTCTTTCCCTTGGCAGGAAAGGAAAGTTCCATTCTGTCCCCTGCCTCCCTCTCCTAGGTTGGCTAATTATGGTCAGACACTATCCTCTGTGCATGACTGGGCCTAGACTTCCTAGTATTTCTAGACCTGGGATCCAACTCTCAGATAGGACTCCATCTATTACCTCTGTTACCTGGTTTTCCTAAATCTTGCATTTCCTCTCAACAAGAAACCCAAGACAGACTCCACTGCAGGTCCTACTATATCACACCACCTCCAATGTCAAAGGCTCAGGGCATCGGGTGATCAGGCACCAGCAAGTACAAGGAAGGCTCAGAAACAAGAGTAAACAGAAACGAGACCATTTTGGGACCAAGCTTAGTGGAATGGGGTAGGCAGATTTTTGCCCTTGCATGGATGCAATTAGATTCCACCTTCCCCCATTCTTGTATTAGAGACACCTTAAGGGAAAGGCATATGCTAACATATGTTTGGGGTGAGAAGTTCTGATATGATTGATGTAGGCACATACTTTGCATTTGACTTTTATTCCCAGGATTAACATATCAGGTATAAATAGATTTTCTTTTGAAAGCTTTACCTTGACAGCATATGCTCATCATTAGAACTCTTAAAAACATGAGATTTTATGTCTCCCATCTAGTAGTCACAAGCAGCTCGAAGATCAAAGTCAATGGAACAAATGATATATTTTACATTCATCTAAAAAGTTTTAAAAATTACCTGCTTCTCAGTCTAATTGACGAAACCCTGTGAGACAAGAAGAACACAATTTCAAGACACCAGCTAGGCCTAAATGCATTTTAAAAAGAGACTCAAGAGCTTGTAAGTCTTGAAATTATCCTCTTGGGAGTGCTCCCTCATACCTCTGCTAAGGCAGCCAGTTCAGGTCAGACCTTTGGAGTCCCTGATAGTGTCCCCTAGTCCCAGAAAGCAGTAGGCTTTTAGCCTGAAGGCTTCATCCTGGTAAGTGTCTTAGCAAAATTAGACTTAGCTGGATTATTTCTTTAGGCAGCTCAAACCCACCAGAAGACCTTGTCTGGAATTAGTCTTCTTGTTCCCAGCTAGTAAAAGGTGTGTCTGGATGAGCCCTTGGATACATCTGTGCCCAATGAGCTGCATGTTCCCTTTTACTCTAATCCTTCATGGTTCTTCCTTGGCTCCTGACCACATCCAGGTCTCTCCTGGGGTTGGTTCCTGTTTTAAATTTCATTTCCTTTCCTCTATGGCCTGGGATGTATTACCGGGCCTTTGTTATAACAGGTTCTCTTTCTGAGAGCTAGGATGTTCTGCATGCTTGTCTCTCACTAGCCTCCAGTTTCTTCCTTTTCTCTCCCTCTCTCTCCCCACTTGTCCCTGACCCCTTCTTCTCCCTCTCTCTTTCACTCACACATAAGCACATACAGACTCACATATTTACACCCACGCACACATACACACACAACTCTCAGGTGCTGGCTATGATGTTGATCAAAAGAGACAGACTATCCAGATGTCCAGACGTGTACAACCCATGGGCATGAGAGCATGATCACATCCTGAAGGGCGTTGATCCTGTGCACCGTGATCTTGACTGGACTCCCTGGAAAGTGACCCAAGCTCCAAAGACACTCAACTTCTGTGCCTCTTTGGAAATAGTAACTGTGACTGTTGGTCCCTACTCATCAGCCTGTCCTAGAACCAGGACAGTTCCTCCCACTCAGGTCTGACTCTGCCTCTTCCCCACTAATGCAACACCAGAATTCCTTGTGGATAAACCCACATGCACTTCAGCTGCATCCTTTCTCTCATTGCATCCTCTGCAGAAGCCTGACAGGACATAAGAAAAACAGTCCTATCAGCTTTACGAGTAATTCAACTGAGGCACAGAAGAGTACCCCAACATGCCCAATGCCATTCACTGACAGTATGTGACCACAAACTGGATTTGGAAAAATTAAACGAAACAATTTCTTTCTTTTTTTTCCCAGAGCCACCTGGGCCCTCAAAGTCAATAGGAGTAAGAACCATTCCCTCTAGCAAAACCCACAGACACCAATTTCTATTAAATATTTACGGGTGAAATAAAGTCTGCCCAGAAGCAGCCAGCCATTTCATATGCAGAAGCAGTTTAATTTAAGTTGGTTTATATCTTCTTGCCCATCAACACCCGCTCTTTCTAGGAAATATAAATCCACATATCGGCACTGACTTGTGTTCGTTCCTAATGACAGGCTGGAGAAAAATAGCTAAAAAGAGCTCTATTTCATTTTTTAATTATGAAGCAAAAGTGACAGTTCATCTGGAATGTTGTCAAACCAAGTTAAAAAAAAAAAAACATGATCGAGATTTGATCTCTAAAATTATTTTTGGGAACAAAGAGCTTACTCTGAAACACACAAAGGCATTGAAGGCAAAGAGTTGTGCAGAAAAATGTATTATTTGTTTGCATAAGTTTTTGTTTTGTTTGATTTACTTGTATTTTTGCATGGCACAAAAATATGACACAAACATGCTTCTTCCTGATCAAAGATTTTGCAGCCTAATGACCTAATGTTATACAGAGTGATCATGGTCTTGAAATATAGAAGCAGAATAGCGAGGCTTTGTGTTGTTTTATACCAACTTTTACAGCTTATGCTCAGATTAAAATTTCTTAGCCAAGGCACAGGACACCATTTGCCTATTAGTGACTGCTGTTAAATGAGGATTGATCTAAAAAGAACTCTTGCCTGTGGTAGGTGCGATTCTCTAGTCTTTGTTAACAAAGTTAATAAAGGGTCTGTGCCTTCAAAATTTTAGAGCTTAGAAGGAGAGAAAATAAGCAGCCTGGTGGAATGCTAAGCTATGTTGTAAGTACATTCCTGGGGTATGAGCTGAGAGCACAGAGAGTTTCAAAGGAAAGAGCATGCTCAGCCACTGGGGCCAGGAAAAGCACTGGAGGTGGTCATCCTTGTGCAGCTTTTCCACTTTGCCTTAAAATCTCCATCTGTAAAAGCAGATGGCAATAGATACTATCAAAATTCACTTCCAGCTACAGGGTGATATGACATCAAGATTATACCTTGATGTCCCAACAGCTCAATCTGAAAAGACCTGTCCCAGTAAAAGAAGAATTGCACCATTTTTAGATTTTACTTCTTGACACTTGATGCACTTACTGACTCGACAGAAAGAGGGGCATAGAGGGAACAGGGGAAAAATGAAGCCTAAGACAAATTAGAGGTGATAAGAGTGAAACGTATGTAGATTTTTCTGTAATCCTTCTTATGGGAGAAGCTATGGTTGGCCACCTCCCCAACTCCTTTAAAAACTCCTGTTAAGCTCTGAAGTTAAGTACATAGAGTTAAGTATATGAGAGGGTGTCTAGGAGGAAAATAGAACTTTTATACCATAAGAAGGATTTGCCTACCATTTAAAAATACAAATGTGCCCCCCTTTAAAAAGTCTCTCTCTTAATACACGCGTGAATACAAATAAGTCACAGTAATACAATTTATTGTGTTTCCTAAATGGACACCACAGCATAGTTGCCAGAATTGGTACAAGGATTGCAGAGTGAGAGGTGGAGACTGTCATAGGTTACGATGGACCACAAATAGCCACAGAAGCTATTATCTATAAGTCAAAACTCAGATTTGTTTTTCCGTGAATAGGTTCTGTTGCTATAAAACAACATAGACAAATATGGCAATAATGCAACATCCCAATTTTCAAGACATTGTTATATCAATTATCTGAGTTGTACTTCAGAGTTACTCTACCTCAGAGTAGTGTAAATCTGAACAGGACTCAGTTACTCTACCCGTGTTACTTCGGACAATTCTCCTCAGTAAGTAACACAAGTAGAGTAACTCTGAGTCCCCTACAGTTAAAGTGATTTGGTTGAGTTCAGAGGTCCATATTGGGAGTACATAGTCTCTTGATAAGAAGCCTAGAGATCATTTGACCAGCACTATCTCTAGATTTTTCCCAGGGGATGGTGATAGGTGAGACATTCAGCAGATGTGTACCTGCTAAACACAACAAATTAAAATTTGGTTTACCCAAATGTGCAGCCTTTGCCAGAGACAAAGGAAGTGCTTTTAATACATAGTTTCCTTACCTCATTTCTTTCCCCTTTCAAAAATGTCTACTCACTCAAACCAGACTAAACATATAATGATGAACTCTGGTACGTTTGCCACCTCCTTCACCTTTTGGAAATTACAGCATTTTATACTGTTATCCTATGAATATGTTTTCATTTCCCTTCATTTTTTTTAAATAACAGTTTTATTTTGATACAATCCACACACCATAACATTTACCTATTTAAAGTTAACAGTTCAATAGTTTCACATTCCATAAAATTCACTCCTTAAAGTGTGTAATTCAATGGTTTTTAGCATATTTACAGAGTTATGCAACCATCACCATAATCAGTTTTGGGACATTTTCATTTCCCTAGAAAGAAACCCTATATTCATTAAAAGGTGACTCCCTAATTTTCCCCACTTTTTCACCTCATCTTTTGGCAATCAGTAATATACTTTCTGTCACAATAAATTTGCCTACTCTGGATATTATATAAATAGGATCCTACAATATGTGGCCTTTTGAGACTTGCTTCTTGCACACAGAATAGGGGTCTCGATGTTTGTCTATTTTGTAGTGGGCATCAGCACTTTGCTCCTTTTCTTTGATGAGTAACAGTTCATTGTGTGGATCAACCACATTTTATTTATAGCCATTTATCAGCTTATAGACATTGTGGTTGTTTCCACATTTTGACTATTATGAATAGCGCTGCTCTGAACCTTCAAGTACAAGTTTTGGTGTAGATGTATGGATCCATTCCTCTTCAGTAGAAAACCAGAAGTAGGATTATGAAATCATATGGCAACTCTGTATTTAGCACTCTGAGGAACTGAAAAACTGGTTTTGAAAATGACTGCACAATTTTACATTTTCCTTAACAGTGGATGAAGGTTTGCTACATCTCTGTCAGCATATATCATTATATCTTTTTCTTATTTTAGATATTCTATTATGTACAAAGCAGTATCTCATTGTGGTCCATCAGTTTTTAAAAGTTTACCAAAAATCTGAACACTACAGGATACTTACTAACAATAGTAATTATCGCTAATGTTTATAGGCTTAGTGATGATCTCAGAAGTTTTCTTTTAATAATTGGGAGAAAGAGAAGAGGTTGGGAAGAGGAGTTGAAATGAAGCAAGATGGATCATGAGTTATGAATCATTGAAACCAGGTAACAGTCACTTAAGCACACATTATACTATTGTCTCTGCTTTATTCAAGGTTTAAAGTTTTCTGTTCATGAAAGTCTTTTTTTAAGTTGATTGGGATCTCTTAGTAAACACGTTCAGTAACCTAGTGTAAAATTCATCTAAATTTGGAGGACTGGGCTTATTTAAAATGACTGTATTCTCTAACATATTTCTTATCCAACTCATGTTCGATTTTTCTCCCTAAAGCATTTGTTTTCTATTTCCAGCAAGCTTATCAAGTTGTTTAAAGAGGTTAATGGAAACAAAATGAGAATTGAATATGTTTCCCTTATTTCATCATTGTCTTTTTTAGATCTCATAGCCTATCTGTGGTTCCAAACCTTTGAAAAGACAGTATTGCATGGATGATAGTTAAGATAGGCAGAAGTTTTTAAGCTTCTAACTGAGATGAGTGTTGGAAACACACGGTACCTCACAACCCAGTACTCAAAGGTACATATATTAACATAAAAAACATTTTCTATTCTTTTATGTTCTATTATGTTCCATTCTATTACATTGGTTTTTTTCTTAGTTCTGGTCATGATACACTAAGTTGACTTAATAAACAGAGTGACTCATAGTTCCAAAAACAGTGGCTTAAAAAAACATTATCTTACATGGAGTAACAATCTATTCTCTTCTCGAAAAATCTAGAAGTTTCTTGAAATTTCCCAAAATAACTGTGGTTAATTAACATAATGATCAAATAATTTTTCATAAATCAAACTGAGTTATTTTGTACTTTATTTCACTCACATTTCTTCCTTCACTAACATTGATGTCTATATTCATCTCCCGGTATTTAGGATTCTATTCAATCTTTGATTTAATTTATATTCACGAATGGTATAGCATCATAAGTAGCACAGAGACTCCAAGAATATTTATATACATAATCCAGTAAACCAACCCTTCATGGCTTCAGTAAAACACTGTGGCCCAGAATTATCAAGTGATTTGCATAAAGAAGACACAATTAATGACAGCATTGGTACTAAAATCAAGGACTTATCACTCCTAGTCTAAGACACAGTCTACTATACCAAGCTTTGGTGAATTAGTTCCTGATAGGATAGACAATTAGGAGATGAAGGCCATTTTCATAGGATGGGATTACTATTGATGTAGATGCTTCAATTACTATTTCTTCTTTAAAGTCTGTTTGCAATAGTAGCTAAATGGAAATCAACTAATTTTCAAAAGCATAGTCTGCAATAAGGTGGATTTATGAGAAAATGGTGAAAAAAATAATGTATTATTGATCTCAGGAAGCTATTTTTATATTTTTCTCTTTAAATAGTAAATGGACCATTTTCAAACTCACTTTTGCCATTTCACCATCATTGTTTATGGGAAGTTACCTATATCTTTAATGAAATCTGATTTAATTCTACAAATGCCTTAATATTTATAAGGTACCTGCTAGGGGTTGTGTCACCCCAAAAGATGTGCTGAAGCCGTAACTCCCAGTACCTTAGAATGTGATATTATTTGGAAAGAGAATCTTTATACAGGCAATCACTTTGAAATTAGGTCATTAGGGTAGACCCTAATCCAATATGACTGGCATCCTCATAAAAGAGAGAAATTTGGAGACAGAGGCACAGATACAGGGAGAACATCATATGAAAATGAAGGCAAAGGTCAGTGTGTGGCGCTTCTACAAGTCAAGGTATGGCAGAAATTGCCAGCAACTATCACAAGCTGTGGGAGGGACATGGAAGTCCCCCTCACATCTTTCAAAAGGAACTAACCCTGCCAACGTCTCCATCTTGGACTTACAGCACTGTGGACTTACAGGACTTCCAGAACTGTGAGACAGTATGTTTCTGTTGTTTAAGCCAGCTAGTTTGTGGTGCTTTGTTAAGGTAGTCCTAGCAAACTAATACAGGACCTCTGCTGGAGAACACAGATATTCCTGAATGTAGTCCTTCTCCTTCACAAGTTAACCCTTGACTCTAAAAATTTCATGGATGAGCTGTGAACAAATGACAGTGGGTATTCAGTACAGCCTCAGGGAACTCTGTTCCTCTCATACCTTCTCTCTAGCCATAATGATTGAAGCCTCACCCCATATACCTGGGCTCCATTCCTTAATCTCCAGCTGCTCACCCGACTTTCCAGTCAAATGTCCTACCATCACGTGTAGGTAATTAAGACTCCGTGTCTGTCCTTTAGTAAGAAAAAAGTAAATCTTTGATTCCTTTTTTTTTTTTTCTTTGAGACGGAGTCTCACTCTGTCACCCAGGCTGGAGTGCAGTGGCGTGATCTCGGCTCACTGCTCGCTCTGCCTCCCAGGTTCACACCATTCTCCTGCCTCAGCCTGATTCCTTTTCTTAAAAAAAATTTTGCTCTCATCCTCAAGACTATCTCAGCATTGTGATATACTCAAAAGAAACCTAAATGGAAAACTCAAACTCTGAAAAACCATGTATATCTTTTCTGAAAGTTTCCTTTATGGAGACAGCCATATGACCATATGCAAAATAACATATAGCACAGTCACTGAAGTTCTGTATTTATTTATTTACAAACTTGGCGCTTTCCATAGATTTCCTACTGTGTCATATTAGTCTATCTTAGAACTTAACAGCGTTCGGAAAATGTTTGTGGATTTAATTAATTAAGTCCTGCATGCTGGGATATTCTGATTCAATGTAACTTCCACCCATTGATCCTAGTTCTCCTTAAACTACACGGGTGAAGCCAAAGGTGTTTTTAGCATGGCAGACTTTAAGGTGTACAATGATTAAATCTCCCTGTGTGTGTCTTTGATTTTTTTTTTTTTTCCTTTGAGACAGTGTCGCTTTTGTCACCCAGGCTAGAGTGCAGTGGCACAATTTCAGCTCACTGAAACCTCCGCCTCCTAGGTTCAAGTGATTCTCCTACCTCAGCCTCCCAAGGAGCTGGGACTATAGGCACCCACCACCAAGCCTGGCTAATTTTTGTATTTTTAGTAGAGATGGGGTTTCCCCATGTTGGTCAGGCTGGTCTCGAACTCCTGACCTTTGGTGATCTACCTGCCTTGACCTCCCAAAGGGCTGGGATTACAGGTGTGAGCCACCCACACCCGGCCGTGTTTTTGTATCTTTAGGGAAATACCCTAAGCTGTACCAACTAGCTCAAGCATTCAAAAGTGTTTATAAAAAATTTCTCACAAATTGACTTTCAGATTCCTCATTATCACTTTCATTTTTAAACTGGGTAGCTAAGAAAACTCTTCTTTTTCCTACACGCTGTACTTCCATAAATGCAATTACATATGTAAAGTTCTCCCACTCAGTTTTATTTTATGCTCTGCTTCTATAAATGGGCCATGTATATTTTCATACAATTTGTCGATGCAAACATTGCAAAGGAGATAGTCCTGTAGCATGTCATTAAGAGAGTTTCTCTAGGATGGCAACTGTCCATTTGCTGCCTTCACTGGATGAATGTTTAACCAGCTTTTAATCTACTGTCTTCATCTAGTCAATAGACATAGCCTGAGTAATGTTGTCAAATTCCTTTTCTTTGTTGGTGCTAAGATTCACCGTGTTTATGGCATTTTCTTGTTCCACTGAACAAAGAGAACATGAGAGAGATTTAAAAACTGTAGAGATGGATTTAGAACTGTACCCCCCTTGCAATGACTCTTCTGTCAGATGCCTCTCTGACCCTCTTTTCTTAGTTTTTCAGACATTTAATCTTGTGAATTCAGATAGGTTCTTTCTTCAGACCTACATAATGTTTTAAGGCAATTAATAATCTCTGTCATAGTGGAAGAATATTGTTTCTAGGAAGGACTCTGATTTAAGTGTCTATAGTCTACTGCATAAAATTCTTACTAAATTCCATTCACTTAAGTTTAATCTCTTCACGTTAAACAAGTCAGATTTTCCTTCTTTAAAAAATAGAGTATTATATCTGCCTGTTATTTGGAGAAGAAACATGTGAAATCACTGTATAATCTCACTATCAGAAACTGCTTCTTTTCCTATCACTGAGATATATAAAGCACGTTTAGAGTTTTCTGAGAATCTATCAAAGTTGGAAAGATTTCATAAAATTGCTAGCTGCCTCTAATTGACTTCTACCAATATGCAGATGCTACAGTAGCAATTTTGTCAAAGATCATTATACCTAAATGTATCTATCTGTTCATTCTAATAATTATGGAAAACATATTCAGAACTGTGCTCTTCACTGTGAGAGATATAAAGATTTACTAGACACTGATTATGTCCTTGAAGAGGACATAGTCAATTAGAGAAGATAAGAGGATATACATTTAAATAAGATACAAGGAAGACCCTACATGTGCCATGAAGAAATGATTGCATACAAGTGCCAAAGTTAAGCATAAAAGTGAAATAGCACTTGAATAATTAACAATGTGACAAATATTCAATTAGTGAGAATAGAAAGAATAAAGTCTCCTGTGGAAGAACTCAAACCACTCATGATAGGAGTATCTAGGAGCTCAGTCTGATTGGTATAAGAGCTACGTGATGTTGAATAGTTGGATCACACTGCTGTCATGCATCAAATCACATGTGCATGCCAAATAAGAAGGACGGCTTCTTTGTGCAGGAGATGGGTTTGAAATGAGGACGTTAGAGTAGTGAAATTTATGACAGAAACACGAGAAAGTATCTGTGCTTATTCCTAAAACTTCTAATGAGGAACATCAGACAAAAGTCCAAGTTCTTTAGAGATTCCATTATTTGGAAGCAAATTAGAATATTTTTGTGGGTGCCTTGAGTAGTGCCCTGATGGCCCTAAATATTTTTGTAAACTGTGGAAACTTACAAAATTAAAATTCCTACTGGGAAAAGACTGAGTTTTGGGGTTGGTGAGACCAGATTTCAAATGTGAACTCTGACTTTATGAAACATATAGATTTGGGCAAATTACATGACCTTATCTGCAACACAAGGAATTAGCTGTCTCTTTGGGGTGTGTGTGTGTGTGTGTATGTGACTATGTGTGTTTAGGTGTGTGTTTAACATATGTCACCTTGTAGTGTTACAACAGGTACAGTGAGAGGTTGAGATGGGCAGATAGCTTGAGCTCAGGCGGTCAAGGCCAGCCTGGGCAACATGGTGAAACCTTGTCTCTACAAAAAATACAAAAATGAGCTAGGAGCTAGGCATGGTAGCTCGCACACCTGTGGTCCCAGCTACTCAGAAAGCTGAGGCTGGAGGATTGCTTGAGCCTTGAAGCAGAGGTTGCAGTGAGCCAAGATTGCACCACTGCTTTCCAGCCTAGGTGACAGAGCTAGAACCTGTTTGAAAAAAAAAAAAAGAAAAAAGAAAAGAAAAAAAGTAAAAAGAAAGTATAAATAATGTAATATGCCAGAGACAGTAGAGATGTGAAAGATACCAAAAACGCTCATAAATTCAAACTAGCTCACTGGTGTAAGATGCATGACATGCAGAAAATCTTAAGAGAAAGTGGTAAATTTTCCCCACATTTTCTTTCCAGGAGTACTTGGAAAGAGAAAAAATAGCATACATAGATTAATAGATCAATTATTTCAGATCCTGTTAGGAAGAGGAGCAGCAAAATGTATGAGGTCTGGTGACATTTTTTTTTCCTATATAACAAGTATGGAATAAAGGCTCCAGGAATAAAGGAATGGTATTGACATCTGTCTGAACATAGGATATCTGGCACACTTAACAAACGAAAGCCCCCTCTCCTGCCTTTGCCTCTCCAACCATCCTCCCCCGTGGACTTGTCCCCTTCCAGGAGCAGCCAGAGGCAACACTGAGGACATGATAGGATTGTCAGAAGGCACAATCTGTCGCTCCTATATAAAGTGAGAGGTGACAGCTTTCAAGAAGCAGACAAGGGACATCTTTATACAGGCCAGCTCAGCCCATCTAAATTAGGTTTCTATTTGTTTTATGGTTCTGTCAGTTTTCTTTCTAATATAGCAAGTCTCTCCTTATCCTCAGAATTTATTTGACAGTAAGGGTGCTTTACACCAATATTCACCTTCTATGAACCAGCAGAGAGTTTACCTTGAACCTAATGAACCTTAAACTCAGAGTCCCTTACTTTCTTCTTCTTTTTGTTTTTTTGAGACGGAGTCTAGCTCTGTGCAGGCTGGAGTGCAGTGGTGTGATCAAGTGATTCTCCTGCCTCAGCCTCCCAACTAGCTGGGATTATAGGTGCCCGCCCACCACCACATCCAGCTAATTTTTGTATTTTTAGGAGAGATGGGGTTTCACTGTGTTGGCCAGGCTGGTCTCGAAATCCTTACCTCATGATCCGCCTGCCTCAGCCTCCCAAAGTGCTGTGATTACAAGCATGAGCCACCGTGCCCAGCCCAGAGTCCCTCACTTTCACAGACCTACATTTAATTTTGCATTAGTACAAAATACAAATATAAATATTATTTAACTCATCAAAAATACCCTCAATCATATGAGCTTTAAGCCCCCAAGATGCCCCTGGACATACAATATTGGAGTGATCAAGTAAATTCCCACTTTCATATCCTCCATCAACTCCACTCCCTATACATGAAGTACCAATGACTATGACCAACTTCCTCCACAAGACTCATCTGTTAACACTCCCTTTCATTCACTATTTACCCTTCTATCATTACTTGACCATGTCACTTTACATCCTGGTATTTCTATACCGACTTTTCCCTCTAGCTAGAATGCCATTTTCCCTGAATCAAGCTGGAGGAGCCTTTCTTACTCTTCCTAATCTAATTCAAATGTTCCCTTTGCAGGTCAGGCACAGTGGCTAACACCTGTAATCCCAGTACCTTGGGAGGCCAGGGAGGGCAGATCACTTGAGGTCAGGAGTTCTAGACCAGCCTGGCCAACGTGGAGAAACTCGTCTCTACCATAAATACAAAAATCAGTTGGGCATGGTGGTGTGCACCTGTAATCCCAGCTACTCGGGAGACTGAGGTTGCAGTGAGCTTGAACCCAGGAGGCAGAGGCTGACTGAGCCAAGATTGCTCCATTGCACTCCAGCCTGGGAAACAAAGCAAGATTCTGTCTTTAAAAAAAAAATTTCCTCTGCAGGGTTCTCCCAGAGCCTCTAGAGGAAAGCCTTCAATGTCTGATGTGCTTCCAGAGCACTCTTTACACTCGATTCTAGCACTTGCCACATTGCCTTGTAATTAGCTATTGTGTGCCCTTTCCACACACAAGCTCCAGGAGCAGGTAGCACATCTTGACTGCTTCTTCATTCCTGGAGCCTAAAGCAGTGCTCGGCACAGGCAGTGTTCAATAAGTAGCTGGTGGAGTGCCTCGTTTCAGAACCCCTCCAAGGACCTCCACATGCCCTCATCATGTCCTACAGGTTAGAGTCAGGAGGAAAATTACTCACTGATCTTGCTCTCTACCTACAACCAAATTTTCATATTCTCTCAGGTATCAGCATTATCAACCCCCTTGCTTTCATCCCTCATCTATTTCAGTTGTAAAAACCTATTTCAGAATAATTTTACAACTTCATCTCCTCTTCTACAAGGTAAGGGCATATGCAAATTTCAGTTAAAAAGTAAATGCCTTGAATACAAGTTTTCTGCGGCACAAAGGCCAGTTGATATTAGCTTGGCTTATGTTTGATCTAAAAGAAGCTAGGGAACTTCATTGGTCTTTCTAATGACCACATCTATCCATATATCTGAATAAATCCGTAACCTTTCCATGTGTGGACATGGGCAGACACTTTGAACTCAGCAGAATGAAAGGGATAGGGGATGCTGACCTCTATTTCCCTCACCAATTGATTTCTTCATCCAAACATTTAGCAAACATTTGTTAAATATTCAAAAAGTACATGCCAGGTACTGTGCTAGAAGTTGTGAGTACAGAAATTAACTAGATACAGTCCTTGCCTAATCAAGAAGCCTACAATTCAGAGTGGGGAGAAAGGACACGTATAAATAGGTACAGTGCAACTTAAGAAATGCTATAATAGTGCTTCAGGGTGGGGTGATATCCTAGTTCATTTTCTGTTTCTTCTAACAGAATACCAGAAATGGAGTAATTTATTTTAAAAAGGAATTTATTTGTTACAGTGACGAAGGCCAAGAAGTTCAAGTTTGAAGGGTTGTATCTGGAGGGGCATTGTTGCCAGTGGAGACTCCCTGCAGAGTCCTGAGGAAGTGCAGGACATCAAATGGCAAGGGGGTTGAGTGTGCTAGCTAAAGTCTCTCTTTATCTTCTTATAAAGCCACCATTGTCATTCTCATCAGGAGTCATTAATCCATTAATCAATTAATCCTTCAATTTATTAATCCATGAATAGATTGATCCATTCATGAGGGTAGCGCCCTCATGACTCAATCATCTCTTAAAGCCTCCCCTTCTCAATATTGACACATTGGGGATTTTCAACATGAGTTTTAGGGATTCAAACCATAGCAGGTGAGTTGAGAAAGGCTTAAATCTAAATAAAATTTATATTGAGTTTTGAAAAATGAATAAAATTTGAACTATAGATAGGAGAGATACCATAAGGGGTTTGGACTTTATCTTGAAAGCATGGATATCCATTCAGAGGCTTAAAAAGGAGAGGTATCATCTTTAGGAAGATCACTCTGGTAGAAAAGTAGAATACAATATAGGGCTGTCATGATGTGGAGAACAGTTAGAAGATAATTTTATAATCTAGGTGAGAAATCATGAGCCTCTGGAACTAGGGGAATAGCAATGAGAATGGAGAGAAAGGAAAGAAATTCAAAGGTATTTATAGGCATGAGAATCTATAGGACAATGTCCTGAATGTCAAATGTAAAGAAGAAAGAGTCATCAAAACTGCTTCTAAGATTTCTGGTTGGCTCTGAATTAGAAGGTAGAGGGGATGAGGAAGATCTAAGCTTGTGATCATTGAGATAGCTGGAAGACAGTAGAGCCAGAGAGAGAAATCAAATAATATCTAGGAAGAACCTTACAGTCACCTTAGAGGAGTTAGGGCAGATAATGAGGTTAGAAATAGAAATGAATTTATGAAGAAAAAGCTTACACAACAGAGCAACAGGAGATGGGGGAAAGAAACGCATCTGAAAAATCAGTTCATGAGCAAGGTTGTGAATAATGAGTGGTGACGAGTCTGGTTTTATGTGATGCTAGCTCTATGAAAAAGAAGATCTCACGAGCATGTCATTCCCCATCATAAGCATGCACATCTACCCCATCTCTCAGACCAAGACAGAGGGAAGGGAGCCTTCTGGTGAGGGCAGAGAATGGTGGGGTTCTGTTCTCATTGGTACATCTAGTTAAACAATAAAATATCTGGAGTAGATGATTCAAAAGATTTGGGAGTTAAAGTCAACTTTATATTAAATATTTATCCATAGGTAGCAAACTGGAGACTAGAGAAAATCATCCTTGAGAAACCAGCTTCATCTGTAGAAAAAGTGCACATAGAGTAGGGCACATGATGAGGGAGCCCACAGTTCATGACTGGGGGTGAGGATTCCAAGCATAAAAATTACTATCGTTAATGCCCACAGCAATGCTGATTAGAATGTTATTAGAAAGAGCTATAGAATTACACTACTGTGTAACTAGCCGTTTCATGATTTAGCTGTGTAACTTAAATATTGCCATTTATTTCTGATGACTTGGTTTTCTCATCTGTATATAGGCCATAATAATGTACCTTTTTTTGAACTCTAAACGAAACTAAATGAGACTTAAAGGGCCTAAGACAATGCCTCATCCGTAATGAGTACTCAATTAAAACACTGACCACTAGTCCTTTTTGTTTTTTTAATCAATTGTTCATTGTGTTTTACTATGCTTTGTTTGCAAATGAACCAGCCCAGACTGGGGTGTAGGGATGAGCTTCGCACTGGAACAATTCATAGTTCTATCTATGAAAGGCTGGGGATAGAATGATAAAGGCAGGAGAGTTCAGTTCTGGGGTTGACATAATTGGAATACTCACAAATTAATGTTTTCTTGAACTGAAAATAGATTTTCATGGAAGAGAACAATGAAAGACCGGAGGTTTCTGCCAAGTCTTCCAATGATGCACAATCCCTGAAACCTGAGTCTGTGCCATTAGAGAAGACTCAACACGGCCAGGGATGGCCCTTGAATATGACCAACTTGCTAACCATCCTGAGATAGGGCAATTACTTAATTTTTATGGACAGCTAATGCTAACCTAGCAGCTTGCTTGAAAGAAACCTCCTTTTCAATGCAAGCTGTGTAATGAGGGAGTTGCTTGACTAAGCAAATTTTGGGTTAATGAAAAACGGACCCTTCTGTCACCATGAACAGCGTCTGCCTGTGTTAAGACTAAATTGTGTATATTGCTGACTGCCCTACATTTTTGCATCAAAAAGAGAGTGGAGAGATGACATTTGCAGTAATTTGGCTAAGGGCTATAGCAACCTAATTAGAAATGTTCAGTTCTACAAGTTTACAAAATTGTATTGTGGCAATCACTCTTGAAAAATTCAATTCTGAAAATGCAATAAGCAAAACCCGAAATGGGTAGATAACACACTTCTGAGGATAAGTTCTGTAATAGAAGCAAGAGAACAAAAGCTCTATGCCCATAAGGCAGTGAGAATGAAGCCTCTTTGTTCTGAAAGCCAGACTGTCTTGTCAGGTTGGCCTGGTTTCTGGCCACTGCAGCTCCTGTGCCCTCAGCCAGAGCCACTTCTATCTGTACTCAGACTTTATCTCTATTTCCCATTTAACTCTCCTTCCCTTCCACATTCTCCCTGGGACACTGTCCCACTCTCTCTGGGACAGTGGTACCTAAACTTCAGTTACAGTACTTGTGAATGACCTGGAATACTTGATTAAAATATTCAACCTCTTTGATAAGTTTCTCCTCATTCAGTCAACGTATGATTTTGAATGTCTACTCTGCCAGGCACTGTCTTCCTATCAGATTTCAATATTTTAAGTTACATTTAAGAAAGACCACTATAATTTTAATCACTGTGGCCACTACGGCACATGGATAATGTCTCACATATGATGGATACACAGTAACTGTGAATCAATGTTTATCTCTAGACCAATGATTCTCCGACTGATTATGCACCAAAATAAATGTAGAAAACTTCTAAAACATACCAGTGCTTCAGCCGCATTTCAGATCAATCAAATTATAATCTCTGCAGTAAAACCCAAGCATCAGTATGTTTCAAAAGCTGCCTGGATTATTTAATGTGTAACCAGGTTTGAGACACACTAGGCTGCATGTCTGGGTCTCAAACTTGAGTGGGCAGAGAGTCATCTGGAAGGGGAGTTAGTTTTGCCTACTCCCAGGAGTCAGGTCTAGAAATTCCAGTTCAGGAGGTTTGGGAACACAGGATCTGTTTATGTTATGAAGCTGCTTCTGGTGTAGGGTGACCAATGGACCATACTTTGAGAATTTCTCTTGGACAAAGTCTGACTGGGCCAGAAAGATTTAGGGAACTTGGTCTAATCCTTAAGCTTCTTTGCTGTTGAACATGTTAGTCCTTCAAGCTAGATACACCTAATCATCCTTCAAGACCCAGAATTTCCTGTAAACACTTCATGAGGTACCCTCCCCATGAGTAAATTAATCTCTCCCTTCTTATATCCTGATTGTAGTTATAACATAGTATGTAATCTACTCTGGGAAATTTGGCTTATATGTATATCTTCTTTCTTAATCCTTGAGGGCCCCAAAGATTGAGGTATCTCTGTACCCTTAGCTCCTGGTGTATCTTAGAATATAGAGCAGGTGATTCTTAATACACAGATAGATGACTAAATGACTCAGGTTGGGGTCAAGATTGCTACGGTCAGCTGTAACCTTGTGGCTCAAGGAAGATGTATTTCTTCAGTCTAAATACCTGTCCTGGCATCCTGTCAAGTATCCTGGGAATAGGGTCTTTAGACATTATGTCCTGGCTTATTTTATCATCATGGAGACCAGAACCCTGGCCTTAACCCTCAGCTTGGTGTCTGGGACCTGACTGTCCAGTAACAGACTTCACCAATACAAGCCTCTTTTCTACATTTCTAAATTTTACCTGTGAGTTAGTCATCTATGCTACAGTAACCCATGACCTCAGAATCTCAATGGCTTGTGAAAACTGAGTCTTACTCTCCACCTCAAGAAATGTGGGCTAAACGGCAGTGTGGGCCTGAATCTACTCCACATCCAAAATAAATGAGTGTAGACGTTGTGTTGGCAGAAGGAAAAAGGGAATTACTGACAGAAGCATGAAATGTTTCAGAAAGATTCTGATCCAACCTAGCATTATATCATGCGTGCTTAGATTTCATTAGTCAAAATATATCCTACGGCCGAGCCTGATAATGGGGCAGGAACTATACTCCCACGGAAAGGCCCCAAAAGTCACCAGGCAATGAACAAGGATATGTAATTCTTTCACAAGAAAGGGGAAGCGACTAACTGGGTAATACAATGAGCTATGCCTGCTTCTGTTTTCCCAGTCATGATGAAGTCTGTGCCTAGGAAACTCCCCTCATCCTTCCTTTTAATGTTTATGGTGCCAATCACTTTGTCTGCACCTGCAATTCTGGCTTTTGGACTATGCTCATTTACCTGTAGCTGGAGCTATCTTCACAGCTTTTTTGTAGAAACATCTTTCTCCAGTTTCTACCTTCTTCCAGTGTTTCTCCTCAAGGTAATCATGTCAGGGTTCAGCCAGGATCTAAAACAGAAGTTACCTGTGGACAAAACCCAGGCTTCTCTCTGTTTTTATACAGCCCACCAGCGTTGCTCCAGAGGACTAGCACTTTGAGCTGTGGAAACAAAGCTGGGTTTCCCTTTCACCCCATTCCCGTACTCCCCCAGGCTTTGCTACCCTGGCCAGCGGCTAAGCCTCACCTGCCCTAGTTGCCGTCTACATGTTGAGGTCTCTGTCGCTGGCAACATCAGGCATGGAGCAATGAAATCTCTGTCTAGAAGTCGGTGACTCAGTGAGTCTCCTTGCTCCACCCGACTTGCCTAGTTAAGAATGCCAGACTCCCCAGGAGGAGAAACAGCATACCTAGATCTGGTTGTCGCTGGGATAGAAGCAACTAGGGACAATCTCTTTCAACCCAGGCTGGCATTCCATCTTCTCTGAAGAACGTCTGCCAGTAGATGGACCCAAAGCATGCTCACCAATCCAGATGTCTGTGGACCACCCAAGGGAAAAAAGCCAGCAGGGCAAGCTTTGTTTCTAATTTCTCTTGTTATATAGCACTCATAGAGTATCCTCGATGTGGCCTCTTGGCCCACAAATTCAAAATATTTAATATCTGTTCCTTTAGAGAAAAAAGTTTTCCAATTGTTTCCCCAAAATACCGTAGCCTCTCCTTTAAAAAGTAAACTTCAAAAATTGCTTCTGAAATTGGTCCCAAAGACTCATTGTGTTTCAATACCCTATCTGGTGCAATTGTTATGAAACAAGTATGAAATGGATTTCATCCAGGGCTGCTGACTTCTTTTTCATTTTCAACATCTCCTGGGAGAATAGCTCCAGGCCTGTGGAGTCCGTGTCTGTTTTTCTAAGTACTGATTGAGACACAGGGTTTGAAAATGAAGTGGTGAGGAACAACAGAGGCTTTATTTGTGGTTATTAACATTTGCTAAAGCAGTTTCAATTTTGTCTAGATTTGCTGAGGACCAAGTGTAGCTCTCCATGAAAGTAAATAATTGCACCAATCTGTCTCGAGGTGTTCTTGTTTCCTGCTCTCACTGGCTGGTTTCTTGACCATCAGTGGTGTGGATTAATCCTTTGCACTGGTAAAATCCTGTGACCAGATCTTGTTTTCTTGTTTACTAAAGAAGGAAATGAGTCTGCAAGGCATAAAGATGAATGGATCTAGTTAAGCTCATATATTTCCTTCAAGATGTACCTGTGAGTGAGGCTGTATAACAGTGATTGCAAGTGTTGCTGTTGGGTGAGGGCATGCTTTCTGGCTCATGGAGAGCATCTTCTCGCAATATGCTCACATGGCTCAAAGGGCAAAAGAAATCTCTAGGGCCCTCTTGTAAAAGAGCATTAATCACATTCGTGAAGCTTCTACCCTCCAGACCTAACCATCTCCCAAATTCTCTGCCTAATACTATCACCTTGGGGGGTAGAATTACAAAATCCATATGTTGAAATCATGTAAATTTTGGAGGAACACAAACTTTCATACCATAGCAGATTCTGCCAGTGTTTTTGAGATAGTTCAAAGAATGCTATTTCTAGAAAAATTTTTAGTATCCCTCTTCATTCTAAGTTAAAAAAAAATCATACTTACTATAGGTATCATGCCTGAGTGATTCATTTCCACAATGGCCTCTTACCCTTTTCTGTTGATCAAGCACTTATTCTTACAACCAGAAACTTCATTAATCAACCAATCAATCAATAAATTACCTGCTTCTGAGTATTTGCCAAAGTCATTTGTGTAATCTGCCACACTGGATTTGGGTCGGGTGAGGAGGTCTGTATTAGATGTTGTGTGCTGATGTTAGAAGGAAGACGATAGACTAACGCCTGAAGCAGGATTCATTCTGCCTCTGATACACAAATATCCATCTCCAATCATTTGAATATTGACCACCTGCTTCACTTTTCATGGGTCTTACATAGTTAAAGAAGATGACGTTTTCTCCTTCAAGTAATTAAATGATTCATTGGATAAAGTCAGAAGATCTATTTGCAAAGTTGATCTGAGTTTTTCTGCCACAGGCTGACTTTATAATATAGGCGACCTTTCCCTTTCCAAGCCTTAGTTTCCTTGTCAATGAAATGAAGATAATAGTGCTTCCTACCTTAATGAATTGTCGTTGGCTTTAATGATAATGTATATCTTATATATCAATTCGGCAACTTTCACATTATTAGAACTTCATTAATATCAGCTACTGCTACTAGGAATCATATTATTAGTAATATTATAGTGATCACAAATGCTATTTTGGTTTTTCAAAAATGTCTAGTAAGAAAAATGTTCCAAAAAAGATATAAATTTAAAAATATAAAATTATCACCTCCCATAAAGAGAGTTATTTTGAGATTAAAAAAAAAAAAAAAAACAGGGCACAACATATTCCAGGAGGGTTAGGACAATGAACTCCTACCAGGTAAAATAGCTCCAATTTCCAACAGCTTTCACACCTGTCTTTCACAATGGCAAAAAGATTAAGAAAGCTCAATCTCTGAATTATATGTGCCAAGTGCTTTTTACTTGGAGGCTGGGGAGTTGGAATTTTGGGAGTTGGGGGTGAGGAGTAGTTCAGGAGCCAGGAAAACTTAGTTCTCCAAAAGTACACACGTCTACGTGTACCCAGTGGCAAACCATTGCTTTCCTGAGCCACATTTTTAGGATATTTTCTATCCCACACTCCATCTTCCATATACAAATGCCTGAGAGACAGCACAAGGAAAGGAAGGTAAAAATGCAGTGCCTTTACTCCTGGACAGAGTATCTGTCTAGATCTTCCAGTTTCCATAGCCCAGAAGGCCAGAAAGTAATCCTAAAGCTGCTGTCCTCTGTTTTATGAAGCCCAAATCCAGACCTGAGTCACCAGTCTCTGCTTCTTTACCACTTAGTCTTGCCCCAGCCTCTTCCTGTGTCAAAATGGCCTCCTAATTTAGAGTTTCTATTTTCTCCCAACATGTGTCTATTTCAAATGATAATTCAAGAGCCTTTCAAGATCAATTGTGTATCTCAGAGGACATCGTTGGACTTCCAATAAGAAACCCACTGAGCAGTGCTGGGAACTGCTTTTGGTACTCAATGAATACATGGATGCATTAACACAAAAATATGAAGGATTAAATCAAAACACGGCCTTATAGCCTAACAGGAACGTAAAACTGAGTTACGTTAGGTCTGTGTTTCTTCAATTACTTTTCTTTAAAACATACTACCCCTTCCCCTGATGAACCTATATTGTTTTCTTGTTTCTGCTGGAGCAAATTACCACCAAATTAGTGGCTTAAAACAACATAAATATAGTCTCTTAGAGTTCCAGAAGTCACATGACTAATAGCAAAGCATCGCCAGGGCTGCCTTGTTTCTGTAGTCTCTAGGAGACAGTTCTCTTCCTTGTCTTTTCAAGCTTCTAGAGGTCACCTACAATCCTTGGTTCTGGGTCTCTTCTTTCATCTCCAAAGAGGATCATTCCAACTTCTAGTTTCATCACGTCTTTTTCTGATGTTAACCATATGCTTCCCTCTCATAAAGACCCCTGTAAATTTACTAGACTCACCAGGATTATCCAGGATGGTCTCTCAATCTCAATATCCTTAACTTAATCATACCTGAAAAGTCTTTTGGCCATAAAAGGTAATATATTCATAGGTTCCAGTAGGGTGTGGAGTCCTGTTGGAGTCTATGAGTCTACCTACCGAAGTCCTCTGTCTTATTAGAATTCTGTGAGAGTTACAAAAAATATAAGAATGGCAATTGATTAATTTTTTTTTATTTTTTTACACCTATAATCAGAATGACTAATGGACAAAATGTAATTAAACTTTCCCCAACATATCTGAGATTGGAATATGGAAAGAAATATATGGATTTTGCTTCCAATATTCCCAATACTTTTTTCTCTTGGTTCACAGAAGTGTGAAGAAAATCCTACTTTTAGCCAAGTTGTATGTGTTTACTCTGTCCTTGAAGCATAAGACCCAGCTTTGGGCTTTGCAAGGCCACTGCCCCAGTATATGTCTCTGATTCTCATGTGTCCTCCGGGGTCCAGAAATGGGCAAATCGATCCACTAAGAACTACATATCTAAGAGAGAATTAAGAAAAAATAAGACGGTAAAAAAGGAGTTTTATCATTAAATGTTCTGGATTTTCTCTTGTATTGACTGTTGGGAGAAAATGAAAATAATACACTCCTTACCACTGAGTGAAGAAGGCTTGTTTATGCCTGACTCAGTGAATAATACACAATGGTTCAATAACAAATAACGAATATGATGCACAAGTTTCATCCCAAATGGGAGGAAACTGTTAGAAATGGAAAAACTCGTAAATTATGACCCGAAATACCTGGCCCTGGGCAAATCATTTAACACCTTTGAGTCTTCTGTTTTTCACTTGTAAATTAAAGTCATATTTTCTGTAACTTTCTTATATAGTCATTCTTCAAGTTGTGTAAGAAAGTAAAGAAAATATTTTGTAACTTGTAGTAGTTTGGATACCATCTCCTTACTTATGACAGCATGATATTTGGAGTAATATTATTCCTTACTGGCCACTCTTGTGGGGTCTGTGAGGTGATCCTCCTGGGTCTATTCCCTGGGCACATAGAAGCTATCACTTTGGTTTTTCTAGAACTGAAAAAAATACAACCTCTCTGAAATGAGTGTGTGATTCTCAAATCTAATGCTCCTGCATCATGATTTTAATGTAGAATCAGCAGAGGATGGGAGAGGCTGGGTAGCAAAGCCATTTCAGTCCTTCCTTGGAGTGGTAACTCCTGTGTTTCCTCTTTTTTCGCTTAGTCATCATCTCATGCTGGGGGATTTTGCTAGGCAGAACATGACTTCCAATCTAACTTGGAGGCTCTCCTCCCAAACAATTTGCCATACTTCTTCCCTTTCTAGAATACATCATAAGCATTCAACATTGGCATGTCACAGCACAGGGTGGAGCTCTGTAATCTATGCCTAATGAAAGCTTAGTTTTACTCTACGTATTCTATGTACTTACTTCATATTTGTTATGAATTATTAATTAATAACTCTATTTTCTGATCAGCTTCTGGCAAAGCGTTAGAAAGAAGTTGGAACAAGCTGTGTTTGTTCTTTGTTTCCAGTGTCTCTCAGAAAGAAGGGGTGACTATGAGCACAACAGCCGTGGTAAACTTACAACAGTTTTGGTTAGGTTAGACTGGGACCAAACTCCTTTGCCTTGAAAAGTCCAGCAGCTTGTAATATATGTAAGACTCTTGACTTCTATCTCTAGGGATGTCCTAGCCCTCCTTCCTTGTTACCTACCATTCACCTAACAAATATTAAAAGAAGCATGCAAAGATACTTATATTTTTGTTTTAGCATTGTTGGATCAAACAATTCTCCAGTAAATAAATTTCTGCGTCTCACTGTTGATAATAATTTTATCAGAAAAAGGGGCAATCTAAATGAGAAATAGCTGAAAATAACCACAGCATCAATATTTAATTTAGTTTTTAATCATTACAGTTAAAATTTTAAGGTAGATTAATGAGTAGAAATAACACTGATCTGAAGCAGAAAGTCTTTATTTTCTTCTTGATTTAGCTAGTTATTACCATTGCAACATAAAACTTGATATTTACAACAGTCTAACCTTCTCGCTGGCTGATAATGCATATGAAATTAAGTGCTATGTAAGTGCTTTGTAAACTTTAAAATACAAATATAAAAGACGATTATTAAAAGAGAGTGAAACATGCTGTATGATTGGTTTTCTCCCCATCTTGTTCCCCCCCTTCCCCAGTCAAGAAAATATTTCTGGACCTCAAATTTCACATCCATAAAAAGATACTTGTAGAAAGTGAAACTAAGGTCCCTTCCATTTCTAACATTAGATCATTCTAAGTGGGTTGGACATTTCATCCAAGATATTTTAAGGGAATAAAGCACTTTCTTAATCTAAGAACTTTTCAAAAGAGAACACTTTGAACCTTTCTTATGAGTCATTTCACAGTTGGGGGACACCTTCTAATTTTATTTCCAACCATCACCAATCAATCACTGAAGGAAGGAAAATAACTGGAGTTAGAACTTTTAAAAATCCTTAACAATTCAGCCTAGCAGAAAATATCTCTAAGGTTTAGGGAAATCACTTATTTCCATAAGATTTGGAAATTCAGACTGTCCACTAAGTTGAGAGCATTTAAAGGCAAATGCAACTGAACAATTTGCCAGAAAAGTATATAAATGAGATATTATAACTGCTTCCATTAAGAGACCATAATCAGCCCTAATTAGAGTAGAATTCACCTCATCTTTGTCCTAAGGCAACTTTAAAGAAGCTATAAGGCTTCCAAGAACGCATTTAACAACACCTCCATTAATGTTATAGATAAGGAATAAGATTCAGAAAGATTAAGGGAATTATCCAAGGTCATACAGCAATTCAGCAAATGGAACAAAATTAGATACCAGTTATAACTCCAATTCTACTGCTATTTTCCTATATAACATCTTTAATAGGAAACTGCATTTCTGGAAGATTCATATTCCCCATGCCTCAGAAACTGAATAGTAGCCAAAGCCCCACATCTTAGAGTTTCCTGAGCAGTGGTTTTTGAATAGTCTGACTTGATTAAAAATGCTTGGTGATATCTCTTCTCATGATATGAATTTGGGGTAATTATAAATTATAGTTCATTGATAGATAGATCCCTTGTGTATACTGCAGAATTATGGAGAGCAGCTGCCTTCTAACCTTAGACTTGGGCTCTCCCACTGATCAACCTGGAGATCTTACATAAATTAGAAACTGTCATTTCCAGTTCTCATATCAAGGTAGTTATACTTGATATTGAAAGTGCAAATATTAGAAGGGACCCCAGAATTTTCTATCGGTTTTCTCACTCATGAGTCCTTACCCAAGTCCTTCAAATCCTGTGATAACGATGTTGACACAAGTTATCGGACCTCAATGATTCTTAAGAGGCTCAATTCAGGATGCTGCTCAGTTCCTAACACTCTTCACTACTTTAGGAATGAGTTATAGTAAAATAATGACCTCTACTTATGACCTCCCATAGTCTATTTTTCAGAATCTTAGACCTGGAAAAATAGGAATTTCTACTCTACCAAGGGGCATCAACCTTGTTATAACCAAGCAACTCTCTTTTAGTTTTGTGGAAAAATTTAGACATGACTTTTAGAAACCAAATGTCTACCAAATAAACTGCATTTATTCTATAATGGTTGACTCTTTTTAATTTCCGTTTTTTATTGGGCAAAGAAATATATAACAGCAATCAGCATGCTCTTCTCATTTGTAACCATTTCAGCCAACTTCACATTCCAATAAATTTGTGTAATTTCATTGAGAGGCAATGCATAATATCCATCTTAGTGTTAGACATATTGAAAAGTTGAATAGGGCTGCTGATACTACTATTAGCAAGTCTGAAGAATTCCTGCTAAAACTAGGAATTATGTACCCACGTCTTCTAGAGTTGAGAAAGTTAACTATGTTCTGATACTTCATGGAAAGGCCTAAGTAGATAATTGGAATATATTCAGAATAAAAAGAAAAAATTAAGTAACAGGAAGAAATTGAGATATTCACGTTTTACTCATTTTTAATTAGACTATACACTTTCAGGTGAAACACAGTTTCTTGGTTACATTTTGTGGGGGTGTTAATGCATTCTTAACTTATGATGATTCAATAGTATATTTTAGAAAAATGTTGAAATTGTCTCCAGTAAAACTTGGGAACTTGGAGAACCCTGCGGTTTGAACAGTCTTCTTTTAGAACTCCTGCCTCTAACCATATGGGTTGCTGAGTAATATATATTTTTATGAAGATAGCACATACTATATAACCATTGCAATTCTGGTAAAAATGAAGTGACTAACTCTTCACAGTCATACATAAGCAGTCTTTAAAAGTCCTGTGCTCTAGCTCTGAGGGGCTTAGTTCTGCAACTCCAGGAAGCCCCTCAACATCTTCAGGACAGTTTCTCCATCTATCAAGTGAAAAGTTGAACTAAATTCATTTGAACACTTTAGGAAATCTCTACAGTCCTTTGCAGATCTAACGTTTTCAGAGTCACAGGTCTATATATTTTGTCCTCCAAATGTGGTTTTTCAGACATCACAATTCTTCCTTTCTGGAGTTGAAAATCATTTGACAAGCAAATATTATCTGTTATACAGTGTTTCACTTTATTTTATTTCATATGTTTATGTATTCATTCCTTAACTCCATCATTCAACAATGTTTTATTAAAAACCTACTCTTTGCCAGGCACAGAGCTAGAAATTACAGACAAAGGAATTATAAAGACGTAGATGCTGTCTTCAAATAGCTCAGGAGTAGTAGTTAGAAGCTCAAGTAATCAGGTAATTACAGTTGAATGTGTTAAGAGCCCTAACAGAAAGTCACTGGTGCAAGTCGTCTACATGGTAGACACGCTTCGAGCAGGAAGGTAATCCCAGGGAAAAAAAAAAATTAGTCTCAAAGATGAACATAAGTTAGTTAGATGAAGAAGGGATATGGTGTCATGGACACAGCCATATAGATAAGGAAATGGTGAAGAGTTTATTGAAGGATAATATGTGTGATGGGCAGGAGGGAAGTATTGGCTGAATACAGAGCTAAGGAATCAGACAAGCCATCTCAGGGTTAGAAGTAAATTTGGCTTCCAGCTTAAATCAGAGGAATTCCAGCTTAAAGCTGAGGAATCAGACACAGCACGTTAGGGTTAGAAGTGAATTTGGCTTCCAGCTTCAATGTAATGAGGAATCATTAGAAATTTTAAGTGCATAGTGGGGTGACACATCATATGTGTATACTGAATGGATCACTTGGGCTACAAAAGCAAGGTAAAAAAAGGGAGGAAAGAAAGAGAAGGGAAAGAGCAGTTGGCAGCAGAGAAATTCATTATAAAGCTTTTGCTGAAATTCAAGAGAACGATTGAATTAAACAGCTGCAGGAAAAAATAAAGCCTTGAAATTTGAGAGATATGAAAGGAAAATAATGGATAGAACACAAGGACACTAAAGGGTGAATGTTACAGTTAAACTCTTTGGATCTAAAAGCCAGTCTCAAATCACCTTATAAATTAGAGCAAATATAACTGACCACATATTAAGCTTGTAGATAGCCACAGCTGCACTTTGCATCTTCCTCTGTGGACCTTCTACTGAGTTTTTAATGACTGGGTAAAAGCAGCGTGACAAAAATCGTTTACTGAACAAAAATATTCCCAAACCCCATTAGACAGTGTGTAATGAAATGTTTCAAATGGAGGATTACAAGGAAAAAATATAAATGACCATAAATCCAAGGGGAATCAACTCTTCTTTCCAGATTACAGTCAACTTTAATAAAGAAAATAAGCTCATGCATTCCTGCCAGCTTTAGATATGGCAACGGCTGATCAATAGCATTTATTTCTAGAGAGAAAGGGGGCTAGAGAGGATGTCAGAACAGCTTGTTGATGCTAAAACATGTGAGTAATGACACAGTGTGGTGGATAATGAAGATTTGATAGAGGAAACAGCCCAGCAAGCCTGTCTTTGGCTCGGAATATCAAACTGTGTGCCTCTCCTCCAGATTCTATTAACACCTCTTATTCTAACAACTGGGTTTTGGGCTTCATGTCATCTCAAAGGAAAACTAAAAAGAGAGAGCTGTTTATTTTTCTCTGTGTTTGTGATTCTAAATAAAACTCAATGCTTTGAATTTGGAAATGAAAGTGTTGTCTGAGATACATTTCACCTAACAGGAGGATGAACTTACAGATAATCAGAGCTGTCCCTCAATGGCATGATCTGTCTTGAGAGAGGGAGACTGATTTTCTTTTCTTTTTCTTTTTTTTTTTTTAATTTGACTTAAAGTTCTGGGATATATATGCAAAACGTGCAGGTTTTTTGCATAGGTATACATGTGCCATGGTGGTTTGCTGCACCCATCAACCTGTCATCTAGGTTTTAAGCTCCACATAGATTAGGCATCTGTCCTAATGCTTTCCCTTCCCTTGCCCCCCAACCCCGACAGACCCCAGTGTGTGATGTTCCCCTCCCTGTGTCCATGTGTTCTCATTGTTCAAACCCCACTTATGAGTGAGAACATGTGGTGTTCAGTTTTCTCTTCCTTCATTAGTTTGCTGAGAATGATGTTTTCCACCTTCATCCATGTTCCTACAAAGGACATGAACTCATTCATTTTGAAGAAATTTCTAAGTGAAAAAGAATTCAAGTTCCAGTATTATCACTTACTACTTTTGTACCTTTAAAGCAGAAACTTAATCTGAATTTGTCTTTTCATCTCTATAAAGAAAATGTTGATACTGCTTCCAGTTTGCTGTGAGTCTTAATGAAATTATGCAAACTAAAATGTTTTGTAAATTGTTATGATTTATGCACAAGGGGCATTGTTTCTACAGCTCGTATAAGAAAAAAAACAATTATTAAAAGTCATTGGGATTCTCATAATCAAGCCACCAATTAAATTCCCAAAGGAGCAACACCTTTGAAATTTAGACAATATTTTGCTTATCCAGAGGCATGTTCCATAATAGTCTCAAAAATGCAGTAGAGAAAGAAAATATAGAAAAGAAAAAAGGACTTTGCTACTTTTTCTTTACCTTTCTGAAGATTTCTGAAACAAAAATTTCTAGAGATAAAGAATCACAGTAAAAGGGAATTCTGGTTTTAGATACTAGTAAAATAAAGGAGATAAATGTCATAACCCAGGTGAATCAACATACAAGAGGAATCTAGTCTAAAAGCAGAAGTAGCTTTAAATAGTGTCATTGCCTTATTTTCACAATTAGACTTTAAGATACTAGTAAAGTATTTATAGTGGCAAAGACTAGAGAAGAAAGGTCTATGATAAAATAAATTACCTAAGGCAATAGGTTAAGGAAGTTTTATGCCTGATGATCAGAAAAGGTGTTATTGTACAAATAGAGAAACACTTCAAATAACCAGAAATTTCGATCAGCCAGAAATCATTTTGCTTCATAATATATTTATGCAGAGATATTAGCAATAAAAGAGAACATACCAGATTACCGTCTGGGTCTCATGTCACCCTCATTCCAGGTTTCTAAATCTTCTATAGAACTGAAGCAATTGCATTTTTTTTTCATGAAGTCTTTCTTGATGCCAGAAACATGAGACATTTTCTCATCCCTCTCTAGTGATCTGTATTCAATCCTGCCTATCTCTTTAGGTATGTGTACATTTCATTCATTTGGTCATTGACTCAAAACATTTTACTACACATACTCTATTCTATCTTAGAATATCCTCATACCATATTGCAGTATAGAGAGGATATATTGTTTAGGAGAAGATTAAGGTATTTGTTCAACCAATATTAGAGGTGTACTGAGAGAGACACAGGTTGTGGTAGAGAAACAAGGTCAATTCTACTTAGGGTGGTAAGAGATCATAAAATATTATACAAAAAAAAGGTGGTATATGAGCTATACAAGGTATCTTAAAAGCTAAGTGTTAGTCAAGGAAGTTGGTATAGGGGTAGAAAATTTCCTGGAGAAGGAAAAAACAACAGAATTACTACAGGCATTGAATGAGAAACATCTAGGTTGATTAGAAACTGCAAGAAATTAGATGGTGACTAATAAAAGAAAAAAGGCTGGAAATGAGGATTATGACATATAATGGGGATTTTCAATGTCATGTTTAAGAACTTAGGTTTTAAAAATGAGAGATATGAGTGGAGTTCACCAGGAAGGTTATCTGATTTGTATTATGAATATGGCAACCTATGCCAAATGGATTGGAAGGAGAGAAAAACGTGTGCATGTGTGTATGTGCCTGTGCATGAAAGAGTGAGAGATTTGAGGAGAGGAGAGGAGAGGAGAGGAGAGGAGAGGGGAGAGGGAGAGGGAGAGGGAGAGGGGGAGAGAGAGAGAGAGAGAGAGAGAGAGAGAGAGAGAGAGGAAGCAATGAACCAGTTAACAGGTTATTATAATACAGGTAAGAGCAAGAGCTAAAAGTCCTATCTATGCATGAGTTGTGAATGGAAACTACAGGGCTAGGTAACAGATTGGATTGATTATAGAAGAGCATATGAGAGAAGAAGGGTGCCGGGATGACTCCAAAACCTCCAGTGAGGTCCCTGCCTGGCTCTTGGTGGCAGTCACCAGAGACAGGAATGCAGAAAGAAGAGCAGACATTCCTTCCACCTGTGCGGATCTTATGTGCGATGAAGCTCTCAAATGGAACGATCTCTAAGGCAGCTGGATGTTGAGGTCTGGTGCTCAAGGAGTTTGGGCTGAGAAAACAGATTTGAGAATAATCTGCATTTGGCTGAATTTCAAGTTATAGTGGAGGTTCTATGAGGAGGCTAAAGGGTAAGACAAGTGCCAAGACAGACTTCAACATAAAGTATCAGAGGAAAAAGAAGGCCTGCCAAAGGAGGCATAACCAATGTCAGAGACAGGAGGAGAATCAGAAGAGATATGTGAACCATGGAAGAATAATGAACCAAAAAGAGTTGCGAACACAGTCAAGTTCATCAGGGTGGAGCCTACAAAAGGACTAAAAAGTGCTCTATGGATTCAGCAATTGCAAAGCCCCTGATGGCATTGAATGAAGGTGTTCTGGAGGAGGTAGAGCCAAATGCAGATGAGTAAACACTGGATCTACATTCAGGGTGTGGGGGCCAGGGTTTGATGAAGGAGCTTGTATGTAAAGGGGAGAGATGAAATGGCATCTCACAGGGAATGGAATGTTAAATAAAGAATATTTTAAGAGACATTTGTGATGTTCCTAGTCCACAAATAAGAAGCCAGCTGACTGACAGTGTTTAAAATAAAGGAGAGAAATGTCAGAACCAAGGTAAACCAACATTCCAGTGGAATCTAGTCTAAAAGTAGAACGAGTCTTAAATCGTGTCATTGCCTTATTTTCGCAAGTAGATTTTAAGATTTCTGAAATTTAACTCTTTTTACCTTCAGTCACCAGAAACATTTCTTAGTATTCAGAAAACATGTCACATTCAGTGAAAATTATACTAAAATCAGTTTAAATGACATTCAGATATTTAAATCAATAGAGAGAATTTGTATGTTTTTGTTTCTTTATTGAAGGGTGTGAAGAAATATACCCACAATTTTTAGAAAGCCCCCATTTTCACATCAGTTTCTTTAATGGCTGCTGAATTGTAATTATAGTAGCCACTGCAATTCCATAATTGGAAGGTTTGCCTACAGATAAAATTGTATAATTGGCCAAATATGTGGACACCCTTGGAACGAAATCCTACATGTGTGAAAGGTACCTGAGTAAAATTCCGTACAGCTGACAATTCGCATATATGCCTTCATAGTTACTTGTATTTAAGAACAGAGTTGTTATTTTATTTCATTTAAAAAGTTGAAAAAAAACTATTGGTCTCCAAATTGACATGTTCTGAAAGTGAAACGTGATACTTGAATAAAAGAAAAGGTTATATCATTAGGTCATGAGGGGAGCTTTTATTAGTGCTTTTTTTTTTTTTTAGTTTTCTTCTTTTTTTTCCCATGCTTCAGTAAATTACTGGGTTAACTCCTTGAGTGTATATAATGGCTCATTTACTCTCCCAGGATGCAGTATTATCAAGGGCAGGAATCTGGGTGAAATTGTGACATTAGAGACTGATGGCATAAAGTAGGTGTTGTGGAAATTCAGGAATTTTGAACGTAAGTCACCTGAGAAACAAAGAAGGTAATTGAGAAATCAAGGAAAGGCATCTGGATATTGAAAGCAGCCACCATTGCAGAAATATCAAATGTAAATAAATTTCTTTTTCCCCATGTGACCTTGGCCAGAATCTCTTCTATGTAGAAAAATTGAATCTATAATATATTCAATTGAATATTATATATAATGAATATCGAATAATTTCATATATAAATGAGTATATGAATAACTGAATATATAAACAAGTATACATATATAATGGACTATATATGTATCTGTGTTTTTATTATCAGACTAAATTTATACGGCACTTTATTTAATGTAGATCAGTAAAGAGCACTCAAAGTTCTAACACAGATCAACAATGCATTTCCTCCAGATTTGTATACTGTAACAGACTGAATTGCGCACCCACCCCACCCCCAGTCTCTATGTTGAAATCCTAATGCCCTAAGGTGACTGTATTTGGAAACAGGGCCCTGAAGGAGGTAATTAAAGTTAAGTCATAAGGGTGGGACCCTAATCCAATAGACTGATATCCCTATAAACAGACGAAGAGATAGCAAAGGACTTGCTTGCATTCTCTCTCACTTTCTCTCTCTTGTTCTAGGCATGCATAGAAGAAAAGGTTATGCAAAAACACAAAGAAAATGTCCATAGACAAGTTGGAAAGACAGGCCTCACCAAAAAACCCATTTTCTGTCATCCTTGATCTTGGAGCTGTCGCCTACAGAACTATGAGAAAACTAACTTCTGTTGTTTAAGTTACTCAGCCTGCAGAGTTTCGTTATGGCAGCCTGTTTATGATTTATAAGACAATCGTAGTAACATCCTTTAAAAGGCCGTTCATGAACTAGAACAACTCTGTCTAGTTTTCTATCCTTATTTCCACCATTCCTTATTCTCTTTGTAATTTTTAATCCAGTAATAGCAAATTGTTTACATAATGGTGTATATGTAACTAAATAAATAAATTTCCATACTCCTGTGCCCTTACACAAGCTACTTCTTAAGTGTGGACTATATAAATTTGTGATTGGGCAAATTGTTAATTCTCTCTATGTCTCAGTTTTGTCCTCAGAAAACAGAGATAATAGGAGCTTATAGTTCATAGGGTTTGCATTAGTCAATTTTGGTACAAAATAACCAGGGATATCTTAGTAGTTTGTGACCAAAAAACTTATTTCTTGCTCATGTCATATTTCCATCTGCGAGTCAGCTGCACTTCTGCTTGGCTCTGCCTGATTCTGCAGGGCCCTACTCCACATTCCCTCTCATTCCAGCTCCCAGAGTGAAAGAACAGATACAATATTGGACACATTTATTCTCAATGCAGAGAGGAACAACAAGAAACTAGTTAAATCATGCTCTTAAAGATTTTGTTTGGATGGGCATAGACACATCTGTTCATATTCCATTGGCCCATGAAGAAACATGGCTAAGCTGAAAGGTGATGGAGTGGGATGCATTCTGCTTCCAGAGGAGACAGACAAAATGCATGGCAACAGGCAGGAAGGTATAGCACTCTCACAGGGAAGGGGAGAAGGAGATAACTGTAAATGGCAACATAACTTGCCACAAAGTTCTTACAAGGATTGCGAGATAAAACACTTTCTCATGTTACATTCTTGTTATTACTGTAGTAAAAGCTCAGATCAGATACTATCCCTTCTTAGGAGCCCTTCATGACACATCTCTACCTACCCAGGACCCCTAAAATGGTGAGTTACTCCCCGCTATAGTAAAGTTTTTCATTCACACATGCTGCTTTGCAGTTCTCTTCTGTTCATGTTTTATTTCTCTTCCTTGATTTTCAGCTTCAATATTCAATGACTGCCATGTTGTTTTTCTGAGTATTTAAAACTCTAAAAAGATTATAGGTGACACCAAAGGGAAATTATTTTACTCTTTTTAACATTTATTCTCCAAACACTCATGTCTCCACTAATAATGCTATCAGGCTTCACGTGACCTGAGAGGATGTGGTTGAAGTAAAATAAATGTTATAGAATACACAGAGTATGGGAAATTCCCAGAAAGCTTATTGGTCAAAGCCTTCTGATAGTCTTTTTCTTAAAACCAGGTTCAAATAATTAATACCTAGGAATTTGAAAATTTACTTAATAAGTATAACTTAGACCTAGAGATTCTAGAGTTAAAAAGCTGTAAGGTAGCTGGGGTATCATTCTCGATCATTTTGTTTGTTTGTTGTTTTTCTTAATTAAAAAATTGTGGGTACATAGTAGGTATATATATTTATGGGATACTTTAATATATCCCATAAAAATATACTTTAACATGGGCATGCAATGTAAAATAAGTACATCATAGAGAACAGGGTACCTATCCCCTCAAATATTTATCTGTTGAATTGCATATCATGGAATTGCACTCTTTATTTAAAAATGTACAGTTAGGTTATTATTGACTATAGTCAGTCTGTTGTGCTATCAAATAGTAGGTGTTATTCATCCTTTCTCACTATATTTTTGTACCCATTAACCATCCCCGCCTTCCCCCCAGCCCCCAACCACCCTTCCCAGTCTCTGGTAACCATTCTTCTTCTCTCTGTTCATGAATTCAATGTTATCATTCTCAGTCTCTATGGAAAAAACACCAGTAGAGAGCAGATACCTTCAAACCTACTTAATCTTTCCTAAGGGTTTTCTAACTGTGTTAGGGGTGAAACAGATGTACTTAGTTTTGAATTAAACTAAATTAACCTAATTTCTTCTGGGTCACTCTTTTATATACATGCCTGACCTACTTTATGAATTCTGACGACAGTCATGAATGAATGTGTAGGCACCTATGCAGTTCATGTGTGGAGGGGGAAGTAAACTAACATTTACTGAGTCAAGATTCATGGCAAATAATTGTATTTATTTGGGGGCCAAGACTAGGGAAAAGCAAATGAGACATTTGCTTTAAGCTCAAAATTTAAGGGGGTGCCAAAAAACCCAGTAATCATGACAAATCATAGTTTAGTGCAATTTTTTTAAAAAAAATCAAATCAAGGCCAGGTGTGGTGTCTCACACCTGTAATCCCAGCACTTTGAGAGGCTGAGGCGGGTAGATCATGAGGTCAGGAGTTTGAGACCAGCCTGGCCAATATCGTGAAACCCCGTCTCTACTAAAAATATAAAAGTTAGCCGGGCATGGCAGCGGGTGCCTGTAATCCCAGCTACACTGGAGGCTGAGGCAGGAGAGTCGCTTGAACCTGGGAGGCGGAGGTTGCAGTGAGCTGAGATTGCACCATTGCACTCCAGCCTGAGCAACAAGAGCAAAACTCCATCTCAAAAAATAAAAAATAAATCAAAATTAATGAAAAGATATAGGGTAAACAAAATATTATAATTTTAAATAAAAATAAGGTCAGTATTACTGATTTTTCTATTTTCCTCAGGTTCCAATTATGACTCAGTGGAGCACTGATTTGTGTAATCTTATTCAATCTCCAGATGCCTTCAAAATGGTTCTATTGAGCTCGTTTTGCAGTGAAGGAAATAGCCTCTAGAGGATTTTATTAGTCAGTATCACACAAATTGAAACCAGAACACAATCCTAACTCTCATTTTGGTGTTCTTTGCTGCATTCCATGATAATCCTCCTTTAGCGACAACGTGAGTCAGGTCAACACACCAGTCTATCAATTGAAATGTTCATTAATTTAGCTATTTATCTTCACACCATGGGCAAAGCCATTGTGTTATTTACATCTAAGAAACTGGCATTTTATTTGCACTCTTTTCTCTAAAACACAGAGAAAATAAACACATTATTATAATCCTACCACCTAAAAAGGCAGAAATTTCATGGCATATTCATAGAAACAGCCTCACCTGACAGCAGGAAAGTGACTGTGTAGATGTACACATTAGGACTACCTGGAGGGCAAAGAGAAAATCTGAGACTGATTTCTAGGGCTGAGGCCTCTCTGACAATCAGGACCTCATGCCTAGCCTACAGTCTCCGTCTTGTCTGTATGAGAAAAAGTTCATTCATCCAGAGGGCTAGTCATGTTTAGACCAACTGTGAAAAAGACCATTCCTGCTTGTTTTCTGTTTTATTTTCTTTACCACAAAAATGAATATGCATTGATTGTAACAACTAAAACATTCTTTTGTAGAAGCAAAAGTTAAACATCTCTCCCTGCTCATCCATTCCCTGCCCACAGAGGTAACCAATTAAACAGGCTCTTAAATAGCCTTCCATAATGTTTCCTTAGTCATACAAGCTTACACAGAAATATACGCCTTATGTAGAGTTCTGGTTTTGACAGAATATTTTTACCAAAATGGGATCATAATGTGTATGATTGTCCAATGTGCTGTTTTAAGTTAATAGTACATATTTGTTGTGGCAAAATGTTACAATAGATGCATCTAAATAAGTGGTGTATGAGAGTATATCACACTATTCTTATAGCTTGTTTTTGGATTTAAATTATTTCTTAAATTGAGGGAAAATAAAGAGATAGAAGAGACCTCAAAGACCTGGGTTTTATAAAAATGTCTTTTCATGAAACAGTTACCAGCAAAGAAAGAGAAAACCAGAGGCAAGTAAAAGGAATAGAGAAACCAACAGAATAGCAGAAAGCTATGCAATATGCTAATGACTTCCCTTGGAAATTACTAACATTTAACAAAATTGTCTCATTCTCATACATGAATAAAAAACAAACCATATATACAGGTGCACATATAATTGATATTATTGATATGTGGGTGTGTAAAACAGAAACAGATCTAATTTATTAGATTTAATAGCTGCACAATATCCCATGGCAAGTAAATACCATATTTACTTCCATCATTTCCCTTTTTTAGAAATAAAAGTTAAATGATCACATTTTTTGGATTTATTTACATGGATTTAGGGGTATTTTGTTTATTAGAAAACCACACAATATTGCAGTGAATAGTGCTGGCCTTGGAATGTTCTTATATATCAGAGGGGGACAACCGCCATGTGACTGTGGTAAGATGAGAACTAAAATCAATGTGCAAGGCAAATCAGCAAGAAGATGAAATCTAGGAAACTGGGACTTGAGCCTGTGTTTGAAAGATAAGCAGGGCTGTGCCAGGTGACCATGGCACTAGTGCCAGACTGGAGATTAAGAGTGTGTACAGAGAGAGTTTGAGCAAAGGCCTGGAGGGAGAGGAACACAGGACCTGATCAGGACTGCTGAGCAAATGTGACTTCAGCTGATGATACACTTAAAATGGAGGGAAGTAAGGTGAATGAAGTGAATTAGAGCTCAACTGCAGGGTAAAGATTGCACCTTTTTAAACCATGTCCAGAAAAGGTGTCAAGATGGTATAATTTAATGATTCTACTCAGTAAGCATTAACAACTCAAATTTTAGTTAGGAGAAAACTGGGCATTTGAGAGGTTTAAATAGCTTGATCATGTGAATTAGGCCAGACCACACCGTCTGAAGTGGGCTAAAGACCAGCCAAAGTGAGTTCTAAGCCTCATTTCAAGGTGACTCTCATGCTGTTTCCTGTAGAACTAGCAAATGAATGGTGCAAATATTATACATAACAGAGAGAAGACTCCCTCTTCTTTGTAGTGAAGCATTTGAACTTCATTGATCAATATAATGCATGCAGAGAGTGAGTCCATATGATCAGAGGGCCTGGGGTCACAGATCCTGGTTTTATAACATAGGCTAGGGAAGGTGTCACATCAGTGCTAAAGGTCACTTATGAATTTCTCATCACTTGAGGATTACATAACTCTGCTCCATTTGTTTCTGCGTTTGGGAATATAGTAGGCATGGCCTAGGTCTGCCTGGACCACAGGTAGGAATCGCAGTGAGTAGTTGATAAAACTAAGATTTAAACCCTTGTCTTTTGAAGTCAAAGTGTCTTACTTTTTCTACAGCATCTCTACTTCATGGAGATAGTGCAATAAAACTGATATTACAGACATTAAAGGACCAATCAAACATTAGAATAAATGAGTGACATAATTCCATCCATATTTTAGACAGATCATTTTGACCATCACGTATATGATATTCTAGAGTAACACAAAACTAGAGACAGAAAAATCCTACCAGAAATCTATTCAGAAATTTCAGGCAAGAAAAGATTGGGCCTAAAATATGGCACTGACACTCACAATGGAAAAGCAGGAACGAGCTTATTTCTGGTCCCAAAGGCAAAGCCTTGCAACTTATTAATTGTGAGCCATGAAGACGAAAAAGAAAACCAACACATTTAAAGTATCATAATATTGAATGAATTGGATAATTACAATGTGACTAATAAAAATTATGATCTGTAACTAGGGAATTATTGATCTTTTATTTTCAAGCTTCCCAGCTTATGTAGCCTGAAGAAGGTAAGGCCGTGCTTGACAGTAGTTTAGCAGGTGTCTCTCTATGTGCAAATCTGTGCCCCTTCAAATAATATCCTTCCTTAACTTTGAAATCAAATGTGTTTGTGTTTACCTCAGTTTCGTGTGGTACCCTATCCTTCTCCCATGAAAGTCCCAAGATATTCCTTAAATTCCATAGAATAAATTTGACCATTCTATAAAAATCCATTATCATATTTTGTAATGGTTAATAATATTGATTGTCAACTTTACTGGATTGAAGGATGCAAAGTATTGTTCCTGGGTGTGTCTGTGAGGGTGTTACCAAAGGAGATTAACATTTGCCTCAGTGGACTGGCAGAAGCAGATACACCCTCAATCTGGGTGGGTGCCATTGAATCAGCTGCCTGAACAGCTAGAATAAAGCAGGCAGGAGAAGATAGAAGACCAGACTTGCTGAGTCTTCCAGCCTTCATCTTTCTCCCGTGCTGGATGCTTCCTGTCCTCAAACATTAGACTCTAAGTTCTTCAGCTTTTGGATTCTTGGAACTGCCCCAGTGGTTTGCCAGGGGTTTTGGGGGTTTCGGCCACAGACCGAAGGCTGAACTGTTGGGTTCCCTACTTTTGAGGTTTTGGGACTCAGACTGATCCACTACTGGGTTTCCTTGCTCCTCAACTTGCAGATGACCTATCGTGAGACTTTACCTTGTGATCGTGTGAGTCAATTCTTCTGAATAAACTCCCTGTAATATATATACACACATATATACATGAAATAGTATACATATATATACACACTATTAGTTCTGTCCCTCTAGTGAACCATGACTAATACATATTTAGAAGTTGTAATATGTACTTCTTAACCAGGCAATGCAATGCCTTCCGTGGTTGCCCCCTACTTACTGTCTAACCTCATTTCTTGCTTGCATGTTCACTCGCCTCTTCCCCAACAGTAGCAAAAAAAAAAAAAAAAAAAAAAAACCAGTTCCTGTGACAAATCATTTCAACATTCCATGTCTCTGCTTTTACTTTTAATGCTCTCTCTGGACAGCCTATTTCTCTGAGGTATGATTGATGGCGTGGAGGGTAATCTTCCTAGAAACATAAATACTTCAAGACTTATTTCTCTCAAGAGAGTTTTCCTAATGTTAGCCTTCTCCAGGAAATACTAAGCACTCCCTTTAGAGCACACTCTGTTACTTTACACTTCCATTACTGTGTCAGTTATGCTTCACTGTGTGTATGAGTTACATGTTTCCCTCTCTCTCCAGCAGGTATAGTATTAGGCCTGTTAGCCTGTTCATTTTCTGGAAAATCATATTGCTTAGAAAATAATTATTCTTTTATTTCTAAAGCATCTCTTGTACTATCTCCTCTTTTGTTTATGATTCTATTATTTGAGTTTTTTCTCTTTTCTTCCCGGTCTAGATAAGAGTTTGACAATTTTGTTTATCTTATTTAAAAACCAACACTTAGTTTTGTTGATTTTTCAATATTGTTTTTCTATTCTGGTTTTATTTATGCTCTTATAATTTCCTTCCTTTTGTTAACCTTGGGCTTAGTTTGTCCTTCTTTTTCTCATTTCTTAAGGTATGTATTAAGATTGTTTATTTAGCTTGTTTTTCTTTTGTCAATGCAGGCATTTATTTCTATAAACTTCCCTCATACTACTTAATATTGCTTTTGCAATGTTTCCCTTAACTTTTAGTATATTGTGTTTTGTTTTACTTTCATTTCTCTGAAGATTTTCAAAATTCCTTTTTGATTTCTTTTTCACCCTAATTGTTATTGAAGAGTGTATTGATTAGTTTCCATGTGCTTGTCAATTTTCCTTTTTTTTTTTTGGCTGTCATTGATTTCTAGTTTCATTTCATCATTCTTGGAAGAGACACTTCTTGATTTTAATCTTCTTCAATTTGTTAAGATTCTTTATGTAGACTAAATGTAATCTATTCTGGATAATGTTCCATTTGAGTTTGAAAAGAATGTATATCCTTTTGCTAATGGGAAGAAAGTTCCATATATATGTGCTATGCCAATTTAGTCTATAATGCTGTTCAAGTCTGCCATTTCTTTGTTGACTTTCTATCTGTATGTTCTATCAATTATTGAAAATGGGATATGGAAGATTCCTACTATTATTGCATTGCTGTCAACTTCTGTCTTCATATAAGTCAATATTTACTTTATATATTTAGGTGCTATGATGTTGAGTGTGTATATATTTATAACTGTATCTTTTTGTTGAAGTAAATATTTTGTTAATTTTTAAACGGCCTTCATTTTCTCTAGAAACCATAGTCAGGGCTTAAAATCAATTTTGTTTGGTATAAGTAGAGACATTTCTGCTTTTTTGTTGTTTTGTGTTGGGATTTCTTTTTGGTTACCATTTACATAGAATATCATTTTTTCAGTATCTTCACTTCAGCCTGTGTCCTTAAATCTAAAGTGAGTCTCTTTTAGACAGCAGATAGCTGAATTTTAGTATTTTTATCCACTCAACTACTCTATATTTTTTTATTCAAGAGTTTGATTTATTTTCATTTAAGGAAACTATTGATAGGAAAAGATTTAGTATTGCCATACTGTTAACTGTTCTCTGTTGTGTTGTCCCTTTGAATTATGAGACTATTATAAATAATTACATGCCAAAAATTTAATAAGCTAGAATAGATAAATACCTAGAAATGTAACCTTCAAAGATTGAATCAAGAAGAAATAAAAATACTGAACAGATAATTAATAAATAAAGAGCTTGAATCAATAATCCAAAACTTTCAACAAAAAGGCCCAGGACCAGATAAAAGATTTAATACCAATCCTTCTTTAACTCTTCCAAGAAAACATATGTAGAGGAAAAACTTCCAAACTTATTTTATGAGGCCAGCAATACTCTGATTCCAAAGCTAGACAAAAATACTATAAGAAAAGAAAACTACCACCCAAATTCCTAATGAACAATGATGCAAATATCCTCAGTAAAGTACTGGCGAACCAAATTCAACAGCACATTAAAAGATTTATATGCCATGATCAAGAGAAATTTATCCCTAGGTTGTAAGGATGGTTCAGCATATATAAATCAGTCAACGTGATATTTCACATTAACAGTTTAAAAGGAAAAAATACATAAATACCTCAATAGATACAGAAAAATATTTTTCAAAACTCAACATCCATTAATGATAAATAATATTTAACAAAATAAGTATTAAAAAACTTACCTCACAACAGAATAATTAATAGACAAAAAAACTGAAAACTTTTTCTCAAGGACCCAATATAAAACAAGGATTTCTACTCTTGCCACTTCTATTCAACAGATTATTGGAAGTCTTAACCAGAGCAATTAGACAAGAAAAAGAAATAAAAGGTACCCAAATACAAAAGGAAGAATCAAAATTATATATATAGAGAGAGGACATGGCCATATATGTAGAAAACCATAAGGAATCAACAGCAACCAAAAAACCTGTTAGAACTTATCACTGAATTCAGTAAATTTGCAAATACAAAATCAGCATACCAAAGTTAGTGTCATTTCTATACAATAGCAATGAACTATTTTAAACAGAAAAATTTTTAATTCCATTTGCAATTTGCAATAGCAACCCAAAGAATAAAATACTTAGAAATGAACTTAACCAAATAGGCTAAAGATTTATACACTGAAAATTATAAATATTCGTGAAGGAAATTAAATAAGACACAGATAAAAAGATATCACATGTTCATGCACTGAAAGAATATTGTTAACATGTCTATACTACTCAAAGTGATCTGTAGATTAAACAAATTATTCATAAACATCCCATAACATTCCCATCAGATATAGAAATAAAAGATACTAAAATTACTATGGAACTACAAAAGACTTCAAATAGACAAAGCAATTTTAAGCAAGAACAAAACTGGAGGCATCACAATTCCTGACTTAAAAATATATTACAATTCTACAGTAATGAAAACAATATATAATACTGGCATAAAAACAGACATATAGACCAATCAAGAGAGCCCAGAAATAAGTCTACCTATTTATAGTCAACTGATCTTTGGCAAGGGTATCAAGATCACACAATGGAAAGGAATGGTCTCTTCAATAAATGGCATTGGGAAACTGGATATCAACATGCAGAGGAGTAAAACTGGACCCTTATGCAGGAGTTCCCACTAATTTCTCATTTTGCTTTCCGTGGTTTTAGTTATCCACAGTCAACTATGGCCTGAACATATTAAATAAAAAATTCCAGAAATAAACAATTTATAAATTTCAAATTGTTTGCCATACTAAGATGATTAAATCTCATGCCATCCCACTCAACAAAAGCATCTGTCACCCAGTATGAATCATCCCTTTGACCCAAAGATCCACACTGTATACACTACTCATTCATTTGTCACTTAGCCATCTTGATTATCAGATCTAATTTCACAGTATCACAGTTTTTATGTCCAAGCAACCCTTATTTTACTTAATAATGCCTTCAAAGTATAAGAGTAGTGATGCTGGCAATTGGGATATGCCAAAGAGAAGCTGCAAATTTCTTGAAAAAGTGAAAGTTTATCACAGGTGTGTATGTATAGAAAAAACATAGTATGCATAGGATCTGGTACTATCCAGGGTTTTGATGGCAACAGTAGTCCATCTGGAGCAACTGCTGCCATGATGTGAGCTGCAGTGGGGGAGGTGTGGCTGGCGCCCTGTGCTCCACAAAGCCCACAGGAGCTGGGAACAGGTGAAAAAGCCCCACCCGCTTCTGAGTTGGCAGGGCAAGAGCCCTGCCCTCCTGGGCACAGATGTAGCCGCTGAGCCACAGCTGCAGACCCAGGCATCCCTGTGCTCTTGGGGGCCCAGGAAGCCCCCCTGCCCCCACAGGCTTGAAAGTGCCTGCTCCCACTGCCTGGCCAATCCCAGCGCCCACACCAATTCTGGAGCAAAGTTGAGACAAGGTCCAGATGCTGTGACAACTTGGCCAGGTGTGCACGTGCTTGGGGAATCACTGACACAGCCGCTGCTGCTGCGGCCTCCTCCAGACTTCGGGTGCTGGCAAATACAGGAGGGAGGTCAGGGGGATTCTGAGGGGGGCTTGGCATGGGCCTGCAGCCACCCCTCATCACAAACAGCCTGGGCACTGTGGGCACTGTGGATGGCAGGTTAATGGTGGCAAGAGGCAGACAGGCTCCTGGGCAAAAAGAGATGGGTTACTGGTGAAACCCCACCTTCAGGACAGGGATAGCCTGAGGCTTCCAGTTCCGTGGACCACAGTACTTTCTCCAGGCCTGCCATGGCTGCCCATGGACCAATCAGCACACTGTTCCTCCTCTCTGAAGCTCATAAAAACCTCAGACTTAGCCAGGCTCAAGCAGACAATGGGACAACCTGCTCGTGGAGTGGAGATACCCACTGCAGGTCTCCTGTCTACTGAGAGCTGTGCAGATGACAGGACTACCTGCCGACAGAGAGGAGCTACCCAATGTCACTCTCCTCTCTGCTAAGAGCTGGGCAGATGAAAGGACAACCTGCCTCTGGGGAGGAGTTGCCCATTGCAGGTCTCCTCTAAGCTATTTAATAAGGCACCTCTTTGTCTTGCTTACCCTTCAGTTGTCCATGTACCTAACTGTTCCTGGGCATGGGACAAGAACTCAGGACTCACCAAATGGCAGGGCTAAAAGAGCTGTAACATAAATAGGGCTGAAATACGCCCCTTGCTTGCCACATTGCAGGCAATGAGAAGGAGAGAAGAGAGAAGGAGAGAAGAATTGCAGCCCTTTGGGGAGCCCAGACCAAGGAGCTTCCCAAGCCAGGGTTGTGACACCATCTTTGGGGTTCTGTAGATCCTGGCATCTCCAAACTTCTTGGCACCACTACGTGCCCCAGTGCCAGCAGTGAAACAAGCCTGTAGTATGCCTGGTCCAGCCACAGCGTCACAGGGAGCCAGCACCTATGCTGGCACATGGAGCTGCCTGCAGTGCCACAGCCAGCGTGCCTGGCTGTGCGCAGTGGCCAGATTCCATGTTTGCCCGCTGACACACCCCTCACTGCTCCATGCCTGGCTCACCCTTAGCAGGCATGAGATCCAGGCCAGTAGCGTGAGCCGAGCACAGACTGTCAGGCCAAAGGGGTGGAATAAGCCCAGTGGGCCTTAGCAAAACTTGAGACAAGGTACCACTGGCCACAAAGGTTTCTAGCTGGAAAAGCGACACCTCAAGGATCACATGACAGTTTCTGGTATCGACTGGGGTCTTGAAACTTACACTCTGAAAATAAGAGGCAACCCTGTATCACACCATATACAAAAATCAGCTCAACATATATTAAGGCTTAAACATAATACCTGAAGCTGTAATAGAAAAAAGATAAAGACTAATAGAAAAAAGATAAAGCTTTTTGGTATTGGACTTAGAAACAGATTTTTGGGATATGACACCAAAAGCACATGAAACAAAAGCAAAAATAGAAAAGTGGAATTGCATTAAACTTAAAATCTTCTGCACAGGAAAGGAGACAACGACCAGAGTGAAAAGACAATGTATGGAATGAGAGAAAATATTTATGAACTATGTATCTGACAAAGAGTTAATATTCAAAATATATAGTGAACTCCTACAAGTCAATAGTGAAAACACAAGTAACAATTTTAAAATGGGCAAAAGACCCAAATAGACATTTCCCCAAGGAAGATATATAAATGGTCAATGAGTAAATAAAATGGGTGTTTAATATCACTAATCAACAGGGAATGCAAATCAAAACCATAATCAGATATCACCTCATACACCTGTTAGAATGGCTATTACCAATAAGACAAATGGTAAGTAAGTGTTGGCAACAATGTGGAGAAAAAGGGATATTTTTAACCTGTTAGTAGGAACGTAAATTGGTGCAGCCCTTATAAGACACAGTATGAAAATTCCTTTACAAATTAAAATAGGACTACTATAGTTCTAGTAATTCTACTTCTGAGTATATACACAAAGCAAATGAAATCTCAGTCTTGAAGAGATACCTTCACATCCATCTTCATTTGCAGCATTGTTCATAGTAGTTAAGATATGGATACAACCTAAATATCTGTCAGTGGATAAATAAAGAAACCGATAATATATCACAGTTTCTTTAACTATATCCATATATGTGTGTGTATGTGTATATGTGTGTGTATATATGTGTAGATGTGTGTATGTATATCTATGTGTGTCTTTAACTATTTTATATAAATGTATACGTGTGTATGTATATCTATGTGTGTATATATACTATGTAAAGGTGTGTCTAGTCTATGTGTGTGTGCGTATAAATTTTTTATTATACTTTAAGTTCTAGGGTACATGTGCATAATGTGCAGGTTTGTTACATATATATACTTGTGCCATGTTGGTGTGCTACACCCATCAACTCATCAGCACCCATCAACTTGTCATTTACACCAGGTATAACTCCCAATGCAATCCCTCCCCTCTCCCCCCTCCCCATAATAGGCCCCGGTGTGTGATGTTCCCTTTCCCAAGTCCAAGTGATCTCATTGTTCAGTTTCCACCTATGAGTGAGAACATGTGGTGTTTGGTTTTCTGTTCTTGCGATAGTTTGCTGAGAATGATGGTTTCCAGCTGCATCCATGTCCCTACAAAGGACACAAACTCATTCTTTTTTATGGCTGCATAGTATTCCATGGTGTATATGTGTCATGTTTTCTTAATCCAGTCTGTCACTGATGGACATTTGGGTTGATTCCAAGTCTTTGCTATTGTGAATAGTGCCACAATGAACATATGTGTGCATGCGTCTTTATAGCAGCATATAAATTTTATCTTTAAAAAAATCCTACCATTTGCAACAACATGGATAAACCTAGAAGACATTATGCTAGGTAGTTCAGAAGCGGAAAGACAAATGCTGTGTGATCTCACTTATGTGAAGTCTAAAATAATCAAATTCATAGAAGCAGAGAGCAGAATGGGGATTTCCAGGGCAGGAGATGTGGGAAATGGAAGATGTTCATCAAGAGAATAAAGTGTCAGTTATTTAAGATTAGTAAGTTCTGGAGATATAATGTAAAGCATGGTGACCATAATTTAAAATATTGTATTTTATACTTGAAATTTGCTGAGAGAGTATCATAAGTGTTCTCCTTTCTCCCTCCCCACACAATTTGGTAATTATGTGAGGTGATGGATATGTTAATTAACATAATTGTGGTGATCATTTTATAGTGAATGTATACATCAAAATATAAAGCTGTATACCTTAAATATATATAATTCTTGTCAATTATCAGTCATACCTCAGAAAAACTAGGATAAAAAGAAAAACAAAATAAGAAATAATGAGTGGATAAATGGATTGGTGGGTGGATGGATGGATGGAAACATACAGTTTTAAAAAATCATAGAGATTCTGTACACTCAGTGGTTTCTAGTTTCTCCAAGAGAAAACATCTTGCATAACTATAGTATAATATCAGAGTCAGGAAATTCACATTGATACAATTCACCAACCTTTCAGGTTTCACCAGTTTTATGTGCATTTGTGTGTGTGTGTTGGAGGGGAGTGATTAGTTCTACGTATTTTTGTCACATGTGTAGATCAGTACGATGACCACCGTAGTCAAGACGTAGAATAGTTCTATCACACAAATTTCATGTTTTGTGGTACTTGAGGATCTCTCCCTCAGCCTAGTCCTTTGATCCCTTTTCACATCTCACTGAGCCTATTGCTCTCTTTCTTCAGAAACATATATATCACATTCTGAATTTTTTGTTATCTTCTCCTCTATAAAATCCAATATCAAACCTACTTTAGGAAAAATGGAAAAGACTCAAAGTGTGTCACTACCGTGGATTCACACTGCTCACACCCCTTTTTTTTCCCTCTACTATTTACCACAGTGATACATTTTCTGCTCTAAAGTCAATATAAAAATTGTCCAATACTTATATTGGTTAGAAATAGTACCATGGTATGAAATACGTATTTACAATGCCTACACAGGTATGAGCATTCAGCTAATTCTCTACCCCTTGGTGTTTGTAGATAATTAACACTCATTTTTATACAATGCATAGTGCTTCTCTGTTTCAACAAGAAGACAATCCCAGCTCTCTTGAGCACAGATGTCATTTTCTAAATTAATTGATAACCTTAGCAATGGCCTTACTAAGATATAGAAAACAAAACTGACTAGAATATACTTTTGCTTAAAATTATACTTCATTCAAAAAATAATTTTTAATTATTTATAGAAATGTATTTTATGAAGTAGAAATGCTGAAATGTCCTACTCTAAAACATTTTCTACTGATTTTTATATGAAAGTATAGAAAATATTTCTTGAGATCGTATTAAGTACCTATATATAACTTTACCATGAAATCCCTATATGTCTAAATCAGTTTTATGAGTCATTATGTATAGTTAGAAATAAACTATTTTTTAATCCCAGTACAATTTTCTTTGTATAATAAGAAATTCCTTGGCATTTTTAGAAACAACCATGCATGTATGCAACAGATATTTAGTGAGTGCCTTCCATTGGCCAGTAACTGTGATATTCTTCAGGAATAAAGAAATAAGTAAGAGTTGCTCTCTATCCCCAAGGGGTGTGATGGTTATTAGTGAGCATCCACTTGATTGGACTGAAGGATGCAATATTGGTCCTGGGTGTGTCTGTGAGGGCATTGCCAAAGGAGATGAACATTTGAGTCAGTGGGTTGGGGAAGGCAGATCCACCTTAACTGGGTGGGCACCATCTAATCAGCCACCAGCAAATATAAATCAGGCAGAAAATCATAAAGTGATGAGACGGGCCTAGCCTCCCAGCCTACATCTTTCTCCTGTGCTGGTTATCGAACATGGCAGAGCTAAGACTGATCTAAGGTGCTTCTTTAACTTCTGAAATAATGAGTGCATGATAATCTTGAATGTAAAATGGATAACTTATTTAAAACATGGAGAAGGTCAAAGACTCCCAAAGGCGGGAATTGTCCTGTTATCGGTTTATTCCTAGTCCATGGTATATTAACTAGTCGGTGCCTAATATTTATTGGATGATTAGTGATTATTGAACAGTGAAAAAGTGAATACACATATGCTCTCCCCTTCCCTCAAACTAGACATACAACAATTCTGGGATACGTAGTAGGGTTGTAAGCTGAAAGTTAGCAATCCAAAGATTATTTCTAAATACTTAGCTGGTGTCAAGTTCAGCATTGAAAACACACACACACACACACACACACACACACACACACAGATGCATGTACATAATCAAGCTACTCTATACCAAATTGGATTGCTATCAAAATCTTCAGTAAGAGCTCACTATACATGTCTAATGATTTGTCTTTATTTTTAGTATGTCACAAAGGCATTGGAATCAAAGACACCTAGGTAGTAATAAAAGGCTCCTATCCAGTATTTATGTAACTAGAAAAAGCAGTTACAGCCTCAGAACCATAGTTTCCTCATCTGTAAGATAAGGCTATAATACCTTTCCTGAAAGATCATTGTAAACAATCAGGACAGGCCGGGCGCAGTGGCTCATGCCTCTAATCCCACTTCGGAGGCTGAGGCGGACAGATCACGAAGTCAAGAGATAGAGACCATCCTGGCCAACATGGTAAAACCCCGTCTCTGCTAAAAATACAAAAATTAGCTGGGAGTGGTGGTGCACGTCTGTATTCCCAGCTACTCAGGAGGCTGAAGGAGAATCACTTGAACCCAGGGGGCAGAGGTTGCAGTGAGCCAACTTCGTGCCACTGCACTCCAGCCTGGCAACAGAGCAAGACTCTATCTCAAAAAAAAAAAAAAAGGACAATATTTTAAAAGCACCTTGCACAGTGTGTACATATTGTAGGTGCTCAGAAATGCTGCCACTTATTTGCTACAGTTCTTAGAATAGGCTTTTGTCAGGGGAAGAAAAATACATTAGTCTTTCCTCCTAGAAGCATTTAGTAACAGAATCAGGATTGCCCATACTAAGGAAAGCCAACATCCTGCTCAAGAGAGTCAGAGCTGGGAATCACTTAGAAACACGTGTGCAGTACCAGAAATGATGCCCATTTTATGTTGTGACGTTATGCACCAAGAAATGAAACCACACAGTCCTGCTAGCTGAGACCATTTGCAGCCACCATTGGCACCAAGTGGAGAGCATTTTTCAGGCAGATATGAACAGACGGTGGTATTTCTCAACTACAAGCCCACAGCCAGGGAACTTAGCATATGCAGGCATCCTTTTTACCCTGAAGAGAAGTGACTTTTAAGGAAATGAAATAGCAGCTGTATGAATCCCAACCAGGAGATGAAAGGGGGAAGGAAGAGAAGGGAGAGAGTGAGAGAGAGAGAGAATGACTTGGAGAATCATTTGTACCCATCTTCTCGAACACAAGCAATGCACATTAAAGACAAAATAGTTGGGTGTTAAAAAGCCAAAATGTGGGTGACAAAGGGCAAAGTTAAAACACTAGGAAAAGAAAGAAAAGCTTCAGTACTTAACACATGTAGATCTTATCCAAGAAAGGGCACAGCAGAAAGCATTTCTGATGAGTAATTGGATTATGAGTAGCTAAAATTAATATAAAAGTTATGATTCAAAAAAACTATTAATAATCACATTCAAAAAGGAGGAGAAAAATACAAGCACAAAATCCTACTACTAATGAGTAACAAAAGTTAAGTTCAGTTCTTCAAAAATAGTTGTCCATTTAATCTTCATCAAGCAGGTGTTTCATTATCAATAATAATTAATTATAATAGAGTCTCAGATTTATTATTTCAACCAAAGTCAACTGCCTAACTCCAGACTGTTGACATTTTTATTCCTGCGGTCCTCAAACATAAATGTGTATTAGAATCTCCAGGAGGATTATGAAGCCATAGATTGCTAGGCTCCATTCCCAGCGTTTCTAACTTAGGACCCAAGACTTTACACTTCTCACTCATTCCCAAGTAATGCTGCTGGTATAGGCAACACACACTTTGAGAAGCATTGTTCTACTGGAGGATGCTATAAAAGACCAAGGCTTATCGTTTAGTGTTAGCCCCTTGTTCTACCCCAGATCCAACTATTCAAAGGAGGAACAGCCCGGAATCATAATTGGAATGACTAATATCAACAAGAACTGCTAGAGGGTTTTGGAAATATGCATGCATTATAAGATGTATTAAACAGTTCACACGGCTGGGCACGGTGGCTCATGCCTGTAATTCCAGGACTTTGGGAGGCCGAGGCAGGCAGATCATGAGGTCAATAGATCAAGACCAACATGGTGAAACTCTGCCTCTACAACAAATACAAAAATTAGCTGGGTGTGGTGGTGTGCACCTGTAGTCCCAGCTACTTGGGAGGCTGAGGCAGAATTGCTTGAACCCAGGAGGCGGAGGTTGCAGTGAGCTGAGATCACGCCACTGCACTCCAGCCTGGCGACAGAGCGAGACTCCTTCTCAAAAACAAACAGCAATTTAAAAAAAAGAAAACAAAAAACAGTTCACACTAAAATGTATGTATCACCCGTTTTGGTTAAGACTCCAGGAGACCTAGAGACAGAGGGAGAGAGAGAGAGATACGAGAGAGAGAGAGAGAGAGAGAGAGAGAGAGAGAGAGAGAGAGAGAGAGAGAAGATTCAAAGAGCTGATGGAAAGGGGCTGAAAGCAGCGAGATTAGAGACAAAGAGGCAGGAGCTGTGGAGAGGGAGCAATTGAGTGCCTTGGTGTATGCACACGTGGTGAGCTAGAGCGTGTCCAAAGCACAGGCCTTGCAATCTAATCAGAGAGCCATTGGAAACCCAGGGACTTTCCAGGAGTAATAGAGGTCAGACAGTATTTTTGAATCAGAATGAACACCCATTACAAAGAATGGGGTATGTTATCATTGGGTCAAGTGGCTGTATTTCTATTTTGGAACTAATCTAGCGTAGTAGGGAGTGTTGATGTTTACGTAACATCTAGTTGCCCTCTACTTGCCTGCTTCCAGAATCCTTACTCTATTCAGACAGAACTGTATCCAGACCCCGCCCCCAGCATAAATCATGATTTGTCTAACAGGGATTGTTCTGGTAGTAAGAATATATCTCCTAGCCCAGGAGACATAAACAATCTACAAGGTGACTTTTGACAATTATTTTCCTTTGTGATAAAAGAAATGGTTATATGAGAAAAATATGCCATTCCTTCTTTAGACTTTGTTGTGTGAGAATTTGATGCTTAGATTCACAGCAGTCATCTGGTAAACCTGAGGGGACGATTACTGACAGCTAAAGACAGTGATTTCAAGGGAAGGAGACAGTTGAGTACTTGAACTGCCTACCTGCAAATTTCATGTTAAATGGGACAATTAAATGCTGTTTCTTTGTTTGTTTTTTCTTATGGCTTAAGAAACTAATTGATGCAACTGGGAAATGAGATGTGATCTTTAACTGTACTTAGCAAAACTGAGGCCAATTCTCTCATGACTGCAGTGTTTATGCCGTGAAGCAAGACACTTTTGTAGAACATTTGAGAATACATTAAACTTTCTAAATTATAAACATGACCATTCTACTCCTCCAATTAAACCTTTCAATGAAACACAATATAGGATTGAGTACAGGTTCCTACAAAGACTTTTACTTTCTACCCTTGGTTTCCAGTCTGCTTTCTTCCCACTGGCTGCCTCCCACTTTATACTTCAGTCATTCCAAAATCTTGTTCTTGCTCACAAATCTATTGTGCAATCAGTGCCTTGTGATGTTCTGTGCATTTCCCCATCTATATTACATTCTCCTTCCCTTCTTTTCACATCCTCATCTGGATAACTCTAACTAATCACTCCAGCCTGAGATAACACCTCATCCAGAAAGGCTTCCCTAACGCTCCTTATACAGAATTATAGGCCAGCCTCTGTGTTCCCACTGTACCTCTGCCTTAACTCTCATTGATGCATTCATCATATAGTATTAAGATAACCCACTAATATGCATGCCTTCTTTATTATACGAGATGGCCTTTAAGGAAAGGTGCAATAGTTTTAATTTTGTATTTCCAGTGCCTAGACAAATAATTGGCCCTTAGCTAAAAACAAATATTTTGACTAGAAAAACAATCTAGATTAATATTTTAAACACCTATCATGACAACATATTCTGCTTCTGGTAGTTTGAAATAAGAGACCCTTCAATCTATAACAATGAAAACCTATGATTTACACATGACTGTGATTACTGAGTATTACTTCTCCAGCTGTCACTAAAAGATGATTCTCCAGATGGAGAAGGAAACCAGGAGGTTGATTTAAATTGTTTCCACTGGCATTCAAAATATTTGACCCTTCCAAAATGAATGTTAATAAGAATAATATTATCTATTATAATGTTTATTGTAGTTCACAAAGCACTTTGTAGGTGCTTTATATTATATAATATTCACAATAACCCCAGATACAAGTAGAACTATTCCATTTGGGATATATGAAAGATCAGAATCCCTATATAGGTTTAAAAATTACAGTTGACCCCTAAGAGATTTCTTTATATGGTGTGTCTCTATCAATAACTACCGTATTGCAAAAACTAAATTATTTTCACTTAAAATAACTATGAACCCACTTTATGTTAATGTATTTTATAAAAATTACTGTTTTACAAGCAAATAGAATTGAGAAGATGACCATTATTTTACATTTTGGTAAATCTCTTTAATACTCGGCTTAAAAGACGACTGATGGATTTTCACATCTGCTTTTGCATTCAATTTTTGTGCAGTATTTTGTGTCATGTAGCCTCTGGAAAACTTCACTGTATACTTATGAGATATAGAGAATAGAATTGGCAAGTAATGTCAGTGTTAGTGTGAATATAGTTTTTACTTTGCTTGCAGATCCTCTGAAAGAAACTGAAGAGAGACCTTTAGGAGTCTCATAACCACATTTTGAGTCTAACTGCTAGGTTAGACTCACCACAGATTATGTAACTTATGGGAGTCAAACAACTAATAAATGCCTGACCTAGGATATGAAAATGAACCATTTGGCCGGGCGCGGTGGCTCAAGCCTGTAATCCCAGCACTTTGGGAGGCCGAGACGGGCGGATCACGAGGTCAGGAGATCGAGACCATCCTGGCTAACTCGGTGAAACCCCGTCTCTACTAAAAAAATACAAAAAACTAGCCGGGCGAGGTGGCGGGCGCCTGTAGTCCCAGCTACTCGGGAGGCTGAGGCAGGAGAATGGCGTGAACCCGGGAGGCGGAGCTTGCAGTGAGCTGAGATCCGGCCACTGCAGTCCAGCCTGGGCGACAGAGCGAGACTCCGTCTCAAAAAAAAAAAAAAAAAAAAAAAAAAAAAGAAAATGAACCATTTACTATCAAGTCAGAGGTTGAGTTACAGGTCTTGTATTAGCATGTTTAAAAGTGTGGTGCTTATATCTGATGTGACAATTAGGTGGTTATTAACCAATAGCTAATCCAGAAAAATAGTCAAACTATTTTGGTTTTTTATCAGTACATCAGCTAAACTAATAGTGTGGTATGAGATTGAATTTGACTCAACTGAGGTTGAGGTTGAAGTGTTTCTGACATGCGTGGGATTGGTTGTGATGCACAGGTGAAATTAGGCAAAGGTCAGGTCTACCACTTCCTGTGAAGTTGAGGGTTTTTAGTGGAGCCATTGGTTGGTCGGTTTCTAAAATATAGAAATTGAGAATGAGGTTCCAGTAAGAAAATGTTGATTAGAATCCAAGCAATTCCATATGCACTGATTATGCAGGTATTTTAATTGAATTGTTCTCAAACCTAAGGAGAAAACACTAAAGCGGTAATAATTTAAATCTGAAAAGAAATCTCTCTGAAATGGTAAGGCATTATGCCATCATGTATATAATGCCTTAGATGAAACAGTAAACCTCTCATTCATTCTAAACTTGTCTAGAAAAAAAATCATAGTTAAGACAATCATGTAGAGGACAGAGAGCTTAGATTGGGATATTTGATTTGTGCTCATATTTATTTAGATTTGAATATAATCTTAAGTCAAAACATGTAAGCTTATTTTAATTAATTCTATTGGCCAGCCAACACAATTAATGTTCATTATTTCAGTAAATATTTCAATGACAAACACAGTCAGGGAAAAGGACATTCCCTGAGGATTTTAAAATAGGTAAAAATACAGTTTATCTAACCAAGACTGATAATTATAATAACCTTGGTTGGGGAGGAGACATATAAGGAATGAATGCTTGTTCTGGGAAGGGGGTAGCCTCAACTAATTCCTGAATGATGAATAGAAGTTATCCAGATGAAGAAAAATTGAACATATTTACACAATCCATATGTGTCAAGATAAATAATGAATGTTCAATGTAATGTGATCTCATTAAAATTTAATAACATAATAGGTTCAATACTTTGGGCCCCATTTTAGAGTTGGCAAAAAAAAAAAAAAATGAAAACATACCAGCATTGTCTAAAGTGATGCATTTTGTAAATGGAATGATTAGTATTTGAACATAGTTTGAGTTCAAAGCACTTCTATAAGGCACAGAAAGATGGCATGACACAGACACAGATGCGAGGATACCTGGCATATTCACTGCAAGACAGTGAGCATATATCCAGGAAAAATTGTAAATGGCAAAGGATTAGAAGATACCACTGAAGAGGTAGGTAGGATTAGATCTCTGAGGTGACAGGAAATTCCTCCTGTAAGAATGTGGGTGGCCACATTTGCATTTTGGAAAGGGCTTTCATGTAGATAGCAACACATTGCCAGGAGATAGTTTAAAAGTAAAATTTAATGTTGGAAAATGCTCAGAGATTTCAAAAGCAGCAAATTAAATTTGTCAACACAAACAAGTAAAAGATTATTCCAATGCTCTGTTCAAACACCAAAGGGAAAAACTGTATGTTAACAAAAGACCAATGAGATCTGCAAAAGCAAAAGAACTTTATTATTTTCTTTTTATTATTATTATTTTAAATGTTTGTGGGCACATAGTAGGTGTATATATTTCTGGGGTACGCGAGATGTTTTGATACAGGCATGCAATATGAAATAAGCACATCATGAGAATTGAGTATCTTTCCCTTCAAGCATTTATCTTTTGACTTACAAACAATCCAGCTACATTCTTTAACTTATTTTAAAATACACAATTAAGTTGTTATTAACTACAGTCAACCTAGAACTTTATTTTCTAAAGCAATCTGCAGATTGAGGAGATGAAAGTGCACTTTGAAGAGGGTCTGGAATGCAGGACATTATGAAGGCAAAAACTGCAGGGCAGGGAAGAGGAGTCAGGGGAATGAGGAACAGAGTCTGGACCAGATGATCTTTAAGACCCATATCATCAGTCTTGCTTAATTGGCTGGTTCCAGGTGGTCAGTTTGTTGGCTCCAGGTGACTTGTTAGCGGTCAGATGGGAAATTTCCAGCTGCTATTCTTTCCAGGAACTGTTCTTTGACTCAGTTGCAGAAAAACAGGTTCTGTAACACTTTCTAAGGACACAGCAGAATGTGACTGCCCTCTCACCCTGCCATGGCCTCTTGGTTCTGCTTATAACTTTTGAGCCACAGGGAGTCCATCTTGTCTGCCAACTGGAGGCACAATTTGACATGTTCTTCTGATCCACATTCTCAATTTGTAAATCCACGTTTTTAATGTTTTATAATTATGATTTGGACGGAGATACAGAAAGTCGAAAGAGACTCTCAGCTATTTATCAGAGCTTTCCCTTTATGATAAGCTCTCTAGGGAGAGGCTCATCCTAATCTGAAATAAAATTAAGATCAGTTGTTCCAAAGGCATCCCCACTGCAAAATATGCTAACTTAACCAAAGCCCTGCATGTTGCTAAGTCAGCTTCATCAAACTGGTCCATACTTGCTGTAATAACTTCTTTAGGAGGGAAAAGCCACAATGGCCAAAGAGAATAAGAGCTCAAAAAAACTAGTGGGTTTTTCATAGGAAGAGTAAAGCAATGAGGTTAATCGCAGCAATAGGGTCAATCCAAGCTTCAAATGATAAGTACAAAGTTGCAAATAAAGCAGAAATATTCAAGTATCAAAGATGCCAATATTTGGGGTTGTTAAACTTGAAGTATTGTACCAAATGAAAGTTCAGACTAATGTAAAGGAAGCCAATATTGAGCAAGAATTAATGGTTAAAAGTGTGTGGAGAATCCCAATGTACTTATATGAGATACCCCAAGTAAGGGTGATTTTCACATTTTCTACTCTTTCTACGCTTTGGACAGATTCTGGATTAAAATAGCAAAACTGTATATCATGTGATTTTTAAAGAATTCCAATGCTAAACACTGAGCAATAGTTTGGCTGTGGTCAGCATTATGTAAAAAGCAGACCAGGCTATACAAATGTTCACAATCCCAGAATTAGATTATTTTCTCACCTTTTAACCACATGTTATTTACACACTGTTAAGGTTAGAAAATCATGCCCTAATATATGGTGCTTTGACACGATGAACTAAAGCAGCAAATGTAGAGAGCCTCAAGGTCTCTCTGATCCCATCCCCTCAATTCTCTCAATCCTTTGTCTCTTCCAAAGCACAGGATGAAGCTTTTCTCTGAGGTTCCCTTATTTACTTAGAAACTGGACTTCCAAAGAGGAACACAATTGCCTTTCATCCCTTCCCAGAAACCTCATTGCCAATAGCAAGAAAGACGATTGAGGAATGCCACCATACATGGATGGACTTTCACAAGATGATGTCTTTCTTTCAGACTCATTTCAATTATAAAGATAATTATTTACAAGTTAATTTCTGTCTGCTGATGTCCATTTATTTTTCCTAGTAATCATTTATTCTTCAAAAGAATTTAGCACATTTCCCCTACTTCCCTCTCCCTACTGCAGTGGGTATATAAACATCAAACATCTGGCCTTTTCTTTGAGTTCTTATATTATGTGTAACTCCCATGCATTGACGTGTATGTAATAAAGTTGTTATGCTTTTCTCTTGTTACCCTGTCCTGTTAAAATGGTGTTACAGAGAAAGAGATCACCTTTCTGCCCCTACAATGTAAAAGAAAGATTTTTTTTCTATCATATGAGAGAAATTAGGAACAATACCCTGACAGCAAAGAGAACACCTATCACCCAAATCTTGGTTTCTAGCATGTTCTCCAATAAAAGGAGCCAGACTACATGGAAAAATGGTTAATTCCAAGATTGGGACAGAAAACATACACAATGAGCCTGGGATACATGCCAGAAAGTAAGTACTAAAAGGAGGAGAGAGAGAGAGAAAAAAAGAGAGAGAGAAAAGAAAACCCATATTGCCGGCAGTATGTCGAAAGGACACAGGAGTGAACTGAATGAACTCCCAAGCACCAAAGTTAGAACAATTTGAGCAACCAAATAAAGCCGTATTGGGTTATCACACAAAGTATAAAATAAATATACATGAGTTTGTACTAGTATAAATAAAATATTGAATAAATTGATAAACGATTGGAGGGAAAAAGACAAATCTCCTATGTAGAAAAATTCCATGTGATTTATGTAAATATTCTGTCCACTCCTTAAGTATGGATTGGGTATAGTTACTACTTTTCAATGAATTTAGCATGATAAGGGGGAATGAAAGGAAAAAAAGAAAAACGTTACAATGGAGACACCTGACAAAGGCTGCTTAACCAAGTGATCAAGGTTATCATTAACAATAATAGCATGGGTCACATGAGGTGGCTCATCCCTGTAACCCCAGAATGTTGGGAGGCAAAGGTGGTAAGATATTTTGAGACCAGGAGTTTAAGACTAGACTGGACAACATAGCAAGACCCGTCTTTACAAAAAAAAAATTTTTTTAAATGAGCTGGGAGTGGTAGTGTATTGCTAGCTACCTAGGAGGCTGAGGTAAGAAGATGACTTGAGCCTAGGAGTTTGAGGCTGCAGTGGGCTATGAGCATCCCACCACACGCTAGCCTGTGTAGCAGAGTAAGACCTTGTCTCTTAAAATAAAGGAAAAAAAACTAGTATGTATGCTTGATATTATGAGACAAAAATACTTAACTCCTTTTTACTTCCTCCCCAAAATCCGTAACTCCAGTCAAAACATGAGAAAAAAAATAGACTTTCCAATTGAGTGGTATTCTACCAAATATTCCTTAAAACTATCAAGGTCATTAAAACCAAGGGAAATGTGAGAAACTGTCACAGCCAAGTGCAACCTAATGAGATATGAATAAATGCAATGATGGTAGCTTGGATGAGATCCTGGAACAAAAAAAGAACATTAAATAAAAACTAAGGTAATCTAAATAAAGTATGGACCTTAGTTAATAGCAATATATCAATATTGGTTCATTAATTGCAACAAATATATCGTGTAAATACTGTTAAAAATTGGGGAAACTACAGTTTTTCTGTAAATCCTAAACTGTTCTAAACATATCTATATTTTTTTAAAAAAGAGATATTTTTCCCCACGCACACAAAATACCAATGTTAATTTTCCTTTCTCCTTCCACCTCGTTTTTTGCCACATGCAGATAGGAATTTGGTGGAGTTCACAGCTATAAAGGAAGTATAGTTTTTTGTCACTCTCTTGCCAATTTAGTTTTGCAGACTGAATAATTCTCCAGCAATTAAAATACATTTAAAACAGATTGTACTTTTAATGTAAATTTAGGGTACAGAGCAAGAATATGAAGTCATCAAGCAACAATCAAAAGAAAAGAGAAGGGGCAACACCCCAGCTAACTCAGAGCTGCCACTAGAAGAAAAAGGAAATTTCCTATATTTCTACTCCTAATTCGCTCCTCCTTTGTATTCCACTCTCTACCAAAGCTTCAATAGGATACAGCCCCCTAAATCTCAGCATCAAAAGATGAAGGATAGAGCAATTAATAATGGAGAAGTCATCAAGTACTTAAAAAGCAGGCACTCCACTGGCTTCCTACATTAGGCACAAGTCCTTATTTGCTTTAGGCAACATATAAGGAAAAGAGGCGTGTGGTTACCCCCAGATTCTGTAATCACTCCAACTCTTAGAGGAGACTCTGGCCAGAAGAAAACAATAGAGTGTCTTCATCACAGCTGGTAAAGTCTGTATTATCACTGAAACTGGTCCTTCCAGATATTTATAAATATAAACCAATTACAACAGTAACACAATATTCAAGAAATATAGACAGAAACAGTCACTCAAAAGACAAAAAGGAAAAGTAAGCTTAAAATATAAAACATTAAAATGACAGACATCAATAACATTTAAGCAGATATTGGATTAATTAAAATAATAGCTTGGCAGGTCTGAAAAGGAGGAAACAGAACAATGGGAAAGAGTTCTTGAAAATAACCGAGTTTGTTTGCAAAATCAACAAACTCCCCATACATATCAGAATGTACATTGACATTTAGAAAACCAACAGAAACTCCTCAAATGTGGCAAAAAGAAAAAAGAAGGAAACTATGAGAAAAGATGAGACTTCGTTGATACACTTTTTTATTCTTTTTTTTTTTTTTTTTTTTTTTTTGAGACAGGGTTTTACTCTGTCATCCAGACTGGAATGCGGTGGCGCAATCACAGCTCACTGTATCCTCAACCTCTCAGGCTCAGGTTATCCTCCCAACTCAGCCTCCCAAGTAACTGGGTCCACAGGTCCCAGTTATTTTTATTTTTATTTTTTGTAGAGACAGGGTCTCGGCATGTTGCCCAGACTGGTCTCGAACTCCCAAGCACAAGTGATCCTCCTGCCTCAGCCTTGCAAAGTGCTGAAATTATAGTCCTGAGCCACAATGCCGGGCCAGTTGATAAATTTAGGGAAGTCTTTACTGATACAATAGGACACTGTAAGAAGAGAATGGAGATATTCTTGGATTAAGATGGTGAATAGAAGGCAGAACTAGTTTGCAGCCCCGGCTCAGAGAGAGCAGTGTGTGGAGACTCACATCGTGAACTTTTGCTCCAAGAACTACCTCAGGAGCATACCAGGAAAGCCAAGAGAATCCACAACCCTTTGAAGAAACTGAATTACTGCTGCAGGCTCCCTGAAATGCCAAAAAACTGTGAGTTGGCTTGATTTCTCAATGACGAGGCTTGTGGTCTGGTGCAAGTTCTCAGCTCTGGTCACCAGCTTCCTGTAAGTAGACTCAGTGCTGGTACAGGAGTACAGTGGGAGTGAGACCAGCCTTTAGGCACATAGTCATCAGGTTATCTAAAGTCAAGATGAAGGAAAAAATCTTAAGAGCTGTGAGGCAAAAACATCAGGTAACCTATAAAGGAAAACTTGTCAGGTTAACAGCAGATTTCTCAGCAGAAATCCTACAGCTAGAAGGGATTGGGGCCCACTTTTTAGCTTCCTTAAACAAAACAATTATCAGCCAGGAATTTTGTATCCAGTGACATTAAGCTTCATAAATGAGGAGAGATATAGTCATTTCCAGACAAACAAATGCTGAGAGAATTTGTCACCATAAAGCCAACACTACAAGAACTGCTAAAAGGAGCTCTAAAACTTGAAGCAAATCCTCAAAATACATCAAAGTAGAACCTCCTTAAAGCATAAATCTTACAGGATCTATATAACAATAAAACAATGAGGAAAAAAACAAGGCATTCAGGAAACAAATAGCTCAACAAATAGAATAGTACCTCACATCTCAATATTAACATTGAATGTAGATGACCTACATGCTCCACTTAAAAGATACAGATTGACAGAATGGATAAGAATGCACCAACCCAAGTTTCTGCTGACTTCAGGAGATGTACCTAATACATAATGACTCACATAAACTTAAGGTAAAGGGCTGGAGAGAGATACTTCATGCAAATGGACACCAAAAGCAAGCAGGAATAGCTATTCTTATATTAGACAAAACATACTTTAAAGCAACAGCAGTTAAAAAAGACAAAGAGGTTTTATCTGCACGTGGTCTTTGATGATGGTGACGTACTGATGGGGTTTTGGTGTGGGTGTCCTTTCTGTTTGTTAGTTTTCCTTCTAACAGTCAGGACCCTCAGCTGTAGGTCTGTTGGAGTTTGCATGAGGTCCACTCCAGACCCTGTTTGCTGGGGTATCAGCAGCGGAGGCTGCAGAAGATAGAATATTGCTACACAGTGAGTGTTGCTGTCTGATTCTTCCTCTGGAAGCTTCATCTCAGGGGTGTACCCTGCCATGTGAGGTGTCGGTCTGCACCTAGTGGGGGATGTCTCCCAGTTAGGCTACTCAGGGGTCAGGGACCCACTTGAGCAGGCAGTCTGTCCATTCTCAGATCTCAACCTCCATTGTGGGAGATCCACTGCTCTCTTCAAAGCTATCAGACAGGGGCATTTACCTCTGCCGAGGTTTCTGCTGCTTTTTGTTTAGCTATGCCCTGTCCCCAGAGGAGGAGTCTTGAAAAAGCAGTGCAGAAAAGCTGGAAATTCAAAAAATCAGAGCGCATCTCCCCCTCCAAAGGAACGCAGCTCATCACCAGCAACGGAACAAAGTTGTATGGAGAATGACTTTGACGAGTTGAGAGAAGAAGGCTTCAGTCGATCAAACTTCTCAGAGCTAAAGGAAGAACTATGTAACCACTGCAAATAAATTTAAAACCTTGAATAAAGAATGGATGAATGGGTAACTAGAATAATCAATGCAGAGACGACTTTAAAAGAACTGATAGAGATGAAAACCATAACACGAGAACTACATGACAAATGCACAAGCTTCAGTAACCGACTTGATCAACTGGAAGAAAAGGTATCAGTGATTGAAGATCAAATGAATGAAATGAAGTGAGAAGAGAAGTGTGGAGAAAAAGAGTAAAAAGAAATGAACAAAGCCTTCAAGAAGTATGGGATTACGTGAAAAGACCAAATCTAGGTCTGACCGGTGTGCCTCAAAGTGACGGGGGAAATGGAATCAAGTTGGAAAACACTCTGCAAGATATCATCCAGAAGAACTTCCCAAACCTAGTAAGGCAGGCCAACATCCAAATTCAGGAAATACAGAGAACGCCACAAAGATATTCCTCGAGAAGAGCAACTCCAAGACACATAATTGTCAGATTCACCAAAGTTGAAATGAAGGAAAAAATGTTAAGGACAGCCAGAAAGAAAGGTCAGGTTACACACAAAGGGAAGCCCATCAGACTAACAGCAGATCTCTCAGCAGAAACTCTCCAAGCCAGAAGAGAGTGGGAGCCAATATTCAACATTCTTAAAGAAAAGAATTTTAAACCCAGAATTTCATATCCAGCCAAACTAAGTTTCATAAGTGAAGGAGAAACAAAATCCTTTACAGACAAGCAAATGCTTAGAGATTTTATCACCACCAGGCCTGCCCTACAAGAGTTCCTGAAGGAAGCACTAAACATGGAAAGGAACAACAGGTACCAACCACTGCAAAAACAAGGCAAAATGTAAAGTCCATCCATGCTAGGAAGAAACTGCATCAACTATCGAGCAAAATAACCAGCTAATATCATAATGACAGGATAAACTTCACACATAACAATATTAACCTTAAGTGTAAATGGACTAAATGGTCCAATTAAAAGACAGAGACTGGCAAATTGAATAAAGAGTCAAGACCCATCAGTTTGCTGTATTCAGGAGACCCATCTCAAATGCAGAGACACACACAGGCTCAAAATAAAGGGATGGAGGAAGACCTACCAAGCAAATGGAAAACAAAAAAAAGGCAGGGGTTGCAATTCTAGTCTCTGATAAAACAGACTTGAACCCATCAAAGATCAAAAGAGACAAAGAAGGCCATTACATAATGGTAAAGGGATCAATTCATCAGGAAGAGCTAACTATCCTAAATACATATGCACCCAATACAGGAGCACCCAGATTCACAAAGTAAGTCCTTAGAGACTTACAAAGAGACTTAGACTCCCATACAATAATAATGGGAGACTTTAACACCCCACTGTCAACATTAGACAGATCAATGAGACAGAAAGTTAACAAGGATATCCAGGAATTGAACTCAACTCTGCACCAAGCGAACCTAATAGACATCTACAGAACTCTCCACCCCAAATCAACAGAATATACATTCTTCTCAGCACCACATTGCATTTATTCCAAAATAGACCACATAGTTGGAAGTAAAGCACTCCTCAGCAAATGTAAAAGAACAGAAATTATAACAAACTGTCTCTCCGAACATAGTGCAATTAAACTAGAACTCAGGACTAAGAAACTCAATCAAAATTGCTCAACTACATGGAAACTAAAAAACCTGGGTACATAACGAAATAAAGGCAGAAATAAAGACGTTCCTTGAAACCAATGAGAACAAAGATACAACATACCAGAATCTCTGGGACACATTTAAAGCAGTATGTAGAGGGAAATTTATAGCACTAAATGCCCACAAGAGAAAGCAGGATAGATCTAAAATTGACACTCTAACATCACAATTAAAAGAACTAGACAAGCAAGAGCAAACACATTCAAAAGCTAGCAGAAGTCAAGAAATAACTAAGATCAGAGCAGAATTGAAAGAGATAGAGACACAAAAAACTCTCCAAAAAAAAAAAATCAATGAATCCAGGAGCTGGTTTTTTGAAAAGATCAACAAAATTGATAGACCACTAGCAAAACTAATAAATAAGAAAAGAGAGAAGAATCAAATAGATGCAATAAAAAACGATAAAGGGGCTATCACCACAAACAACACAGAAATACAAACTACCATCAGAGAATACTATAAACACCTCTACGCAAATAAACTAGAAAACTAGAATAAATGGATAATTTCCTGTACACTTACACTCTCCCAAGACTAAACCAGGTAGAACTTGAATCCCTGAATAGACCAATAGCAGGCTCTGAAATTGAGGCAATAATTAATAGCCTACCAACCAAAAAGAGTCCAGGAACAGACGGATTCACAGCTGAATTCTACCAGTGGTACAAGGAGGAGCTGATACCATTCCTTCTGAAACTATTCCTATCAATAGAAAAAGAGGGAATCCTCCCTAACTCATTTTACGAGGCCAACATCATCCTGATACCAAAGCCTGACAGAGATACAACAAAAAAAAGAGAATTTTAGGCCAATATCCCTGATAAACATTGATGCAAAAATCCTCAATAAAATACTGGCAAACCGAATCTAGCAGCACATCAAAAAGCTTATCCACCATGATCAAGTGGGCTTCATCCCTGGGATGCAAGGCTAGTTCAACATACGCAAATCAATAAATGTAATCCTGCATATAAACAGAACCAAAGACAAAAACCACATGATTATCTCAATAGATGGAGAAAAGGCCTCTGACAAAATTCAACAGCCCTTCATGCTAAAAACTCTCAATAAATTCAGTATTGATGGAACGTATCTCAAAATAATAAGAGCTATTTATGACAAACCCACAGCCAATATCATACTAATTGGGTAAAAACTGGAAGCATTCCCTTTGAAAACTGGCACAGGACAGGGATGCCCTCTCTCATCTCTCCTATTTAACATAGTGTTGGAAGTTCTGGCTAGGGCAATCAGGCAAGAGAAAGAAATCAAGGGGATTCAGTTAGGAAAAGAAGAAGTCAAATTGTCCCTGTTTGCAGATGACCTGATTGTATATTGAGAAAACCCCATTGTCTCAGTCCAAAATCTCCTTAAGCTGATAAGCAACTTCAGCAAAGTCTCAGGATACAAAATCAATGTGCAAAAATCACAAGTATTCTTATACAACAGTAACAGACAAACAGACAGCCAAATCAGGAATGAACTCCCATTCACAATAGCTTCAAAGAGAATAAAATACCCAGGAATCCAACTTACAAGGGATGTAAAGGACCTCTTCAAGGACAACTACAAACCACTGCTCAGTGAAATAAAAGAGGACACAAACAAATGGAAGAACATACCATTCTCATGGATAGGAAGAATCAATATTGTGAAAATGGCCATACTGCCCAAGGTAATTTATAGATTCAATGCCATCCCCATTAAGCTACCTATGACTTTCTTCACAGAATTGGAAAAAACTGATTTAAAGTTCATATGGAACCAAAAAAGGTCCCGCATTGATGGACAATCCTAAGCCCAAAGAACAAAGCTGGAGGCATCAGGCTACCTGACTTCAAACTATACTACAAGGCTACAATAACCAAAACAGCATGGTACTGGTACCAAAACAGAGATATAGACCAATGGAACAGAACCGAGCCCTCAGAAATAATACCACACATCTACAGCCATCTGATCTTTGAAAAACCTGACAAAAACAAGAAATGGAGAAAGGATTCCCTATTTAATAAATGGTGCTGGAAAAATTGGCTAGCCATAAGTAGAAAGCTGAAACTGGATCCTTTCCTTACTCCTTATACGAAAGTTAATTCAAGATGGATTAGAGACTAAAATGTTAGACATAATACCATAAAAATCCTAGAAGAAAACCTAGGTAATACCATTCAGGACATAGGCATGGGCACGGACTTCATGTCTAAAACACCAAAAGCAATGGCAACAATAGCCAAAATTGACAAATGGGATCTGATTAAACTAAAGAGCTTCTGCACAGCAAAAGAAACTACCATCAGAGTGAACAGGCAACCTACAGAATGGGAGAAAAATTTTGCAATCTCCTCATCTGACAAACGGCTAATATCCAGAACCTATAAAGAACTCAATAGAATTTACAAGAAAAAAACAAACAACCCCATCAAAAAGTGGGCAAAGGATATGAACAGACACTTCTCAAAAGAAGACATTCATACAGCCAACAGACACATGAAAAAATGCTCGTCATCACTCACCATCAGAGAAATGCAAATCCAAACCACAATGAGATACCATCTCATACCAGTTAGAATGGCAATCATTAAAAAAATCAGGAAACAACAGGTGCTGGAGAGGATGTGGAGAAATAGGAACACTTTTACACTGTTGGTGGGACTGTAAACTAGTTGAACCATTGTGGAAGACAGTGTGGCTATTCCTCAAGGATCTAGAACTAGAAATACCATTTGACTCAGCCATCCCATTACTGGGGATATACCCAAAGGATTATAAGTCATGCTGCTATAAAGACACATGCACATGTATGTTTATTGTGGCAGTATTCCCAATAGCAAAGACTTGGAATCAACCCAAATGTCCATCAGTGACAGACTGGATTAAGAAAATGTGGCACATATACACCATGGAATACTATGCAGCCATAAAAAAGGATGAGTTTGTGTCCTTTGTAGGGACATGGATGCATCTGGAAACCATCATTCTCAGCAAACTATCACAAGAACAGAAAACCAAATACCACATGTTCTCACTCATAAGTGGGAACTGAACAAATGAGATCACTTGGACATAGGAAGGGGCGCATCACACACCAGGTCCTATTGTGGGGAGGGGGTGGGGGGAGGAGTAGCATTAGGAGATATACCTAATGTAAATGACGAGTTGATGGGTGCAGCACACCAACAAGCACATGTATACATATGTAACAAACCTGTACGTTGTGCACATGTACCCTAGAACTTAAAGTATAATAATAAAAAAAGACAAAGGTAGACATTATGAATGATAAAAAGACTAGTCCAACTGGAAAATATCACAGTTCTAAATATATATGCACTTAACACTGGAGCTCCCAAATTTATAAAACAATTACTGCTAGACTTAAGATATGAGGTATATGGCAACGCAATAATAGTGGGGACCTTTAATACTCTACTGACAGCTCTAGACAGGTCATCAAGACAGAAAGTCAACAAAGAAACAATAGACTTAAAGTACACCATACAAGAAATGGACTTAACAAATATTTACAGAACTTTCTACTCAACAACTGCAGAATATACATCTATTCATTAGTACATGGAACATTCTCCAAGATAGACCATATGATAAGGCACAAAACAAGTCTCAGTAAATTTAAGAAAATCAAAATGATATCAACTACTCTCTCAGACCACAGTGGATTAAAACTGGAAATTAACTCTAAAAGGAACCCTCAAAATAATTCAAATACATGGAAATTAAACAATCTGCTCCTGAATGATAGTTGGGTTAACAACGAAGATGGAAATTTAAAAATACTTGGAACTGAACAATAATAATGACACAAGCTATCAAAACATCTTGGATACAGCAAAACAGGTGCTGAGATGGAACTGGAGAAACAAGAACAATCCAAATCCGAACAGAGCAAAAGAAAAGAAATAAGGAAGATCGTGGCAGAACTAAATAAAATTGAAACAACAATAACAACAACAACAACAACAAAATACAAAAGATAAATGAAACAAAAAGCTGGTTCTTTGAAAAGATAAACAAAATTGATAGACTATTAAGTGAGATTAATCAGGAAAAGAAGAGAGAAGATCCAAATAAACTCAATGAGAAATGTAATGGGAGATATTACAATTGATACCACAGAAATATAAAAGATTATACAAGGCTACTGTGAACACCTTTACACACATAAACTATAGAACCTAGAAGAGATGGATAAATTTCTGGAAATATGCAAAACATCTAGATTAAACCAGAAAGAAATAGAACCTTTGAACAGACCAATAGCAAGCAGTGAGATCGAAATGATAAAACATTGCCAACAAAAAAAGGTCCAGGACCTGATGGATTCATAGCTGAATTCTATCAGACACTCAAGTAAGAATTGATACCAATCCTACTGATACTATTCCAAAAGATAAAGAAAGAGGGGATCCTCCCTAAATCATTCTGTGAAGCCAATATCACCCTAATACCAAAACCAGGGAAGGACATAACAATAAAATAAAACTACTTACCAATATCCCTGATGAACATAGATGCAAAAATCCTCAATAAAATACTAGCAAACCAAATCCAACAGCATATCAAAAATATAATCCATCATGATCAAGTGAGTTTTATATCAGGAATGCAGGGATAGTTTATCATATATAAGTCAATAAATGTGATACACCACATAAACACGATTAAAAACAAAAATAACATGATCACCTCAATAGATGCAGAAAAAGCGTTTGACAATATCCAGCATATCTTTATAATTAAAACCCTCAGTAAAATTGGCATAGAAGGGACATACCTTAAGGTATTAAAGCTATCTATGACAAACCCACAGACAACGTTATACTGAACGGGGAAAAGTTGAAAGCATTACCCCTGAGAACTGGAACCGGAAAAGGATACCCACTTTCACCACTTCAATTCAACATTGTACTGAAAGTCCTAGCCAGAGCAATCAGACAAAAGAAATAAATAAAGGGCATCCAAACCCGTAAAGAGGAAGTCAAATAGTTGCTGTTTGCTAATGATGTGATTATATGCTTAGAAAACTCTAGAGACTCATCCAAAAAGCTCCTAGAACTGATCAATGAATTCAGCAAAGTTTCAGGATACAAAATTAGTGTACACAAGTCCGTAGCTATACACCAACAGTGACCAAGCTGAGAATCAAATCAAGAACTCAATCCCTTTCACAATAGCTGCAAAAAATTAAAAAACTTAGGAATATACCTAACCAAGGAGGCAAAAGACCTCTACAAGGATAATTACTAAACACTACTGAAATAAATCATAGGTGAAACAAACAAATGGAAACACATCCCATGTTCATGGATGGGTAGAATCAATATTGTGAAAATAACCATACTGCCAAAAGCAATCTACAAATTCAATGTAATCCCCATCAAAAAAACACCATCATTCTTCACAGAACTAGAAAAAACAATTCTAAAACTCACATGGAATGAAAAAGATCCCTCATAGCCAAAGCAAGAATAAGTGAAAAGAACAAATCTGGAGGCATCATATTAACCCGACTTCAAACTATAGTATAAGGCCATAGTCACCAAAACAGCATGGTAGTGGTGTAAAAATAGGCACATAGACCAATGAAACAGAATAGAGAACCCAGAAATAAAGCCAAATACTTACAACCAACTGATCTTCAATAAAACAAACAAAAACATGAAGTGGGAAAAGGACACCCTATTCAACAAATGGTGCTGGGATAATTTGCAAGCCACATCAAGGAGAATGAAACTGGATTCTCATCTCTCATGCTATACAAATATCAACTCAAGATGAATCAAAGACTTAAGTCTAAGACCTGAAACCATATAGATTTTAGAAGATAACTCAGAAAAACCATCCTAGATATTGGCTTAGGCAAAGACTTTGAGACCAAGAAACCAAAAGCTAATGCAACAAAAACAAAGATAAAAAGTTGGGACTTAATTAACCTAAAAACCTTCTACACAGCAAAAGAAATAATTAACACAGTTAACAGGCAATCCACAGACTGGGAGAAAATCTTCACAATCAATATATCTGACAAAGGACTAATATCCAGAATCTACAAAGAACTCAAACAAATCAGCAAGAAAAAAAAAAAAAAAAAACAATCCCATCAAAAAGTGGGCCAAGGACATGAATAGACAATTATCAAAAGAAGATATGAAAATTGCCGACAAAATCACTAATTATCAGGGAAATGCAGATCAAAAGCATAATGGGATACCACCTCACTCCTGCAAGAATGGTCATAATCAAAAAAATTTTAAAAAATAGATGTTGGCATGGATGCAGTGAAAAGGGAACACTCTTACACTGTTGCTAGGAATGTAAACTAGTACAACCACTATGGAAAATAAGGTGGAGATTTTTAAAGACTAAAAGTGGATCTACCATTTGAACCATCAATTCCACTACTAGGTATCTATCCAGAGGAAAATAAGTCATTATATGAAAAAGATACTCGCACATGCATGCTTATAGCAGCACAATTTGCAACTGCAAAAATATGGAACCAGCCCAAATGCCCATCAATGAGTTGACAAGGAAAATGTCATAGATATATATATGTGTGTACATAGATATATAATATATACACACATATATAATATATACACACATAATATATACATATATAATATACACACACATAATATATACATATATACACACACATAATATATACATATATTATATATACACACATAATATATACATATATTATATATACACATATAATATACACATATATAATACATAATATATACATATATATTATGTATGTATATATAATATATATACACATATATAATATATATACACATATATATATCACATTTTCATATGTACACACACACACCCCCCAAAGAATACTACTCAACCATAAAAAGGAACAAGATAATGGCATTTGCAACCTAGATAGAATTGGAGACTATTATACTTTTTTTTTTTTTTTTTTGAGACAGAGTCTTTCCTGTTACCCAGATTGAAGTGCAATGGTGTGATCTCAGGTGCCGCCTCTGCTTCAGGTCCAAGAGATTCTCCTGCCTCAGACTCCAGAGTAGCTGGGATTACCAGAACTCGCCACCACGCCCAGCTAATTTTTATAGTATTAGTAGATACAGGGTTTCGCCATGTTGGCTAGGCTGGTCTCAAACTCCTGACCTCAAGTGATCCTCCCACATCAGCCTCCCAAAGTACCAGGATTACAGGCGTGAGTCACCGTGTCCAGCCTGGAGACTATTATTCTAAGTGAAGTAACCCAGCAATGGAAAACCAAACATTATATGTTCTCACTCATATATGGGAGCTAACTTATGAGGACACAAAGGCATAAGAACGATACATTGGACTTCAGGGACTCAGGGGAAAGGGCGGAGGGTGGTGAGTGATAAAAGACTGCACACTGGGTACAGTGTACACTGCTCGGGTGATGGATGTACCAAAATCTCAGAAATCACCACTAAAGAACTTACTCATGTAACCAAATACCACCTGTTTCCCCAAAACCTCTTGAAATATATTTCATTATATATATTTAAAAATATATATATAATATATATTTATATATAAATATAAAATTAGTTATATATTTATATTATATAAATATAAAATTAGTTATATATTTATATATTATATTTTACATTTTATATATTTTAATATATATAAAAATATATAAAATATATTTTAATATATGAAATATAAATAAAATAAAATAATAAAAATATATATTTTAATATATATATTTTTTCAAATATATATATTTTTAAAAAGGAAGAGAATGGAGAAGACGTGCTCAAAAAAATTACTACAGGAATAAAAGAAGATAAATGGCCTGAACTGATGAAAAAGTTGTCTTCACATTGAAAAAGATCCTCATCTATGTATGTCTAGGGAATTTCTCTGAATTCTGAGAATAAAGGGGAAGTCTTTTATACATCTCTACAGAAAAATAGGCAACTAAAAAAAAACTAACGTTTAAATAAGAGTAAATCAAAAGAAAGCAGAATAATCAATAAAACTTAATATTATTAATAAAATAATGTTAATATTATGATCAATAAAACAATTAGTTATAAAATAAATAAATAACATAAATAAATAAAAAGTTAAAAAATAACAGATGCTGGCGAGGTTGTGGAGAAAAGGGAACACTTATACACTGCCTGTGAGAGTGTAAATTAGTTTAAACATTGTGGAAAACACTATGGCAATTCCTCAAAGAACTAGAACCAGAATTACCATTCAACCCAGCAACCCCACTACTGTGTATGCACCTAAAAGATTACATATCATTCTACCATAAAGACACATGCACACAGATGTTCATTGCAGCATCATTCACCATAGCAAAGACATGGAATCAAGATAAATGCCCATCAACAGTAGACTGGATAAAGAAAATACAGCCCTTATATACCATGGAATACTACACAGCCATAAAAAGAACGAAGTCATGTCCTTTGCAGGAACATGGATGGAATTGGAGGCCATTATCCTTAGCAAACTAACTCAGGAACAGAAAACTAAATACTACATGTTCTCACTTATAAGTGGGAGCTAAACCATGAGAAAACATGGACAGAAAAAGGGGAACAACAGACACTCGTGCCTACTTGAGAGTGGAGGATGGGAAGAGGGAGAGGTATCAAAAAACAAAAAGCTATAGGATACTATGCTTAGTACCTGGGTGATGAAATAATCTGCACACCAAACCCCCAAGTCATGAGTTTACCTATTTAACAAGCCTGCACATGTACCCCTGAACCTAAAATACAAGTTAAAATATTTAAAAATAAAATAACATTTAAAAGTTCACACCATCTTTACTTTCAATACATCGGCCCACGGAATTCCTACTCAGGATCAGCTACATAATTTGTGGCACCCAGTGCAAAATAAATATCCAGGGGTCCCAATTAAAATTGTCAAGAATTCAAGACAGCAGAGCATTAAACCAAGAGTGCAGGCCTTCTAAGCAAGGAGCAAGAGTGGGAGCCTTCTGAGCAAGCAGCCCTGTGGAACATGAAGGTTGCACTTTCTGCTGAACAGCAAGGCTCAGTTCAAATTCCACCTCTTCAGTGAACTCTCCCTGGTACTCTAGCTGGCATAAATCTCTTCCTCCTCTGATACCCATAAGACGTAACTCATTCCGTCTTGAGTTCTGAATAATTGTGAATACAAGTGCTACCCTAATTGTATCACAGATCTTAAAGAAGCTTTCATCTGAAGCATGTGTATTGCACACGGTATTTGGCATATTGTCTTACACATAGCAAGAGCTGAAAAATGTTGATAAAAACTGAGTATCAAAAATCACTGGTTCAATTACAATAAACACCAAAGAGTCCTAAGAATGACTTAGACAGCCTTTGCATTTTGGCATCAAAAGACTAACAATTACACTCTAACTTACCATTGGCTGATATGTAATTTTAAATAATTAATTTAAGCTCATTCGGTTGTAAAATCTTTATCTGTAAAATAACAACTGCTTTACAAGGTTGACAGTATCTACTTAATATATTTATTAGTAAAGCAGAAAAAGTGCTAGAAAGCACTTTATAAACTCAAAAATGATTTGCAAGCCCATGATATCTATAGAAGCTATTTTCAACCAAAGCGAGTTTAAATCACAAAATTCTCTAGAATCTTTCAGTAAGACTTTATCACAAATTATACTTTGTAGTAATAATTCCAGTTAATACTAACAGATTTGCTTTTTTTTCCTAAGACAATTTCAATCATAAATGTATGTGGTTATGTATTGATTAAAATTTCTTAATTGTAGGTAAAATTCATTCTAACCATTGCAAGTGAAATCAAAAAGGTATTGCCTGAAATTTCCAAGAGGTCCAAGGAACTAAGGTTGAATGTTATACAATAAGGAACAATGCAGCTAGAAACATCGTATCAAGAAAAATGCCCAATCTAACCACAGGATTGTGTAGTAGAAAGGTTTTGTCAGGCTCCGTTTTATCACCAATGATGCTAAGACTCGAATCCCAGAGAATCCTGATCCAGAAGTACTGAATGCCTCTGTCACCATGCTTTTGAAAGCTATGATCAGCTGGGGGATTATTGCTGCCATCTCATACTGCTCATTTCCACCTAAGACTTCAATGTGTGTAGCTCTTTGATAGAACCACAATCACAAACATAAGCGTGGCTAGATAGAAATACTCATGAAACATTCAAATTCTTGGCCCTAATTTTCAGGGATTCTAGTTCAGTTAGACTTGTGTGAAGTCTATGGTCTACTTTGTTAGGAATGGCCCTGCACAATTCTAAAGCATCCAGTCTGGCCACACATATATTTGGAGATCACAGCTAAGGCACTGCACCAAGGAATGTCACTTGCATGGTCGAAATCTCAACTGAAAAAAAGTAACGAAAAGTAAAATATGCCTGTATCACTCCCGTCCATAAACCTTGTAAGTTTTCCTAACATATCTTGGTAATGCTCAAACACCAGCTTGGTATATGAAAAAATCACAGAGGCTTCCTCTGCCTTACTAACCATTCCTATCACCCATTCAACATTTCAACCAGATCAAACTACTAGCAATTCACTGATGGACTCAGACACTCTGAGGTCTCTGTGGTTTTCCTCATTTGCTTCCCTCTCCCTTGTATTTTCTTCTTCTCTTATACCATTATCAAATATCTGCTCAGAAGCTCAAACATCAACTGATCTGTGAAACAATTCATGATCCACCAATATCATTTATTCCTTTGGGGTCTCTTCAAAACTACTCCATGTCTATCTTGTAGTATCAACCACATGGCAATTAGATTTTACAGGCTTGGCTTCCTTTCTAGCCTATGAATATTTTGACTATTATTCAATGCTGGGTTTCCAGTACATAGCTCAGTGACTAGCATGTAATAGAACTCATAAATGTTGGATAAATGAATCCATGTATGCTATTTATATAACCTAAATCACCTTATAATCCATGTATGAGTCAGCTTCCTGGAAACAAACTTTGAGAGGATAATTTGCATTCGGGAAGTTGATTAGTAATGGCCCCGGTATCAGGATCTGTAAAGGGGTGAGCAAAGCAGTCCTGGGCAGAAGAGAAGTTGAACTGTAGTGCAATTTCAACAAAAGCCAGCCAATCCCACAGGAATCTCTGGATAGTTATACACTGAGGGAAGGGGGCCAGGGACATTCCTCCACCTCATATTAATCGACCAGTCACTGGTGTGAGATAGCCTCATGGAAAGGGCATCATTTGGGGCCAGGGAACTCCTTTTGGCCATGAGCAATTTTCAGCTCTCAATAACCAGTACTCCCATTAGTTGGGTAAATGAGTGCTTCTGTTCTGAAAGTGGTATCTGTGTGGTGTTCACTAAATGCCCCATGTACTAAGTTGTATTAAATTAAAGCACATTCTTTACAACAAATTTATTCTTAACATGCAATCCCAATCTTTAATTTATATTTCTATGAAAAAGTAATAGGGTTTCCATTAATACCCACTAGCCCTTCTGACATATCTTCCTTGTTCTTTCTTTTTCAGTTGTTTACATTTTATGCTCTTACTGGCCACCAGTGACTGTTTTTCTCTATCCTTCCCTCTCTGATCTTCATCTTTTTATCCTCCCTTGTCCTTCTGTTACTAGTGGTGAATCTGTACAGGTCTGCAGCAACCTCAATTCTTGCTCCTCAGAAGAAAGAATTCATCTGAGGGGCATGAGGCAGAGAGAGAGAGACTGAGACAACTTTTAGAGCAGGAGTGAAAGTTTTTTATAAAAGTTTTAGAGCAGAAATGAAAGGAAGTAAATTATACTTGGAAGAGGGCCAAGCAGGTGACTCAAGAGATCAAGCACATGGTTTGACCTTCAACTTGGGGTCTTATATATCAGCATGCTTCTGGAGGGTTGCACCCCGTCTCTGCTGATTCTTCCCTTGGGGTGGGCTATCTGCAGGCACAGTGGACTGCCAGGTCTTGGGAGGGGCCACATGCACAGTGTGTTTCCTCAAGTTGTATGCATGCCCACTTGAGGCATTTCTTCTCATACCAGCCCAGTGTTCTTAGAAGAAGGTCATAGACCAGTTAAACTCTGCCATTTTGCCTCTTAGTGTGGAAGCTTGAGCCCACTCGCACAACTCCTAAGATCTTATTGGGAAGCTGCTTATCAACAGTTTCAGGTGTTTCTATCTATTGGAGATGGCCGTTCCCTGGCAGCAGCTGCAACCAATTATTATTTTAGAGAGGCCCTGTAACAACTGCCTGACAATCACCTGATGGTCACTTGACATTCCTGATTGTAGCGGGTGGAGGGCTGTCACTCCTGCCCTGCTCATGTATGACTACCTACCTACTGTAACATTCTCACTCAATTACACGCCTCTCTCACTCTGTTTATACCTCTGTTCTCTGTCTCTATATCACAAAACTCCAGGGTACGGTCTGACCAAGCTAGAATCTCCTCTAAGGATAGGCATTGAGGAGTGAAGCCAAGAAGACAAAGAAATATCTTCATGCTGTAGAGAGGAAAATAGAGGAGACTGGTTGGCCTTGCATTTTTTAAACCCATAGTATTTTTAAATTGCAGCTAAAGACGATACCTCTTTCTCTGTTCCTGGCTCTCTCTCTGGGGAAAAAACCTCTGATGCCAACGTTTTTGAGCTTCCTAGTTCATGTACCATCCATTTAGTCCCCCAGAATTGCAAGCCCATGAAACCCCTCTAAGTAGAAAACTGGCAAGGAAAGAGTATCTCATCAAAAACTAACCGACAACAATAACAACAAGCCTCTGTAACTGAACATCACAATTTGTTTCATTTAATAGAGGAAAGACAATAGATTCAGGATAATTGGCATCCAAACATTAGTGTGGGTGTTGGAGGGGAGAGGTGAGCAAGTTTTTATTCCAAAAGACAGGAGTTCTTGAATCAGCCCTCCGTATTGGAAGGAGGGATCCTGTGTGAAGTCATGGAGACTATTCGGTTTCCCTTTAGTTAAAGTCGTTTGAGAGTAAGGAGATATGCAGAAATGGCATTTCAGCTTAGCACGAATGCATATTCATGTCTCCCTGACACTATATTTCTTCAGATCATTTATGACAGTTATCAGCACGTTAAGTTCTTTATCTTACTTAGCACTACATGGTGTCGTAGACAGGAGACTGTCTCGGGTCTTACTTCTTCCACTAACTTGTTCTCTGGGCATGACATTCCCTCTGTTTTTCTACCTCCCCAGAAAAAGAAAATGAATTAATTCAAATTTACTCCAAAAGTAATAAATATTACAAAATTCCTACTTAAAAGCAGATTCTGGTTAGGGAAAGGAATCAGGACAAGCCTTTGTAAGTCAGGGAAAGGGAAATTTGCCCTCATTGCACAATGTTTCCTATAACCCATTTTTACCTTTGACACAACTTTATCTATTGCATGTTTACGCCTTAGATAAAAATCTGAGTGCTGGTTATTACAGTTTAGATAAAGTTAAAGCCTGGAAATTCCCAAAGGTTGCAAGATGGTAGATGGGTTTTATTGCCGTGGTATTCACTGAATCACAGAGCCCTACTATGTTATTAGAACACGAACCCCCTAAATTAGACATAGAGTTTCTTTCAGCCCCAATTTCATTCCTTCTCCCTGAAATTCAGTCTTTGGATTCTACTGCCCCACCCCCACCTCAGTATATATAGGTCTGCACTGGTGATGGATTTCACCATTGTCCTATTTATTTTTTCTCTCAGTTTCCATAGTGATCTGTGGTTACTCCCAACAATAGCTTGCTGGTTACCAACCATATTAACTGGATTTTGGCCATCTTTGAAGGGATAAGGTATTAGGAGTGAAGGGCAGCCCAATAAATAATACAACAATGGCAAACACTATGATGGATCTTTTTATCTAGACATTACTACTCTCTGGTTGTTTCATCTGAGGCGGTATTTTGCCCCCAATTCTTCCCCCTGTTTGGGAAATTAGCTTTGATAATATTTTCTGATTTATAAGACAACAACATTCAATATACCTAGTTCCCCGAATATTTTACTGGTAGTAGAGGAATCTTGATGTTTTTACCCACATGATTTTTTTATGTCCTCTATAACATTAAGTGGCTCTAGGAGCTAATTTTCCTACTTTTCCAAAAATGTAAAAGATAGATTCTGGTTTCAGAGGGCAGATGAGTTCCTGAGAATGTTTTAAAACTATTTTTCAGTCTCTGGCACTGTTTCATAATTGGAATTCTGCCTTCAGAATATAGACTGTACACTAGCATTTCATATTATTTTTAATCATCTAGCCTCTATCAATGTTGCTAAATTGAATCTTGTAAAATCATTGGCTTGACATTTCAACATCAACATAGGATTATTATTATTCTCAGTACTCCTTATCCAGGCAAGGAGTAGGAGGTTTAGTTAGCATAATCTAAATATAAAGTACCTTTTCTGCAATTGCATAATCTTAATCTTAAATGAAACTAAAGTTCCACAATTTTATTTAATACCTAATATGTACCAAGGGCATGAGCTACATAACATGGAGTGCCTGCAGATAGAATTTTGACTTTTTAAGACAATATTTTACAGAATTGCTTATTCCTTGGCCAATTTGGATAACAAAAGCATTATCACAATAATTAGGTAGGGTCAAGCTATTCATATGTTTGCTTTTAACAATATGTAGTGTCTTGTTTGTTTATTGGCAACCTGAAGTTGTGTTCCTAAATAATAAAAAATAATTTAAGTATTTGAGCTGTACAAAGTTTATTATAAAATTAATGTAAATATCTATTTATACTGAAATCTCCAATTGATGTATAATAAGATGTCTTCCAGTATATAGTCACCAAGAAATTAGTAAAAAAGTTTAATTATATTGATTAAATAGTAATCATCATCATAATCACAATAATAGTCTCTTGTGATCCACCTGGATTCCTCTCTTTTCAATATGAAAATTGGGAGAAGCATTTTAATGTACACTGTGTTATTTTTGCACCATATTGGCATATGCTGAAACCAATTCAGGAGAGCATACATTTTTTAGACAATATTTATTCTGTGCCTTCTATATGCTAGGGCTGGGACAGGCTCTGGTAAAACATAAATGAATAAGAGAAATAGTTCTCTATCTGAATGGAGCCTATACTCCAACAGAAGAGGGAAGGAGTAGTTGAGTTATGAACAGGTTTATTCTGCTAGTGTGGCCTCTAAGCTTCATTCAAAGTCAAGCAGGAGGAGACAGGAATGAGCACAATTAATTATGAGATAACTGTTGTATTCTGAGATACAATCTTACAAGTACGTAAACAAACTATTAGCCAATAAGATATAAAAAAATAATTCCAACTAAGCAGAATGGGATTGACTTACAATAGAGGTGACAATTTAACTGGCCCTTTAAGGATAGATTGAATTTCGACACAGAATGTCAGTCACAGAGTAGATTCTTAATAAATTTGTGTTGAATAAATAAATGAATAATAGGGCAATTATTCTAGAAGGAGAAAGCTACAAACACAAAGAATTAAGATGAGAATATACAGCCTGCATTTGAATAAATGAATAATTTTGTTTTGCTTTGTTAAATGTACCTCATGATACCCAATGACAGTTGATAAGGGAGAATTTTGAGGAGAAAAATAAGATCAAGGCATTAAAATAAAATGTTTAATTATAACAAAGGCCATATCTTAACCACAGAGATTAGAAAAAGTGTCCTTTATAATTTAAGGCTACACAAATTTAAATATTTGGCTTCCAAAGAGTATGGATCAGCTCACCTGTATTTTACTTATGTAATTTGGATTAATGCTAAATTAAGTAATTATTTTCACTGCCAATGACTTTGATGAAACCCAAGATCTAATTTCAGCAATAAGTGATAGGATGAATTATTAAAAGGAACCTCAGACCTTTTTATACTTCCATAAAATCAATTCTAAACACATTTAGAAGGAATAAGTTTAGAAACTAATTCATGGTTATTTGCCTATCTCAGCGGCACTAGTGGTATCAAGTGAGAAAAAAAAATTATTTATTAAAAAAGGTCAGCCATAAGATAGGGGATTCCTTAGGCTTATATCAAAGTATCCATGTCTTTACTCTGCCCTCCAAATCATAAACCCTTGGTCCTCAGAAGGGAAGTCATCACTAACTTGAAGATAGGAGAGTTTCACTCTCAGTTGCTAAACTTACTGTACAATTACTGAAGAGGTGCTTCCATGTGCACCATATTATTCTTGCCCCACATTAGAAGAGGAGGACTGATTCTTTCATAAAAAAAAAAAAAAAAAAAAAAAAAAATCTCCCTCCTTGAAAGTTGGGGGCTGTCTTGTGAATTTAAATAAATATTTCTACAGTTAACAATAATGTGCTGTATATCTCAAAGTAGATAGAAGACATGAATTTTTCCCAGCACATAGAAATAATAAATACAAAAAGTGATGGATATCTCAAATACCCTGATTTGATTGTTATACATTCAGGGCACATAACAAAATGTTACTTGTCCAATAAAGATGTAAAATATGATGTATCAATTTTTTTTAAAGAAAAAAGTATCAAAATGAGAGTAAATCTTAGAGAGAATAATTGTAGCACTGTGTGGTCCACAACACTTTTACACTCCTTTTCCTTTTTAATCTGCACAACATTACACTTTAGAGAATACTGAGACTTGAATGATTAAATAATATTCTTAAGGTTGCAAAACCTAAAAACAGCAGAGGCTAGACTTAAACTTGGGTCTCCTGAATGCAAGCCTACCTTTCTATAAACTCTACAGTTTCACGTCATCTAATTCTTTTAGCATCAGAGCTTTCTACCACCACTTTGGGGCATGAAATACAAGCCCAATGTTTCCAAAGAACCAGAGCAATATTTGAGGAGAGAGATGTTGAGATGCACAACATGTATCACCTAGATTTTGAAGACTACTGCACATTCTTCATTGAAAGAGTCTGGATATGAGAACTGCCCAGAACTGCTCTGACAATAGGATGAAGAGAGACAACTACAGCAGGTGCACTGCACTTAGTCTCACAACCTGATATTAACAGATGTTAACCACTGCCACTATAAAGCAACCACACAAACAAGCCAACATAATAACCAACTAACAATGAAATGACAGGATAAAAGCCACACATATCAATACTAACCTTGAATGTAAATGGGCTAAATGCTCCACTTAAAACACACAGAATGGCAAGCTGGATAAATAAGCAAGACCCAGTAGTATGCCATTTTCGAGTAACCCATTTCACACTAATAACAACCACAGGCTCAAAAAAAAAAAAAAAGTGTGTGTTGGGGCAGGTGGGGGTGGGGATGGTGGAGGATAGAGGAAAATCTACCAAGCAAATAGAAAACAGAAAAAAGCAGGGATTGCAATTCTAATTTTAGACAGAGCAGACTTCAAAACAGCAAAGATTTAAAAAGAAAAAGAAGGGCATTACATAATGGCAAAGGATGCAATTCAACAATAAGTCCTAACTTTCCTAAATATAAATGTACCCAACACAGAAGCACCCATATTCATAAAGATATTAAAGACCTACAAAGAGACATAGACTCCCATCCAATAATAGTAGAGAACTTCAACAATCCACTGACAGTATTACACAGATCATTGAGGCAGAAAATTAACAAAGATATTCAGGACCTGAACTCAACATTGGACCAAATGGACCTGATAGACCTCTATACAACTCTGCACTCCAAAACAACAGAATATAGATTCTTCTCATCGCCACCAGACACATAGTCTAAAATTGACCACATAATTGGACATGAAACAATCCTCAGCAAATGCAAAAGAATTGAAATCATACCAAACACATTCTTGGACGACAGTGAAATAAAAACAGAAGTCAAAACTAAGAAAATCACTCAAAACCATGCAATTAATGGAAATTAAACAACATGCTCCTGAATGACTTTTGGGTAAATAATGAAATTAATGCAGAAACCAAGATATTCTTTGAAACTAATGAGAACAAAGATACAACACACCAGAATATCTTGAACAAAGCTAAGACAGAGTTAACAGGGAAACTCATAGCACTAAATGCCCACATCAAAAAGTTAGAAAGATCTCAAGTTAACAGCCTAACATCGCAACTGAAAGAATGAGAGAAGCAAGCATAAAATCAACCCCAAAGCTAGTAGAAGACATAAAATAACCAAACTCAGAGCTGAACTGAGGGAAATTGAGACATGAAAAGCCATTCAAAAGATCAATTAATCTAGGAGTTTTTTTTTTTTTTAATAAGATAGAAAGGCCACTAGCTAAACTAATAAAGATAAAATGGGAGAAAATCCAAGTAAACACAATAGAAATAATGAAGGGAATGTTACCATTGATCCCACAGAAATAAAAATAACCATTTAAAACTACTACGGACACTTCTGTGCATACAAACTAGAAAATCTAAAAGAGATAGATAAATACCTGGACACATACACCCTCCCAAGACTGAACCAAGAAATTGATTTCCTGAACAGATAAATAAGGAGCTTTGAAATTGAATCAGTAATATCCTACCAATCAAAAACAAACAAACAAACAAACAAAAGTCCAGGACCTAATACATTCACAGCTGAATTCTACCAGATGTATAAAGAAAAGCTGGGACCATTCTTATAGAAACTATTGCAAAAAATTAAGGAGGACGGACTTCTCTTCAACTAATTGTATGAGGCCAGCATCATCCTGATACCAAAACCTGGCAGAAGTACTACTACAACAACCACAACAAAACTTCAGGCGAATATCCTTGATGAACATTGATGCAAAAATCCTCAACAAAGTACCTGCAGACTAAATCCAGCAGGATGTCAAAAAGCAAATCCAACATAAACAAGTAGGCTTTATTCCTGGGATGCAAGGTTGGTTGAACATATGCAAATCAATAAATGTGATTCATCATACACACAGAACTAAAGACAAAAACCACATGATTTTCTCAATTGACACAGAAAAGCTTTTGATAAAATTCAACACTCCTTTATGTTAAAAACCCTCAATAAACTAGGCATTGAAGGAATATACCTAAAATAATAAGAGCTAGCTATGACAAGCCCATAGTCAATATTATACTGTATGGGTAAAAGATGGAAGCATTTCCATTGAAAATGCGCAGAAGACAAGAATGTCCTCACTCACCACTTTTATTCAACGTAGTATTGGAGGTCCTAGCCAAAGCAATCAGGCAAGAGAAAGAAATAAAGGGCACCCAAATAGGAAGAGATGTATTCTGTGTGTGTGTGTGTGTGTGTGTGTGTGTGTGTGTGTGTGTTTGTGTGTGTGTGTATATCCCCCATAGTGTCAGCCCAGAAGTTCCCTCAGCTGTGTGTGTGTGTGTGTGTGTGTGTGTGTGTGTATCCCCCATAGTGTCAGCCCAGAAGCTCCCTCAGCTGATAAACAACTTAAGCAAGGTTTCAGGATACAAAATCAATGTACAAAAATCACTAGCATTTTTATACACCCCAAACTGCCAAGACAAGAGCCAAATCACAAAGGCAATTCCATCTGCAATTGCCACAAAAAGAATAAAATACCATAATACAGCTAACCAGGGAGGTGAATGATCTCTACAATTAGAATTACAAAACACTGCCCAAAGAAATCATAGAATACATAAACAAATGGAAAAACATCCCATGTTCATGAATAGGAAGAATCAGTATAATTAAAATGGCCATATTGCCCAAAGCAACAAAGCAATTTACTGCTTTAATGCTAAAGATTTAATGCTATTCCTTTCAAACTACCAATGACATTCTTCACAAAACCAGAAAAAAATTATTTTAAAGTACATATGGAACCAATAAAGGAACTGAATAGCCAAGGCAATCCTAAGCAAAAAGAACAAATCTGGAGACATCACGTTACCCAACTTCGAACTATAGTACTGGGCTACAGTAACCAAAGAAGTGTGGTATTGGTACACAAACAGGCACATAGACCAATGGAACAGAATGGTAAGCCCAGAAATAAGGCTGCACATTTACAACAATCTGATCTTTTCACAAGGTTGACAAAAACAAGCAATGAAGAGAAAAACTCCCTGTTCAGTAAATGGTGCTGGGATAACTGGCTAGCCATAAGCAGAAGACTGAAGCTGGACTCCTTTCTTACAGTATATGCAAACAATCAATTCAAGATTGATTAAAGACTTAAATGTAAAATCCAAAAGTATAAAAACCTTGGAACACAATCTGGGAAATACTATCCTGGACATAAGAACAGGCAAAGATTTTATATCAAAGACACCAAAAGCAATTGCAACAAAGGCAATAATTGAAAAGTGGGGTCTAGGAGCTTCTGCTCAGCAAAAGAAACTATCAACAGAGTAAACAGACAACCTGTGGAATGGGGGGACATTTTTGCAAACTACGTATTGACAAAGGCCTTACATCCAACATCTATAAGGAACTGAAACAAATTCCCACGCAAAAAAAAACAAAACAAAAACAAAAAAAAACATTAACAAGTGGGAAAATGACATGAACAGACACTTCTGTAAAGAAGACACACATGCGGTCAACAAACATAAAAAAAGATCAGTATCACTGATCATTAGAGGAATGCAAATCAAAGCCACAATGACATCCTATCTCACATGATGAAGAATGGCTATTATTAAAATGTCAAAAAATAACAGATGTTGGCAAGGTTGCAAACAAAAGAAAACACTTATACACTGTTAGTGGGAGTGTAAATTAGTTCAGCCATTGTGGAAACAGCGTAGTGATTCCTCAAAAAGCTAAAAGCAGAACTACTATTTGATCCAGCAATCACATTACAGGGTATATACTCAGAGGAATGTAAATCCTTCTACTATAAAGACACATAAACATGAATGTTCATTGCAGCACTATTCACAATAGCAAAGACATGGAATCAACACTAACGTTCATTAGTGACAGATTGGGTAAAGAAAATGTGGTATATATACACCCTGGACTACGACACAGCCATAAAAATGAATGAGATCATGTCTTTTTGCAGGAAGGTGATGAAGTTGAAGGCCATTATCCTCAGCAAAATAATTCAGGATCAGAAAACCAAATATTGAATGTTCTCACTTGTAAGTGGGAGCTAAATTATGAGAAATTATGAGCACAAACAAGGAAAAAAAGGGAGTACTTGAGGGTGGAGGGTGGGAGAAGGAAGAGGAGCAGAAAAAGTAACTATTAGGTAATGGGCTCAATTCCTGAGTGACGAAATAATCTATACAACAAACCCCTGTGACATGACTTTACCTATACAACAAGCCATGTACCCCTGAACCTAAAATATAAGAAGTTATAAAACTAACTTTTTAGAACTAATTTAAACAAAACTGGGGATCTTTAGAATGTGTGTATGTGCACACCTGTGTGTGTGTGTGTGTGTGTACACACATTCCATCCTTATCCATTACCCCCTGCTTGGAGCCTAGAGAGGTACACTGGAAACCTTCCTGGACTTGGATATTGGAGACTCATATTTTAGACTTAACTCTACCTCTACTACATGACCCTGGGGAAGTTCATGTCTGTCTGATTCTTACATATTTGTCATCTTTAATAGAAGTGTTCTGTACTTTATTTATGTGTAAGCAAATTTCAAATTTATATGCATTACTCTGTTGTCAAATACTGCCTTTAAGGAATCATTTTATCCAAATTTTGTTTACTAAAACGAAAATATGTTATAGTTATTTTTTATTCCTAATGTATAAAGTGATATACGCTCAGCCCTGTCCCAGACATTTCTGGGAAACAGAGAAGACAGACCATGCCTTCCATAGCTTATAATTCATACATTTACACATTACCCATTTTTCCCCTGAGGAAAGCAAAATATATGACCTACTAATCTGTACAGCTAATGGTTCCACTCTCTTGAATAAACGGGAGAACTAAAATTTTTAGAAATTAAATCACACAAAAACAAAGAGTTATAAATCTTTGTTTCCTTCTTCTAAAGTGAGGGTTTATGCTATTTAATCTACTACACTCTTTATTGGATATCTAAACCAGGTGTGGTATTGGATTATCTATTTAATAGCATATCCAAAGGCTTTTTTATTCTTTTTCTACATCAAAAAAGCCCACACTTTCCTTATTTTAGACAAATACGTCCCAAAATCTCAAATTAAATAGAACTTCCATTTGAAAAACACCGCTTAGTTAGCCCAGTATGGTGGCCTATACCTGTAGTCCCAGTTACTCAGAAAAGTCAGCTGGGAGGGAGGATCACCTGAGCCCCAGGAGGTCAAGACTGAAGTGGGCAGCTTGGGTGACAGAGTGGAACCTTGTCTCAGAAAACAATAAAAGAAAAGAAACAGAAGAAAGAACAGGACAGGAGAAGGAGAGGGTACAGGAGAGGAGGAGGGGTGGGGAGGTGAAGGGGAAGTGGAAGAGGAAAGGGAAGGGCAAGGAAAGGAGAAAAGCACTGTTTGTACTCCCTAACCATGCACATTTGTTGAACAAACATTCTAACATTTTACCTAAAGGGACAAGATCACACTTGGGAATTTAGTCAGGATCCAACACATCCTAGGCTGCCTACCGAGTGAGTGGCAGGGACACTGGAGAGTGTAAGCTCCAAAAAGGAGAGTCTGCTAATGTAGGATATTTTGGGATCAAGGCATGAATTGGATTTATCTATGGAAAAGTTGAGAGGGTTAGAAATCTTGCCAAAAGCAAGAAAATTCACAATGATGGTGGAAGGAGCACTTTCCTACACTACTTCCCTCTTTAAGAGCCACAAAATAGGAAAAAAAAAAAAAGAGGGATGTAAATAGAGAAGGTAATACCACCAAAACGAAACTAAAACATAATTGAAATCACTTCTTGTTACATCTTCTGGACATTTTTCAAACAGCTAAATAAAATGTGGGTGAGCATTTATTAAATAAAGTGTGCTCAGTGCTAAAATGTAATGATGAACAGGGAAATCATGGACTCTAAATTCACTTGGTTTATTCTGAAGCACTAAATTTATAAACTAATAAATAAATTGGACCTAATGCCATAATAGTTATGAATTTCCTAAGAAGACAAACAAAGGGTTGAGTTAGAAATAGAACGGTTTTAAGGAGCAGGCATTACTCTGAATAACCTACTCCAGGAAATACTAACAGAAGTTGTGAGGCTGGAAGTTGAGCATGAAGATGTAAAAAAAGTTTTGTGTAACTTATTTCTGACTTTTTGACTAAAATTCTCAGAATTTTAGAAGAAAAGATGAGAACTGTCTAAAGCAGTAAATAAATGAACATCTTAGGGAACGAAAGAAAGCAAGTAAGATTGAAACTTACTCTGAGTAACAGAGTAGTGGTGATTAGATCACGCCAGGCATTTGAATTTATTGAAGGATAATGGAAAATCATTGGTGGGAGATGGTTAGAACAAGATGGAAACTAAGCATCTACTCAGTGTCTATGCATACCCTCATACATATACTTGAAGTTCTATGCCATATTCATATTTCTACAAATTTTCACCTATGAAACTACAATTCATAGAAACAAATATGCAGGCAAATATAGCTCACCCTTTCCCCCATAAATTGAAGACAATATACCAACAGTCATCAAATTCTTATTTGAGCAACCAAATCTGGGTAAAATGATGTATTTCACAAATTCAGAATCCCACCAATATCCTATACTCTTCAGACTAAATTATAGAATAAACTATCACCAAGAAACCCTAATAAAACACAATAAGAGGAAAGAAAAAGAGAAAAAGTAATTAATATTTTAAAAATGTATATAATTTACAAACAACATATACAATTATATATTACACATACAATTACACATACACATATATAAAGAGAAATAACAAGGAGAAAAAAAGGTGTGAAGCTTCTACAGTTATCTTCCCTTTAACTGGTCAAAAAAGATACAGTTATTGTTTCTGTAACTGATTATCTTTTCTATAATCTTAGTAGATAGTTGTAACTTCCTTCTTTCTCTGTCACTTCCATCTACTCTTTGTTCTCACCCAATTCCTCACCTGGTTAGGGTTCTTTCTCCTAAAGGATGTGGAGACACAATGCTCCTGCACTTTTTTTTTTTTTTTTAAGTGACTATTCATTCACTTTGCCATTACATGTAGACATACTAAGAGATAAACCAAGAACCCTTTTTTTCCAACAAAATATTTCTTGCACCAATTAAAAACCAAAAAATCAATTTATTTTATTTTTTATTTTTTTGTTTGAGACGGAGTCTCACTCTGTCACCCAAGCTGGAAAGCAGCAGTGGTGTGATCTCAGCTCACTGCAATCTCTGCATCCCGAGTTCAAGCAATTCTCCTGCCTCAGCCTCCTGATTAGTTGGGATTACAGGTGTGTGCCGCCACACCCAGCTAATTCAAAAAATCAATTTATTATTGGTAAAGGAATCAATCACCCCAGACAGTTGATATAAAGAGTTTGAAATGGCCAGGTGGCAGTCTTAACTTTCAAACTAATGGAGCCACTGTTTAGTCCCTTGTTGAAAGCATTCTCCCTTTGAACTCTAAGACCTACAAATCAGGAAAGTATGAAGCTATAGAAAAAAGAAAGAAACTCGGCAAATTAAATTAAAAGAGCACATACAACAAACCTACAACCAACATCACACTGAATGACAAAAAGTTGAAAGCCTTCCGTATGTGAACTGGAACAACACAAGGATGCCCACTCTCACCACTTCTATTCCACACAGCACTGGAAGTCCCAGCCACAGCAATCAGAAAATATAAATAAATATCATCTAAATCGAAAAAGAGGAACTCAAATTATTTCTATTTGCTGATGACATGATCTTATATCTAGAAAACCCTAAAGACTCAAAAAAAAAAAAAAAACACCTCTTAAATTGGATAAATGGATTCAGTAAAGTTTCAGGATACAAAATCAACAAGCAAAAATCAGTTCCATTTCAATAAACCAATAATGATCAAGCTGAGAACCAAATTGAGAAGGGAAATCCATTTATAACAACTACAAAATAAATAAAATATCTAGGAATATATTTAACCAAGCAGGTGAAAGATCTCTACAAGGGAAACTACAAAACAATGATGAAAAAAATTATAGATGACAGAAATAAAAACACACCCCATGTGCATGGATCAGAATTAATACCACTAAAATGACCAATGACTACAGATTAAATCCAATCTCTATCAAAATACATTATTTTCAACAAATGATGTTGAGAAAGGGTTTTTCTATATCTTACCATATACAAAAAGCAACTCAAGATGGAATACTTAGATGTAAGACCTGAAACAATAAAAATGCTAGAAGAAAATGTAGGAAAAACTCTTTGGAACATTGGCCTTGGTAAGGAATTCATGACTAAGACCTCAAATGCACAAACAATACAAATAAAAATGGACAAATGGCACTTAATTAAACTAAAACAGTTTCTGTACAGCTAAAGAAATAATCAACAGAATAAACAATGGTGCAGCATTCATACTCACCCAATGGTGCACACTGTTCATCTGACAAGGGACTAATGTGAGAATCTAACATGAACTGAAACCAACAAAATGACCCTATTAAAAACTGGGGGGAAGGACATGAATAGACTCTTTTCTTTCCTTCCTTCTTTCCATCTTTCTTTCTTTTTTTCTTTCTTTCCTTTTCTTTCCTTGCTTCTTTCCATCTTTCTTTCTTTCTTTTTCTTTCTTTCCTTTTCTTCTCTCTCTCTCTTTCTTTCCCACTTCTCCTTCTCTCTCTCTCTCTCTCTTTCTTTCCTTCTTTCATTTTTTGAGTCAGAGTCTCACTCTGTCATCCAGGCTGAATGCAGTAGCATAATCATGGTTCACTGCAATCTCGACCTCCTGGGCCCAAGCAGTCCTCCTGCCTCAGCCTTCCAAGTAGCTGCAACCATAGGTGCAGTCCATCATGCCCAGCTAATTTTTCTTTTTTTTCTTTTTTTTTTTTTTTTTTTTTACAGAGATGGAGTCTCACTCTGTTACCAAGGCTTCTTTAGAACTCTTGGGCTCAAATGATCCTCCCATAATGGCCTCCCAAAGTGTTGGGATTACAGGAATGAGCCACTGTGCTGGCAATAAACATTTTTTCAAAAGAAGACATGCAAATCACCAACAAGCATGTGAAAAAAAAGGTTCAACATTACTAATCTTTAGAGAAATGCACATTAAAACCGCAGTGAGACATCGTCTTACACCAGTCAGAATGGCTATTACTAAAATGTAATAAAAAAACAGATATTGGCGAGAATGTGAAGAAAAGGAAACACATACTGCTGATGGGAATGTAAATAAGTACAACTTCTAAGGAAAGCAGCATGAAGATTTCCCAAAGAACTTAAAATAGAACTACCATTAAATCCAGCAATCCCACTACTATGTGTCTTTCCAAAGGAAAATAGATCTTTATATTAAAAAAGATACCTGTACTTATATATTTGTCACAACACGATTCACAATAGCAAGACACAGAATCAACCTAAGTGTCCATCAGTGGATGACTGGATGAAGAAAAGTTGGTATATATACACAATAAAACACTACTCCGCCATAAAAAATGTAAATTTGTCTTTTGCAGCAACATGGAAAGAACAGGAGGCCATTATCTTAAGTGAAACAACTCAACAGAAAGTCAAATTTTCTCACTTATAAATAGGAGCTAAATAATGTGTACACATGGACATAGCATATAGAATGATAGATACTGGAGATTCAAAAAGTTTGGGGTGGCAGAAGGGGGATGAGTGATGAAAAATTTCTTAATGGATACAATGCACAGTATTCAAATGATGGATCCACTTAAAGTCAAGGCTTCATCACTATGCAATAATCCATGAAACAAAATTGCACTTGTACCCCTTAAATTTATACAAATAAAAAATAGTTGAAGGAGTCAATTCCTCTTCTACCAGTTGATTACCTGATCACGTTTCTGGTTATTTGCAAAGTAGTATCATATATTTTTGGTGTATTTAAACGATACACTGCATCGCAAATGTTGTCTCACAATTGGCACCAAAACTGGACCTTTAATGAACTATTTTGTGTCCTGTCAGGTCAAATGATTTTTAACTGATAGGATATATGAAAAGAGCAGTGAATTTTGAGTGCGAGCCCATTACTTGATGTCTTATGTTTTAAATAAATCCATTGGTCAGAGTAATATTGTGTAGAATATTATGTCAGTGAGCAAACATTCTGAATTCATGTATAATAAGCCTGGCACAACTATAACAGTCAGTAAAGGCACATTTATATCCCAAATTAATAATTTTTTTCAATGATAGATAAATAATAGCCACTCCATGCCAGATAGGGTCCACTAGAATCAAGCTGTTACCAGGTGTCTGGCTGGTTTTCCTAGGGAATGGTGCTACTTACCAAGGCTGGCTTGTTTTCCTAGGGAATGGTGCTGCTTACCAATATGGTCTCTGCTATTGGAAAGCTAGGTGTTCATCACTCGCAGTAGCCCCTCAGTCTTGGTGAGGGGAAGCCCATGTTGTTGAATCTTTGCATAGCCTCTATCTCCTATTCCATGGCCACTATGTACATAGGCCCAGTGAGCAAGCACTAAGGGAGTTGGGGGCAGAGAATGACCAGCATCCACACAAAGGGGCATCTTGCCCATTTGATGATCAAGGACTCCTTTCACAACCGATGCCCTTTGGTAAGCAGCCACATGCAACACAAATACCTTGGCATTCTATGCTGATTCTAGGAGGTCCATGCTTTAGGCTACTCATTAATCACACCATCCTTCTGCCCACTTTGAACTTTCATAAAATAACATCATGCTTCCATTCAACAATATGCAATTTTTTACAAAGAGATTCTCAGAACTGGACAAATAAAGAGAAAAGTACTCATTGTCACAGAACATTTTGATAATTTACATAGATTATCCAAAATCTAATAAAAGAAGTTAGAAGTGTTGCTTAAATCAAGATCAAAATTAAAAGATAAATGTCATCTTATATGTCGACAATAATAGATTTCATAGAAAAATATATCACTCACAACAGCAACTTTAAGAGATATAGAATAAATCTATCAAAATACATAGAATACCCACAAAAAGAAAATTATAAAATGCTATTGAAGAAGATAAGAGATTTACATAGATGAACTTGTATAAGTTGTTCATGAATTAAAAATCTTACTCTCCTAAGTAGATTAGCATTCCCACAAATAATCCATATATCAGAACTATTGAAATCAAAATTTCAGCATGATTTTTCAGGGAACTAAACAGACTAATTCTAAAATTAATTGAAAGCAATTATTTAATATTCTCCGAAATAATTCTAAAAAAAAACAAGAAGTGTAATAACTTTCCCTACTAGACTTAAGACTTTATAAAGATATGCTAATTAAAATATTTAGAAAGAGGCTGAGAAGTAGACCAATAAAGGAAATCAACAGAGACACTGGAAACAGACTCAAGCATATGTGGGGATTAGTACCTGCTGTACATAGCATACAAATCAGTGTGCAGTGGTAAACTCTTCATAAAAATGTGTAGTGACTCAGTTGGCTTTCCTTATGGAAAAGGAAAATGGAATCTAGAGCACTACTTCATATCACAAAGACACAAAAACTTCCACATGCATTAAACATCTGAATTATAAAATCAAACTTGTAATGCACCTAAAAGAAAATGTAGCAGAATGTTTTAGTGCTGCTGAGAACATAAAAATTTCTTAGCTAAAACACATTAATAATAACAAAAAAAGAAATTAATAAATGTGATCATACGAGATTTTAAAGTTCTATAATATAAAAGTGCCATATTCAAAGTTAAAAACAGATCAAATTGGCAGAAGATATTTCCAATATACATAACCAAGGGTTTTAGTCTACAGAAAAGAAAGCCTATAAGTCAATATTTAAAACAAAAATAATCTACTAGAAAAAATGTGCAAAAGAACTAATAGAACTGAACAGGCAATTCCCAGTGGAGAAAATAGAGAATAAATATGAATATGCCTGCAACCTCACAGAAAATCAGGAGAGTGTGAACTAAAGCAGTGAGCAGCTATTGCATATCCACCAGCTGATTGGCATAATTCAGGAAGTTTGACATTACCAGTTTATAAAACTGATTTGGAGAGCAAGTAGAAACCTAGTGAAATTGAAATGAACACACTTGAGTATACAGTAATTCTGGTTTTTGGTGTATACTTAGCAAAATTCACATTATCTACTAGAAAAACTTGAAACAATATAAATGCCTCCAAAATATGGTATATTTGTAAAATGAAACACTATAGAAACTAAAATAAACTAACCAGATCCTTGCTTATCTTCATAATATTGAATTAAATATTAATTGTGGCACGATAGCTTCAAGAGGAATTTAAAAAATAAAAGCACATCTAAAAGGTAGAGTGGAAGGAAACACACCAGATTCAAGATAGAAATTTACTTTAAGGAGGGAGGCTTAGAAATACATTTGAGCAACAAAGATTTATATCTATTTATAGAAAGATACCTTATATGATTGGGGAACAAATGATAACATATTTTTATTAATTCTGGATGTTAGGTGTATGAGTATCTTATCATCAACTTCTGAATTTTCTTTTAATTTTCAAAATTAGAAACAAAGCACACACAAAAATAAAGCACTCAGTGACTGCTATAATAAAGTCCAGGGAAAATATGGGTAGACTGGCTCATGAAAAAGAAATAGAACTGAACAGGCAGTTTCTGGAACAGGAAGTTTCTGGAATGAAACTGTGGGGGATACAGTGTTTGTTTTTTTCAGGTGAGTGATGCTAAAGAATATTCCTAAGACACTGGGGAAGATTCACCAGAGAAGCTCAATACAATGATGCAGGGGAGTGTCTAGAGTGTCTTGCCAAAGACAGAGGCTATTGAAAAACAAGATGGAAAGAAATCTACTACAGCAGTCAAGTCACTAATAGGTGAAAAAATGCTTTCTATACTAAAAGCAGGAAGAAGGAAAACATAGGTTGAAGTGTACAGGTTGGCTGGTGTAAAGAATGTTAAAGTCTTTCCCAATCTGAGCAGCTGTTTCTCCTAATAAATTAGAAGAAGTCAGCCAGAGTAGTGTCTTCCCCATCACCACTGGAGGCCAGAAACTGACTGAATATGCTTTTGTTGTCACTGAAATCTGGTCATGGTAGAACAAACGAGTCTGCAGGATGCTGTGTTTGTGTATAATGTATTACAGTGGTTGCTGGAGAAAGGAGCTTCCCAAAGAGGGACTGCTGACTTTAAGCTGCAGCATACCTCAAAGGTCAGGTGCAAATGCTTTCTACGTTCTTCTGCTGTAATTACTTCCCCTTGAAAATGTCTACATCTGGCAAAAAAAAAAAAAAAAAGAAAAAATATATACAGGAAGGATAAAGATCTGCACAAGGAAAGCTAACTTTTTTCTCTTCTTTCTCAGAAACTCGTCTCAGGAGGAATGTTGAATGGGACATATAAGCAGCTTGGAAGTTGTGAAGGGAGGCACGTCTTAGCTTTAAGATTTATGATCCTAGACATATACACCTGAGAGATGAACACCGGCTGTCACATAGTATATATTAAGAGGGCTCCCATGACAAAAATAATAAAGCAATTCACATCTGATGGCTTGAATGTTCAGTTTGAAATATGAAGCTAGGCCATCAGCTGAGCGTGATGAAGAATGGCATGCAAAGATAATTAGCTTTAAGACAGTCATCTTGGACCATGATAAAAAGGTTTATTTGAGACACAGGGAATAATTTTGAAGCAATTCTCCTTTCAACTTAGTGATCAGACAGGGAAACAAAACTGATTGGCTCACTTGCGTGACTTTCTAAGGAGTGTCTGTTCAGGTGCAGACCCTGAGGATATGGACCATAACTTCCTTCTGATGTGGGCAAAAGAGAGGAAGACAAAGACAATGGAATTGATGATATTTTCAAGAAAGTAATAACAATAATGGCTTAATCCATGACTAAAAAGTTGAAAAGTGAAGAACTGATTGAACACAAGAAAGTAGTGAGATCCTTGGATTAAAATCTTTGATGTGGTTTTTAAATATGCAGGGGAGGGAAAAATGAGGATTCTTCAGACCAAAACTAATGGAGGTTGTGAAAAGAAATTAGTATGTTTAGTGCTTTTGGCTTAGAGATGATCCAGTGTTAGCTGACCATCACAGCTTAGAGTTTCACCTTTACCGAGTTGCAAATAACAATGATGATTTGAAGAAATGAAGAACTGAGAGGCTACTGAATGTTTTATCCATGTAGACGAAGTCTCTGACAATGGTAAGTGAAGTAACAAGAAAGAGTATAGTGCAACACATTCAAATAAAGAAGAAGGAGAAGGAAGAAAAGAAGAAGAGGCAAAGGGGGAGAAAGAGGAGAAGGAAGAGGAGGAGAAGAAAAAAGATGAAGAGGAAGAAGAAGAGAGGAAGAGGAAGAGAGAAAGAAGCAGCAGCAGCAGAAGCAGAAGAAGGAGGAGGAGCAGAAGCAGGAGGGGGAAGGGGAGGAGGAGGAGGAAAAGGAGAAGGAGGAGGAGAACATATTATTTACAGAAGATAGTAACCAGGAGGGGGAAAGAGGTCTAGCCAGAAGATATGAGCTCGAAGAAAGCAGGAGAACTGTCCAACACCCTCCAAGAGAAGCAAGGGTATACATATCTGAAAGTGGCAATGAAGAATAAATGGACACCTAGATAAATTCCTGATCATAAGATGAGAGAGGGTAAAAAGAAGCAGAAACAAATAAACCAACAAACAAAACTTAAATGGCTTAATTTTGAAAGAACAGCAAGAAGTGTAGAGTCCTTGTGGGGCAGCCTTATTTTACTTAAGATGAAGTAGTGAAAGAATTTTTTTTTAAGTTTACAGCATAAGAAAATTGACAGATAGTCCAGAAATTTTGAAGAGCTAGTGAAACACTTTGAGAGAAAAGAATGGGAAATTGTATCTGAGGAAGGGAAGTGTACAGAGCAATAGGGGAAGAGAGCCAGGGTGATGGTAGCTGACGTAGGAGACATAGACCCCAGATTAGTAGACAAGGTGAGTCTGATGAGATTCTATGTTTTCTTGGATCTTCAAAAGTCTTCAGGAAGCAAACAAGGACTTCTGATGAGTCCTACTGAAAAAAACCAACTTGAGGGAAAGGACAATATGGGCTATAGGGGAAGTGTGCCCTTCCCTACACGTGGACCATTTTTCCACCTCATAAAAGTATGATAGCAGAGGCAAAGCTGATAGCGAGAGTCATCAGTTTTAAGTAACATCTTTACTTCCTAGACTGCCTTCCAACAAGAAAAAGCCCAGTTCACAGGTGTAATAAAAAGAACAACATTCATGAACCTATAGATCAATAATCTGGCAGTAGGCTTAGGGCTTCAGAGAAAAGTCAATTCACCAGCAATAAGCAATTGCCAATGCTCAAAAAACAATTAAAATTTTGAAAAAGTGTCACGAGACTGCATGCAGACTCGGCTTCTCTGAAGGATGGTATGTTTGACGCAAAGCCAGGGAATATCTAAAATCTCAGGGTATTATCAACACACTCTCCTCAGGAGGATAAAATTTCCTAATCCTAGAAGGAAACTTCTCTGAGACCGACTTTTCACTGCCCTTCTCACTCTTACTGCTGTGCTACCATCATCTAGCACAGAGCTATTTAAATCCAGCACATGGGTATGCATACCTCGGGTCCAAGTTCTAAAAGAATTCTTCAGATTGTGTACCAGTCATTGAAGGAGAATTAAGGAGTAATCCTCTCCATCCATTTTAGGACAAATAACTTCAGGTAGAACTTTTTCTATTAAAAAAAAAAAATAGTAGTCCAGGAGAAAACTAGTTTGGGACAAATACAGAACATAGAAGTAGAATCCTTCTCCTTTCTCTTTTCCTATCTTTCTCTTGTCTCTCTCTTTCCTCTCTCTCCCTTTCTCCTCCTTCTCTTCTCTTTCCCTTTCCCTTCCCTCTTACTCCCCTTCTCCCAATCTATCTCAACTGTGTTCCCATCACCACATCTTCCACCCTGTCTCTGATACTCCTCTTAAAAGGACCCTAGAAATTACATTAGGCCCATCCAGATAAGCCTTAATAATCTTCCCTTCTCAAGATGCTTAATCACATGTATAAAGCCCCTTTGTAAGGTAGCATAGTCACAAGTTCCAGGGATTAGGAGGTAGATACCTTTGAAAGGAAACTATTCTGTTTGCCACACACATTATAGTTAAACTTCTGAAAGTAAACTAACAAAATATCTTGAAAGAAGAAGGGGAGAAATGATACTTTACCTATAAAGAAAAAAGTTGAATATCAGCTGATTTCTCATAAGAAACTGTGGAGGCCAGAAATAAATGATACCTTTTTTTGGCAGGGGGCAGAGGCTGGACTTCTCAACCTAGAATTTTACATCCAGCAAAATATTCTTCAGGAATAAAAGGGAAACAAAGATGTTTTCAGATGAAGAAAAAACTAATAAATTTTGTTGCCAAAAACTTTCCATAAAAAGCTAGCTAAAAGTCATCTAAACTATTATTTTGTTTTAGAAACAAAAACAATAAAAGGATTCCTGAAATAGTAAGAAGGAAAAAAGAACAATGGAAGGAGTAAAACACACACACACACACACACACACACACACACAGATAAAAACAATGAATTTCCTTTGTCCTCTTGAATTTCTAAATTATATTTGATGGTTAAAGCAAAAACATAACACAAGTTGGTTTGGTTCTCAATGTATATGCAGGAAATAGACTTCCATTATAAAATAGGAGCTGTAAAAGCAGGTAAGGCTTCTACAGCTCACATGAACTGGTAAAATGCCAACACCAGTAGATAGTAATAAGTTATGTGTATAATGCAATACCTCACATAACCACTAAAACAGTCATACAAATAGATACACTCCAAAACACCACAGTTAATTAAAAATGGAATTCTATTAAACAGCACGTATCCCACAAGAAAGCCAGAAAAATAAAACAAAATGTAAGAATAAAAAACAGAGAGAATAAAGATTAATGTATATATTTAAAAAGTATACCCTAACAGGCCGGATATGGTGGCTCGTGCCTGTAATCTTAGCACTTTGGGCGGCCACAGCAGCCGGGTCACTTGAGGCCAGGAGTTTGAGACCCGCCTGGCCAACATGGCAAGACCCCACCTCTACTAAAAATACAAAAATTAGCCAGACATGGTGGTGCATGCCTATAATCCCAGCCACTCAGGAGACTGAGGCACAAGAATCACTTCAACCCAGGAGGTGGAGGTTGCAGTGAGCTGAGATTGTGCCACTGCGCTCCAGCCTGGGTGATAAAATAAGATTCTGTCTTAAAAAGAAAAAAAAAAAAAAAAAAAAAGCAATTCAAATCAATAATTATATTAAAGGTAAATAATCCAATTCACCAATTAAAACAAGATTGGCAGAGTGAATTTTAAAATAAAAGATAATTATATGCTGTCTACAATAAATTCACTTCATATATAATCACACAGCATGTGGAAACTAGGATGGAAAAACTATATTATAGAAACATTAATGAATATAAAGCAAGAGTGGCTATATTAATATCAGATAAAGTAAGCTTTAGAGCAAATAAAATTACCAGAGACAGACAGGGACATTTTCAAGTGATAAAAGAGTCAATCTACCAAGAAGGTGTAGCGATCCCGAATGTGCATGGACCGAATAATGAAACTGCAACACATGAGCAGCAAAATCTGATAAAACTGAGAGGACAAATAGCAGTAAAATCTGCATTACAGTTGGAAACTTCAACAACCTTCTCTCAGTGATTGACACAACTAGGCAGAAAATAAGCAAGAATATAGAAGAACTCAGCAGTATCATCAACCAACAAGATCTGACATTTATAGAACATTCCATGCAAGAAAAGCAGAATACACATTCTTTTCAAGTATCCACAAAACGTAGACCAAGACAAATCACATTCTGTGTGATATAACAACCTCAATGCATTTAAAAAGAACTGAAATCATATGAACCATATTCCCTAATGACAATGGAATCCAAGTAGAAATCAGTAACAGGAAAACCTCCAAACATATAAAAACTAAAGAACACATTTCTAAATAATCCATGGGTCACAGAGCAATTCCCAAGGGAAAATTTATAAAAAATTGAACTGAATAAAAATAAAAACAGAACACATCAAAATTTGTGCGATATAACTAACGTAATGCTGAGAGAGAAGTTTATAGCCTACATTAGAAAAGAAAGGAAATCTCAGGTTAATAATATAAGCTCCAACCTAAAGAATCAAGGAAAAGAGGAGGAAAATAAGCTGGAAAACAAGCAGAAGAAATAAAACAAAATGAGAGCAAAAAAAAAAAAAAAAAAAAAAAAAAAAAAAGAATTTGGAATTTATTATAATAAACATCTATTTCTTATATTATCAGGAAAGCCTGTATGTCAACAATATTGTTGAACAAATAAAATTCAAAACAGGCATATAATGAGACCAGCATGAACCAAATCTCAAATTTCCAAAGGAATTTTTGGTAGAAATTTTTTTTACTTCATGTCCATTCCTGACTTACATTTCTCTCACTTTTTTTTTTTTTTTTTTTTTTTGGTAGGTCCTGGGCGAACAAAGCTCCACTACTTTAAAGATTGGCTTTAAACCTTTGAAACTCTTTATTCCTTGCCAAACCAAGCAAATAATTACCCTCCAATTGGTAGGAAATCCATTATTGCTAATGTGGAACTTTTTCTCCATTCACAATGAGAGTACTTCTTCAACATGTGAAACTTTTTTCTCTATTCATAAGTTCAAATATTTATCAAACAACTCACAATTGAATTAATGAAATACAAGTTATAAGAAGTAAAGTGAGTATTCTCTAATTTCAGATTACTTTGAAAAGGTTTATGCAATTGCAAAAGTACAAATGTAGCATCAACAGTTACACAGAAGAAAGGAGAATAAGAGGAAAATCAGTCTCACTACAGTGAGAGGGAAATATTTTTGAAATTTGTTTCTACAGTCAATATGTCCCTTAGTAATTTTTGCTGAGAACACCCAATCCAAGGTCAGATCAAGGTCACTAGAAATAAGTTTGATCCTGTCTTTACTGTCCCTCTACCTAATGACAGCAACTCATATGCACAGTCTTCAAAGTGAACACCTGTCTCCCACACCCTGTCTCCCCACTGTGCTCTACAAGTATACTACACATGTGCAGACCCCCTACCACAGCATGAGGTACCCTGGCCATACGCAAGGCCACATGTAATTTTCAAAGTTGGGATTGACAGTAAAATGTACAGTAGGAATAGGACAGGTCATTGAAAATGAAAGTACAAGAGGAAGCAAACTGTCTAAATGTAATCAAGATAAATGTCTTTCCAAACTGAGGATGCAAATCAAATTACACTTTCTTCCCCCCACTCATTGCTGGAACCTCATCTCATTAGCAGGAAGTTGAATAATTCTCCCTAGATATTAATACTTGTCCCCTATTCCTTTAATTATTCAAGGACCACAACGTTATACTTAACCCAGAGGGCTAAAGTATTCTTTCAATGTCAAGCATGGAATAAACTAGACTCCAGCCAGTCTGCAATGTGATAGATCCCAATGGTCACACAGTATCTTTATGGAAATTTACCCTACACAATCTCTCCACTGTAATAATGATATATCTGCTTGTTGAATTCCACTTTCAATTATAGTATTTCTGTCGTTAAAGAAAAAAAATAAAAAATAAATAAGGAGTCGGTCACCTCCTAAAACAGCCCTTGGTAAAAGATCTGCCTACACTAAAAAGATAATATTTTGCTTTCCCTGTCTTCTGAAAAGATAGTTCTTTATCAAAATGTTACTCTTTACTTACTGTTTTGTGCTATATTCTAATCCCCACTCATTTTTATCCATCTGTCGTATCTCTGTACAATAGAAAGAAAACTAATAGTAATCAATGCATCTCTTTAGGGCTGGGCATTTAACTTAGAAGAACTCATTTAGCCGGCCCCAACATTAATACCATGAGGTGACTTTATGGGTAACAGTGACTCATTCAGGTTTTTTGTTTTTGTTCTAAGACAGGGTCTCACTCTGTTGCCCAGCCTGGAGTGGAGTAGCATAACTCTAGCTCAGTGAAGCCTCAAACTCCAGGGCTCAAGTGATCTTCCCACCTCAGCCTCCAATGTAGCTGGGACTATAGGCATGTGCTACCATAACAAGCTAAGTTTTTTTTTCTTGTTTTTAAATTTTTTGTAGAGACAGAGTATCACTATGTTGCTCAGGCTGATCTCAAACTCCTGGGCTCAAGCAGTCCTCCCACCTCAGCCTCTCAAAGTGCTGGGAGTACAGATGTGAGCCACCAAACTCAGTCTACTCATTCAGTTTGACTAACCTTCTCCAAAACTCCAGCCCTGAAGGTTGTAGGCAGGATGTGAACTGAGTTCTACTTGACTCTAAGGCCCATGTCCTGTCTATTACTCCAAATTATGTAATTATCCCCGGCTGATAAGCAAAGAAACTAAAGCTCAAAGACATTCAATAACAGGCCCAGACCACGGTCTCACAGCTGAGAAGACTCAGAGCTGAGTCAAACCCAGCTCCTATGCCTCCAAGTGCTGGAAATGTCTTTTGCAGCAGCTCTCCCCTTTCTAAGTGTAAGAATGAATCACATTGCATTAGTGGCTGGGTCTGGCTCTAAGATGTTTCCTTTTCTTCTTCAGTATCAGAATGGAGAGAGGCGATGCAAGTGAAGGCCATCAGTCACTTGGAAAAACTCTGAATAGAGCCCATTAACCATAAGAACAAGATGTTTTGGGACACCTTTCAGAGATTCTCTTCCAGGAATCTTTTCAGTACAATTATAACCTTGTCCCTGTTATCAAAGGACTGTCAGCAGCACTTCAGGAACTCACCTGTCTGCTAAAATGTCCCACAGGCCAATAGAAAATCTTTCTCAATCAGGAACAGAAAGTCAGAGACTCTTCCTGATTGTCAGGGACCCACCTCCCTGTCCCTCTGACCTTTGTGAGGCAGAGATAAAGAATATAAGCAGCTCACTCCTGAGGTCTTTTCCTTCACTGCCACTGAGGATATTTAATATTTTTACTTTCAGGTACAAAAACAAAGATGGAAAACAAAACCTCCCTTATTTTATGAGTAATTCCTTTAGAGAAGACTTAGAGAAACTTGAAAACCTTCAACCAAAAAACAAGTAATAGAATCTGCCATTATGAGACATTATGCTGTTTTTATACGAATTACTGCATTTCAGCCTTAGAGAAAATGACAGATGAGATCCTGAGCTTAAGCACGTGTACATGGTTTAAAGGGCTTACCTTAACACGGACAGCTACTCAGGGGCAGGGATGTTCTTTCTACGGCACAAATCTCCATCCCATAGAAACCTTTTTTTGCCTGAAACACAGGCAAGAACGGTGATAAGTGCTTGGACAGAGAGGTACAAGTCTTCCCATTCACTGCTAAGGAAGCACAATCCTCAGCACCCACCCAACTTAGCTGTCCCCCTCCCACTTTCCAAAACCATGGCGGACATGGGGCCTGTGAATTGTGAGGCAGAAGAACAGGGCCATAGTACTGGTGCCCTAGTCAGCCCACAGAAAGCTGGTGATTCGAGACAAGTGACTCACCCTCTCTGAGCCTCAAATCACACACACCTAAAGGAGAACTTTGGTCATCTGCAAAAGTACTCTAGCTCTAATGCTCCTTGAATTAATAATCCCCAAATATGAATGTTTATAATCCTATAGATTGACATAAAACATTAAATTATCTGATTCAATAATTAGTAAATGGAGGTACAATTGCAGGATGTTTTAATTTCTCATAACTTTCAAATAAATTCACAGAGGATTAGAGAAATATCAAACTCAATTTACAGATTTTTAAACCACAAATTGTTCCTGCTTTTGAAAGGGCAGAACAATAACTAACATGAACATAATATTTTAACGTTTATAAAATCCACATATGTCACTAAGTCTTCACAAGTCTTGGAAGCAGATATTGATGTTCCCAGATCACTAAGACCCAGCGAGGATGAACGAGTTTTCCCAGACAGACAGGGTTAGTAAGTGGCAGAGCCAGAACAGAAATCCTTGCCTCAACTCCAAGTCTCATGTTTTTGCCACTAGCACACCTTTCCCTGAGATTAAGTCAACAAAATCTATTTTTTTACCTTACAATGAATTAAAATTCAGTAGTTATCCTCAAAGGTATCACTAGACTTATTTAATGTAACCATTTGGAATGTGACAAAATTTCTGAATAAAACGTGGGTTACTTATTTATTAAAGTTGCAGTGTTTCATTTTCTAAGAGCAAAGGTGAGCAGACAAAGACGAAATATTTCCACATTTTGCCACTGAAAGGAAATCATTTTTAAAACCAGAGATTCAGTAAGATCCCATTCGCAGGTTTGACTCAGTTCTGAGCTGTCAAAACACGTGTTGCTACCCAGAGCTAAAACTGTTTCTAATGTACCTTTCAAATATTGCGACCAAACTGACAGAGTTTTCAAGTTCCTTTGTTGTTTAAATGAAGCAGAGATATTATTTCCTGACAAATAAAAATGCATTAAAACGCCATAAATATACTTGTTCCCCGACTGAGAGAAAGAGAGTTAGCCCGTGGGGAGGTTTGAAAAACGGGCACTGTTTCCTACAACACAGGGAAGTCTAGGCTAAGGTTTTAGAAGCTGTTCAGCTGCTCTCTGCAGGGAGCTGAGAGGTGACAGAGGCCTTGTGTGGCCAGCATGTACACACAGAACGCAGACGCTTCCTCCTCAGGCCCTGAGTGCCCTAAAAATCTGGAGGGACACCAGAGAAGATGGAGTAAACTGAAACCTGGAGTTCTGGAAGGGGTAAAGACAGAAACAGATGAAGTCAGGCCTTCTCCATCCTATGCTCCTCAGGTTCGGATCCTCATCCTGTGAGTCTGAGCCTGCTGATGTTGAAGCCAGAGGGCGCACACACTGCAGTTACCAAAGCAAAGGGAGTAGACTGGTCAACTGGGTCTCCTGCTGAAGCTAGGGAAAGAGAAGCAGGAAATATTGGACTGCCAGTCTGGGCCTTTGGTGGTCACTGACTGCAAAGCTCTGTTATCCCTGCTGCAACCATAGCCACAACTATATCTGAGCATCAGGACAACCAGCTTCTAACCCCAAGTACTGACAGTAAGCTCTATGAAGTTCAGTGTCTCCTTTTGAGGGCCTCAGATGCCTTAGGTTTATAAGGGAGAGGTGAACACACCTGCCACATCTTCTTTTTTGAATGCTCGTGCAGGTACCCTAGAAACGAACTCTTAAAAATGTTTGGAAAGATGCAGGTAGCGCAATACCATAAATTTGAAGCTTAAACATAAAAATACAACCTGTAGTGCAAGTATGAAGGCAAAGTTTTTAATATGGGGAAAATCATCTAAATAAAACACTGAAAGAAACAGAAACTTTGAAATCAGTGATTATTCGGCTTCCACTTGGGGATAGGGTTTTGAAACGCCGGGCTACAGACCTCATTGTTATCAATTCAGAGCATAAGGAGCTTTCACCAATGTGCCCCTTTAAGTTCAGCAGGCTCGAAAGCCCGCGTGAAATGTTCTTTAAAAATTTAACAGACTGTGAGTAGGTCCCTGGGGGAGGATTAACCAGTTCTCCCTTAAAAAAAAAAAAAAAATCAGACATGCGCATTTATAATAGTCTTAAATCTAGCCCTCATCTCACAGAGCCATTTTAAAATTTCCCTGGGACAATGGCCAGGAAAACTGTCTTTCTTTTCTTTTTTTTTTTTTAAACCCTTGTCTTTTTTTTTAAATGTTCTTAATTGTATTCTCACCGTTTATGCCGTTATATATATTACATATATGTGACATATATGATATCTGATACAGGTAATATACATGTTATATTATATATATGAGAGAAACTGAAAGATTGGTTTGCTGTATGGAGATAGGAATATATTTATGGAGGAAGAGGCCCACAACCACAAAGGTGTCTAGGGCTCATAAAAGTTGTAATGTAGCCCTGTCTACTTTCTCTAGCCTTTCCCCTGGTTATTTCCTGCCCACTATTTAAGGCTTAGTTGAGAGGGCAACGTCTACAATAAAGCTTCTGTGAAACAGGAGACAAAAAGCAAGAGAAACTTAAAAACTAGAAATCAGAATCATTGCAGGAACACCAGGCTCGCATTGGAATAACTTGGTCCATGCCATGGGGAGCGAATGGAAGCTTCTGTCCTTGCAAGGCCTTTAGGAGAGAGAAATGCAAAATGAACAAAGCTGCATATGTAGGCAGGAGTCAAAGACAAATTACTTTACAAACATAATGAGGAATGAAGGAAATCCATAGAATCTCATTTACTCCCCCTGGCTATGAAGAATACTTCTTTGCCAATCAATTCTCATTATTGATTAGCTAATAAGAAGCTGCATTCACAGCTGCAGGCAACAGCGAGTTCACACTCACTAGGAAACAGCTTTCTCTAGGGAATAAAGGAGTCCGTGAGTAGACTGGGTTGTGAGAGCTTCCTTCCATCGCGAGAGCCACTGAGGAAGGAAACACTCCCTGTTGTGCTATGAAAATACTTTTGACTTGTTAAGAACTTACACTTGTCCCTTTGCAACTCATTCATACTAAGGAAATGTTCCTGGAAGTGAAAAACCAACATTACATATAATTATATGTTCAGAACACATTGGTTAGTTTTGTATTCAAATTTCATCTTTTCATTTTTCTTTTATTGGAAATGAAAAAAAAACTAAGAAATATACATATATATGTATATATGTGCATAAAATTAAAATCTGGTACCTATCGACCAGAGAATTCCTAGAATTCTTTAATAACTAAATAAGATTCACTTATAATTATCACTTTTTTTTAACTTCAGAAGCTTAGAAATAGCTCCTACTAACTCTCTAAGCACTCTCCTATGTATTGTGCTGTTAATTTAATGAAGAAATTAAATCTTTCTTAGTATATTTAGGAATAAAGTTCCCAAGTTTTGTATAATCTCATGAGTTCCAGCTAAGTAGAATGTAGGTATAAATGGTTTCACAATATTTATGACAATATTTGAGCTAAGCGTTCAAAAGGTTCAAATGGCAATTTGTTACCACTCATAATCTTGGTAAATGGCTAGTGTCTGTTGAACAAAAGGAAAACTAATAGTGAGAAAATCTAAATAATGTAACCACAATTAAATAGTTAGAAATATTTCTAACAGCAAAGTTTCAATGATGAGATAATTGGGCACTTTTTCACTCCAGCTGATAAAAATCAAAGAAAATGTTATAATGTCACTACGATTTTCTATGGTTATAAACTTAGGTATTTATCTAACTTCTCCTAGTCTCTTTTCTCAGGTTGAAAAGAAGGCTAATAACTACTCATTTACACAGTCATCACTATTTCAGCAAATATTCATTGAGTTTCTGCTGCCTTCAGGACCCGTTTTATATACTAAACGTGGATGAGTACCTGGAATATATTGGATATTATTATTATTTTTGTGGGATAAAGGAAGTAAGCATAGTCTTTTGTAGGCTACATTCACTCTTGAAGTTTTTCCTCCTACCTAAAGTCAAGAAGCTTTATAAAGTTCTTCCCAACAAAACAGCACTGGAAGGTGGGCCCTTTGCAGCAACCACTACACATCCACATAGGAAGAGAGAGAGACCTCCAGCCATTTCCTGTGTTTGTATCAATGTGAAGAAGGGTGATAAAATCAACCCACCTGAGCAATAAACATGAGAGGCAAACTCATTAGAGTTAAGGAAAACGCTAAAGCTTGAAACTTTGCAGTTGAAGAGACAAAATATTTTACAGTATATATTAATATCATGAGCAGTACAAAGGAGGCTTATTAGGACACAGAAATAGATCAGCCAACCACAAGGTCCAAATGACAACAGAAGAAAATCAAAACCAGAACAGAAAAAGACTCACCAATTAAACCCAACTAAAAGTTTCACTAAAATCCTAATTTGGAGGATTTAACGGTATAAATTAGAGGTACTCTTGCATTGAACGGATATCAAGTGTTTGTGGTGTGTAACACACTGAGTAGAATTTATTTCAAAGCCTAATTTCCATCTATACTTGTTTTAGTTGACCTTAGAGCATTTAGGACAGACTAAAAAAGAGAGACAACAGGGTCATCAACTCTCTGTTGCCTAAAATGAGTTCACCAGTAAGAAACGTCTCTTACAAAATCAGAGAACAAGGCCAACCCCTGCTCTGTTTGGAACATCCCTAAAAATAAATGTCATGAGCTTAAACACTGCATATTGAAAAAGAAAATTTGCAAGCATGCACCTCTCTGTCGTCTCTGTTGGTGCTTTTTACATGTGACTCATTGAGGAATGCATTATCTTCAAACTGTTCTGCTTTTTAATTTTTAATATATCTGCAACTCTTTTATATTTCCGAGGTGATTCGTCCACCCAAAATCCAACTGTGATTACTGCAGGCTACAAATTTATTTGGTAATTGTTTTGCTTCTTATAATTTCTTTTTATAAAACCAGGTTCTAAAATCCTCTTACTTCCCATCATCAAATTGGTTCGGTTTGTTTTAGAAAACATTTTGATATTTATAGCTTAATTTCTGCTGAAATTATACTACACCAAGTTAGAGTTTAATTCATTTCTTTAAAGGTTGCTACTAGTTTAAACGTCATTATGTTTCATAGGTAATTTATTCACCAGATTTGTTTTAGACACATTGTTTTTAAATCATAGGTGCATTTTTGAAAATCAAGGTTTTATGTCATTTCAAAAAATTGGATCATGTTACATTTACTTCTGTACACAGTTCAGTTTGATCCTCATTGCTGTTTATAAAAGGACTACTATTCAATAGAGCTCTCAAATCAATGCAACTCTCTTCAGGGAAGAGGTATTTATGTTCTATCTTTTGCATCCAGTTACAAAGTAGAGCTACAGATTGCTACAGTAATCATAATACTACAGAACAATTACATTGATCGTGCAGTAGATATGACTGGGCAGGTTTATTTTGTTGTTTTTGTTGTTTTGTTTTTGAGACAGAGTCTCATTCTGTCACCCAGGCTGGACTGCAGTGGCACCATCACAGCTCACTGCAGCCTCAACCACCAGGACCAGGTGATCCTCCCACTTCAGCCTCCCAGGTAGCTAGGACTACAAGTACACTGTACCATACCTGGCTAATTTTTTGTATTTTCTGTAGAGAAGAGGTTTTTCCACGTTTCCCAGGCTGGTCTCCAACTCCTGAGCTCAAGCAATCTGCCCACCTCAGCCTCCCAAAGTGCTGGGATTACAGGTGTGAGCCACCACACCTGGCCTAATTGGGCAGTTTTCATTTCACACTAAAAGTTACGATTTTCACTAAGCACTAATAAACACTAAAAAAGCAATCATTCCCCAAACCAAAACTAAACTGTTGTAACTAAAATAGCATATTTTTAGTTATTAATTCCCCTGACTCTGCCAAACAAGGAAGGATCATGCTTGAGAAAAAAGAAAGAAGAAAAAAAAAAGCCCTGTGATTTGATGAGATGAGTACTACCCGACCCAAACGCAGTTTTGCCTCTCTCTGCTGTGTGTCCTGGTGGAAGGAAAGAATCCCTCTGGGCCTCATGCATATCCTCACACGTATCCTCATGAGCCTGGCCCAGATGATGTTCCAAGTTCCTTCCTAATGACTTTTTACAACTATTAGTTTACTCTTAAATAAAGAGCAGAACTGGGTTCATGTCAGACCTCTGCTTTAGATCTGCTGAGGAGGAAGTTTCTTAGTCACGTAAGCATCCATAGCTAGGTGTATTATTGCCACATTTGGTATTAAGTTGTGACTTAATAAGGTAATGAAAATTTAGAATAGATTAGGTTTAGTAACTAAAATGCATCAGCCTGGTATGTCAAGACTGTCTCTGAAACTGCTAGGATTCCCAGGAATTGTTTGACGGTGTATCCTTACTTGAATGTGGAATTATTCCTGATTGACTTACAAAATAGCTCCCCACCGTTCAGAGACCAGGGAGCTCTATTAATGTAGTTCTGGGAAGATGGAAGGACCTACCTGCCAAGGTCTTCACTCTGACCACAGTACCTTCACTCTGACCTCCATCAGCAAGTTGCTAAAAGCTGCAAGGAAAACTATGTTCTCCTACTTTCCGAGGCACCTTTGATAATTTATAATCTCCCCTAGGGAAGTTTATTCCATGCAGCTTATCTTTGTTCCAAGTGTTTTTCATTTGAAAATTGCAAACAGGTGGCTAAACTAACATTGCAAGTCTTTAGGGTCACTTGCTCACACCCTAAAGATCTCCGCCATTACTCCTGGTTATTGCTGCTGAATGATGCTTCCCTTATCTTCAACCTGCTCTTCTGAGTGATTTTTCTGAAATCCTACCTCTTGACTAGACTCACTTACCCATTGGCAAGTCTGGGCTCCCCAAATCCTCCTTTACAGCCTGTGCAATTTGTAAGCAGTCACTCTCCCTTTATCCTCTTTGCCCAAAGCTTCATGTAACAGATTAAATTCCTGTAATCGCTTTTCCTGTGTCATTCCTCTAATCCTTTTACCATTCTACTTTGCCTTTGTGGTGTTTATTTCTACCATTTTCAAGTTACTTTACTTTATATGGCAAATAGCAACAGATACAATGTTCAAATAAGGCAGAGACCTGAAGAGGAATTTCGGAGACTCTGCAATAAGGTCCGAGTTCCCAGTAGCATGCTGTGTGGCCTTGGACTAGTCAGATATGAGATGCCTTCCAGGATTCACTTACAACCTCCCTGTGTCTTTGAAGAAGCACAGAACAGATTTCTCATTCACGGAAGAGTTTCACATAGCAAGTGGTAGATGCAAATGCTTGGAAACAAATCTTAGGCACTTATTCCAGTCATAATTATTTATCTTTAACAGTTAATGTTTTTAATAAATGACCTTACAGATTTCACCATATCAGAGTTGACTTATTTATTGATCCTGATTATTAATGTGCATTTTGGTATCAGCATGTCACTTCCTTGAGGGATCAAAGCAAAAGAACCCCAATAAATGTAGGCTCATTCTCACAACCTTGCTGAAGTCCATCAAACTAAGGCAGGGAAGTAAAAATGTGGAAAACCATCCTGGAAAAATTAGTCTGCTTCATTTGTCTAAAAACAGGAGGAAAAAAGTGCTAAAGAAAAATGAGAGAGAAAGAAAACCATATTGTCATATTGGCCATTCAAGGTTGTTTACTAGAGCCTTCATACCTGCCTCTAACCACTGCCTCCCTCAAGCCCTCCATTTTCCAGGGATAGGGCAAATGAGATCATATATTTGAAGTGCTTGGTCTCCTTGTAGGGAAGGGGTCATATAAATCCTTAGTGTTGTCACTGTCTATTCTCCCCATGCCTTTGACCTTAGCTCACTGAAAGTGATTTATAACTGGTTGTAAGGGCTCCTGAGAACAACTCCATCCACCTCACGGGGAAAGAGGCCCTAGACAGGGAGCACCTGGCAAGTCACACTCCCTTGACCACGGGACTCCCACTCCACTGCGTGAATAAACATAATTATCAAGACAATAGCAGCTGTGACTTGTCTTCTGGTGGCAAGAGGTAAGTTATTGTCTGCCAAGGTGGGAGTTAAATCAGAATGCAGGCTTCCCTCCCCACCTGCCCACGTTTGCTCCAGAAAGGGGAATAAGGGGGAGTGACTTGTGCTGCTTTGGAATCCTATCCTATAAGACAGCTCCACAGAAAAATGTTGCTGCCATTGTTTTTATTCTCTAGGTTCGGGAGGCAAGAAGGGAAAACAGATGCAGAAACTTCCTTCGAGAAGGCTGATAAAATAAGTAACAAGCAGTCAAATTTAAAAAAAAAAAACAAAAAACAAAAACTTAGTTATATTAATCCCCTGCCTTATTTTGTGTAACATCATTTTGTTCTGAAGCATCCAACCCAAAAATCTCCATCTTCTTTACACCCACAGCCAGTTACAATTCTCTATCAGCTGTGCCTCCTAAATATTCTTTAATTCACTCCTTTATTTCCACTGCTGTTGCCTTTACTAGGAGCCCAGTATCCTGATTTTAAGACCTCTTCAGAAAACTTCAGGCTAGGCATGGTGGCTCATGCCTGTAAAGCCAGCATTTTCAGAGGCTGAGGTAGGAGGATCACTTGAGGTCAGGAGTTCAAGAGCAGACTCTAGCCAACATGGTAAAACCTCATCTCTACTTTAAAAAAAAAAAAAAAAAAGTATATATATATGTGTGTGTGTGTGTGTGTATACATATACATATATATGTATATATACACACATATGTGTGTGTGTGTATATATATATGAGTTTGGTGGCACGCACCTGTAGTCCCAACTACTTGGGAGGCTGAGGCAAGAGAATCTCTTGAGGGTGGGAAGTGGAGGTTGCAGTAAGCCAAGATCATACCATGCACTCCAGCCTGGGTTACACAGTAAGATTCTAGCTCCAAATAAATAAATAAATAAATAAATAAATAAATAAATAAATAAATAAAAAGGATCAGCCTAAAGCAAAGATCCTAACATTGGTACCAGCATATAATGCAGGGACAGCTATGAAGAGGACATGAAAACCAGAGAGCATTCTGCTGTCATAGACACAGGAGTATGGGGATGGGAGCTCTAGCCTGAGAATGAGGAAGGAGGTGTTTAGTGTTGTCACTAACCAGATACCTCCCTAAAGTGTTTCCATGGCTCCAGCTATCAGTTCAGCATGAGGCACTTCAGCACTCACAATCTCATCTCCAAATATTTTTTCAGTCTCACCTTTTATTCCCCCTCCCACTGCAGTCATCCTACAGTCTAAATTAAAATATAAAGCAGAGACTTCAAGCCTTTGCTGCTCCATATCATAACCATTCCCAGGAATACTATTTGACCCTTATGCAATTGACAAATCCCATTTGTTCTTCACAATTTAAAGGACAGCTCCCTCTTTTGAGATCTTATTTCTCTTTATAGGCACCTGCCTCTGTACATCAACAAATGGTTTTTCATCTAACTATTACGTTCTTACATGACAATATTTTAACTATTTCTTTATGTTTTTGTTTTTCCCACTAAACTGAGTTTTTCCTCCAGGAAAACCCTGGGTTTTAATAATCATTTTATTTCTAGCATCCAGCACTATGACTGAAATATGTTTTTATAACACATACGTTACTGAATTCAAATTAAACTGTATAGGAGGAGGGGGTTATAAAGTGGAGGTGAGAATGAGAGGAAAAATAAGCAAAAGCAATTTAGGAATTAGAGATTTTTTACTCATTATCCTAAAATGTGAGTTTATGTTTCATAATAAGAAGGAGAAGGTAGATGTGATATGATTGATGGGATAGGATGGAACGAAATGGGATGGAATGGGACGAGTACATCCTTTTCATTATACTTCATCAAAAATAATGCTATACTGTATGTGTATCACTTACTATATATCACTCATTGTTTTAAGGGTTCAATAAATATTAAGTACTTTAAATCTCGTAATAGTGCAATAAAGTAGGTACAATGGTTTGGACTCTTTTACATTCTTTTGACAACTTTTACGTTCCCAATTACTAAAAATCCACCAGAGCTTAATTTATGGGAATTATATCTATAAATATTTTACACATTAGAAATTAAAAACTGTAGAATATAAAAGAATTCATATGTATTAATTTTAAATAATACACTTCTTAACATAAATGACATTTTATTTTTGAAAAATTATTTTTCAAAATAAAAAAATTACTGAGAGAAGTAGCATTGCTTTACGTTTTTCAAATCTTTAATGTCTAGTTACTAGAATTCAGCTAAATTTCCATTTCTGCTTCTGCATTCAATCTGTTGTGATGTGTCATTTTGGTTGAAGTATATGAAGACAATCTGGCCTCACCTAGGAATGTAGTTAGAAAGAGAAGTTTTTAATAGGCTTCTCACATAATGGTTAATATATATTTTTTATATACCAAAACTGACAAGTTGTAGTTTCTTAAAGGTTAGTAGTTGTGTGGAATCTGAACCTATATCAATAATCGTTTTCTGCTCTGTTACGTTAAAGTCCTTTGATCTACCTTATAGTTAGAGTAGAACTATTACTCATGTTCGATTTTGAACACAGTGTGTTGGTAATTTGAAATGTATGGGCTCATTAAATTATAAAGATCTTTCAAGTGTTGAAACACAGTATCAAATATAGCATTCCCCCAAATCATAGCCATTAATATCACCACCAGTCTCATCGGATATATCCTTAATATTGGGAAGCTGCCAAGCTCATAGATGAGTTTTCCAAAACTCTGACTTTCACTTCAAAGCTTGACTTTTATCACTGGCAACAAAGATTACCAATTTTTTTAGGTAATCAGCTCACTTTGTTCACTTTTGAGACTATACCTGCCAAATACCAAAGTACAGATGAGCTTTGTTCCATCTGTTCATTGTTCTTTTATATAAAAGTAATATTAATGAAAGAAAAATGGCTAGTTTCGCTCACAACTGAAACAATCACAAGTGCTTTTGTAGAGAAAACAATTGTGCTCTACTGTGCAGCAGAAATGCTTTATAAGGACTTCTCATTTGTTAGACAGAATTTATGTAAAGTGTGCTTACAGGTTGAGATCTAATAATATTAATAATATTTACTGTTTTATCAAAAACATTCTTACATTAAACTTTTTTTTTCTGCAAGTGTGTGATGGTGAAGAATGAAACAACTACTAGTACAGTCTAGTGCCACCAACCTTTTACAAAATCAGTGCAAATGTAAACACAGTGAAAAAGGCAAAAAGTGTCTGTGTTGACTCCTAGATCCATTGAAAGAATTTCAGGGACCCCCAATAGTCTACATGTGATTGAACTTCTAACTTAACACATTTTGGGGATAAGTAATTAAAGTTCATGAGTTTTCATTCACTATCACACAGCTTGTAAATGGTGGACACAGAATTCAAACTCAGTCATCCAAGCTCTATAGGATCTGTGGTACGTCCTGTTGTTTCACCATATTATGCTTTCTTTATTCTTTGAATGATTCGGAGCATTTTCAGAAGCAATAATCAAATATGTGATGTTCTTATCTGCTATCTTTAGAATCTAACCCCCAGTGAGATGAAACTCTATCATAAATATGTATTCAACAAATGACAGAGAGAACAGTTCTGTAGGCAGATGCCCAGACATGCTAACGTCTTCAGGAGAAAGCCATAAAACAGAAAGGAGCATGGAGACTGTTGGGAGCTTAGAAGAGGCATGAATGGTTTAACTCTGCTGATGACATAATCAGGAACCTTCCCAATTAGAGGCTTGATCTCCAACCTGGGAATCTTAGGTCAACAGCCTCTATCCAGGCTGAACTATTCTGACCCCAGGGTACGTTACTACAAAGAGGATCACAGTGGACAATTTGCTGTATCAGATATATCAGGGACCAGTCATCAGAGGAGAGTTTCTTGTCTTCCATGACCAATTCTACCTGCCTGTTGTATTCACCTTCCTCATTCTTATTTGTCTTCCTCTCTCGACTTCCCAAAGTCTGTGCTCCTCTGGCGTCTCACTCTTACCATCATGCGCTCCTTCTCTACACTGGATCATTCTTAGCATCTTATCAACTGGATCTAGTTTCACCCATCTGACACAACGACAAAACGCAAAAGCTTCCCTGAAGCCACATCGTCATCCAGGTCCTGCCCATTTCTCAGCCTGTTTCAGAGTCTAGCAGCTTGAAAGAGTTATGTACACACTTGACATCCACCTCCCCACCTCCTCACCTTTCTGTCACTGCACCAACACTCTCCTCCCCAGCAGACTGCATGGAAAGGACCCTTTCCAGGGTCTCAATCACCTAGTGTTGCCAAACCTGCACTAATTTTACTCAACGTCCCCGGTGCATTGAAACTTCTTGAAACACTCTCTTCTCCAGGCTTCTGTGGATCCCAATCTCTATTGTCCCCTCTTACTCCAATTATCAAATGCATCTCCCTGGCATGTGCCAGTGTTAATCAGCACTCAAGCTTTGCCTACATTATTAGGGGATCTCATCTATTTACACGACTTTCAGTACTGTCTGTGCTAATCATTTCAAAAGCTTCATCTATTCCTGACCTCTTCTCAGAATTCAATCTTGTTTACCTAACTATTTCCTGGGTGGTTCCATGTCTTTGTCTCATTGGCATCTCAAACTTAACATATCTGATAATGAATTCTTAATTTCACCTCTGAAAACTTTTGAAAACTTTCTTCGCCATATGTCCCTACAATCTCAATAAATTGTGCCACCATTCACCCAGCTATTCAAGTGAAAAATACGGGAGTCATTGAGTTACCTAACCCTCTGCATCACTCCCAAAACTAAATGTATTATCGTGGTTGTATTTCTAAGGAAATGAGAACATGTGTATCCATGTGTGCGTGGCCGGGGGACAGGGGAGATTTGAATTCCACCTACACTTCTTCATCTCCACTACCCCACCACCCTTGGTCAGGCCATTGTTTCTATCCACTGTCACCTGTTCTATTACATTACATCTCTAACTGGTCTTGCTGCTCTCAGTTTTGCATTTTTTTAAATCTCTTTCCATATAGTCACCGGTGATTCCATAAGCATATACATTGGATTAATATCACTCCGCTACTTAAAAGTCCTCAATTACTTACCATTTTAGCATTATATTGAGTCATGTTACCCATTATCACAGAGGCAACAATTATTTAACTTCTTTCCGATTTCTAGAACACACTGAGACATTTTGTTTTGGGGACTTGGTCACACTTGTCCCATCTGCCTGGAAGGCTCTTCATGTAACTCAAGGCTTGGCTTCTTTCTGTTTATTTTTGCTTCCTCCAGTATCCTTAGCTCTATTAAGTCAGGAACTAATACTCTGTTTGGTATGCTTCTTTATAACTGAGGCCTTTCACAGGGCTTGGCTCAATAAGCATGCATTAAGCCAGTCAATAATATTCTATCCTATCTCAAGATGTCCATATTATTGTGTGAAATTTAGAGAAAACTTTCCTCTTAAAAAATTGTATACTATACGTGATGGTCTAAAATAGAATCAGGGAGCCTGGTGCGGTGGCTCACGCCAGTAATCCCAGCACTGTGAGAGGCTGAGGTTGGCAGATCACCTGAGATCAGGAGCTTGAGACCAGCCTGGCCAACATGATAAACCTTTCTCTACTAAAATCTACTAAAAATACAAAAAAAAAAAAAAAAAATAGCTGGGTGTGGTAGTGCATGCCTGTAATCCCAGATACTCAGGAGGTTGAGGCACAAGAATTACTTGAGCCCAGATGTTGGGGGTTGCAGTGAGCTAAGATTGTACCACTGCACTCCAGCCTGGGTGACAGAACCAAATGCCATCTAAAATAATTAATTAACTAATTAGTTAATTAAAATAAAATAGAATCAGGGTTCTAAACCCAACCATTGTTAAAATTACGGTTGGGTTTCAAAGAGCTACATGTTGACTTTTGGATTTCAAATATTCATTGTTACTCTGATAGGTGAATTTAAATTTGTTTTAGTATGTGTCATGCTTCTAGGTACTTTTCTAAATACTTTGTATATTTTAATTTATCTTTTCACCCAATAGCCTCATGGAATAGTGAAGGATATAAAAATATTCTCCCCAAAATATTAAGGATTGCTAATGACACTGAAAACTCAGGGAAACATGCTGCCTCCACTTCTACTTGCCTGATCACAGGACATAAATCCTTCCTTACTGAAAACAGCACTTGTATATTGTCCCAGAGAAGGCACCAGCAGGCACCAATAGGATCTGGAAACAGATTGTACCATCTTTCCACATTCTCCCACCTTTTAAAAGACTGGAACTGCTCTCTCTCTCTCTCTCATTTGCCTTGCCAGTAAGTAGGATTTCTGGCTCTTTGTGAAAACACTATTTAAGCAAACCCTCTAAGCTACCACCTTGAGAGAGAAATACTTTTTAGTAGAGGCCTTTCCCACACAATTGGTACATTATACATTAATGTATTACTGCTTGTTTTTCTTTCGTTAATCTGACTTTTGGTTTCAAGAGAATATCTCAACTGAGAACCTAAAAAGGAAAAAATATATATATTTTCTCTTCTACAATAGGTATGTATTTTATCCCTATCATACAGATGAGAAAATTTAGGCACACAGGTTTTTTATTTTTTTTAAGGAAGTTGATTAAAACGACATAACTAGGAATCCCAAAAGGACCCACACATCCTCAGAAAAAAAGCATACTGCTCCCGCAGGACCCAGGAGACACTCCAAATACAGTGTTGGTATCCACAGCGGAGAGACCCATAGATGTTTCACATCACAGGACTCTGTGCAGACAATCCTCAGTACCAGCTTGGAGCCAGTAGATTTGTTGGGTGGCTAGACCAAGAAGAGAGATAACAATCACTGCAGATTGGCTCACAGGAAGACACATCCTCAGGGAAAGGGGGAGAGTACTACATCAAGGGAACACACCGTGAATCGAAAGAATCTGAGCAACAACCTTCAGCCCTAGACCTTCCCTCTGACAGAGCCTACCCAAAGGAGAAGGAACCAGAAAATCAACTCTGGTAATATGACAAAACAAGGCTCTTTAACACCCCCAAACAAATCACACTAGTTCACAGCAATGGATCCAAACCAAGAAGAAATCCCTGATTTATTTGAAAAAGAATTCAGGAGATTAGTTATTAAGCTAATCAGGGAGGCATCAGAGAAAGGCAAAGCCCAGTGCAAGGAAATCCTAAAAGGCTATTCAAGAAGCATTGAGAGAAATATTCAAGGAAATATATAGCATAAAGAAAAAATAATCAAAACTTCAGGAAATATTTGACATACTTACAGAAGTGCAAAATGCTCTGGAAAGTCTCAGCAATAGAGTTGAACAAGTAGAAAAAAGAAATTAAAAGCTCAAAAACAAGGTCTTCAAATTAACTCAATCCAATAAAGACAAAGGAAAAAGAATAAGAAAATATGAACAAAGTCTCTGTGAAGTCTGGGATTATGTTAAATGACCAAACCTAAGAATAATTGGTGTTCCTGAGAAGGAAGAGAAATCTAAAAGTTTGAAAAACATATTTTGGGGAATAATCGAAGAAAATTTCCCTGGCCTTGCCAGAGACATAGACATCCAAATACAAAAAGCACAAACAACACCTTGGAAATTCATCACAAAAAGATCATCACCTAGGCAGATTATCATCAGGTTATCTAAAGTTAAGACGAAGGAAAGAATCTTAAGAGCTGTGAGACAAAAGCACCAGGTAACCTATCAGATTAACAGTGGATTTCTCAACAGAAACCCTACAAGCTAGAAGGAATTGGGGCCCTATCTTTAGCCTCGTTAAACAAGACAATTATCAGCCAAGAATTTTGTGTCCAGTGAAACTAAGCATCATATATGAAGGAAAGATACAGTTGTTTTCAGACAAACAAATGAGAGTTTGCCACTACCAAGCCACCACTACAAGAAATGCTAAAAGGACCTCTAAATCTTGAAACAAACCCTGGAAGCACATCAAAATAGAACCTCTTTAAAGCATAAATCACACAGGACCTATAAAACAAAAATACAAGTTATAAAGCACAAAAAAAATCAAGGTACACAGGCAACAAATGGTACAATGAATGCAATGGTACCTCATATCTCAATACTAACATTGAATGTAAATGGCCTAAATGCTCCACGTAAAAGGTACAGAACTGCAGAGTGGATAAGAACTCACTAACCAACTACCTGCTGCCTTTGGAAGACTCACCTAACACATAAGGACCCACGTAAACTTAAAGTAAAGCAGTGGAAAAAAGCATTTCATGCAAATGGACACAAAAAGTGAGCAGGGGTAGCTATTCTTCCATATGACAAAACAAACTTTAAAGTAACAGCAGTTAAAAGAGACAAAGAAGGACATTATATGATGGTAAAAGGCCCTGTCCAATGGGAAAATATCACAATCCTAAACATACATGAACCTAACACTGGAGCTTCCAAATTTATAAAACAATTACTAATAGACCTAAGAAATGAGATAGACAGCAACACAATCATAGTGGGGGACTTTAGCACTCCGCTGACAGCACTAGACAGGTCATCAAGACAGAAAGTCAACAAAGAAACAATGGATTTAAACTATACCTTGGAACAAATGGATTTAACAGATGTATTCAGAACATTCCATCTAACAACCAGAGAATACATATTCTATTCAACAGCGCATGGAACTTTCTCCAAAATAGACCATATGATAGGCCATCAAATGAACCTCAATAAATTTGAGAAAAATTGAAACTATATCAAGCACTCTCTCAGACCACAATGGAATAAAACTGGAAATCAACTCCAAAAGAACCTTCAATACCATGGAAATTAAATAACCTGCCCCTGAATAAGCATTGGGTCAAAAACGAAATGAAGATGGAAATTAAAAAATTATTCGAAGTGAACAACAACGATACAACCTATCAAAACCTCTGGGATACAGCAAAGGCAGTGCTAAGAAGAAAGCCCTAATGCCTGTATCAAAAAGCCCTAAATGTATCATAGCCCTAAATGCCTGTATCAAAAAGACTGAAATAGCACAAACTGACATTCTAAGGTCACACCTCAAGGAGCTAGAGAAACAAGAACAAACCAAACCCAAACCAAGCAGAAGAAGAGAAATAACCAAGGTCAGAGCAGAACTAAATGACATTGAAAAAACTACAGCAGCAACAACAACAACAACAAAAATATAAAACATAAATGAAACGAAAAGCTGGTTCTTTGAAAAGATAAATAAAAAGATAAATAAAATCGTTAGACCATTAGCAAGATTAACCAAGAAAAGAGGAGAGAAAATTCAAATAACCTTTTATATATATATACACCACAGTTTCTTTATACACACACACACACACACACACACACACACACACACACACAATGGAATACTACTCAGCCATAAAAAGGAATGAATTAATGGCATTTGCAGTGACCTGGATGAGATTGGAGACTATTATTCTAAGTGAAGTAACTCAGGAATGGAAAACCAAACATCGTATATTCTCACTGATAATGTGGGAGCTAAGCTAGGAGGGCACAAAAGCATAAGGGTACAATGGACTTTGAGGACTTAGGGGGAATGGTGGGAAGGGGATGAGGAATAAAAGACTACAAATACGGTGCGGTGTATACTGCTCAGGTGATGGGTGCATCAAAATCTCACAAATCGCCACTAAAGAACTTACTCATGTAACCAAATACCACCTGTACAACAATAACTTATGAAAAATAAAAATAATAAGAATAAATAAAAAATAAATAAAATGACATAACTAGTATGTGGTAGATGCATCATTTGAACTCAGGGAAGCTGGCCACAGGCCTATGTTCTTAAGCATTGCTCTCTGCTGCCTCCCATAGGGTACATTCCATAGTTGCATTGGAAAGATGGATTAGGAATCAGAGACTTGGCTGAGTCTGATTCCAGGTTTTCTACTAACACATCTGTCAAGGAGGTGAGACTTTCTTCTCTTTGTGTTGGTTTGGTTTTACTCTCCAGCAAGTGTGGGAGATGCAGAGATAATGACAATATATTCTAATAAGCAGTATAATCAAGTTAAGAACCTAGGCCTGTGGGAATATGGAAAAGGCACGCAGCTAATTTACCTGGGGGCACTCCAGAAGTTTTCATTTAAAAAGTTAATTTTTGAACTGCAAAAGAGGGTGGAGGTGATAAGTATAAGGAAAAAGAAGAAAGATGATAGTTAACACTTATTGAGTGCTATCTGTGTACAAGGAACTGTTTTATTATCTTTTAATTATCAATTATTTAAATGATCACAGAAACTCTATAAGCTATGTATTAGTTCATTCTCACACTTCTATAAATAACTACTTGAGACTGGGTAATGTATAAAGAAAAGAGATTTAATGGACTCAGTTCCACAGGCTATATAGGACACATGGCTGGCCAGGCCTCAGGAAACTTACAATCATGGCAGAAGGGGAAGGGGAAGCAAGCACATATTCACATGGTGGCAGGAGAGAAAGGGAGTGAAGTGTGAAGTGCTACATATTTGTAAACAACCAGATCTCATGAGAACTCACTCACTATCATAAGAACAGCAAGAGGGAAATCCACCCCCATGATCCAATCGCCTTCCACTGGGTCTCTTCCCCAACATTGGGAGTTACAATTTGACATGAGATTTGGGTGGGGACACAGAGCCACACTATATTAAGCTAGATATTTTCATTATTCCAGTATTTTAAAAAAGGAGAAATTCAGCTTCAAGATGTATGATAATTTTCTGAAAGCCACACAGCAAAGGCCTAGCTGGTGTTCAAACCTTAACTACTACATATAGTAGAAAGCCTTCAGGTATGAGTCAGTGTTTTGGGGGTAGAAAACTGAGAAAGGGAATTCTAATCAAAGAATAACCACATACAAAGACATAGCGATGAGGAAAATCTTGAAGTGTCTGAAAAAGTGAGAAGTTTATAATCTTTGAGGTTTATTCTTCACAAAATGTACCATCAGGAGATGGGGCTCAAGAGGAAAATTGGAATATGACGGTGAAAACCTTGGGTGTCAAGTTACAGAGTTTAGATGAAATGGAAGTTTATATGGATTGGATCTGTATTCCTGACCAAATCTCATGTCAAATTATAATCCTCAGTGCTGGAGGTGGGGCCTTGTGGGAGGTGATTTGATCACAGGGGCAAATTTCCCTCTTGGTACTGTCTTCGTGTTAGTGAGAGAGTTCTTGTGAGATCCGGTTGTTTAAAAGTGTGCGGCACCTCCCCGCCTCTCTCGTGCTCCTGCTCTGGCCATGTGAGATGATCCTGCTTCCCCTTTGTCTTCTGCCATGATTGTTGGTTTCCTGAGGTTTCCCCAGAAGCCAAGCAGATACCAGCATTACGTTTCCTGTATATACTGTGTAACCATGAGCCAATAAAACCACTTTTCTTTACAGATTACCAGATGGACTAATATAGTAGGCAATTGGGGTATTTTCAATCATATAGTGGTGGGGAAAGGGGTTGTTATCAGACTTGCATTTTAGGAGCATGGCTTAGGCAGCAGTGTCGATGAGGTACTGGAGTAGTGAGTAGCCTGAGAAAGCAACACAAGTGAATTATAGCCCTTTCTACACTCTACCTGGACTTCTGGAAGGCCAAGACCACACTCCACTTCTCTCTCTAGCTCTTACAGCAACAGATGTGTGAGCCTTGAAAAGAGATCTAATGAGTAGAATTAAATGTTTACAACTACTTCTCAAAGATAATTCTATTGCTTTTGGATAGATATAGATCTACTTTCCTCTTTGCATATGATTTTGGTATAGCATCTGTTTTAATAAATTAGTATGTAGTTCTTCTTTTTCTCCAAGTTAATGGGTATCTGTTTCCAATATCCAATTCAAAATTATTTCTCCTTTTACCTCATTTAATAGATTCACTGAAATAGAAAGATTTTAAGTTTATAAAGTTCTGTATAATGTGCCAGAATTTAAACATCAGAAAAATTTAAACTTAAGTTGGAGGGCTTTAGTTAGGTTCATCAACCTTTCAGAATTGTTGATCATAAAACCCTATTATCTGTAGTATTTACACATACTATAAAGACATTATGCTAGATAATTTATATAAAACATTTAATATAAAATTTTAATTGATGATAATCTCCAACTTTACAATAAAACCAAAGTTCAGGAATATAAAATCACTTGCCGGCTTGGCACAGTGGCTCACACCTATAATCCCAGCACTCTGGGAGGCCCAGGCAGGAGGATCTCTTGAGGTCAGGAGTTCGAGACCAGCCTGGCCAACATGGTGAAACCCCATCTCTACTCAAAATACAAAAATTAGCCAGACGTGGTGGCACACACCTGTAATCCCAGCTACTTGGGAGGCTGAGGCAGGAGAATAGCTTGAACCCGGGAGGCAGAGGTTGCAGTGAGCCAAGATTGCTCCATTGCATTCCAGCCTAGGCAACAGAGTGAGACTCCATCTCAAAAAAAGGAAAAATTAAAAACTAAATAAGTAAAATCACTTTCCCAGTTTTGCCTATCAGTCAGCAGCAAAACCAAGAATCAAACTCTGATTGTTCCCAGCACAAACTGTGCATGCTTCCCCTTTCCTTCTGCCACCTCCCTCCAACCAAAACCAATGCCAGCACTTATGTCTTCACTCTTCCAAAATCACAATCAGTATCATGATTCACTTCAACTTCATTGTTTTTCAAAAATGCAGTTTCCTTGGAAAAACTTCCCTCCCACTCCAGGATTTATAATCCTGCTTTCAGGACCAACGCACATTTTTTCTTTTCTTAGCCAAGTTAATTACCAGCTTTGATTGGGAGCACCTGAAAGTTTCCAGCTCATCTCCGCTTAGCAGGAGTGTGCTATGTAGTTGGAAGACCGAATCAAGTCAATACTCCAGGGTTTCAGAACTACTAATCCATTAGCCAAAGTCACTAAATGATGGAGAAATCAGCATATAGGTACTTTTCGAAGTGCTTTGCATATTTGACAGTATTTTATTCACTTAGAATATATTTTGAGAAATATGGAGATAGTTTCACTGTCAATGTCAGTGAAATCTACCTTCCTCTTTCTGTTTCCATTGTTGTGGACTTACTTCAGGGCTTTGCCTCTTGCACAACCAATCCTGTATTGCCAATAAACATGTAGCATTTATCAATTATTAATTCACTTAGCATACACTACTGAGAGCCAGCTTCCTGTCAGACTTGTTCACATATGTACTACCATTTTGCCTTCAAATCATTGTGAGAGATATTTCTTTCTCCCACCTCCATCATATAAGTAATATGGAAGCCAGAAAATAACTTACCGTATGACTCTACCCAGTAGAGACAGAGCCAGATTTGAAAACCAGCTTTCTCCTAGTTTTTCTTTATACCTTAGAGTAGGAGAGCTCTGAGCTCCTGGCTGTGGGAGGAATCCATGCAGTGAAGAGCAAGGGGAAGAAGAGCGCCAGAAAATACTTTCCGCTTGTAACCACAACCATAGCCAGTCATTTCTTTCTCTGCTGGCCCCTGTAGTTCCCCTAAGAGGCATCAGCTGTCAGAGGCTAGAAGAGAAAGATCTCTGAAGCCGGGAAAGCTTGGCCTGGAAGAAGAGTAAGATTTTTAAAAATGAAGAGAACAGCGGAAGGAAACTATGATTTGATGAAGTGTCGATAGAAGGGATGTGACATTATTGAGTGTTTATGATCTTCAGAGGCATTCTGCTAGGCATTTTCACTTGCATTATTTCATTAAATCTCACAAAACTACCAGATTATTACTCCCACTTTAGATATGAGGAAACTGAAGTTAAGGGGGAGTAAATGTCTTGCCTCAAATCACACAGCTAGAAAGTGGTAAATGCAGAAGCAAAACCTGAATAACTGAGTGCCCACATTGAGTCAATTTCTGAAGACTTAGGAATGAAAGACAAAACATACTAGGAAACTTTGGGTGGGGGTTGGGGACAGAAAGATACTCTCATATAAGCAAAAACAGTTTAGCAGGAAAACAGAGAAGGGACTCCAACTCCAGCCTGGGAAGCCATGAAAAGACCTTTTTATTTTTAAATTTTAGATTCAAGAGGTACATGTGCATGTTTATTACATCGATACATTGCGCGATGCTGAGGTTTGGGCTTCAACTGAACGCATATCTCAAATGGTGACCAAAATAGTTGATAGGTAATTTTTCAACCCTTGCGTCCTTCCCTCCCCACTTTTGGAAAAGATCTTTGGATCCTTGAAGGAAGAGGTAGCTGAGGCTAGTTTAAAGCAACAAATGGGTGAAAGAGTCAAGTCAGACACCCAGGAACGTTAGTTTGGCAGGTGTTTTAGAATTTGGAATCTCCTGCTAAGAAGTGTGGGCGTGATTCTAAAGGCAGTGTGGTATCTACCGGTCTATCTATTCATCCATCTCATTGGTTCTGTCTCTCTGAAGAAGGTTAAGAGCTAAGCGGGTGTGTCCTCTATGTGTCCTGATTCCACCTGGAAGCTCCAGAGTAGAAGTTGCAGTGTGAATTACATCTACCTGGAGGTAAGTGTTTGTGTTTGGCTGAAGGCAATTGTCAAAGAAGGGTCAGCAGTGAGTTGTTGTCAGCATCTGGGAGACAGGTCGGCAGCTGGTAAAGATATCAGGATGAGCACCAAGAGCTTCCACTACAGCAGTGGCTTGCAAAGTGCATTATACTGGGGGCTGGCACGGTGGCTCACGCATATAATCCCAGCACTTTGGGAGGCCGAGACACCTGAGGTCAGGAGTTCAAGATCAGCCTGGCCAATGTGGAGAAACCGCCTCTACTGAAAAAAAAAAAAAAAAAAAAAAAAAAAAAAGCTAGCTGGGCATGGTGGTGCGTACTTCTAATCCCAGCTACTTGGGAGACTGAGACAGGAGGACCGCTTGAACCCAGGAGGCAGAGGTTGCAGTGGGCTGAGATCACGCCACTGCATTCCAGCCTGCATGACAGAGTAAGTCTCTATCTAAAAAAAAAAAAAAAGAAAAAAAGAAAAGAAAAAGAAAAAAAAAAGGTGCATTACACTGGGAATGTCTTAGAAATGCAATCCTTTGGGCTTCACCCAGGCATACTAAATCTGAAATTCTAGGAGATTAAGAGGAAAAAAAAGCTGAGGCTTAGACAGCTTTATTACTGCCGGAGGCCATCTAGCTAGTTAGTACGCAAAATTAAATTTAAATTTACCTGGACTCCAATCCTATGCTTTTTCCTCCATGCAAGTGTTTCTCAAAATGTAGCCACTTGACCAAAGGCAACTACATGACTTACAGCATTTCTAGGGCTTAGGCACCAGGAATCTGAACTTGTAGCAATTTCTCCAAGTCTTTGTATTATGCCCAATCTATTTTCTGAGAACCACTCCTCAGTTCCATGTTGCTTCCCTAACTCTGACAACAAAAGTTGGAGCCTGCATAAATATGCTGCATTCCAGCCCAATGTCAGGAGTAGACAACACAGGAAAGACAGGAAGGGGCAGTGCTTGATCTGAAGAGCCAGACATAGGGTTTTATGAGTTGTTGAAGCCAAATGTATTGAATAGCTATTATGGGTTGTTTCGTGTGTCCGAAAATCTATGTTAAAGTTCTAATACCCAGTACCTCAGAGTATGACTTTCTGTGGGTTGCTGTAAGTGTTAAGTAGTTAAGATAAGGCCATAGATGAGGTCATACTGGAGTAAGGTGACCCTTAATTTAATGTGGCTCGTGTCTATATTAGAAGAGGGAAGACAAAATGAAGACAAATACCCAAGGAGAGCCTCATATGATGATAGTGGCAGAGATTGGAGAGCAATCCAAGGACATCAAGGCTTGGCAGCCACCATGGGGAGCTAGGAAGAGAGGTGAGAAGAATTCTACCATGAGCATCAGAAGCAGCACAACCCCATGGACATCTTATTTCAGATGTCATAGCCCTAGAACAATAGGATACTAAATTCTGTTGTTTTAAGTCACTGAACTTGTGATTCTGGGTGTATAAAAATCCCAGGAAACATACAAGAGCTGATGAGTTAATGACGGAGAAATTTAGTGCTTCCTTTCCTTCTTGTCTGGAGCTTAAGCCATTCTTATTTCTCCATAAGGAAAGCCTGGGTTTGAAGTCTCTGGGACTGAATATATGCTATCAAACCCTAACAGTGGTTATCTTCACAGAACATTGATAAAAGCTCTTGGGCTCCCCCTCCTCCATGTCCATCATATGAATATGAATCTCTGCTAGGGATTGTCTGTCTCTCCCGTTGCCTTTACCGTGAGAAGAAGCGCCTAGGCACACCCTCGCTGCAGTCACTCTGCAAGGGTGCTACAGACCACACCCAATTCCATCAAAACTAGCGATTTCCAGAATAGGATTACCAGTTTTCTGAGGGGAAATTTTAAAGAATTAAAACACACACACACACATGACATTTTAAAAACCTTGCCTCCGTGGTCAGTATAAAGGGACAAATCTCAAGGCCGGAAGCCCTTTGATGTGGAAATGTCTGTGATGCCTGACGGGACCCAACATTTGAAAATGAGGAATTGAAGCTAATACTGACTGCAGAAGAAGGCAGAGCCAAATTTCCACTTCCATCACCTCAGAATAAATGTCAGTTCTTCTAAAGTCACATTTTGAGTGTGAATCGCAGGATGAGTCAGACCAAGTGTTCTTATTTAGATAATAGTGAAATCAGGCCTTTGAGAATTGTTAGTCAGCAAAACTAAATTTTGGTAAGGCCATGCTCTGGGAAAGGAAATGAAGAGATCTGAAACCAGATTTAGACCTTCCAGGGACCAAAAACAGCAAGGTATAGAAGAGAAAGATCCAAGCCTTGCTTCTCCTGCCTAATGTGAACAGGAGAGAGGCTGGAGCAGGTGGCAGGAAGCGGAAGACTCACTCACTTTGCAAAGCTCTGTGAGCTCCTTTCAACCACACAAACAGCATCAAAACACTACCTTACTGGATTTAGAATGGCTGAAACCCAGAACATTGACACTACCAAGCCCTGGAAAGAATGCAGGGCAACGAAAACTCATTCATTGCTCGTAGGAATGCAAAATAGTACATTCACTTTGGACAACAGTTTGGCTGTTTCTTACAAAGCTAAACATACTCTTACCATAAAATCTAGCAATCATGCTCCTTGATATTTATCCAGAGGAGTTGAAAACTTATGTCCACACGAATGTTTATAGCAGCTTTATTCATACTTGCCAAAATTTAAACAACCAAGACATCCTTCAGTAGTTCGATGAATAAATAAACTGTGGTACATCCAGATAGTGGAATATTATGCCGTACTAAAGGGAAATGAGCTACCATGTCACGAAAATACATGGAGGAAACTTAAATGCACGTTACTAAGTTAGCCAAGTCAATCTGAGGAAACCACTATTGTACATGGCCAGGTATACGACATCTGGAGAAGGCAAAATTATAGAGACGGCAAAAAAATTCTATGTTTGCCAGAGATTAGGGGAAGGGATGAATTGGCAGAACACAGAGGATTTTTAGGGCAGTGAAACTATTTTTTATGATAGGATGATGGTTAATATATGTCATTGCACATTTGTTCAAACTCAGAATATACAACACAAAGAGTGAACCCTAATGTAAAATATGGACTTTGAGTGATTAAGACGTGTCAATGTAGGTTCACCAGTTATAAAAAATGTACCACCCTTGTCCAGACATTGATAACGGGGGAGGTTACATATGGGTGGGGGAAGATGATATGTAGAAAATCTGTACATTCTGCTCAATTTTGCTGTGAATCTAAGACTGTTCCAAAAAATAAAGACTATTTTAAAAACACATACACACACTGTCTTACAGTATCTTCCCTCAGTTATCATGCTGCTTCCACTGCCAAATAATCTTCTTTTTCACCTTAGCCACAGCCTCACCTTCAGTATGACTTCTGTACCATCCACATGGTAGTCATTCCCTTACTCCATGGTCTCAGAAGTTTAGTTCATCATGGCTGGCTACTCTCTGGGTCCATAAATGTAGAGGTAGCTCTCCAATAGAGACCCTGGATAGTAGGAGTTGGAACTTCCCCTGTAACTTATTCTGTAGGATGATGGATTAAACACATGCTTTGGAGGAAGAGCGATGCCTCAGGACATCCTCTCTTAGTCTCCCACCAGATGTGACACAAAAGAAAGTTATGGTAAACAAAATGTTAGTTATGTGACTTTTCTAACTTTCCACAGTTATTTATACCCTTCTAGCATAATCCCAGTAATGAATAATAGACATTAAATAGCCAGTGAACAGGGGCATTGACTGTATTTTTAAAAATTATTTAACTTAAATACCCTCTAGTCTTAAGATAGATTTCTTTGAATCTGGCTTCATTACATTTGCTGCCTTCCTTTGCTTTAAAATTCTGACCTAACTCACTAAGCAAACAACAGAGGCTCAAAATGTTTAAGAACCTCCAAAATTAGGTACATTCATTGTGGAAGGATATATCATATCATCATTTTTTCAAATAATTATGAAATTCTATATTTTACTTGATTGACTATGTCTGAAAAAAGATAGGAAATATGCAAGAACTAGAACTCTGTTTAGTTGCACCCTCACTATCTTCCAAGCACTGTGCCAGGCTGTGAGAATAAAGTCATGAAAAAGATACTGTACTTGCCCTTGATGTGCCAATATTAGTAGAAGGAAAATGATTGTTATAGCAATTACTAGGCTCAAAGTGAGAAAGGAAAATAAAGAGGTAGACAAGTGCCTGAATATAAAGAATGAAGCCACCTTTGCAAAGATTATGGCAGTGAGAGAAATCTAACACAGCTGACTCCATCTTGTTTATAACCTTACAAGTTAACCACCCTTGCTCATTTCTGGGTACAGGCCAAGCTAATTATGAGACAATTTAGTTTACACTTGAAAAAAAGGATGATAATAGCTCCTTCCTGAAACTAACTCTCCATGTTTGGGGAATGAAACTGCCTTTGTAAAAACTGATGAAATGTCACAAGTTTAAAATTATGATAGGGGCATGTATTCTGCTAAGCTGTAAACATAGTTAAGTTATAGCAAGCCATTGTTCCCTACCTTGCTTACTGCTAGGAGTTTTGTAGCTGGAGGTCACAAGATTTGTAACTTCCCCAATTGTTCCCATAGGTAACATTCCTATTGTCAAAACCTAAGATTGGTCTTTGAGATATTTTTCAGATGTTTGCATTCAAGCAGACCAACCAAGGCCACCTGAACCCATGACTCATACCAAGGAACTGACTCAAATGGTCCAGTGATCCCTACCTAGAAATTGACTCAGAACATGAAGACAATTTGGATACACCTATGATTTCATCCTTAACCAATAAACAGTACCCATTCCCTAGCCCCTGCCCACCACATCATTCTTTTAAACTCTGCTCTCTAAGCTCTCAGGGAGATGGATTTGAGAAATAGCGCTCATCCTCCTGCTCAGACACCTTGTGATAATTTAATTCTTTCTCTGCTGCAACACTACTATCGTCATGTATTGGCTTTTTTCTGCAGCACGCAAAAAGAACATGTTGGGCAATTACAATAGATATGTTTTAAACACAGAAGTTAAAGATAAGATAAAGTTGCAGAAATTTCTCAGGTAGAAATATAGGAAATGTTTTAGAAGGAACAAATCTGGAAGAGGGATGAGGAGACTTCTTAGTTTACTGTTGCAATTATCTAAGGAGTAAATGATAAATCTTAAAAGTTTATGGTAGCGATCTGAAGAGGCAGTGAGCTTAAGTCTGGCTCTCTACAAACTCTGCACAAGGTGAACTAATCTGGTAACAATTTGCTAGTTGAATAAGAACAAAAAAAGTTAATAGGATATCTCCAAAGACCATGATAAAAATATCCCCAGAAAAATGCTTTTCTTAACCCCTAACTCTGTACTACACTGCAATTCTGGCAGGAATAAAATGCCAGAATTTTAAAAAATAGTAATTTTGGGATCATATTTAGACAATTCTCATGTAAAGAATAATAATTTTAAATATTAACTGAGATATATATTGCTTGTTAATTTTTCTTGTCATCATTCCACCATTCAATCATTTGTAAAGCTGAGACTTAAAGTCCTAAAAAAGCAAGTCATAAATGACTCTAGTGGTAACTACAAGTTAATCCTTAACAATGACTTCATAAATTGGTTCTTAGAAGTTTACGGCACAGAGGCAGTAACCCACTGTTGCTCAGTCTATGGAAATGAGTTTTATTGTTTCCCAGATATATTCCCTACTACTCTTGGATGACAATTCACGCTGAACCATGACGTGCTATTCACCCTTGATTTTAAAAGCAAACACTATTTTAGTAATTAAGGCTATTTTCAGGCACTAAAACTATTCATCTGAAAGTAAATCAAAAGTTATTTCCCTCATCCCAATGAAAGTTTCATACTCTGCCCCATCACAAACTCAGTTGAGGGGCTTAAATTGAAAACCTTTTCCATCTACCTCTTTAGGCTCTTCTCAAAAGAGGGGTATGAATACAGAAAAAGGAAAAAAAAACTTTTTCATTTCTCAGGTCCTACTCTCATGGTCACTTAAGGCTAGTGCTGACTATCCAGTGATGTTCTCGGTGCAGCAGATGTCTACATGCTTGTTCTTTCCAGATCAAGCATCTTGGTTTTCCAGAATCCTTGTAATAACCTCACACTGCAGATTCCTGACATTGACACCTGGACCTTTAGTCAATTCCTCTCACCTCCATTTCTGTCCATGGGAACACATTCCACAGACTGCTGGCTTCCCTTTGCCCCAAAGCACACTCTACTGGATATCTAAAAGATGGCTTGATTCTAGCTGCCTTCCACAGCAACCATTTGGGCCATTCTCAAACATCTTGCTGTACCAAACAGCAAAGGTAGTCTGCCCTTGACTGCCTCTTTCATTGCTCTCCCAGCAGAGTTGCTCCAGCCACCTACTGCTGCTGAGCTAGAAACATGCACCCATTTCTATGGTTACCAGGTCACCTGTAATAAATTCTCCTAAGAATCACTTCATAGTACTATACTTTGATGTGCTGCACTGCAGTGACTTATAAGTTTTGCCACTCAGCAACATCCACCTGGAGAGATTGAGACCAGTTGCTTTCCTGCTGACACCCTAGATCTCTCTAAGTGATTCTTTTGGAGAATCCATTTCATATCCCCGAACAAGGAAAATAGGAAAGCCTCAAGTATGATTACTACTGACAATTTTTCTTGTCCTTTAACCAATTTCCTTGGAATTCCTGGGCTCCTATTTGTATAGGTTGTTTGAGGAGGGAAGGATAGGGATTGTAAGATGGGTTTGGCAACCTCTCGGTAAGCACTGGAAGAGGTAACTGGCAGCAACTTGGTTCTCTATTTAAAATTTCAGGGTCCTTTTTGTTCTCAGGTTTGGGGTTTCAGCCAAAATTCCAAGACAATAGAAAAAGCCTCATTCAGTATCCTATTTTAACAACTTTGAACATTTAAAGAGACTTTTGTCACGGTCACTGTTGTTTTTAGCTCTTTAAGAACTCTAGGCCGGGCACGGTGGCTCACTCCTACAATCCCAGCACTTTGGGAGGCCGAGGCAGGCTGATCACAAGGTCAGGAGATCGAGACCATCCTTGCTAACATGGTGAAACCCTGTCTCTACCAAAAATATAAAAAATTAGTTGGGTGTGGTGGCGGTCGCCTGTAGTCCCAGCTACTCAGGAGGCTGAGGCAGGAGAATGGCGTGAACCTGGGAGGCAGAGCTTGTGGTAAGCTGAGTGACTGAGATGGGGCCACTGCACTCCAGCCTGGGTGACAAAGCGAGATTCCATCTCAAAAGAAAAAAAAAAAAGAACTCTAGTAGTGAGAATATAGAGTTCAGCTACCAGTCATGGAGTAGGAAGGGAAAATTGCTGACCTAAGAGTTGTATAACAACCATGTATGGAAGAAAACGTTCTGCATTAAACATGGGCGATGGGTATAGCTTGGGAATGAGATGTAAGTGTGTCTCACTGTATGGGGGTTGGTGGGGGAGATGTACTTTATGTTCCATTTTGGGGGTCAAAAAGTTGGGAGTGAAGGGGGGTAGAAAACCTTAAATAAGTTTAGAGGATCTCAAGGCTGAGAAAGTTTCTCTCTCCTTGGGCTATGGCCTGCAGATATCACAAACCAATTAGCTACTGGGTAGAGCAGCAACAGCTACAGGAAGACCTGAAGAAACTATCTTTGAGTCTCCTGCAGTGCCAACTGTCAGAGGGGAGCATCCGGAAGTGTCTGAAGTGCAAGCAGATAAGAGTCCTCCAAGTTGGAATAGGAAGGAGACAGAATATGTTACAACTGGAGACCATGCTGAATCAGGCCAGCAGACAGTATAGCTCTCTCAGGAACAGGGCTGATGATCAAGACCCAGGAGGATGAGACACAGCTCAGTGATGGTCTGCAAAAATACACAATGGGCTGGCACCACATGCCCATCTCCCATCCTACCCTGTCCCCACTCGAGGCCAAGAGCTTCCAAACCCTGATAATGCCACAGGAAAAAAGAAGGAAGGGGGAGGAACTGGGAGAAATGGGTTTGATGAAGTAGTTACCTAAACGAGATTAGATTTTGCATAAAAATGAAAATTTAACTTAACTTGAAGATTTAGTTTTCTGCACCAGAAAAAAAAAAAAAAAAAGGGTGGGTCATGAGCCAAGCTGAATCAGATATTGAGAAGTATAAAGATATTCTTTGTGTACTCTGGACTTCACATTCAGGTTTAAAGATAAATACATTGAAGACAGGGCTGGAGGGCTTGCCTCTGAATTTAAATATAGTTCAGGATGAAACTAGATCTCCACTCTTGATTTTAATTATTGTCTTATACCGAAAGGGATAATTTCCAGAACCACCATGGAATCGTTTGGAGCATTTAAAGAAGGAAGCATTTTGCCAACACATTTCCTTTGGATGTGATGAATCCTGCACTGCCACAGCCAAGTTATGTAATAAAGCCAAAACTAAAATCTCTAAATAATGTGTCCCTTTCCTTAATCCCTATCTATTTGGATACATGTGTACGTGTGTTCAAATTGGCATCAGAATACTTACAAGGCTTTAACTCATTTGCAACGATTGAGATACACTACCTAGATATGCAGGCAGCATACTATGGCCATTTAGCAAGAAGGCTTTAGAGTTAACTTGACAGGGACCAAATCTTCAGTCTATAATTTATTAGGGTTGTAATCTTAGGCAAATTCTTTAAATTCAATGTGCCTCAGTTTCCCTTTTTTATAAAGTAAAAATAATTGTAGTATTTATCTCATGAGTTGTCATAAATCTCAAACCAACATTTACATACAGGGGCATGTATAAAGGAGTGAGTTCTCCATCATTTCAAATATTCAAGTTTAGACTGGACAGCCACATGGTGGGGGTGTTGCATTGGACTGAGCTCCTTTCCAAATCTGACTATCCTTTCGAAAAGAAGGTCCAGTGCCAAAGAACAAAATTCACTTTGAGATAAACCCAACTGATGGCTCTCATTTTGAAAAGGAGGCCAAAGACACACAATCTATTTCAAACAAAGACAGAAATAGGCCAAGTCGCCTTGCTGTTGACTCAGCAGCCAGAGAATCGTGGAGAGTACGGTGGAGTTAAAGTCAGGAGAACTGGGCTGGAGTCCCAGTGCTGCTCTTAGCTGTGTGGTCGTGGGTTACTTAGATAATGGATATGGTTTGCAGTTTCTTCATTTCTAAAATGGGTGTAAAAGGTTTTCTTTTTATTATTTTCCCTCAAAAAGTACTCATGAAGATTAAATGAGCCAATGTAAAATTGCTTTGAAAATGGTAAATCACAGTATAAATAGAGGTATTATCATTTGAAGAGATCAAATTACACTACATTACACTATACATCATTAGTTCTGAAAATAACATACATAACCTCAAAACATGGCTGAAAATAAGCTATTACTTTAAATATCGTGTTGGGTATAGAAGCTGAAAAAACTGCCACTTTGTAGATTCCTGCATATTTTCTCAACTACTCAAGAGTGGAGACTCTAATTTACCTTTAAGGCAGGTAATGACTTTGTTTTGGGGGAAAACAGAAAACATAGAACCATGCCATATATTTATGCAAATATAAGTTAGGTCTTACTTGCTATTTTTAGGAAGCAAGAGGTCATCTTCCATCTGAACACTGATGTCTTAGACCCAGAACATCTCGTTTCTCCTCTGTAAAAATGAGATGTATCTTTTATCAAAGATTTTCTCTACAAATTTTCACTCAAGTATTTATGGAACCTCTTCTCTATGTCAGGAGAGTTAGAGTGTTAAAAAGTCTGACCTACTCCTAATGGTGTTCACCAGTTACTTCAGGAGACAGAAAAAATTAAGCAACAATCACACAAATAGTTAATGATGATAAATGTGTTAAGGACAATGAGTCAGTGAAAAGTACTATGAGGATCTGTAAGAAGAGGACCAATAAATGTGGAGTTAGAGGAGGTTTAAGTGAGGAAAGAATATTTAACCTGAGTCTGGAAAGAGAAACAGAACTGACCCAGTTGGGAGACACCAGGTGAAGGCAGAATATTCTAGGAAATATGTTTTTATTGTCTCTGTGAAAATGAATGTTATCTTGTCTGGGTTTAGACTATGGTGTCTATAAATAATTTCTTATTCTTAGTGGGTTTTGTATGTTCTTTTCTGGGTAGATGCTATCAGGAGTAGCACACTGAGATGCAAATTACTTTAGTAAGGTGAAGGTTGTTACACCATAATTTTTGTCTTGTCCTAGAAAAGGTGCTGTGAAAAAAACAACACAAGGCTCAATATTGACTGGACGTGAGACACTTCACATGTGGCATTGTTAGGTTGATTGTATTAATAGCTTCACTTGGTGCCTGTCCAAAGGCAAGATTACTCTCTAAGACTGGATTTTTATCTTAAGTAAGAGGACAATTCAATTGTATCATCTTGTGAAAAGGCTGATGTTGGGACAGGAAATGAAGACTCACATTTTGCACCTTTAACTAGAGTGTAGTCTGGCTTTAAACTTGGACTTAAAATTATGATGACCAGATGTGACTGTTTTGAGTTGTTCTCTGTGATTTACTGTCCTTTTTCTCCAAACTTTCAATATACTTCTTACTGAAATTCAAAGCCTGACCTCAGCTGTGCACTTTGAATCTATGGAAATTTCTCTTCCACACTTGGGAAAGTGTGTGGCTAGGAGAGTCAGCCTCTGGGGCCTAGAGCAGTGGCAGAGCAGCAACACCCCAGGAGCCAAGTGTACCCAGCAACACAGTGATCAAGCAGCAGTCGAAACATAGTGACAGTGTTGAAATTTTCCTGAGCCCTGGGATCCTGTAAAACAGGGGTCCCCAACCCCCAGGCCATGGCTGGTACCAGTCTGTGGCCTGTTAGGAACTGGTCCGCACAGCAGGAGGTGAGCAGTGCTCAAGCGAGCATTACCACCTGAGCTCAGCCTCCTGTCAGATCAGATGGGCAGTGGCATTAGATTCTCATAGTGCAAACCCTACCATGAACTGCACTAGGTGCTCCATATGAGAATCGAACTAATGCCTGATGATGATCTGAAGTGGAACAGTTTCACCCTGAAAACTATCACACACCCACCTGCCATGTCCATGGAAAAACTGTCTTCCACAAAACCGCTTCCTGGTGCCAAAAAGGTTGAGGGCAATTGCTGTAAAACACGGATGGCTAAGAAGTACTCCACCTAATCTAATTTTGTGTTCTGGAAAAGAAACACTCTTCCCCATATGACTCAGAAGATTCACAGATGCCCATCTTATTTACATGTGGTAAGACACAGGCACTCCAAATTCCCATTGTTTCATAAATATTTGGCTAAAATGCTTGTTCCCTAAGTAATCACATGATCACATGGTCAGAGAGTTCTCCTTATTTTGTTAGTCCCTTTCTCCTTCTTCTAATATTCTTTTGAATAAAGTATCTCTTTACTAAGTCTGGATATTTTATTTGACAGTGACGAGATGAAAATTCATCCACAGTGGAAAAATGTGGGGCCCCTTCCTTCACACATGAGTTAGCACCCCAGAGAACGCTCAGAGAGATTAAGAAGGCTAATTGGTAACCATTAGGCCAGCAGTTCTCAAGTTATCACAATTTCGCTATTAAATATGAAATGTATTCTTATTTTGTGGATTGATTTTGAGAACAGAACATCTGAGTTACATGCAAAATACTTCTTAATGGGAAAGACACCACAGGTATCACAACCAGCCAGCTTGGAATAAGCAATTCTTGCTTAGCTATTAGAAATTGCTCCAGCATTAAAATCTAGCCTATTGTAAGAAATATGCAGTTATGAAAAACAAATCCTTATCTCCAAGGCAAAGATTTTGCCTCTGGCTGAACATAGCTAGAAATAACTCCTCTTTCCCCACATGCCAGGAAATGTAGTAGTCCCTGATCTTTTTTCAAAGGTGACTCCAAATACCTCTGACACACTTCAAAACTCAACACATCCTTTCTGTCCTCACGACTTCTGATTTTCCAACCTTCTCTAGACATTGAGGCCTTGTTAATCTTTAATCGAGGCTACATTATTAATACTCCAACTCTTGTATTTATTTACCAGTTAGACATGTAGTCCTTTAGAGTAAGAATGGTAGAAATAGAGGGAAAAAAAGCAAACTTTTGGAGTTAGACAAATCTAGGTTCAAATCAGCCAATGTAATACATTTGCTTTGTTGTATGAAAGGCATGTTCATTGAAGTTAACTTGCTCATCACTAAAATGGGAATAATGATAGTTACCTGAATGTATTAGTATTGAGACTGATAATAACTAAAAACTTTACGAAAGGTGGTTAGTCTTGAGTAGATGGTCACTAAATATTACTTCCTCCTTCTTTTACTCATGCTGAGCACATTTTTTAAACCAGATTTTCCATTTTCGCTATCTCAAACTTAAAGCAATGATTAACACCCAACACTTATTAAAGTCTATTATTTAGTCAATCTTAAATTATTTTGGTTAGAGTGTATTGATGAAAGAACACAATTAAGCTCTAACAATTTAGAAAAACATCTAAGCCCAACACTGAATCAAAAATACTTATGCTGATACTTCTTTTTCTCTCTTGCTCTGTCTGCTTTTCCTTTCAGTTTTCTTTAAGAATTAACTATTGGCTCCCACCCAGACCTTTCCATGAAGCAGTGGTGGTCATTAATCTTGGCTAAGCCAGGACCAAATGGCAGCTGGGGGTGGAGGGGAGGCTGGGGATGGAGAGGTATATAGAATTGTGGTCAAGGAGGCAAATGGGACCAAGGACAGTGACCAAGACTTGTGAGTCTGACTGAAGAGGCAGCCAGTGGGGTCAATATACTGACTACCTAAAGAGGGAATGAGCGTGTAAGCAAAGATAATGGAAGCTATGTTCTTCACTACAGAAGGAAGTTCAAACAACTTGACTAGGATAATTCTTGTGTTTTTTAGATTGGAATTGGAGGTGTTGGTGGAAACTCATGCTATATAAATTATACACACATACTGATGATTTAAATGTATATGTATGTAATATACATACATAATATCTATGTATTTTTATAATCTTAGGATTGCATCAATACTTCTAACTTCAATGAAAACTATAGATTAATAGTTATAGACATATATCTAAATATGTATGGGTATGTACATAATAGATATAATCATATATAAATATTCATATACTTGTGTGTATGGACATAGGCATGTGTGTGCTTGTGTGTGTATGTGTATGTGTGTAAATGTATTTATTTCTTAGTGTGTCTGCTGAAAATGTCAATAAGCAATGGGATCTCAATAGCAATGAGCATGTCAAGAACCCGAATCTTGACTTCTAAATGTCATTCTTTACTAATATTCCATGGAAAAATGGCTGATTTAGAGGGATGCAGTATAAACAGTGCAGAAGTAGAATATTTTATTACACTAAAGGGAAAATCATACATACAAAATGATAAGGGTTTGTCAAAAGGACACAGGGTCAGCTTGAAAGGCATTCCGCTGACTAATTATGAGATAATTTAAGTATTAAAGATAAAAATAGACTGTAACTTGTTTAATATAATATAAATCCATAAGTTTATACTGAAATAAATAAGTAAATATATACATAAACTAACAGAGAAAAACTCTTTCTCACAGTCAAATGCCAACTAATAAATGTAAAATAAATGACAAAATTAGAATAACATTATTTATATTCATCATATTAATAACTGATTCACACAAGAATCCTAAATGGATGCTAGACCTATAAGTAAATGTTTGGCAAAGAACAGGATAATTATATCATCTCAAAGTATTACCCCCATAAAATATGTATAATTACAAGGAGAAAATAGTATGTACTGTTCGCATTCTGGCTACTCTTCAGGATGAAGCCCCACCCGAAATTTGGTTTAGATGTCAAGACTGATGATGACACACCTCCATACCAAGTGGTATGAAAAGGTTTATTACTCACATAATGAGACTTTAGGGGAGCAAATAGGGAAGGCACCCCAATTCTGGTTCAAAAGTGGCTTGAGAGAGCAAGAAAAGTAGACTGAGCCAGAGTGTTTGTTGTAGTTAGGGGATGGGCTTGGGCTGCACCTTTCTACCACGGGCTTGTGGGGTTTAAATATTCTGCTGGCACTAAAGGAAGGAGCATCCTGTTCACTTATCACCGTGCTCAGATGTAGGGCAGAATAGGAAAAAGGAGACACGAGCTTGAAAGATGCCAGCATTCTGTCATCAAAAAATGAAATCAGGCTCTTCATGACAGTTCACCCCTGAGGTTTGAATGATGACTAAAAGGTACCATGTTTGTTGAATTTGAACTTGTTTAAGTAAGCCATTATGGCATCTTGTGAGGCCTGCAGCCTGAGGCTAATAATGGAGGTGAAAATTCCATCAAATGCCCTTGTTCAAGAGCTTCAAGAGCTTGTTATTATGAATTGTGAGATATGAAATGAGTACCTAGGTTACCATCAATGATGTTTAGAACTTGAGGGGATAAGAAGCATTTGATGAGGCTTCACGTTATGAATTTAGTATGTTTACAAACATATATTACCTTGATTTTGTATCCTTGGGGCAAAAGATCCCTAGAATTCTCTATTCCACAGGTGTCAGTTCTTGGACAATGGCCCAAGAGTCTATACGAAATGTGTAGAAGGCTTCAATTACTGGCCCAAGCATCCTGTGCTAAAATAACTGCCTGAAGTTTGGCCAAGTGTGCTGGCCCTTGCGGCCTGTCTTTTATCAAGGATGTCCTATTTAAGGGATAAAAAGTGGCAATGTTCCACTGAGCTCCCTGACACGTGACAGTGGTAACACTATCTGTGAAGTGCACAAATTCCCATTGCTGTTCATTCAATTCATACCCAGGGACTCCCCAGGAAGCAATGAGGCCTGAGAAAGGGGTGACCTTACTAGACACGTGGTGTCTGACAAAAGACTGAGAAGAAGGAAGGCCACTCCTTCCTGCAGCTGGGACATACCAGAGAGCCAGTCTGGCTTCGTCCTATAACAAGGACACCTTTGTAGCCATGCCGAGCTTGCAGGTTGCTGCTTGCATGATCTGAGACATAATAGGCAGCTAGGAAACCAAGAATTATTAATTCAGGGCCTGTGAGAGCCTTTATTTCAGGGAGAGCTCACTACGTGACCAGCAATCGGCTCTCTAAGGGCATAAAGCCTGGGACTGACGAGGGCAGCTTTTTGGCACTTGAGGTCCTTAGGCAACTTATGGTTGTCAGGGACAACCCAAAGAGGAGTCTCTGGGAGCACTCATGATGTAGGAGTTTTTCTTGACCCCTTCATCGGACTTGCGATGGGGGTGCTCTGTTCATTCGGTCCACTGTGCTCAGCCTCTTGCAGGAAGAAGCATGTGAGTGAGCGAGGGTGAGATCTGGCCAGCTGCTTTGGGCGCTGGCAAGAGTAGGCCCCGGGCTCCACAGCCAGACCAGGGATGGGCAAATGAGTGCAGGATCTGACCAGTTGTTTTGGGTGCTGGCAGAGCAGGCTCCATGCAGGCCCCTCAGCGGTACCCAGATGGGGGTGCCTGTGACCCCTGAAGCCCCAGAGGGCATGTTACCACACTCTCTTAGCTCCACCATTTGTGGGCAGCAGTGTGTTATCAGCTCATTGAGTCCCTTACTTCATCGTGTGGGGCAGCCGCCCTCCACCAGCAGGGCAAGGGCCATGTGACAGCCTTTTTTGGGTACCCCCACTCAGTGGATCCCAAGCTCTTGGGCAGTGTTTAAGAATAATTAGATCACATGGACACTTGAAGGATGCTGGAGGCAGATAATTGTATTTAGCAATGCAAGTGGCTTTCAGCAGAGAGGGGAGCTGGAGAGGAGATGAGACAAGCAGATAATCTTCCCTCAAGTCTGGCCGTCTCTGGCTGGCTCTTCTCCAAAGTTAAGCCATCCCCACCGAAGTCCAGCCCTCCCTCTGAAGTCAAGTCACCTCTCTCCAGTCAAGCCACTTCCCCTTCTACTAACTTAGTCTGGGGTCTTTATAGGCACAAGATTGGGGGGGAGGTGGGCCATAGGTAGTTTTGGAAAAGGCAACATTTGATTGGTAAAAAGACATTATTCAGAAAGAACCAATCGGGAGAGAGCAGGCAAACAGGAATAGTTCTCACTTTGGGCCACAGGCTTCAGGATTTTTGGCTAGAAGGTGGGGTTTCGCGGGGCACCCACCCTCGCCTGCCTCTATCACTAACAAGAGTGCCTTGTGAACTGCAATTTGAACAGGTTCTAGAGCCTTATTGTTGGATGAGTCCCCACCCAAAGTGGGCTGATTTGAAAATAACAGCATAAATGGATTTAAGTACAACTTGTAAATGAGAAGTATGTTGTCTCCAGGACACCCAAAGACCTAAAAGACATTGAGCTTATTTTAATGTTCTGGAAACTGAGAGGATCAACAGCTATTTCTTGACAGTGTGTGAGATGATGCATGCTAGAGAGGCCTACCCGCTTGTTCCAGAGACCTCAATTTTATATGAAATAAACCATTTTGTACTCTCTTGATCTGTGTGCAGTACCATTAGTCTTGATGTATGAACAAATTTGGAGTGGGAGTTCATTGTGCCTCTGCAGTAAGGTCAGGGCATTACAGTGGAAACACCAGGCAGATCCTACCTTAATTATGTGATCAAATTTGACAGCCACAGCGGCAGTACAAATCAACATCATTTGCCTCCTGACATGATGCACGTAGAAGGAGACAATGCTGTTCCTGTGGTATTATTGCTAAAAATGCATCACCTCCATCTAATTTTAAGGAAAGATCAGAAAAATTCAAAGTGCGGGATATTCTGCTTTGATAAAAAAGAAAAAAAAAAAACTGGCGTGTATTCTTTGAAATAACATCACGAAAGACAAGACTAGGGAACTATTCCCAATTGAAAGAGATTAAAAACATAACTAAACGCAATTCATGATCCTGAATTATATCTTGGACTAGAGGAAAATTGTTCTTATTTGTTTGTTTGTGTGTGTGTTTGGCTAAAGGGAATTATTGGAGCAATTTCTAAAATTTGGATGGGACTTGGTTATGGGTAAAATTGCATCAAATTATTGATTTGGATAGTTTTACTGTGATTATGAGAAGAGTGTACATGAAATACACATTGAAGTATGCATTGAAGTACACACAAAAATGAAGGAGAGAGAGAGGAAAGGGAGAAGGGAGAGGGGAGGAAAGAAGGGAAGAGAGAGCATAAATGTGATAGAATGTTAACAAATAGAACCTGGGTAACTATCATAGGAGATTTTTGTACTATTCTTGCACTTTTCCTGTAAATTATGCTTATTGCACATTTAGAAGCTTCATCTATATTAAATAGAATTTTAACCTCATCAGAAAATATGTCCTAATTAAGCTCTCTATTAGAAAGAAACGATTTCTTAAATAGGACCCCCAAAAGCATTAATCACAAAATTTTAAAAATGACAAATATGATCTTTTAAATTAAAAACTGTTCATCAAAATATAACACTAAGTAAATACCCAATATCTTGACAAGGACAAAATAGTCACAATATATGTATATGAGACAACACTTATATCCAGAATATATAAAGAACATCTGTAAATAAATAACAAAATAACAGCCCAATTTTTAAATATTAAGAATAATTTGAACAAGTGCTTCAAAAATGCACTATCTAGATGACCAGAACTCATTTGTCATCAGGAAAATAAAATTGAAACTACAATTAGATATCCCTACACACCCAAGATATGGCTAAATACAAGAGACTGGCAATACTAAGTGTTAGAGATGCTGTCAAGCACTGAATTTTTCATATATCGCTAGTGGGAGAGTAAATTCATCTGCTGCATTGGAAAACACTTCTCCTTTTACCTAACAATTCTATTTCTAGGTATATACCCAAGATAAATGAGTGTATACATCCACCAAAAGACACGTACAAACATTTTGTAGTAGCTTTTTTCATATTACCCAAAAACCTAAATGTTCATTAAAACAAAAAACAATAAATAAGTTGTAAAATCATCACTTAAAAGTTGAATAAAATGCACAAATTACTGATATACACATAAGCACCAGTTAAACGCAAAGACATTGCCTTGACAGAGAAAGGAGCTAGACACAGAAGATTGCATACTGTGATTCTATGCATGGGAAGCATCCATCACCTCCATCTAATCTTAAGGAAAGATCAGAAAAATTCAAAGTGAGGGATATTTTGCTTTGATACAAAAAAAAAAAAAAACCAAAAAACTGGCATGTATTCTTTGAAATAACATCATGAAAGACAAGATTAGGGAACTATTCCCGATTGAAGGAGATTAAAAACATAACTAAATGCAATTCATGATCCTGAATTATATCCTGGACTAGAGGAAAATTGTTCTTATCTGTAGACTACATGTTTAGTGCTAGAAATCAAAATAGTGGTTACTTCTGAAGGAAACTTGATTTGGAAGGGGCATGAGGAAAACGTCTGGGGTGATAAAAACATGTATGTCATGACCTGGGTGGTAGATATAAGGATATTTACATTTATAAAAATTCGTTGCACTTTACACTTAAGTGTACACACCTCAATAAAAACACATAAGGCCATAGAGATCATCTATTTTATAGGTTACTATTTAACTTGAAACCATTATGGGGCTTATAAAAAGTCTCTGCTTGGCCGGGCGCGGTGGCTCACGCCTGTAATCCCAGCACTTCTGGAGGCCGAGGCGAGTGGATCATCTGAGGTCAGGAGTTTGAGACCAGCCTGGCCAACATGGCGAAACCCCGTCTCTACTTAAAATTCAAAAATCAACTGGGGGTGGTGGTGGGCGCCTGTAATCCCAGATACTCAGGAGGCTGCGGCAGGAGAATTACTTGAACCTGGAAGGCAGAGGTTGCAGTGAGCTGAGATTGTGCCATTGCACTCCACCCTAGGGAACAAGAGCGAGACTTTGTCTGGAAAAAAAAAAAAAGTATTTGCTTGACTTTGACTATATTTCATTCCTTCTATACACCTGTATCTCCTAAAAAGATCCTATGAATAAGGTCAAGTCTCAACAATAGGTGGAAAACTCAGCCAAGGAGTCAAATATTTCTGATGTGGGTTTCACATCTGTGGCACAACCTATTCTCTGTATTGAATAATACACGTTTATATGTGTCATGAGTGACAACAAAGAAAATGAAATTGGGCTATTTTATCGCTAATCCCAGAATCAGAATGTGTCTATTTGAAAAGGTAGTTGAATCAAAGCCAAATTGAGTTCTACTAAAGTGCAGCCTGGACTTCTGTACAAATTGATGCTTTGAGTTGGAGAGTTCAAGGTGTCCTTCACATGCAGGCTTCATCCTACTTACATTTTGAGTTAATTCTGTCCCAAACTGGGTGTATGTCAAGAGCCTCCAGCCATAGGTGATTCCAGAGTTAGCTGTACTACCCAGAATCTGGCATCTGGAAGGCTTGAGTGAAAACTGAGATGTCCCATGCATCTTGTGTCCCAGGGCAGCCAACAAGGATTACAAATAGGTTTCATCTAGGATGTGAGTTTACTTAGCTGGAGCCCTGAAACCCTGACCAACATCTGCCAGTCCTTTCCCTCGGGAAAAAGAGTCCCCTCTCTCATCTTCCTGGCTGCTAATGTATGCTAATATTCATATTTTAAATTGCCATTTTATTCCCTAAAACAATGACCCTTCCACCTCCCTTATACCTCTAGTAAGCCCTGCTGCTTGTAACACTGCTCTAATCATATGACAGATTGGGCCTCCTTGGACAATAACCTTGGCCTGAAAAACATCTCATGCCCATGGACACTGTGTGTTAGAATATTGTAAGAACATGGCTTTTGAGGATAGATCTTACAGGTAGGTCATTTTTCTAAGGCCCACCCCACTCAGACACAACTTCTTTTTATTCTTCATCACACGGTTCATTTACTTGCTAGCACTCCTTACAGTGGTGGTGACTCAGGTTACACCAATTACACTCAAAAGATCAGAAAATCTGAGAATACTACTTGTCAGAATCTCTTGCACCAGTTATCTGACTAGACCAGATGTTTAGATAGAGAAATTCCAAAAATCTTGTTAGAATAGAAGGAATTCGATAGAGAATAATATATTTATAGACACCAGTGTATCTATCTATTGTTGAAGGACCTGTAGCCTTGGGAATTTTAGAATAATGTTCTAGAATAGCAGTCAACAAAGACCTTGTTAAACTTGAGGTCTATGTTCTCTGATTGTTGTTTGTTTCTTTATAGTCCATGGTGGGTGGTAGGGAGGAAGAGAAAGAATGAGAGAGGGAGAGAGAGAGAAACCTGCCCATCCACATGTGTGCTAATGGGAAAGTTGCGTTGAGGTGGGTAGCAGTGTGAGCAGGAAGGGGTAGAATGTATGGCATCACAGAGTGAGCAGTGGCAAGGAAGAACTCCATATACCCCTTAAAGTCCACTTTCCATTTTTTACTACATAGCTTAGATTGACAAAATCTGCTCTAGAATGTGTTAATTATCTGAGTCATTATTACCACTAAAACACTTTAGCATCAAGGAAAATTCAGCAGCAAATCTCACTGTTCCTATCTCCTATCCCACAGCTCGGTGTCCCTTTTCTTTTCTTTTTTTTTCTTTTTTTTTTTTTTTTTTTTTTTTGAGATGGAGTCTCGCTTTGTCGCCCAGGCTGGAGTGCAGTGGCGCTATCTGGGCTCACTGCAAGCTCCGCCTCCCGGGTTTAGGCCATTCTCCTACCTCAGCCTCCAAGTAGCTGGGACTACAGGCGCCCACCACCAGGCCCGGCTAATTTTTTTTTTTTTTTTTTTTTTGTATTTTTAGTAGAGATGGGGTTTCACCGTGTTAGCCAGGATGGTCTCAATCTCCTGACCTCGTGATCCGCCCACCTCGACCTCCCAAAGTGCTGGGATTACAAGCGTGAGCCACCGCGCCCGGCCTCGGTGTCCCTTTTCTATCCCTATTGTTTCTGCTTTGGTTTAGAACCTTGTAATCATATATATACACACACACACACACACACACATATACACACACACACACATATATATATACACACACACATATATATATATTAAGAGAGAGAGTCAGAAAGAGAGAGAGAGAGTCTAACTCTGTTGCCCAGGCTGGAGTGGTGCCAACACTGCTCACCAAAGCCTCAATCTCCTGGGATCAAGTGATCTTCCTGCCACTGCCTCCTGAGTACCTAGGACCACATGCCTGGCTAAATTCTTTGAGCTTTTATAGAGACGGGGGTCACACTTTGTTGCCCAGGCTGATCTTCAACTTCTGGGCTCAAGAAATCCTCCCATCTCAGACTCCCAAAGTGCTGGGATTTCAGACGTGATTCACTGCACCTGGCCTCTTACCTGAAATATTTAAACAGTCTCCTGACTTGTCCTCTTCCAAGACTCCCCTTGCTGCAACACATATTCAGTGCAGCAGTCACATTGAGTTGTCCAGAATTAAATTCGACCATGTTACTCTTATTATTAAAATCCTCCAATGACTTCTCATTTTTTATAGGCAAACATCCACACTCTTGAGCAATGAAAGGTCCTTGCCAACCGTATACTTATGTTATGCTCCTTCATTAGAGCCTGATATTAAATAAGTAAATACTGAGTTAATGTTTGTTGATCGAATGAATGATTAGTGGATAAGTAAATGTATTGAGGTCATTAATACAGCTCAATATCCTAGATATGTTTTGAATAATTTTAGTTTGCAACAGAGAGTTAGGGGAGCAAGAAACTGCCTTTGACTAGATTGTGTGTTCACTGCATTCAGCGTTTTCATGATTGGGAACAAAAGACTATTCTGCTAATATGTAAGTTTCCATACAGATGTTAGTTCTAGAGAAGCCTTAATTCAAATGAAACAAAACAAAGAAAGCTTGAGTCTAAGTCTGTTGCTTAGGTGTCCCTTTGTTCACATCTACATATGAACAGAGATTAATATGCCTTTTCCCCTCATAAACATAATTCCCAGGAAGCCAATGTCCACCTCAATTGATTTCAAACCATAGCTATGGAGAGACTACACAGCCGTTCATTACTGTAGTTTCTGTCTCTTCCTGATTCCCAATACGTCTTATAGTCAGTAAGATTTATTTCCCCAAAACACCAATCTTCTTACCTGCTCTCCAATCCTGCTTTGATATTCTCCTCTCAGTTAACTGCATTTTGATAGAAGCATGCTAGTATTTAACAATAGCCTTAATTTCTAGCCTGCATTAGAAATGAACAATGGTGACCTTTCAGGAACCAAGGTGAGCTGCTGTAAGAAATCACTGGAGATGGAATAGTCAGAAAATGAGATTTTTGACTCATATTACTGTGACCTTCAATAATTACTCCCAGAACATTTAGATATTTACGTCCTGTGTGAGTCATCTCTGAAAATCGTAGAAGTAACGTGCCCTTGGTTTACAATGTGAATGGTATTAACTTTGGTGCCCCTGCACAATTGACTCTTCCCCACTAGAATATGGGCCTGCTAATAAAAATCCTACGGTCTTGGCTATTCAGTTTCTCTCTGAATGTTGGCATTTGTTTTGAGACCCATTTTTTTCTGAATGTAACCAGAGCTGCTATGTTTATGTAAAACAAGGAGAGAGGTAATGAAGCCAGGATCGATTGCCTAGTAATAGCTATGATTCCATAGACATTAAAGGGTATTTGTAATTTAGGCTCCTAATATGGCCTAATGCCCTATCTTGTGTAGCTATTGATTTTTCAATAGTAGAATAGCCCTAGCAAACCATTCAGGGCTAAATTTTCCCTGTTATATCAAGCAAGGATAAAAAGATCTCTTTTACAGGAGCCGAGCCTAGAGAAATGTTTTCTATTCTGAAAGCTTTAAGGGCTCTCTGGTTTATGAACTTACTTTCCAATGTGACTTCTGCATGTATCCCTTTCTTTGCCTCCTCCAAAACTAAAAAGTAAAGCAATATTAGGAAAAGGTCTTTTATTATTTAGCAGCTACCAACAAGGACGCAACAAGAAGCAACAATGCCTTATCACTGACTGCTCTAAGAATGATGTTCTGAAATGACCCATTACCTCAAAACAGACATATAGACGACTGGAATAGAACACAGAACCCCCAAATAAATCCACATAGCTTGTCAACTAACCTTGGATAAGAGTCCCAGGATCACACAATGGGGACTGGATAGTGTCTTCAATAAATGATGATGGGAAAACTGGAAATCCACATTCAGGAGAAAGAAACTGGACTCTTATATCACACCATATATGCAAATTAAATCAAAAGGAATTTAAGTTTAAACATAATCCCTGAGACCATAAAACTATTAAAGAAAACCATAGGGAAAAGGCTTCTTGACATTGTCTGCTCAATAATTTTTTTGATATAACACCAAAAATATGTAACAAAAACAGAAGTAGACAAGTGGAAAGGCATCAAACTGAAAAGTTTATGCACAGCAAAAGAAAAAAACAACAGAATGGAAAACCAACTTATGAAATGGAAAAAAAAAAAAACTGTAAACCATATATTCAATAAGGGGTTAATATCCAAATATATAAAGATCTAACACAATTCAATAGCAACAAAAAAATACTGATTTAAAAATAGAAGACCTGAACAGACATTTCACAAAAGAAGTTATATAAATGGCCAAGAGGTATGTGCAAAGGAGCTCAACAACACTAATGATCAGGAAAAGGCAAGTCAAAACCACAAATAAGATGTCACTTCACACCTGTTAGGATGGCTATGTTCAAAAGGACAAAAAAGAACAAGTGTGGGCAAGGATGAAGCAAAGAGAGAACTCTTGTAGGCTTTGGATAGGAATATCAATTAGTACAGCCATTCTGTAAAACAATATGGAGATTCCTCAAAAAATTATAAATAAGACTACCATATGATCTAGCAGTCTTACTTCTCTGAATACATATCCAAAGGAAATGAAATCAGTATCTCAAAAACCTCCTTGTACTCTTATGTTCATTGCAGCATAGTTCACAATAGCCAAGATAAGGAAACAGCCTAATTGTCCATCAACAAATAAATGAATAAACAAAATGGTCTAGATAGAGAGCCTTATTTAGCTTTTAAAAATAAGTAAATGCTATCATTTGCAAGTAATATGGATGAACCTGGAGGACATTATGCTAAGTTTAATGAGCCAGATACAGAAAGGCGAATACTGTAGATCTTACTTATATGTGGAATATAGTCAAATTCATAAAAGGAGAAAGTAGAATAGAAGTTGACAGGGGCTGGGGTAGAAGAAATGGGAAGATGTTTGTCAAAGGATACCAGTGTCAGTTATGAAGGATGAATACTTTCTGAAGATCAAAAGTACAGCAACGTAAATATGGTTAACAACAGTATGTTTTACTCTTTAAGTTTGCTAAAAGGGTAAATCTTGTGTTCTCATCACACATACAAAGAGAAAAAGAAAATAGTAACTATGTAAGGTAATGAATATGTTAAATAAGCTTGATTGTGGTGACTATTTGACAATGTATAGGTACATCAAAACATCAAGTTGTATACCTTAAATATATACAGTTTTTATTTGTCAATTATACCTCAAAAACAATAGGGAAAAAGTCAAAGTTAGACTGGATTCAATAAAAAGAGTGTACATAGCAAGAAGAGATGATTTTAACAAAATAATACATTTTTTTGGTCACTGCTTTGCCTAACAACTTTCCAAGAGTAACCTACCCTAAAGGTCTCCACCATCTTTCAGGAATATTTCCACAATCTTGGAAAAATAATTTTCATAGATTAAAGGTAAATATTACTTTCCATTCTTTTATAGATTGAGTAAAATTGGAGAGTACTGCTATACTACATTTCTTTTGTCAAAGAAGAGGCAATAAAACCAATGATTTAGGAATCTTATGTAAATATCAAATGGTAACTATAATTTGATGACTTTTTTAGAACAAGAATAAGAGAATGAAGAATTGTAATAATCCATAACCAATCAACAAATAAATAAGCAGATATATATTTATTATTACCACAAATAAGACACACACACACACAAATACACACACACAAACAAATGTATAAATATGTCTGAGACCTTTCTAGAATAACCCAGCAACTACCAGGGCTTCAGAAAGCATGAAGCATGAAGACAGACTGCAATTTATTACAGGTTAAATGTTGCCGAAGGTTGACCTTTTTAGCCAGATCATCCTCCACTATGTTACTCCCGATGAGTTTTTCAGAGCTATGCCCCTTTTCTGTAAGTCTTTGAAATCTTGGACTTACACCAGTGGTTTGCCAGGGGCTCTCAGGCTTTTGGCACAGACTGAAGGCTGCACTGTCAGCTTCCCTACTTTTGAAGTTTTGGGACTCGGACTCATCCACCACTGGCTTCCCTGCTCCTCAGCTTGCAGACAGCCTATTGTGGGGCTTTACCTTGTGATCATGTGAGTCAGTTCTCCTTAATAAACTCCCTTTCATATATACATACATCCTATTAGTACTGTCCCTCTAGAGAACCCTGACTAATACACACTCCAAATCGTATGTTCTTCTCATATTTCAAAATAAAATCATGCATTTGCAATAGTCCCCAAAAGTCATAACCCATTTCAGCACTAACTCAAATATCCCAAGGCCAAAGTCTCATCCAGAGATGAGTTCCTTTTACCTATAAGCCTGTGAGATAAAAAATAAGCTATTTACTCCCACATATAAGGTGGCACATTCCTATTCCAAAAAGGAGAAATTACCCAAAAGAAAGGGTCAATAAGCCTAGCACAAGTCTGAAACCCAGCAGGACTGTCATTAAATCTTATAGCTCCAAAACAATCTTCTTTGACTTCTGTCACACATCCTGGTGTGAGAAGTGGGCTTCCAAGGCCTTAAACAGTCCTCCACCATGTGGCTTTCCTAGATTCATACCCTGTGGCTGCTCTCATAGGTTGGTGAGTGCTTGTGGCTTTTCCACACTGAGGTTACAAGCTGCCAGTGGCTCTACTATTCTCAGGTCTCGAGGGTTGTGGCCCCCTTCCCACAGCCCCACTAGGCAGTGCTGTGGTGAGGACTAGTGTGGGTGCTCCAACACCATCTTCCTCCTTTGCACTACCCTAGTAGACTTTCTCTGGCAGGGGGTTTGAGGGGGAGCTCCAACCATGTGGCAGGCTTCTGACTGAGTACCCAGGCTTTTCCATACATCCTCATAAATCTATTTGGGAGTTGTCAAGCCGCTCTTACTCTTGCATTCTGTGTGCCTGCAGGCTTAACACCATGTGGAAATTGTGAAGGTTTACAGCAGCTTGTGCTCTCCAGATTGTATCTGGGACACTTGTACTTTCCCTAGCTGTATCTGTGGCCTATTAAGCCATGACTATAGCTGAAGCAGTTGGGATGCAAGGAGCAGTGTCCCAAATCTGCATAGCAGTGGTTCCCCTGGCCTGGTCAGTGTGACCATTCTTTCCTCCTAGGCCTCTGGGCCTGTCATGAGAGGGGCTGACTTGAAGACTTCTGAAATGTCTTCAAGCCCTTATTCCCATTGTCTTGAATATTAGCACTTGGCTCTCTGTTAGTCATGCTAATCACTTTAGCAAGTAGTTTTTCCACAGGCTGCTTGGATTCTTTATCTACCACAGGGCTAGGCTGAAAATTTTCTAAACTTTTACACTCTGATTCCCTTTTAAATATAAGTTTCAAGTTTCAGTAATTTTTTTTTTTTGCTCCCATATCTGATCATAGGCTTTTAGAAGCAGCCAGTCAACATCTCGAATACTTCGTTGCTTAGAAATTTCTTCCACCAGATACCCTAGGTATACCCTACTTGCTAAAGCAATTCTGCAGCTTTACAGAAAGCATGGTGTTGGCATCTGCTTCTGGTGAGGGTATCAGGAAGCTTACAATCATGGCAGAAGGCAAAGAGGCAGCAGGTGTGTCATATGGCAAGAAGGAGAAAGTGGGATGAGGTGCCACACACTTTTAAACAACCAGATCTCACATGAACTCAGAGCTGGAACTCACTCATCACCAAGGGGATGGCATAAGTCATTCATAAGAGATCTACTTCTATGATCCAAACCCCTCCCACAAGGCCCCAGCTCCAACACTTGGGATCATATTTCAACATGAGATTTGGAGGGGACGAACATCTAAATCACATAATTCCATGTCCTATTTTAGTTAAGCTTTTACTTTTTCATAAACCATATTTTACAAACCCAAAGACTACAAGGGAAATATCAATTTGCATTCTGACACCACTAGTAGTGATGTCAGTGGCATACTCTGTGACTTTGGGCATGTCCACGTAACATTGATGAGCATGGTTTTCTCTTCTGTAGCAAGCACTCCTCTGCCTAATTCATATGACTAAAGCAATGGTTCTCAAACATATGGTCTCAGGAAACCTTTAAAATCTTAACAACTAGTAATGACCCCAAAAAGGTATTTTATAATATGAATTTTATATATAAATGTTTTATTGGAAGTCCACTTTTATGAAAATAACCTTTTTTCAAAAATTTCATAAGAAAAAATAGTATTATTTTACATATTTGAAATATCTTTTTAATGCCTGGTTTAATAAAAGACAATTGAATATTCATGTCAGCTTCTAGATTCAATCTGTTTCAATATGTGTCTTTGGCTGGAATACATGAAGGAAACTTGGGCTCACCAGACATATGGTTAGAAAAGGGTGGAGTATTTTAACAGTCTTTTTGGACAACTGTGGACATTGTGCTTTGATATTACAACAAAACTGGAGAAGTGGTAGGTTCTAAATGATTAGTTGCAACATGGAATCTGAAACCACATCCATGAACTATTTGTAATCTGGCATATTAAGATCTGTTTATTGATCTTGCACTTTGGATGGATCCTTTGCTCATGAATCTTTGTGTAACATGAATCATCTCGAACATGTTGCTTCATTGAGTTATGCAGGGCTTCAAAATGTTAACACATTTTATTATACAATATTAAAAATCACATTTGTTAATATGATGATGGTTCTCATTAATGGAATCTTTAAATTTTGAAAAGCTGTCAAACTCATGGTGGTAGACACAAGTTTTACAAATTTTAATAGTTATCAGAAAACTTGAATTTTAATATCGGCAAAGAGTGCTGTTAGTTGTTGTCCTTGATGTAATAGGCTCACTTTATTTTCATTCATTTTGAAGGAAACATTCACTAAATACCCAAGCCTGAGCAGCCATTGTATGGTAGTTGTTCTTTGAAATAAAAATCCTGTTTTATGATAAAAGCAGCTAGTTCAGCTTGCAGCTCAAAAATTGTACAAGTGCTTTTCTTTGAGAAAACCACTGTACTTTGGTATGGAAAAGAAATATTTTATGCCTACAGTTTCCAAACTGTGTGCCAGAACACCCCCTAAAGCACCAACAAAAACTCACAGTAGCACCACAGGGTGTTTGAATATTTCAAGGGAGATGCGGTATCATCGAGTAAACACTGGGCAAACTACTAGCTAGAGGTAGTTCAGTTTCCACGTTAGATCGCACTACATCCCTTTGATGGATGCCATAGAATTACCAACTTGCATTTTCTGCAGTTGCTGTGATAAAAAGCAAGTTACTACTAGAAAATCAAAGTGCAACAGGAAATGAAGGCGACTTCAATCTGATTCCAAGGTTTGAGAAATCTGGACAGTGACCAACAAACACCTTCCATTAGTAATTGACTTCTATGAATGACGTAACATTATTTTTTCAAATGGTTCCTAAGTGGAAGACAGTAATACTGATCATCCTAACCATGTGTAGGCCTAGGCTAATATGTATGTCTTAGTTTTTCACAAAAAAAATTTAAGAGTCCTCAGAAATAATACCACACATCTACAGCCATCTGATCTTTGACAAACCTGAGAGAAACAAGAAATGGGGAAAGGATTCCCTATTTAATAAATGGTGCTGGGGAAATTGGCTAGCCATAAGTAGAAAGCTGAAACTGGATCCTTTCCTTACTCCTTATATGAAAATTAATTCAAGATGGATTAGAGACTTAAATGTTAGACCTAATACCATAAAAATCCTAGAGGAAAACCTAGGTAGTACCATTCAGGACATAGGCATGGGCAAAGACTTCATGTCTAAAACACCAAAAGCAACGGCAGCAAAAGCCAAAATTGACAAATGGGATCTCATTAAACTAAAGAGCTTCTGCACAGCAAAAGAAACTACCATCAGAGTGAACAGGCAACCTACAGAATGGGAGAAAATTTTTGCAATCTACTCATCTGACAAAGGGCTAATATCTAGAACCTACAAAGAACTCCAACAAATTTACAAGAAAAAAACAAACAACCCCATCCAAAAGTGGGCAAAGGATATGAACAGACATTTCTCAAAAGAAGACATTCATACAGCCAACAGACACATGAAAAAATGCTCATCATCACTGGCCATCAGAGAAATGCAAATCAAAACCACAATGAGATACCATCTCACACCAGTTAGAATGGCGATCATTCAAAAGTCAGGAAACAACAGGTGCTGGAGAGGATGTGGAGAAATAGGAACACTTTTACACTGTTGGTGGGATTGTAAACTAGTTCAACCATTATGGAAAACAGTATGGCGATTCCTCAAGGATCTAGAACTAGATGTACCATATGACCCAGCCATCCCATTACTAGGTATATACCCAAAGGATTATAAATTATGCTGCTATAAAGACACATGCACACGTATGTTTATTGCAGCACTATTCACAATAGCAAAGACTTGGAATCAACCCAAATGTCCATCAGTGACAGATTGGATTAAGAAAATGTGGCACATATACACCATGGAATACTATGCAGCCATAAAAAAGGATGAGTTTGTGTCCTTTGTAGGGACATGGATGCAGCTGGAAACCATCATTCTCAGCAAACTATCACAAGAACAGAAAACCAAACACCGCATGTTCTCACTCATAGGCGGGAACTGAACAATGAGATCACTTGGACTCGGGAAGGGGAACATCACACACCGGGGCCTATCATGGGGAGGGGGGAGGGGGGAGGGATTGCATTGGGAGTTATACCTGATGTAAATGACGAGTTGATGGGTGCAGCACACCAACATGGCACAAGTATACATATGTAGCAAACCTGCACGTTGTGCACATGTACCCTACAACTTGAAGTTTAATAATAATAAATAAATTAAAAAAAAAAATAGAAAATAAGTTATAGAATAAGGATATAAGGAAAATATTTTATATATCTGTATACTACATTTATGTATTAAGCTGTGTGTTATTTAAAAAGACTCAAACAGTTATAAAAGTTTATAAGATAAAAAACTTAGAGCAAGTTAAGGTTAATTTATTATTGAAGAAAAAATATGAATTTAGTGTGGCCTAAGTATATAGTGTTTATAAAGTCTACAGTAATGTACAGCTAATGTCCTAGGCCTTCACATTCATTTACCACTCACTGATTGAGTCAACCAGAGCACCTTCTGGTTCTGCAAGCTCCATTTATGGTAAGTGCTATATACACGTGTACCATTTTTATCCTTTATATCATATTTTTACTGTAACTTTTCTATGTTTAGATACACAAATATTTACCACTGTGTTCCAACTACACACAATACTCAGTAGAGTAACAAGCTGTGCAGGTACGTAGCCTAGGAGCACTAGGCTGTACCATGCAGCCTAGGTGTGTAGTAGACTATACTATCCAGGTTTGTGTAAGTATACTCTGTGATGTTTGCACAATGATAAAATTGCCTAACAATGTGATTCTTAGAGTGTACCCCTGTTATCAAGTGGTGCATGACTGTGCTTAATAAATACAACTGGTAGGACTGGTTGTGTTCTGAATTTTCTTTGGTATAGAGACCAACATAAAAACAATCACTAAGGCACTACGGAGAAAGTTTGGGAACCTACTATTTATGTATGCTTTCTATTTTATCACACGGAATATTAAACAGGTATGTACCCAAGGGTTGAGATAGTTAATAAAAGTAATATGTTTTGCCATTTCATCAAAGATCCTCTTAAGAAAAATTGTCTCCTTTTTTTCCCCTGAGTATTTGGTGCTGAAAAACTACAGTAACTATTAGAATAGTTGGGCACCATTGCCTTGATTCATGCTTTTAACTAAATTGTTTTTGCTTTACCAGTAAATGTCAACAAGTGAAAAAGGCAAATAGTTTTTCAGTGTTGTTATGAAAATAGTTTTGACCTTACAGAACTATTGAAGAAGGGACTCCTAGGGATCTGTTTACCATATTTTGAAAACCATTGAGTTAAAGGAATGATTAAATATAATCACTGTGATGATGCTTTGCATAATGCAAATTGCTGGACACATTCTACTTATTAATTCTTTGCCTCTCTTTTATCTTACTGCATGAGTCTCTGACTTAGAAACCAGTGGCCAAATTCTCGGTTTATGAAGTTGTTCTTTGTTCTCAGTTCTTCTCAGAAGAAACCGTCTCTTCTTGAACTCTAGTCCCAGGCTTCTTGTAAGCCACTGACAGTGGTTTTTTGGGGGTTTTTTTTGTTTGTTTTTTTAATGTTTGTCACTCTCAGACTCCTGCCAATTTAATCCATTCAATGAAGCAGCAAGATTGATTTCAAATAACAGAATATGATATTGGATAATACAGGCACCAAAGAAACTTACTGAAAAGAAACGAGGTAGTTTACAAAACTGACTATAAGGCTGGCATGCCAGGCACAGGTATAAACCAAGCTAGGAAAAGCAGAGCCAAGATCAAGCCCAAGACAAATGCATCTGAAATGTCACTGCTGCTTCTGAACACTTACCCGCTCATCACTGAATTCTTGACTCCACCACAGCTGCCACAGACAACCTCTGACAGACTTTACACCTCTGTGTAATTCTCTCAAGATTCAATTTCCTGGGTGGGAGCAAGTGATTGACTGTAGTTTAGCTGTGAACCCATTCTCCAACTGTCAGAAGACAGGCAGAATAAGTAGCTTTCCCTTTTCAACTTCTGACTCCTGTCTATATAGATCTTTAACCAAAATAGACAGCAAGATGTTTGGTGCTGAGCCATTAAATTGACAAATGACAATACTATTCACTCTTTTAGTGAACAGTATTTAAACACACACTTCTCACTGACAATTTTTAAGACTGCTTAACCTATCAAAAAATAGTCACTAAGGAGATATATTTTTAAAAAATCATCAGTAATTCCACCTGGCTACAAGTTCAACATAGCTGGTGACATCTGTTTCTCCTATCAGTATTTCTTTGTGATTTTGCCATAATATTCTGAATCTAACACCCTCTATCCCTTGTCAAATAGTTTGGGGGAATTTGAGGGCAAAAAAGATACTAATTAACTTACATACTTATTTAATTAACCCATAAAGAAAGAAAACATATGTAGCTTCAACAGTACTTAGCTGTGCAACTGATGACATTACTGTAGTTGACATTTATGATTTTTCTTCGCCTATATGTACTTGTTATATTTTTCAAGTTCAGCAAGTACTTTTAAGTTCATCAAAGGCAACCTGCAGCTAAGTGACTCAAACTTTTATTCCTGATAGACCTGAGAATGGAAGGTTCTGATTACATAGGACTGAAATGGTTTACCATTAACTTTTAACAGCAGTAGTACAAGGAGATGTTCCATGTTTCAGGGGAATTCTCTGTATGTCGTTCATAATCTTTATTACTCCCATTAGGTGGCAACGACTGTGTTTTCCCTGGGGAGGTAGACTCAATCACACTAGCCAACACTATAATCCCTGTTTTGGCTTGTTTTCTTAGTGATAAGAGGAGCCTAACTTGATCAAGTGAAAATCAGGAGTCCAGTTCAATGGAACTGTTATTGTGTCCCCTGATAAATGCATTCTTCCTTTGGCATTAAAATCTGTAAACCAGTAGAGCCAAGAGTAACAAGGACGGAAAGCAAAAAGTATGCAAGTGATTAATTAGACGGAATTATGACAGGTACCATTTTCAATTCTATCTCTTATTTACCTATCCTATAGTTTACAGCTGTGGGAGAATTAGCACCACATACTGATTGCTGGTTTAGAACATATACTGTATCCAGAAGTACTAGCTAGCACAGTAATTGATCTTTGATGGCTCATTCCACTGTAGGATAGATATGCTAGCTTCTTCAAGATGAAGGGTTATGTGGACCCAGTCATACCACAACATTCTGCCCTGGCCCCAAAAATTTATGTTCTTCTCAAGTGCAAAATGCATTGTCCAGAGTCTCATCTAAATCAGACACACAGGAGACTCAAGGTACAACTCACCTTGGTGAAAATTGTTCTCTAGCTGTGAACCTGTAAAATCAAACAAAGTATGTACTTTCAAAATGCAATCATGAGATAGGCATAGGATAGACACGGCTATTCTGAAAGAGAGAAATAGAAAATAAAAAAGGGTAATATGTCCCAAGTAATTCCACAACTCAACAAGGCAAAAAAAAAAAAATAAAATAAAATAAATTAAATATTGAGGCTTGAGAATAATCTTTGACTCCATGCCCTGCCTTTTGGACACACTGGGACAAGTGTTGGCTTTGCTGGGCACAGCCTATGTAGCAGTTCTTGGGTTGGAGTTGGGTGCCTGTGGCTTTCCAAGGATGGCATTGTATGCTGGTGGCTCTACAGGTCTGGGACTTTGGGGATGGCCCTGCCCCCATGGCTCCACTAAATATTGCCCTAGTGAGGGTTTGTGGAGGTGGCCCCTCCCGTAGCGCTGCTGAGCATTGCCCTCGTGAAGACTTCACAGTGTCCCTGCTACCTTGGATTTACCCTAATACAGGCTTTCTGTAGTGGCTCCATCCCATGGCCCTGCTGGGCATTGCCCTAGTGGGGGTTTTCTGCAGAAGCCCCACTCCTGTGGCAGGTTTTCAGTGAGACCCAAAGCTCTCTGAGGTAGCCTTTAAAATCTAGCTGGGAGTGGCCATTCCTCTACAGTTTTTGTACTTCGTACACTTGCAGAGTTGGCATCATGCAGATGCCACCATGGTTTACCGCTTGTGACTTCTGCAGAGACAGCCTGAGCTACATCTGGGCCCTCTGTAGCCACAGCTGGGGAAGCCAAGGATCACATGCACTGGAATGAAGAAAGACAAGACTTGAGGTGGTTTTGGGCAGCAAGCCTCAAATTCCGGTGGTCTCCCTGAACCCCTTCTTTAAAATATTTCTGCCTTCAAGGACCTGGAACTCTGAATCTGTGATTAGAGTGACAGCCTCAAAGATTTCTGAAATGCTTTGGGAGTCTTTCTTCCACTGTCACGATGAATGTCATCTGGCCTCTTTATATTCATAGTAATCTTCTTATGCAACTTTCACTTTGCCACATCCTTGGTATTGTCTCCCAAGCATGGTTTTTTTTTTTATTTTCTTACATGGTTAAACTTACATTTTGATTATAAATTTTATTTATTTATTTATTTATTTTTGAGACAGAGTCTCAGCCTGTTGCCCAGGCTGGAGTGCAATGGCACAATCTCGGCTCACTGCAACTTCCACTTCCCAGTTTCAAACAATTCCCCTGTCTCAGTCTCCTGAGTAGCTGGGATTGCAGGTGCACACCACCATACCCAGCTAATTTTTTGTGTCTTTAGTAGAGACAGAATTTCACTATGTTGAGCAGGCTGGTCTCGAACTCCTGACCTCGTGATCTACCTGCCTCAGCCTCCCGAAGTGCATGGATTACAGGCATGAGCCAACACGCCTGGCCTGAATTTTATCTTTAAAGCATTTCTGTCTTCCTATATTTTACTCTAAGCTGCCAAGAGAAGCCGTACAGGTCCCTCAACTCCTTGCTTAGAGATTTCTTCCACTAAATATCCTAGTTTATCACTTGCAAGTTCTGCTTTCTACAAAGCACTGGGAAATTGGCACAACCTAACCAAGTTCTTAGGTATTTCCCTACAGCACTCTTCTTCTTCTGAACCCTCAGTGGAATCTCTTTTAACTCTCTGTTCATGGAAATGTAGGCTTTTTCTATCTTTCACTTCTAAATTCTTTCTGATTTTACCCATTACCCAATTCTAAAGCTGCTCCCACAATTTAATGCATTTGTTATAGCAGAATGCTGCTCCTGGTACCAATCTCTGTCTTAGTTTTATTTCAGGTTACTATGACAAATACCACCGCCTTGGTGATTTATAAACAATCAAAAATTATTTCTCATAGTTCTGGAGGCTGAAGAGTCCAAGATAAAGACATAGGCAGATCCGACGTCTGACGAGGACTACTGTCTGCTTTCAAGATGGCACCTTCATCCTGTGTCCTAAAATGACACAAGGACAGAAGAGATAAACTGTGTCCTTACATTGCAGAAGAAATGGAAGGGCCGAGCAGCCCTCTGAAACATCTTTTATAAGGTCACTAATCCTATTCATGAGAGTTCCACGCTTATGACTTAATCACCCCCTAAAGGCTTAACCTCTTAATACTATCTTATCAGTGATGAGGTTTCAACATATGAATTTTGGGAGACACATTTAGAACATAGCATTACCACATATGAGAGATGTTGCAAAAAACATACAGTAAGCCCTTGAAGTATTGATGAAAATGAGCTAAGAGACAAGCAGAACTTATTTTCTGGTCCTGACAGGATGAAGTAAAGAAATCCAGAAGCCAGCAAGGGTTGCTGAAAACACCTCCAATTGTCCTCATTGCCCATTAGCATAAGACTCTCCCACCAGTTCCATGATTGTTTACAAATGCCATGACGATGACCTGCAAGTACCTCCCCTTTCCACGGCAACAACCGGGAAGAGACCATTCTTTTCTAAAGAGTTCTGAATAACCCACCCCTAATTCACATGTAGTTAAAAATGGATCTACATGCAGCTGCCAATAGCCTAGATCCTGCTGACCCTGGGCACATTGCCTAGGAGTTAGCACTGCTCCACAAGGAACAGCTCTGGTTCAATAAAAGATTGTTGTCTAATACCACTGGCTCACCCTTGAATTCTCTCCTGGGTTAAGCCAAGAACTCTCCCAGGCTAAGCACCAATTTCAGGACTCACCTACCTGCTTGCATCATCTGGTGACCACAAAGATAATGAAGACATCAATATGGCAAAGATGTCAATCAGCCAGCAGTGAGATGGCAAGACAGCAGTTGGCTGGACAGTGAGAAATGGTGAGAGGGTACTCAGCTAGATAGCCAGAGATGGTGAGATAACAATTGGCTAGATGGTGAGAGATGGCAGCAATAACAGTAAAGAGCTGCTAACACTGCAGAGCTGTAACACTAACCAAAGGCTCTTTGAAGAGCCATTATCTTTCCTGACAGGCAGTGGGGCCAATTGGATGGGTGAGCAGCCATAGTGCTGCCTCCGGTGAGACCCACCAATCCAGCAGGCTGTTCACAGGACCACATGCTGGTCCCCTCACAGCAGCCAAAACTGCCCAAGCTGGGGGAATCTCCACCTTAACCTGGAAGACCTCCACCTTAACCCAAAGGTGGAGACTGATCAGTGCCATTTTGGCTCCTGTGGACTGATGAGTGTCCCCTCTACCCCCACCAATATCAGGTGAGCCAAGAAATAAGGGCTTTGGCTAGGTAGTCAATTCAAAGTGTCCTGTAGCATGCTTGATCAACTACATCTTTGTCGTCCCTTCGCTTGGTCCTTTCTTCTCCAAAGTCATCACATTTTTTTCTGTCAGTCATTTTATTTCATTTTCTTTTCCACTCTGATATTTACGTTTTAGTTACAGGAATTTTTTTTCTGGCTTTAGCTCCCTGCTAGTTGTATTTAGGTAATTATTTAAGCAAGGCACTAGGTTGTAAGAGATCCCCAATTGTGTTGACTCTGGAATGCCAGAGTCATATTGTGCTGTGCAGCCCGAATCGAGTGTTTGGGCTTCACTCCTGGCTGTGCCCTGGATGTTTCAGGGTTTTCAGCATGGTCAGCCCCTAAATATTACGGGATATGTGTCATTGGTGTGAAGACACTCGTTGACTGATATTCAGGTGTTCCAGGTTCCTTGGCACTGAGCATCACTGGCTGCCCCCAGAGGCTCCAGAGTTTCAGCATTTGCATTCCTTCTAGGATTGTAGGTTAGAGGCCGATCTGAGAGGAATCCCAGGCTTGTCTTTTTCTGATTTCTGCCCTATAGTTTCGCCACTCTGTTTTCACTTTTCCTTTTATACTTTGCCTAGTAAAAATACCTCTTTTGTCATATTTCATTTGCTGGCAAGCACAGTACTCTACTGCCTGCCTATATCACACAATCCAGTTTTGTAACACTTTGCTACCTATACTTACACCTTCTCTGCAGGAGGTTAAAATCTAAAAGAGAAAAATAATGAGAGCCCAGTTGTTTTCCTCTTGCTAGACTTAGAAAAACTTCTGTGTCTGGTAAAGATCCTTGTTACACACAAGGAGAATGGCAAACATCCCAGAGGATTCACCACTAGGGTTTCTTCTGGGAAACTGGAGCAAATTCAAATTCAGCTTAAAGAAAACAAACTCATTTTGTAGTGCAACACCATTAGGGTGCAATACACATTGGGAGACCAAAAAGTTTATTCTAAAAATGGTTCTTCATGTCAAAATACTATTTTACAGTTGGACTTACTTTATTTAAAAAAAGAAAACTGAGGAAGGTACCTTCTGTACAGACTTTTATGGCCTTTTATTGGCTTATGTTACTGCCAGGTACCCAGAAGGAACACCTATGGGATCTCCTTCTAGCTGCTCCCTGTAGAAGGCCTACACCCTCCTCAGAGTCTCCTCAGTCCTTTCATCCTGAAGGGGGGTCCCATTAGTTCTATAATGCAGGATTCCACCCCTAGATCATCAGGCATCCCTCCCTCTTATCCAACTAGCCCCAGCCTATGCCCCTTGTTTCTCGAAGAAGTAGCCCAATCAGTATCACCAGGAGTGGGGCCCCATATCAGCCCCTAAAACTAAATATGTGTCCATTGCAGGAGGTAGCTAATGGAGATACAGGGAACACTCTGAGTATATATGCCATTTTCTATATCTGATTTGGCTTTACGTGAAGAGAAATTTGGCCAGTTTTCAGAGAATCCAGAAAGTTTATAGAAGAGTTTGTTAAGTTGACCATGTTCTTTGATTTAACTTGGCATGAATTGACAGTATTGTCATCTACTTTCTGCGCTCTGGAGGAAAAGTGGAAGACTCTGAGTGCCAACTGTGAATGTGCAGATAGAGTGGCCACATGTAACCAAGTCCATTCCAATTATCACATGAGAAGAGATGCATTTCCAGATCTAGACCCTACTTGAAATAACAAAGGAGGTTCCCAAGATCTTGAACACAAAAATTACATGGTTACTTGTTTAATAGAAGATATAGAGAAGTGTGTGATTAAGCCAGTTAATCATGACAAGGTTAGAGAAGTAACTTAGAGAAAGGATAAAAATCCCATTCTGTTTCAAGGTCATTTGGTTGAGGTACTCAGAAAATATACTAATGCAGACACAGATTCCCTGGAAAGGCAAGCTCTCCTGGGTATGCATTTTATTACTCAATCTGTCCCTGACATTAGGAGAAAGCTATGAAAACCAGTAGTGGACCACAAACTCCTATAAGCCAATCACTAAACTTGGTCTTTTGGGTTTATAGCAATAGAGATAGCAAAAAACTAGGGTAAAAAATATAAAAAATAGTCAGAAAGTGTAATAGTGGCTGCTTTAAGCTCCCTGCCACCTAGGGTTACCCATCCTGAAGAGGTATCACAAGTTCCATGTCTAAGATGCCCAGATGAGAGCCCCCGACTTAACAGCCCTGGGGCCAGAATCAGTGTGCCTACTATAAGAAAGAGGGTCATTGGCAATGAGAATGTCCTAACTATTCTTGATGAGAAATAGAGAAAGCTCCCCATCAATACTAGAGCTAAACTTCTTCCATTTGCCCCCAATTAACTACCTGCTCAAGTGAAAATACTTGGGCATCCTGGAACCTTGACCCAACAGATATTTCCCTATACTGGTAGACAAGCAGCCACCCAAACATTTTTCTTCAGTGTCTTCACTACTGGGTGAGCTCTCTGGCATCTCAGGGACTCTGAGGTCTCCCCTTTAGCAAAATAGTTTACCCCTCCCTTCCTTATTTAATACTACAGGATCCCCTTCTCTGTCTCTGCTTGTCTTCCATAGCTATCACGGCAAACAAAATTTGGCCAGGTAGACAGGTCCCAATTGTGTAAATAATTTGTATGCAGCTGTCTTGTATAGGTAGCTTTATGTGTTTCTGTTTATGTGTATATACGGGTATCGTGATATGTGTTATGTCTAGAATGCTGTCAAATGACTTATACATAAAAGCGTGCACATAAACAAAACAAATAATATTAAATGCTTTTCAGGTTCATGTGACTTGGTTATCTTTGGGTAAATGAGACTAGTGTAAGATTATTAGTTTCATGGGAATGTTGTGTCTTTTACATTTTAACTTTAAGGCTCTTACCTAGGTGAACCACTAATGTTCACAGGCTTCATTATGGTTAACAGAAAACTGGCTTTACATAGTCATTGGTTTTATATGGCATTTTAATTATAAAATAAAAAGCAACCAGTGCATTGAAAGACAGATGTGAAGAAAGCTAAAGGATACAAACATGTATTCTTGGTAAGAGAGCATTTAAAAAGCAATGTTATATGAGGAACAATATGGTATGGTAAATTCTTATCCTAGAATAAAATGACTGGCTATTTAAGGGAGAGGTAGTCTAAGACAAGTCATAAAGTCCAAGCATGTCATAGATAGTCCATATGAATTACGATAATGTTTCCTAAGATGAATTCATAAAAAAAATGTGTGTAATTAAACTAGCTATAATTAACAAGGAATTATTTATAATAGTCTTCCTAAAAATGGTCTTCATATTACAAAAAGATTTTAAGGTATTGATTTCCTTTACAATTCTGTAACCTGTTTCTTTCAAAAAGTTCTCCAATTTATATCTCGGAGGTTCAATGGTTGCTTTGTCTCACTGCTATCAGTTTTTTTTTCCTTTTGATAAAGCCTGAGTGATAACTCTCTCTTGAACTTTTGTCAACACTTGTAACTTTTTCTCCTCTGGTTCTAACTGTTCTTATGGCATGATGATAAAATATTTTATCATAGAGTTCTATAAAAGCAATGTTTTCTCCCAATATAACTTGATATTTTTCATATGTCACCTTATTTTTGGTTTTTGGTTTCAATCTTTTATTTCTTTAAAAAGGTTATAAGGAGTAATGAGTGCCCTCCCACCTCCATTTCAATCTGGCCTAAAATGTTTAATTGGCTATAAGAAACCCAAAATATAGGCCAGGTGTGGTAGCTCACACTTGTAATTCTAGCACTTTGGGAGGCCAAGGAAGGTAGAACATTTTAGGCCAGGAATTTGAGACCAGCTGGGGCAACATGCCAAAGCCCTGTTTCTACTAAAAATACAAAAATTAGCCAGGTACGGTAGTGCATACCTGTGGTCCCAGCTACTCAAGAGGCTGACAGGGAAGGATTGCTTGAGTATAAGAGGTGAAGGTTGCAGTGAGACAAGATTGCACCACTGCACTCTAGCCCAGACAACAGAGCCAAACCTTGTCTTAAAAACAGTACAAAACAAAACAAAACAAAAACCTAAAAACCTAATTTGGGTCATGATGAGAAACAGGGTGATGGACATACTTCACTTGTGTCCCTTTTAGAATTTAGGCCAGGTTCAAAAGGTCTTTCAAAAATACAAAAATATTGCCATTTCCCCCAAAGAAAAACAATATCTCTCCTGTTGAACCAGGAGATTTAGTTCTATTAAAAACTTGGAAAGAAGGATCCCCTGATTATTAATTTCACCTGGTTACATATATATAACCAGGGAACTCACCCCAACTATGTCCAGTCCACTATCAAAAGTATCCTCCCAAGTCTCACCTGTTTTTTACCCTTCCTGGGTCCTTTGATACCTATCTTTTTACAATTATTTTTTGCCCCTTGATTGTTTAACCTCCTTGTGAAGTTTGTATTTTCTAGAGTACAGCAATTCCATGTAAAGACAATTCTAGCACACGACTTCCAACTCATCATGTCTTTTGACTTAGAGAATGAAAACATCCTGCCTTTGGGGCCCTTATATCAGGTATCCAGAGATTTTTACTCATCCAATCAGGCAGGGCCTACGTCCATAAAGTCAGCAGGAAGCAATTACAGAAGATCGGCTCCTACTCTTTTGTAGCTTTCTTAAGATTAAAGAAGAGTATCTAATCTCTGAGGGGGTAATGAGGTAGGAGACTGACTGGACTTATTTCCTAGTCCCAACAGGATAGAGTGAATAAATTGGCAGGATTCAGCCGATGGTGCTGAAGGCAGCCTCTAGTTGTCTTTGCTGCTCATTGGCATAAGACAGTCCCACCAGTGCCATGACAGTTTACAAATGCTATGGTAACAGCCTGCAAGTTACTTCCTCTTTCCAGGGCAATGATCTAGAAGCTACCATCCCTTTTTCTAGATATTTCTGAATAACTCACCCTCTAATTTGCATGTAATTAAAAGTTTCTATAAGTAAGTATACACATAGCTGCCAACTGCCCATACCTTGCTGACTCTGAGCACACTGTGTATGAATTATTCCTTCTCTGCGAAGAGCAGCTCTGGTTCAATAAAGTTTACTATATAACACCGCTCACCCTTGAATTCTTTCCTGAGCAAAGTCAAGAACCCTCCCAGGCTAAGCCCCAATTCCCAATTTTGGGGCACACCTGTCCTGCATCACAACCATAAGATACAGGGAACACAAATAAAGAGAGAGTTAAAAGTTTATTCTTGTGAGAACTGCCTCTTTCATGATTGGGGTCAAATATAAACACAAAATCTACTACTAGGTATCTGCTCCTGCAAGAAGAGGATAAATTTTATGGGGCTCAGAATTGATTGCTGCTAATGAAAAATTTGACACTCAGTGGTAGAGGAAGACAGATAATCTATCTGACCTCCTTGGAGTGCAGTTGTGAACACACAAACAGACTCCATCCTTGCCTTTATAACCACTTAGTTGAACCTATTGGGAAGCTGCTTGGATGGCTAAAGAATGGGGCTGGACCTACATCTATTCCATTTAGATAGTAAATTTCTCTTCTGGAGTGGTTTCCTTTTTGTTAGTTGATTTATTTACTTTGGTTTTGGTCAGTATTCATTGGACCATAGACAGTCCTATATTTTAAGCCTAGTTTGGAAGATTTCTCCATGATCTTCTGGCCAGATAATTAGCCACTGCTAATAAACTGATGTAGCTTATTACTTCAAGTCACCTCTTCCCCAAGGAAATGAATATTGAGATATATTACCAATTTTCTACTCAGTGGGAAGAATATCTCCCCACTCTTCTGCAATATCCTTCCTGAGTGAGGCTAGAACACTCCTTAGACCACTTCTGGTTACACCAATCTTTTGTGCAGCGCCATGGATAAACCAGGCTTGATTTATTTTCCTCCTGAATTAGATATTTACAGTTAATTTTCCAGGTTACTATATATGTAAGCTGAAGGGCAACATACTGCCTACATATAGGACAATGGAAATATGAAAGAACTTATGCAATTTACTTGCAAAATCAGAATATGCATGAGCACAATTATGTAAACACATTTCCAATTGGTAATGGACAGCTGCTAGGAACTCTCAATTGTATGTAAAGTGAACCAGAAAACAGTCAAGACATAATAGGAAACCTACTTAGTAGAATTACCCGATGACTCATAGCCAGGCATCTAGTCAAGAGGTTGGCAAACTTCTGAAAGGGGCCTATAGTAAATATTTGAGGTTTTGTGAACTATACAGTCTAATAGCCTCAACTCAATTTTGCTTTGGTAGTGTGAAAGCAACTATAGACAATAGGTAACTGAATGAGTATCATCATGTTGTAATAAAACTTTATAGACACCACAATTTTAGTTTTATGTAATTTTAAGATATAAAATATTGTTCTACTTTTTATTTAATCCTTTACAAATATGAAAAACATTCTTAGCTCACAGGCTACATAAAAACAGGCCAGATTGTCTTGGGGACTGTAGTTTACCCAAACCTACTCTAGGCTCTGTAACAAGGCCTTAATAAGAAGCCATGAGTTACTTTGAAAACCAGAACAGTTGCTTGCCAAAGGGGTTATAAATATGCTTCAAAACCCTAGGAGACTTTACAGTGATTCAACCTTCAAAGGTTTGCCACAAGCTACATACAGCTTTCTGGTCTGCTGTTGACACACTGAGTGATACTAGATATGCAGGTTCATAAGGGCAAATGTGGATGAGCTGCTTTACTGCAGCTAAGACCTGCTGGAGAGTTATTACCTGCCGAGATCTTCTTAAAGGACGGCAGTATTTTAGGTCTTCCAGTAAATTCGTGGACAAAACACATCAAACTTTGTTATCCTTTGTTTCCAAAATTCAAGAGACCTACCAAATGCTGTGCCTCATTTATAATGGTAAGATACCAACAAAGGCACAAAAGATATCTCTAAAAAGAAAAGAAAATTTGTTTAGCAATTTGATCATCTTAAATCCTATTCATTCTATTATTTCATTAAGTAAAAATATGGCAGTTGGAAGGAAGATACAATTCAAACAGTAAATTTCTCATATCTTAAAAGTATAACTTGATATGTTTTATGTGTGTCAAACCATGTAACTATCACACAGATAGAGATATATAATATTTGTATCTCACTAGAAAGTGTCATTAATCCAGTTTCATCAACATCGATTAGTTTATCTTGAGTTTCATTTAAACGGAAACCTATTTGTCTTCCTTCACCTGACAGTAGGCCTATGATATTATCCATGATGCTGAGTGTAGCAGTTCATTCTTTTTTATTGCTATTATTCCATTCTGTGAATATGAAGTGTTCAGCAAATTAAAAAAAACTGATGAAGAATACATATTCTGGTGACTTAAAGACACCAGACAAACTTAAATAAAGACAAACTCCAAAAGTTAGAAAAAACTTAAGTTAGCTACAGACTTTGCTTCCTAAACACTAAACATAGAAAAGAACACCCATGGAGCTTTTTAGAAAACAAAACAAGCTGGGCACAGTGGCTCACACCTGTAATCCCAGCACTTTGGGATGCCAAAGTGAGTGGATCACCTGAGGTCAGGAGTTTGAGGCCAGCCTGACCAATATGGTGAAACCTCATCTCTACTAAAAATACAGAAATTAGCCAGGCATGGAGGTGGGTGCCTGTAGTCATAGCTACTCGGAGGCTGAGACTGGAGAATTGCTTGAATCTGGGAGGTGGAGCTTTCAGTGAGCCGAGATCACGCCACTGCACTCCAGCCTGGGCGACAACACGAGACTCCATCTCAAACAAACAAACAAACAAACAAAGAAACAAAAGTACACTACACTAAGAACTCTACACTGCAAAAAGCAACAGAAGAAAGGGCCACATATATGCAAATGCCTGGTCACTATCTCTTTAAGTATCAGCTCACACACTATTCACTAAAAATAACATTGGCCAACTAGATGCTGAATTTAAAAACATGAATAAAAATTTGGTTAAAACACAAAAAAGCAAAACAACTAATAGATAACATTGAAATCCATTGAGCAGAGTTAATTATAAACAACTATTGCAAATATGGCATTGGTATATAATATTAATATTAATTATGTGAATCTTAAAACCCAGATTATATCAGCAAAATGCTGGGTAATAGGAGGGAGTTTTGTGGATGAAGAATAAAGAAAGCTAAGATAAAAGTGAATTCCTCAACTCACATATGAAAAGTAATTCATGTTATTTAAAACTGAATATAGATAATCTGACTACAATAAGCTTAATTAAAATGCTGTTAAAAACAAAAGTGGACCAATAATAGGATTTAAAACAGCGTTTATACTTTGCACAGGCTCTGGGTTTGGGAAGCTTTCTTTGCTACTACATATAGGTCTACTTTATTTTTCTCAATCCCTGAAGAGTATTCCCTAATAAAGATATTTTACAATTAATTTAAACAGCTTCTTTTGAATGACATGTGGATTGTTTCTAATGTTGGCTATTACAAATGATGCTTTAAAAACGGGTGTGAAAATATTTCTTAAAATATATGTATTTTAAATTATGATACATAACGACTATTTAACTTTTAAACAGAATTCACTCATTTACATTTATGAACATTCTGGGTATAATATCCAGAGTGAATTAAATCACTACCTCAAAGAGATATCTGCACTCTGATGTTCACTGCAACATTATTCACAATAGCCAAAATACAGAAACAACCTGCCAATGAATTAATGGATAAATAAAATAGATAAGGAATATATATACATACCCATACACACACAAGCACACACACACACATATACAATGGAACATTATTCATCCTAAACAGAAAGGAAATTCTGCTATTTACAACAAGAAGAATGAAACTGGAGGACCTTCTGCTTAGAGAAATAAGTCAGACATAGAAAGACATATACTGCATGATCTGACTTGTACGTGGAATATAAAAAAGTAGAACTCATGAAAACAGAGTAGAAGGGTGGTTACCGAAGTTGTGGAGTGGCAGAAATGGAGAGATATTGGTGACACGATGCAAACTTTCAATCATAAGGACTAAGTTCTGGAGACCTGATGTGCAGTAGGATGACTACAGTTAATAATCATGTATTGTATGCTTGAAATTTGCTAACAGAGTAGATATTCAGTATTCTTACAACACACACAGACACAGGTATGTCAGGTGATGGATATATTAATTAGTTTGATTGTGGTAATCATTTTTATAATATATACATATATCAAAATAGTGTATTTCCAGTTTTTCACTTTTCTTTTAATTTTTATTATCATATATTTTACTATACAAAATATTTTTAAGTAACATGATGTCAGTCCAGCCTGACCAACATGGAGAAACCCCGTCTCCACTAAAAGTACAAAATTAGCTGGGCATGGTGGTGCACGCCTATAATCCTAGCTACTTGGGAGGCTGAGGCAGGAGAATCATTGGAATCTGGGAGGTAGAGTTTGTGGTGAGCTGAGATCTCACCATTGCCCTCCAATCTGGGCAATAAGAGCAAAATTCTGCCAAAAAAAAAAAATTCTGGACAGAATTCCACATAGAAAGGCCTTTTTCATCCCCAAAATATAATAATAACATAATATATTTTCTTTTTGTAATTCCAAGGGATCTGTTTTTTGACATATAGTTCTTTGGTCCTTCTGACATTATTTAATGTGTAAGAGGAAGTAAGGATATATTTTTATAGTTTTCCAAATCATAGCAAATATCCAGAAATAACTTATAAAACAGGTCATCCTTTCACCACAAATTTGAAATGGTACCTTTATCTAACGTAATTGAATACATACGTATATATGCAAGTACATTCTCTTTATATATGTGTGTTTACAATATCATATATATACACACACACACACATACATGTGTGTGTGTGTATGTGTTACCTATTTCAATTCCATAGTGTTTTAAGTAATCTAATTTTGGCATACTGAAAATACTGATGAGAAAAATTCTTATGTTTTTCTTTCAAAATTTCCTTTGCATTTATAGTACATTACTTTTCCAGATAATCTTTAGAATCAGCTTATCAAACTTTATTAGAAACTTATTTTATGTTAATTGAGACAATATTGGGGCTTGTAGAATACATTCAAGAAGAAAGACTCATCTAACATATTTGAGTATTTTCATTCAAGGACAGACTATGTTTTTGCCTTTATTATTCTTTGCTCTCCTAAAGTAAAGATTTATAAGTAGTTTATAATCTTTTTTATTTTATGTTAGGTTTATCTCTAGTTTTTTATGGTTTTTGCTATTATTATGGCTATAATTGTCTTTGATATTTTTAATTGAATGTTACTGTGTTAAAGGAAAACCATTAATTTTTGTATACTGATTTGTGTCCTGTGAAGTTCACAAATGAGATTACTAGTTCTAATAGTTTTATTTGATTGCTTTGACCTTTAGGTATAGAAAATCACATTGCTTGCACCTTACTGCAAGTTCACAAATCCTTTCCATTACTTATACTTTGTAAATTTTTTAATCTGTACTTCAATTAGGTAGTCCAGTGCAGTCAATATTGAATAAATGGTGCTAGGTATAGCAGGCCAGTTTTATTTTCATTATGAATTCTTATAGTATTATCAAAGACATTCTCTATCAAGTGAGGCAGTTTTTCCTATTTTCAGTTTGTCAAGAATACCATTTTTAGTTTTATTATAAATTTGCATTGAGTATTATCAAATGACTTCTTTCATACAGTGTGATTATCATGTATTTTCTCCTTTCACATTATCAAGTAGAGAATCACATCAACAGTTGTCCTAATTCATATCATCCTGAACAAATCATGGCACAATAAATATGCAATTTTTTATAACAGTTTGGAATCTTTGAATTTATATTTTTGAATAAAATTTGTCCATAGTTTTTATTTTTCTATATGTGATTAATTTGCATTTTTGGAAAAATGATTTTGCCAGGTTCATGGACTGAATAAGAAAAGTTCATTGAAAACTAGATTCATGTATTCTTTGCTGATTAATAAATTAAGTAACTTAGAAGTTACCTGTTAATAAATAGGTTACTAAAACTTGCCAGCGAAATAATTAGAGCTAAATTTCTATTTTTGTGTCAAGTATTTGCCTAAATTCACTTTCTAAATTGTTACTGAACTATTTAAATTTTCTACCTATTCTTAAATCAAATTTTATAATGTATATTTTTAATGTCAGTCTTACATGTTGTTATAATTTTTAATATTATTTTCACGCACTTGCATAAAATGTCACAGATTTCGAAAATACATTATGTTCCTGTAATTATACTCATTATTTCATACTAATAATTTTCATTCTATTCCTCTTTTTCCCCTTTAATCAGACTTACAAAAGAGTTGTCTATTTTATGAATCTTTGCAAATAAGCAGCCCTTGATTTTTATTTATAAGCCTATTTTTATATGGAATTGTAATTGGAAGATTGAAAAAGTCGATATTGCACTGGAAATTATAAAATTAAAATTAATGTTCAATTCTATGTGTTTCCCAACCTCCCTCCTCCCCCCAATATAAACTTATCTCTGGATTGTGTTCCTATTCTGAAATTTTCTAAACTTAAATATTTGTTTAAAATTTAAAAAAAACATTTTAAAAAATTAATGGATTCATACAATATATTTTGTATTGTGACTAAGTATTTGTTTAATTTAACACAATATCTTTGGTCCAGTTATAGCAACATAGCAAACAATTAGAATGTGCACTGTATCTTCTATTATAAATGTATAGAAAACTGCATAAACAGATTAAAAATAAAATAAGTGTGAGCAACCCCACAAAATACCCATTTGAGCATGTAAGGAGAAATAAAAGCACCCAAGATCTAAAATAAAATGAAATTTAAAGCCAGACTGTTAAATTCAACGTATGATACCACAATAGACAGGAGTTGGGGGTACTGAGCGTCAGTGTTTTGACTGCTTTTCCCCTCCTGGGGTGTATGTCCCAGAGGTTGGCCTTCAATTTTAATGCCTACACGGAAATAGATGATATAGCCTTGGCCCCATAGAAGCGTACAAACGGCACTGAAATGACTTGATAAACTCAACTCTATGGAGACACTGACCATCATTAATTAGGAAGGTCTAGGAAAAAACTCCACAAACTAAAGAAGAAAAACAACCTACTCCAGTAACAATAAACTTCAGAAACTAAAGAGAAACAAATTGTATAGGCAACAAAAGAAGAAAACTAATTTATACATAAAAAGTAATTATAATACTATCTTATACAATCAAAATGTGTAAGGAATTAAAAATTCTAAGAACAATAAAGCAAAATACACAAAGCAGGTAGAAGGATAAGGTGCTCTAAAGTCATAGGGCTGTCTAGTAAGTGGTTACAGCTATCTATATTTGACTGTCATAAGTCGAGTTTTATAATCTGTAGAATATTCAAAAATGAAATGTTAAAGCAAAAATACTAAGATTCTAATAGAGAAGACATAGTAAATGATTAAAATTTATACATACAAATGAATGGAGAGAAAAAAGCATAAAAGAAATGGAATATGTATCTATAATCTATCTAAACCAATAGTAAAACAATGTAATGCAAAAATTCATTAATTATATTAATTGTGATTAGACTAAATATCTGAGTGAAAGATTATCACACTGCATAAAGTATTTATATCATTCCATTCTCTTTCCAGATATTTACCATTTTTGTTGTCTGGTAATTGGATAATTTTTGCTTTCCAGTGTTACACATATTTTGAAACGTTGCTTTCTAGTATTTCATGACATTTAGGATGCAACAGAGTTAAATCTATTTACAGTTTTTTCTACTGTTAACTTCCTGAACTCTCCTGGAAACATGAGAATGAAATTTTCGTTGTCTAAATAAAGACAGACAAAACCCAAATCTTCTCATCTTTCCAAAAAACACAATAGAAAGAAGAAACTTGGGTTCTATTTAGAAAAGCAAATAAGGGAAGAAAAAACAAAATGCACTTTCAACTTGATGTCTAGGGATGTGGACAAGTAGATACTTTAAAAGAGATTTAGATTGTGCTTATAATCCCCAATCAAGATAGCCTTGCTCTGCACAGTAATGCATTGATGAAAACCAAAGAAAATATATGGATCATTTTCATTTGTGTAAATAATAGCTTTGACATTCTTTTGTCCAAATAGAATATAGTACTTAAAATATTTTCAAAATTGAATTAATCCAAATAAATAAAGGAAGAGCACTGCGAACCATGAATTACTTGACTTCCAACATCCCTTGGAAAGACAACTGGAAAGTATACCAGAAAACTCAACAGTCTTTTTTGTTTAATTGACAAGTAAAATTGTATAAATATATAGTGTACGACATAATATTTTGATATATGTATACACTGTGGAATGGCTGGCTAAAGCAAGCTATTTAAGGTATGTATTACCTCACAAACAACATTATTTTGTGGTGAGAACAATTTTCAAATATATGATATATTGTAATTAACTGTAGTCACCATGTACAATAGATATCTTAAACTTATTCTTCCCATCTAACTAAAAGGTTATGTCCTTTGAACAACATCTTCCGAATCTCTGACTCCTCTGTCTCTGATAATCACCACTTTACTCTCTATTTTGATCAGTCTAACGTTTTCACTCCACATATAAGGGATACCATACTATATTTGTATTTCTGAGCCTGGCTTATTTTATATAACATAACATAACATAACATAACATAACATAACATAACATAACATAACATAACATAACATAACGTCCTTCAGGTTCATTCATGTTGTCATGAATGACAGGAATTCTTTTTTTTTTTTTTAAGGCTAAATAGTATTCCATTGCATATGTAAATATATATATGTAAATATATATTTTATATATATAATGTTATATATAATAACATTTTCTTCATGCATTTATCCATTGATGAATACTTAAGTTGATTACATGTTTATATATATTTATATATAATGTTATATATATACACATAACATTTTCTTTATGCATTCATCCACTGATGAACACTTAAGTTGATTTCATATTTTGGCTATTTGGCTATTATAAATAATACTACAAACTACAATTAACATGAGAGTGTGGCTATCTCTTTGACATATTTATTTCATATTCTTTGGATAGTGAGATTTCTGGATCATAGGGCACTACTATTTTTAATTTTTAAGAAACTTCCATACTGGTTTCCATATCGTTCTAATTTACATTTCCACCAACCATGTACAAAGGTTGCTCTTTCTCCACAGCTTTGCCAATACTTGTTATATTTTGTCTTTTTATAAAAACTATTTTAACAATGATGTGATGTTTCTTTGTGGTTATAATTTGCATTTCTATGATTGGTGATGTTGAGGAACTTTCATGTAACTGTTGGCCATCTTTATGTCTTTATTTGAGAGATGTCTAGTCCGGTCCTTTATTTGTTTTTTCACTATTTAGTTGTTTGAATTTCTTATATATTTTGGATATAAGGCCCCTATCAAATGTATGATTTGCAAATACATTCACATATTTAGTAGGTTGTCTGTCCACTTTGCTGATTGTTTCCTTTGCTCTGCTGAAGCTTTTTAGTTTAATCCCATTTGTATATTTTGCTTTTATTGCCTCTGCTTGTGGTGTCATAGTACAAAAAATATTTGCTCAGACTAATGTCATGGAAATTTTCCCTTATGTTTTCTTCTAGTAGTTTTAGTTTCAGGTCTTATGTTTAAGTGTGTAATTCATTGTGCATTGACTTTTGTATATAGTGTGAGAAGGATTAATTTACTCTTTTGCCATGTGGATATCCAATCTTCACAGCACTATTTATTGAAGACATTGACCTTTCCCCGTTGTGTACTCTTGGCATCATTGGCCATATATGACAGGATTTCTTTCTGAGCTCTCTATTGTGTTCCACTGATCCATATGTCTGTATTTATTTCACTACCATACTGTTTTAATAACTATAACTTTGTAGTATTTAATAGATTTTCCAATCAGGTAGTCTGATGCCTTTACTTCGTTCATTTTCCTCAAGATTACTTTGGCTATTCAAGGTCCTTGGTGGTTCCATATAGATTTTGGGATTGTTTTTTCTATTTCACAAAATCTTAACTGGAATTTTGATTGCATGGAATCTGTAGATCACTGTGGGTGTTGTGGACATTTTAACAATATTAAGCCTTCCAATCCATGAACATGGATATATTTCCATTATTTGTGTCTTCTTCAATCTCTTTTTCAATGTTTAAAATGTTTAGAGTATGGATTCTTCACCTTCTTGGTTAAATTTATTCCTAAGCACTTTATTTTCCTTTGTAATCATTGTAAATAATTTTCTTGATTGTAAATGTTTTCTTTATTTATTTTTTTGGCTGGTTCATAGCTAGTGTGTAGGAATGCTATTAATTTTTGTATATTAATTTCTATTTTGCAACTTTACTAAATTTGATTATTGTAAAAATTTTGGGGTAGAGTCTGTGAGGTTGTCTATATATAAAATCACTTCTGCAAACAAACACAATTTAACGTTTTTTGTGATCTGAATGCCTTTTATTTCTTTCTCTTGCCTAAATGCTCTGGTTAGGACATTCAATACTACGTTGAATTGAAATGGTGAGAGTGGGAATCCTTATCCTTTTCCTGATTTTAGTGGAAAAGCTTTCAACTTTTCATTATTTAATATGATGTTAGCTCTGGGCTTGTCACGCATTGTCTTTGTTGTGTTGAGGTACATTCCTTCTATACCTAATTTCTTTGGAGTTTTTATCATAAAAAGATGCTGAATTTTGTTGCATGCCTCTCCTACATCTATGGAGATGATCTTTTTATTGTTATTCATTCTGATAATGTGACATATGTTAATTAATAAATCACATTTACTGATTAGCATATGTTGAACTATCCTTGCATCCCAAGGATAAATACCACTTCATCATGACGAATGGTACTTTTAATGTGTTGCTGAATTTCGTGTGTTATAATTTTGTTTAGGATTTTCTCATATATGTTCATCAAAGATCATATGCTGTACTGGCCTTTAGTTTATTTTGTAGTACCCTTGTCTGGCTTGGGTACAAAGGCAATGCTGGCCTCAATATGACTTTGAAAGTTTTTGGATGAGTTCAATTTTTTGGATGAGTTTGAGAATTGGTATTTGTTCTTCTTTAAATGTTTGGTAGAATTCAGCATTGATGCTAACCCTGGTACTGAGTTATTTGATGGGAGATTTTTAGTACTAATCCAATGAATATTGGTCTATTCAAATTTTTAATTTTTTCATAATTCAGTTTTAGTAAATTTTATCTGTCTACAAATTTATCTATTTATTCTTTTTATGCAGTTTGCTGGCATATAATTACTCTTTATATGATCATTTCTGTTTCTGTGGTATCATTTAAAATGTCTCCTCTTTCATTTTTGCATTTCTGATTTTATTTACTTGAGTTTTCTCTCTTCATTTTTTTTAGTTAGTATAGCTAACGTTTTGTTGATTTTATTTCTCTTTTTAAAAACTAACTCTTGGTGTAATTGATCATTTTTAGTTTTTCTATTCTCTAATTTATTTATTTATGTTTTTATCTTCATTATTTACTTCCTTCTACTAAGTTTGGGCTTGGTTTGTTCTTTTGCTTTTCTAATTTCTTGAGGTATAAAGTTAGATTGTTTATTTGGGATCTTTCTTCTTTTTTAATGTAGGCATTTGTTGCTATAAACTTCCCTTTCAAAATTTCTTTGCTGCATCCCGTAGTTTTGATATGTTGTTTTTCTGTTGTCATTTGTCTTAATGTATGTTTTTGAGTTTTCCTTTTAATTTCTCCTTTAACCCATTTTTTGGGGGGAGGGGCGGAAGTATGTTGCCAAATTTTCATGTATTTGTGAATTTTTTGAAGTTCTCCCTGTTGTTGATTTCTAGTGTGATACCATTATGGTTGAAATGTTACCTGATATAATTTAAATCTTATGAAATTCATTAAGATGAGTTTTGTGGACTAATAAATAATCTATCTTGGAGAATGTTCTGTGTGCACTGGACAAGAATGTGTATACTGTTGCTGTTGAGTAAAATGTTTTGTATAAGTCTTATGTCCACTTGGTCAAAAGCGTAGCTCAAGCCCAATGCTTCCTTCTTGATTTTGTGTCTGAGCAATCTGTTTATTGATGAAAGTGGAATACCAAAATCCCCTCATATTATTATATTACAATCTGTTAATACTTGCTTTATATATTTTGGTGCTTTGAAGTTGGGTGCTATATATTTTTAATTGTTATATTTTCATGACGAATTGGTTTCTTTTTTTTTTTTTTTTTAATTTATTTATTTATTTATTTATTTATTTATTTTTAATTTATTTATTATTATTAAACTTCAAGTTGTAGGGTACATGTGCACAACGTGCAGGTTTGCTACATATGTATACTTGTGCCATGTTGGTGTGCTGCACCCATCAACTCGTCATTTACATCAGGTATAACTCCCAATGCAATCCCTCCCCCCTCCCCACTCCCCATGATAGACCCCGGTGTGTGATGTTCCCCTTCCCGAGTCCAAGTGATCTCATTGTTCAGTTCCCACCTACGAGTGAGAACATGCGGTGTTTGGTTTTCTGTTCTTGTGATAGTTTGCTAAGAATGATGGTTTCCAGCTGCATCCATGTCCCTACAAAGGACACAAACTCATCCTTTTTTATGGCTGCATAGTATTCCATGGTGTATATGTGCCACATTTTCTTAATCCAATCTGTCACTGATGGACATTTGGGTTGATTCCAAGTCTTTGCTATTGTGAATAGTGCTGCAATAAACATACGTGTGCATGTGTCCTTATAGCAGCATAATTTATAATCCTTTGGGTATATACCCAGTAATGGGATGGCTGGGTCATATGGTACATCTAGTTCTAGATCCTTGAGGAATCGCCATACTGTTTTCCATAATGGTTGAACTAGTTTACAATCCCACCAACAGTGTAAAAGTGTTCCTATTTCTCCACATCCTCTCCAGCACCTGTTGTTTCCTGACTTTTGAATGATCGCCATTCTAACTGGTGTGAGATGGTATCTTATTGTGGTTTTGATTTGCATTTCTCTGATGGCCAGTGATGATGAGCATTTTTTCATGTGTCTGTTGGCTGTATGAATGTCTTCTTTTGAGAAATGTCTGTTCATGTCCTTTGCCCACTTTTGGATGGGGTTGTTTGTTTTTTTCTTGTAAATTTGTTTGAGTTCTTTGTAGGTTCTGGATATTAGCCCTTTGTCAGATGAGTAGATTGCAAAAATTTTCTCCCATTCTGTAGGTTGCCTGCTCACTCTGATGGTAGTTTCTTTTGCTGTGCAGAAGCTCTTTAGTTTGATGAGATCCCATTTGTCAATTTTGGCTTTTGCTGCCGTTGCTTTTGGTGTTTTAGACATGAAGTCTTTGCCCATGCCTATGTCCTGAATGGTACTACCTAGGTTTTCCTCTAGGATTTTTATGGTATTAGGTCTAACATTTAAGTCTCTAATCCATCTTGAATTAATTTTCGTATAAGGAGTAAGGAAAGGATCCAGTTTCAGCTTTCTACTTATGGCTAGCCAGTTTTCCCAGCACCATTTATTAAATAGGGAATCCTTTCCCCATTTCTTGTTTCTCTCAGGTTTGTCAAAGATCAGATGGCTGTAGATGTGTGGTATTATTTCTGAGGACTCTGTTCTGTTCCATTGGTCTATATCTCTGTTTTGGTACCAGTACCATGCTGTTTTGGTTACTGTAGCCTTGTAGTATAGTTTGAAGTCAGGTAGCGTGATGCCTCCAGCTTTGTTCTTTTGACTTAGGATTGTCTTGGAGATGCGGGCTCTTTTTTGGTTCCATATGAACTTTAAAGCAGTTTTTTCCAATTCTGTGAAGAAGCTCATTGGTAGCTTGATGGGGATGGCATTGAATCTATAAATTACCTTGGGCAGTATGGCCATTTTCACGATATTGCTTCTTCCTATCCATGAGCATGGTATGTTCTTCCATTTGTTTGTGTCCTCTTTGATTTCACTGAGCAGTGGTTTGTAGTTCTCCTTGAAGAGGTCCTTTACATCCCTTGTAAGTTGGATTCCTAGGTATTTTATTCTCTTTGAAGCAATTGTGAATGGAAGTTCATTCCTGATTTGGCTCTCTGTTTGACTGTCACTGGTGTATAAGAAGGCTTGTGATTTTTGCACATTAATTTTGTATCCTGAGACTTTGCTGAAGTTGCTGATCAGCTTAAGGAGATTTTGGGCTGAGACAATGGGGTTTTCTAAATATACAATCATGTCGTCTGCAAACAGGGACAATTTGACTTCTTCTTTTCCTAACTGAATACCCTTGATTTCTTTCTCTTGCCTGATTGCCCTAGCCAGAACTTCCAACACTATGTTGAATAGGAGTGGTGAGAGAGGGCATCCCTGTCTTGTGCCAGTTTTCAAAGGGAATTTTTCCAGTTTTTGCCCATTCAGTATGATATTGGCTGTGGGTTTGTCATAAATAGCTCTTATTATTTTGAGGTACGTTCCATCAATACCGAATTTATTGAGCGTTTTTAGCATGAAGGGCTGTTGAATTTTGTCAAAAGCCTTTTCTGCATCTATTGAGATAATGATGTGGTTCTTGTCTTTGGTTCTGTTTATATGCTGGATTATGTTTATTGATTTGCGAATGTTGAACCAGCCTTGCATCCCAGGGATGAAGCCCACTTGATCATGGTGGATAAGCTTTTTGATGTGCTGCTGAATCCGGTTTGCCAGTATTTTATTGAGGATTTTTGCATCGATGTTCATCAGGGATATTGGTCTAAAATTCTCTTTTTTTGTTGTGTCTCTGCCAGGCTTTGGTATCAGGATGATGTTGGCCTCATAAAATGAGTTAGGGAGGATTCCCTCTTTTTCTATTGATTGGAATAGTTTCAGAAGGAATGGTACCAGCTCCTCCTTGTACCTCTGGTAGAATTCAGCTGTGAATCCATCTGGTCCTGGACTTTTTTTGGTTGGTAGGCTATTAATTATTGCCTCAATTTCAGAGCCTACTATTGGTCTATTCAGGGATTCAACTTCTTCCTGGTTTAGTCTTGGAAGAGTGTAAGTGTCCAGGAAATTATCCATTTCTTCTAGATTTTCCAGTTTATTTGCGTAGAGGTGTTTATAGTATTCTCTGATGGTAGTTTGTATTTCTGTGGGGTCGGTGGTGATATCCCCTTTATCATTTTTAATTGCATCGATTTGATTCTTCTCTCTTTTCTTCTTTATTAGTCTTGCTAGTGGTCTGTCAATTTTGTTGATCTTTTCAAAAAACCAACTCCTGGATTCATTGATTTTTTGGAGGGTTTTTTGTGTCTCTATCTCCTTCAGTTCTGCTCTGATCTTAGTTATTTCTTGCCTTCTGCTAGCTTTCGAATGTGTTTGCTCTTGCTTCTCTAGTTCTTTTAATTGCGATGTTAGAGTGTCAATTTTAGATCTTTCCTGCTTTCTCTTGTGGGCATTTAGTGCTATAAATTTCCCCCTTACACTGCTTTAAATGTGTCCCAGAGATTCTGGTATGTTGTATCTTTGTTCTCATTGGTTTCAAAGAACATCTTTATTTCTGCCTTCATTTCGTTATGTACCCAGTAGTCATTCAGGAGCAGGTTGTTCAGTTTCCATGTAGTTGAGTGGTTTTGATTGAGTTTCTTAGTCCTGAGTTCTAATTTGATTGCACTGTGGTCTGAGAGACAGTTTGTTATAATTTCTGTTCTTGTACATTTGCTGAGGAGTGCTTTACTTCCAATTACGTGGTCAATTTTGGAGTAAGTACGATGTGGTGCTGAGAAGAATGTATATTCTGTTGATTTGGGGTGGAGAGTTCTATAGATGTCTATTAGGTCTGCTTGCTGCAGAGATGAGTTCAATTCCTGGATATCCTTGTTAACTTTCTGTCTCGTTGATCTGTCTAATGTTGACAGTGGAGTGTTGAAGTCTCCCATTATTATTGTATGGGAGTCTAAGTCTCTTTGTAAGTCTCTAAGGACTTGCTTTATGAATCTGGGTGCTCCTGTATTGGGTGCATATATATTTAGGATAGTTAGCTCTTCCTGTTGAATTGATCCCTTTACCATTATGTAATGGCCTTCTTTGTCTCTTTTGATCTTTGATGGTTTAAAGTCTGTTTTATCAGAGACTAGTATTGCAACCCCCGCTTTTTTGTGTTCTCCATTTGCTTGGTAGATCTTCCTCCATCCCTTTATTTTGAGCCTATGTATGTCTCTGCGTGTGAGATGGGTCTCCTGAATACAGCAGACTGATGGGTCTTGACTCTTTATCCAGTTTGCCAGTCTGTGTCTTTTAATTGGAGCATTTAGTCCATTTACATTTAAGGTTAAGATTGTTATGTGTGAACTTGATCCTGCCATTATGATATTAACTGGTTATTTTGCTCGTTAGTTGATGCAGTTTCTTCCTAGCCTTGATGGTCTTTACATTTTGGCATGTTTTTGCAATGGCTGGTACCGGTTGTTCCTTTCCATGTTTAGTGCTTCCTTCAGGGTCTCTTGTAAGGCAGGCCTAGTGGTGACAAAATCTCTAAGCATTTGCTTATCTGTAAAGGATTTTATTTCTCCTTCACTTATGAAACTTAGTTTGGCTGGATATAAAATTCTGGGTTTAAAATTCTTTTCTTTAAGAATGTTGAATATTGGCCCCCACTCTCTTCTGGCTTGAAGAGTTTCTGCCGAGAGATCTGCTGTTAGTCTGATGGGCTTCCCTTTGTGGGTAACCCGACCTTTCTCTCTGGCTGCCCTTAAGATTTTTTCCTTCATTTCAACTTTGGTGAATCTGGCAATTATGTGTCTTGGAGTTGCTCTTCTCGAGGAGTATCTTTGTGGCGTTCTCTGTATTTCCTGGATTTGAATGTTGGCCTGCCCTACTAGGTTGGGGAAGTTCTCCTGGATGATATCCTGAAGAGTGTTTTCCAACTTAGTTCCATTTTCCCCCTCACTTTCAGGCACCCCAATCAGACGTAGATTTGGTCTTTTTACATAATCCCATACTTCTTGCAGGCTTTGTTCATTTCTTTTTCTTCTTTTTTCTTTTGGTTTCTCTTCTCGCTTCATTTCATTCATTTGATCCTCCATCGCTGACATTCTTTCTTCCAGTTGATCGAGACGGTTACTGAAGCTTGTGCATTTGTCATGTATTTCTCGTGCCATGGTTTTCGTCTCTTTCATTTCGTTTGTGAGCTTCTCTGCATTAATTACTCTAGCCATCAATTCTTCCACTTTTTTTTCAAGATTTTTAGTTTCTTTGCGCTGGGTACGTAATTCCTCCTTTAGCTCTGAGAAATTTGATGGACTGAAGCCTTCTTCTCTCATCTCGTCAAAGTCATTCTCCGTCCAGCTTTGATCCGTTGCTGGCGATGAGCTGCGCTCCTTTGCCGGGGGAGATGCGCTCTTATTTTTTGAATTTCCAGCTTTTCTGCCCTGCTTTTTCCCCATCTTTGTGGTTTTATCTGCCTCTGGTCTTTGATGATGGTGATGTACTGATGGGGTTTTGGTGTAGGTGTCCTTCCTGTTTGATAGCTTTCCTTCTAACAGTCAGGATCCTCAGCTGTAGGTTGTAGCTGTAGGAGATTGCTTGAGGTCCACTCCAGACCCTGTTTGCCTGGGTATCAGCAGCAGAGGCTGCAGAAGATAGAATATTTCTGAACAGCGAGTGTACCTGTCTGATTTTTGCTTTGGAATCTTCCTCTCAGGGGTGTACTCCACCCTGTGAGGTGTGGGGTGTCAGACTGCCCCTAGTGGGGGATGTCTCCCAGTTAGGCTACTCAGGGGTCAGGGACCCACTTGAGCAGGGAGTCTGTCCCTTCTCAGATCTCAACCTCCGTGTTGGGAGATCCACTGCTCTCTTCAAAGCTGTCAGACAGAGTCGTTTGCGTCTGCAGAGCTGCTGCGTTTGTTATTATTTACTGTGCCCTGTCCCCAGAGGTGGAGTCTACAGAGACAGGCAGGTTTCCTTGAGCTGCTGTGAGCTCCACCCAGTTCCAGCTTCCCAGCAGCTTTGTTTACCTACTTAAGCCTCAGCAATGGCGGGCGCCCCTCCCCCAGCCTCGCTGCTGCCTTGCCGGTAGATCACAGACTGCTGTGCTAGCAATGAGGGAGGCTCCGTGGGTGTGGGACACTCCCGGCCAGGTGTGGGATATGATCTCCTGGTGTGCCTGTCTGCTTAAAGCGCAGTATTGGGGTGGGAGTTACCCGATTTTCCAGGTGTTGTGTGTCTCAGTTCCCCTGGCTAGGAAAAGGGATTCCCTTCCCCCTTGCGCTTTCCAGGTGAGGCAATGCCTCGCCCTGCTTCAGCTCTCGCTGGTCGGGCTGCAGCAGCTGACCAGCACCGATCGTCTGGCACTCCCCAGTGAGATGAACCCAGTACCTCAGTTGAAAATGCAGAAATCGCCGGTCTTCTGTGTCGCTCGCGCTGGGAGTTGGAGACTGGAGCTGTTCCTATTCGGCCATCTGGTTTCTTTAACATTATATGATGATCAACTTTGTCTTGTCCTACAGTTTCTCACTTAAAGTTTATTTTATCTGATATTAAGTAGAGCTATCTGCTGTAGTTTGAATGTTTTCCAAAGTTGATATGCTGGAAACTTGACGTCCAATTCAACAGTGTTGAGAGATGGGACCTTTAAGAGTGATGAGTACATAAGGGCTCAGCATTCATAAATAGATTAATATTGTCATCTCAAATTGGGTTCATCAAAATTGAGATCCAAAAATAAGCACAAAGGATCAATGAAACCAACAGCTAGTTTGCTAAAGGGATAAACAAGGTTGATATACAGCTAACCAGATTAACAAAGAAAAAGGAGAGAAGACCCAAATAATTGCAATCAGAAATGACAAAGGTGACATAACAACTGATCCCACAGAAATACAAAAAATGCTCAGAAATCATTATAAGCACCACTATGCACGCAAACCAAAAAATGTAAAGGAAACAGATAAATTCCTAGAAACCCACAACCTCCCAAGTCTAAAATAGAAAGAAATCAAAACCTTGAATGGCATATTGAGTTCCAAAATCAAATCAGTAATAAAAAACCTACCAACCAAAAAGGGCCTGAAAAAGATTTATTTACAACCAAATACTACCAGACACACAAGGAAGAGCTGGTACCAATCCCACTGATACTATTCCAAACCATTTGAGAAAGGGGAATTTCTCACTAACTCATTCTATGAAGCAAGCATCACTCTAATACCAAAATGTGACAAACACACAAGAAAACTACAGGACAATATCCCTAATGAGCACAGATGCAAAAATCCTCAAAATATCAGCAAACAAAATCCAGCAGCACATCAAAAAGTTAGTTCACCACGATCAAGAAGGTTTTATTTCTGTGATATATGGCTGGCTCAACATACGCAAATCAATACATCTGATTCATCACAGAAACGGAATTAAAAACAAAAACCATACAATCATCTCAATAGATGCAGAAAAAGCTTTTGAAAAAATCCTAAATCTTCATGATAAAAATCATCAACAAACATGAGAAAATAGATCAAAGGAACATACTTCAAAATAGTAAGAGCCATCTATGACAAACTCACAGCCAGTATCATACTGAATAGGCAAAATCTGGAAGCAGTTCACTTAAGAACTGGAATAAGACAAGGACTCCTGCTCTCACCACTCCTATTCAACATAGTACTATAAGTTCTACTCAGAGCAATCGGGTAAGAAAAAGAAATAAAAGGAATGAAAATAGGAAAATAAATAAAGTTATATGTCTACACTGATGATATTAATGACTCCACCAAAAGCTCCTATAGCTGATAAATGAATTTGGTATGAAGTTCCATGATACAAAGCCAATGTACAAAAATTAGTAGCACTTGTATACACCAATAACATTCAAGCTGACAGCCAAATCAAGAATACAATCTCATTTATGAAAGGCAGAAAAAAAGAAATAAAACACCTAGGAATATGTCTAACCAAGGAGGTGAAAGATCTCTCTAAGGAAAACTACAAAATACCGATGAAAGAAATTACAGATGATAAAAATAAATGAAAAAATATTCTATACTCATGGACTGGAAGAAGCAACATTATTAAAATGGCCATACTGCCCAAAGGAATCTACAGACTCAGCACTATTTCTAGCAAACTACCAATGTCTTTTTCTCACAGATTTAGAAAAAAAAAAAAATACTCTGAAATTCATCTGTAAAAAGGCCTGAATAGCCAAAGATATCCTAAGCAAAAAGAAAAACTGCAGGCATCATACTACCTGGCTTCAAACTATACTACAAGCCTATAGTAAACAAAACAACATGATACTGGTACAAAAACAGACAAATAGACCAATGGAACAGAATAGAAAAAAAAAACAAATAAAGGTGCACACCTACAGCCATCTGATCTTCAGCAAAGTCAACAAAAATAAAAGATGGAAAAAAGGACCCCTTATGCAACCAAAGGTACTGAATAGCTGGCTAGCCACATGCAGAAGAATGAAACTGAACCCCTGTCTTTCACCATATACAAAAAATAATTCATCACGGATTAAAGAGGCAGGTATGTGGCTCATGCCTGTAATCTCAGCACTTTGGGAGGTTACGGCTGGAGGATTGAGCCCAAGAGTTTGAGACCAGCCTGGGGAACATAAGGAGACCTTGTCTCTCCAAAAATAGAAAAATTAGTCAACTATGATGGCATGTGTCTATAGTTCCAGCTACTAGGGAAGTTGAAGTGGGAGTATGACTTCATCCTGGGAGGTTAAGACTGCAGTGAGTCATGATAGCACCACTGTACTCCAGCCTAGTTGACAGAGTAATACCTTGTTTCAAAACAAAAGCAAAAACAAAACAAAACAAAAATCAAAAGTGGATTAAAGACATATAAGACTTAAAACTATAAAAATCCTTGGAGAAAACCTAAGCCATACCATTCTGGACATTGGCCTTGGCAAATAATTTATTACTAAGTCCCCAAAAGCAATTGCAAAAAAAAACCAAAAGTTGACAAGTGGGACCTAATTAAACTAAAAAGCTTCTGCACAGAAAAGGAAAGCAACCTACATAAGGGTAGTAAATATTATCGAATTATGCATCTGACAAAGGTCTAACATATACAGCCTACAAATAGCAACTTAATTCAGCAAGCAAAAACCAAATAACCCTTTTTAAAAATAGGCAGAGGACGTGCACACACATTTCTCAAAAGACGAAATACATGTGGCCAACAAATAGATGGAAAAATGTTCAACATCACTAATCATTAGAGAAATACAAGTCAAAATCCCAATGAGATACCATGTCACGCCAGTCAGAATGGCTATATTAAAAGTCAAAAAATAACAGATGTTGGTGAGGTTGCAGAGAAAAGGGAGTGCTTAAACACTGTTATTGGGAATGTAAATTAGTTCAACCACTGTGGAAAACAGTATGGAGATTTCTCAAAGAACTTAAAACAGAACTGCCAATTCAACCTATCAATCCCGTGACTAGACACATTACACAAAGGAATATGAATTGTTATATCAATATGTCAAAGACATAGAATCAGCATAGGTGCCCATCAACAGTGGGTTGGATAAAGAAAATGTGGTACAAACACACCATAAAATACTATGTAGCCATATAAAAGAAGGAAATCATATCCTTCACAGCAACATGGATGCAGCAGAAGGCCAGAATCCTAAGTAAATTAACAAAGGAACAGAAAACCAAATACCATGTGTTTTCACTTAAAAGTGGGAGCTAAACATTGAATACACATGGACGTAAAGATATGAACAATAGACAATGGGGACTACTAGAGTGGATAGAGTGGGATGGGGATGAGGTTCGAAAAACTACCCTTTCGGTACTGTGCTCACTACCTGAGTGACAGGATCATTTGTATACCAAACCTCAGTGATGCACAGTTCACCCACATAACAAACCTGCACATGTACCCCGTGAACCTAAAATGAAAGCTGAAAAAAAAGGACCTAAAATACATGAAATTCTGCTTCAAATTAAATTGCCATTGTAACAGTACACTTTTACCCAGAATATTATGATGGCAAATTGGTTAATATAGATTTATTTTTAAAAGAGATTAAAAATAAAATCACAGATGTCATAGAAAAACAAAAACAAAATCCAAGCTTAGACAATCAGAAGCATCCAGCTAACATATAACTAGAGACTTTCTACTGGAAAAGAACAAATGGGCAACTGTATAACAGTAACGGATCAAATATTGTCTTTCTCTTACTTCTGCATTCATCTCATAAAACCCTGACTTCATTCAGTTTTGTGCTTCCTAATTGACAAAGCATCATTTGCTCAAATAAACCATTTTTTTAAAAAAAGTTTGAGTTCATAATTCATGACCATGGGTTTGTTATAAAAGTGAATCTGGTTGTCTCTTGTTATCTCTCTTATCCTGTGATACCTTCTGCCATATTGTGACTCAGCAAGAAAGCCGTGACCAGATGCAGCTCCTTGATCTTGGACTTCCTAGCCTCCAGAACCATGAGCCAATAAATTTCCATTGATAATAAATTAATAATTTTCAGGTATTCTGTTATAGCAGCAAAAGGTGAACTAAGACATTGCTGCTGCTTTCTTTTGGTTTCCATTTGCATGGCATATCTTTTTCCATCCTCTCACTTTCAACCTACGTGTCCTTACTGGTGAAGTGAGGCCCTTATAGACAGCATATAGTTGTTTGTGTCTCTTTTTAAAAAATCCATTCAGCTACTTTATATCTTTTGATTGGAGAATTTAGTCCATTTACATTCAAAGTAATTATTGATAAGAACTTACTACTACCATTTTGTTAATTGTTTTATGATTGTTTTATAGATCCTTTGTTCCTTTCTTCCTCTTTCTGCTCTCTTGCTTTTTGATTAGACAGTTTTCCCTAGTGGTATGCTTTAATCTTTTACTGTGAATCTTTTGTATATCTCTTAGAGTTACCAAGATGCTTACATAAAACATCTTACAGTTACAAGAGGAGTAGTATAAGCTGATAACAACTTAACCTTCATCACATTAAAACATCCAAACATTTATCACACACATACATTTTATATTTTTTATGTCACATTTTACATCTTCTGATTTTATTGTGTATACCTTAACAAACTACCATATTGTAGTAGTTTTACCTTTTAACCTTCATACTAAAGATAAAATTGATTGGCCGGGAATGGTGGCTCACCCCTGTAATCCCAACACTTTGGGAGGCCAATGTGGCAGATTACCTGAGGTCGGGAGTTCAAGACCAGCCTTAGCAACATGTAGAAACTCATCTCTACTAAAAATACAAAAAATTAGCTGGGTGTGGTGGTGCATGCCTGTAATCCCAGCTACTCAGGAGGTTGAGGCAAGAGAATCGCCTGAAACCAGGAGGTGGAGGTTGTGGTGAGCCGAGATTGCGCCACTGCATTCCGGCCTGGGCAACAAGAGCAAAACTCCATCTCACACACACACACAAAATTTATATATATATAAATTATATATATTTATATACATATAAATATATAAATATACATATTATATATATTTATATATATATAATTGATTTGCACACCAAGATTACAGTATTAGGGTACTATGAATTTGACTTTGTACTGTCTTTTACCTGCGAGTTTCTCACAGATTTTTATATCAATATCTGGTTATTCTCAGAGTAGCTATGTAGATCTTCTTTGCCATCTGGTATGCATGCAGCAAACAAAACGAAGGGATTAAATCTTACTTTCATTGAGGGTTCAGAAATATTCATGATTAGGGGAGGTACAATAGGGATGTAATGCATAACGACACAATGTGAAGCAGTAACGCTTTGTGATAGGCCGGGTGCGGTGGCTCAAGCCTGTAGTCTCAGCACTTTGGGAGGCCGAGACGGGGGGATCACGAGGTCACGAGATCGAGACTATCCTGGCTAACACGGTGAAACCCCGTCTCTACTAAAAAATACAAAAAACTAGCCGGGCGAGGCGGCGGGCGCCTGTAGTCCCAGCTACTCGGGAGGCTGAGGCAGGAGAAGGGTGGGAACCTGGGAGGTGGAGCTTGCAGTGAGCCGAGATCCGGCCACTGCACTCCAGCCTGGGTGACCAAGCGAGACTCCATCAGAAAGAAAAGAAAGAAGAGAGAGAGAGAGAGAGAGAGAGAGAGAGAGAGAGAAAGAGAGAAAGAAAGAAAAAGAGAGTGAGTCTGTGTTGTGTCTAAATTCCTTTTAAGAATTCCTTTGACTTAAGGGAGTTATCCATTAGTTATTAGAAATTTGCAAAATTTCTAAGCTCCACATAAAGATCACTTAAATATCCATGTATATTTACTGCATTATGGGTGAGAAAGTGATAATTTGGAAATTCACTTACATTATCTGAACATATGACATTTATTCTTAAATCTCCATAGTTTTGTTTTTGGTTTTCTTTTCCCTGGACAGCTCTTCTTCCTATTGTTTATGTACCAAACTTTTGTATGTCTTTCAATATTCAAATTGTCACCTCTTCTGTGAAGTCTTTCCTTATCTCATTTTCTTTCCCTCCTGTCTCACTCCCAGGTATAAGTGATCATGCCTTTCTTCATGCCTCACTCTGACCTAGACCTTCTTAGCTCCTTTCTTGTCTGATTCTTTCTCTGAACCCTGAGTTCTTTCAATATATAGATCACTTTCCTGCCCCCCCTTTATAATAAATCCCAGTTTCTAACAGAGTGTTGGCCTAACAAATATTTGTCAAATAAAAGAGAAGCTAGTGAAATTCCATTCTTCAAAGAGCCCTACTGCCTTGTTGTTCTTGGGTCCTGATTATGTGTTCAATTCATCAATTGCAAGAACAAAATAATTTAGTCAAACATTCTATCTCAAATCACACTCACTGAGCATTTTGTATGTTATATTTTGTCATATAGCTTAAATGAACACAAGTAACATGCATGCTATCTGACTCACATATGAACTGTTTTGAACTTCAGGATAAGTCTACAGTGCAATGAAAATGAAAGGGATAGTTTCCTTAATTACTTCTGTGTTCAAACTGGAAGTCAGGAAATGGTAAATCTCATTTAAAATGAGAATACTGAGCAAAAACTTGAAGGTGTTGAAGAAGTTAGGCATACATATCTGTGGGAAGAGCATTTCAGGAAAATGAAACAGTCAGTATAAAGGTTTTACTGCAGAAGCTTTCAAGGAACACCAAAGAAGTCAATGGGGCCAGCAGAGAACATAGTGAACAAGATTGATAGTAATGTGAAATGAGGTAAGCAAGGGAGTTGGAGGACTCAAATCATACATAGCCTTATAGGTCACTATGAGGACTTTGGCTTTTATTCTAAGGCATATGGACAGTCCCTGAAAGATTTTGAATAGAAGAATGCATATTTAAGCATATGCTTTTTTTTTTTTTTTTTTTTAAAGACTCTGGTGGCTAAGTTGAGAACACAGTTCTAGTAGAGAAGGATGGAAAAAGGAGACTACTATGGTTCTCCAAATAAGAACTGATAGTGGTTTGGATGATAGCAAAAATGGTGAGAGGCGATTGGATTCTATATATGCTTTGGGGGTATAATTTACTGATGATTTAAATTTGAGGTATGAGAGAAAGAGAAGTTATAAGATGACTCCAAGGTTTTTACTTTGAGCGAAGAGAAGAAAGAAGTTACCACCAGCTTAAATGAACAAGATTGTGAATAGACTTAAAGTAAGCAATTTGGAAGTTCAGTTTTAGGTATGTTAAGTTTTTTTCAAGTCTTGTAGATACTTAGTTGAAGATTTCAAATGAGCAATTGAATAAAGAAGTATGTAGTTCAGTAGAGAGGTCTGGGCTAGAGGTAAAGGCTGAAAGTTGTTGGCATACGGACGGCATTACAAGCCAGGAAAATGGTTAACTCATCAAGGGGATAGGATTAGATTTATAAAAGGAAGAGAAAGAGGCTGTGAAGGTCAAAGGACTGAGCTCTTTGAGAGTCAAAGAGATCTAAATTCAAATAACAAAATCCTGAATATGAAACTATATGAATTAGAGAAATTCATTAGTTTCTTTACCTATAAAATATAGAGGTGTAAGTATTTGTGATCATGTTCTTAAATGTCTGAATTATGAAAAATGCTTATTAAGTAGTAGCTATTTATTATTACTATTTTAAAATAACAAAATAGTGTACTTTCAAAGGGTCCCCTGCCAATGTAATCTATACGTTCAAGAGATCAGATTACAAACTGCTAATCCGGTAAGAGAAGTCCATTTTAAAATTTTCCTGCTGGGCCAAGAGAATGATTAGCAGGAAGAACATGAAATCACCAAGCTCTTTCTCGCTAAATTTGAAGAAGTTTCTCAGTCTTGACTTTTTACCTCTTGGTGACACGGACTCTTTCTGACAAGTCCTTTTTCTCTGGAAATAGACATTCCCTTAGGCTTCCCCAGATCAGAATTTTGTGAATTTCCTCTTTTACTTGGCTATCCTTCAAATTCAGCTATTAACAGAATTTCATTCCAAGCACTCTTCATCTCTCCTTACCTTAGATTACCCTCTAAATACAGATGACTTCAAAATATTTGTCTCTAACTAAGATTTATCTCATGATGCTTAGGCCTACATGTGTGACCGCCTATACTTACTGGACATGTTCCTTGTTGCCCAGAACCTTTGAGTGCATTGTTCCTGCTGCCTGGAACATAATTCCCTCATCTAGCTGTATTATATGTATTATTCAAGTTGGAAGTCACTTACTCTTGGAACTTTTTCTGACACTTCTCTGTACTCTGGTGAATGCATGTGCACACAAATATACCCTCATTCAGGGTTAAGAACCATTCCCACCTTCAGTATCCACATTTAGCTATTAGAGGTCTTAAATGACAGGGGAAACTCAACTTTAGGCATTTGGAGAAAGACGTTGCCTTCCCTGCAATCATTATATGAGCCTTGGAATAAAGAAGCCAGTTTATTGTAGGTCGTTGGGGATCTGAAACAAATAGAAAGATAATGTAGAAACGATCAAAAGCAAACAAGCAAACAAAAGCAGTATCAAGATCACAAGAATCACTAATCTAGTTAATACCAGTCAATGATTTTATAACTACTCTGTGGAGATTAAAATTGGCAGATAAACATTGCAGGCATGTAGTTATATATGTCTATATCTGTATGTGGATGCATGTCTACACATATATAGATAATTTAGTGAGATATGTTTAATTTCTGCTACAATTTGGGCACTGATTTTTAAAACAAACCTTATACTGTCTTTCTAGATTCTTTAATTAAAACAATAGACCCAGATATATATTTTTTAATTTTCAAAGAGGAGTAAAATGAGAAACCTCATAGATCCCTTATGGAAAATAATACAGAAGCATGAACACATGAAACCCTACTATGACCTACATATTACATATCAACATACTACAGAAACATGAACATACGAACCCCTAAACAGTTCTATTCATCTAATTTCATAAACAGATATGTAGGCAGACAGATTAGATAGATAGATGATAGATAGATAGATAGATAGATAGATAGATAGATAGATAATGAGTATAGATAGATATAGATATAGATATTGAGGGGGGTGTGTGTGTGTGTGTGTGTGTGTATCTAGCAATGATATCACAATGCTAAACTAGTGTTATTTAATCTTTTATGTTAAAGGATAAAATCACCTGAGCTATTTATATAATGAAAGAACACTGAATTTTATTACCCTCACAGCACAAGATAAGTACTAATATACAAATAACTTAATGAGTGTTATCACCACACCATTTACATCACAGGGCAACCAAAATATGTAAGCTTTTGATCACTGCCATCTGCTGCCAACCAATGCAATCACAGTCACCAAAGCTTATCACTAATCATAGACATTACCTATTGTTTTCTCTGCCCAATATCCCCTTTCTTCTCCAGAAGCAGCATGCTTCTACTTCTGGGAACTGTCTCTCCTCTATTATAACCATTGGCATTGGAACATGTCATCCTGTTACAAATCCCACACTCTAGTCATAGTTCACTGATCCAAGGGTTAGCACTTGATCCAAGTTGTTCTCCTAAACGTTTGTCCTAGAACATCAAGTAACCTTTTTCAGGAATAAAATCATAACAGGTCAATACTTAAAAGCAGTTGATGACCATGGAAAACAGCAGAGTGCACTGAAAGAAGCAGGAATGAGAGATGGAGACAAAAATTTAGCAGCAAGTCCATCCCTAATTCTGAGGACTAGCTCCATCTCTACCCTTCTTGGACCTGTTGTTCAATCTTTCCTTGAAGCTCACAGCCAATAGAGGCAATTCTTAACAGAGGCTTGCTGAAGTTGTGTTTCGGTTACCTGCAAACAAGAGCCTAGATTAATAAACTGAACACCATCAAAATCTAAATATGTATGACTATGTATAAGTCTTCATTTCTACCTAGACTTGTATTACCAATATAAATAAGTGAGAGGTTGGAGAAGGTGAACTCTAAGAATCTTTCAGATTTAATATTCTGTGAGATGAGGACATTCATAGTACTAATCTTGTTTCTTGAAAATGCCCATTCTGGACTCTACTAATAAGATCCACAAAATGGTCACAAATGCAATAAGTATATGGTATTGAAGTGAATACACACTTCCAACCTAAAAATCATTTGAGGTATAACTCATGAGGCAGAATAGAGATTCATAAGCTTTTAAGATAGAGCAAGTAGAAACAGTTCTGAGAAACAAAAACCAGGGAAATGGGCGCCCTTTATACTACCTCTCAATCAGTCCTTTAAGGATCTAAACATTTCCACTTTACAAAAAAACACCTCCTACTAATCACTAGTGATTTAAGGAAATTGGAATATACAGCTCTTTTCTGATAATCCATTTGATTATTTCTCCTAATTATTATAAAAAGCCAAATTATTTTAGTATCCACTACTAATTATCTTAAAGAATACAGGGAGTCCAATGGAATAAAAAGTGAGACAAAAGGAAAAAAATAAGATAAGAAAGAGAGGAAGAAAGGAATGAAGGGAGAGATGGAGGAATGAAGGAAAGGAAAGAAAAAAAGTGGGAGGAAAATATAAATCAAAGAATAAATGGAACAAAGACCAGGAGCGGTGGCTCACACCTGTAATCTCAGCATTCTGGGAGGCCGAGGTGGCTGAATCACTTAAGGCCAGGAGTTTGAGACCAGCCTGGCCAACATGGTGAAACCCCATCTCTACTGAAAATACAAAAATCAGCCAGACGTAGTGGCATGAGCCTGTAATCCCAGCAACTCTGGAGGCTGAGGCAGAAGAATTGCTTGAACTGGGGAGGCAGAGTTTGCAGTGGGCCGAGAGCATGCCACTGCATTCCAGCCTGCACGACAGACTGAGTGAGATGCTGTCTCAAAATAAATAAAGAAATAAATAAGTTACAGAATAAAACTGAGAAATAAAAATTTTATGGCACAGAGACAGAGAAAACTGAAAAGAAGACAGCACAGACATAAGATGATGAGATACAACATGGAAACAGCTGAGATTTCCTGAGAAGTGATGGTTTGGTTCCAGTTTCACCCAGAGATGTTTACAACTCAGTCAGAACCCACAGTGTGCCATGCACTGTGGAATGTATTTGGCTTACATTCAATCTTTAAGATACTCATGCTCTCCCCACTAGGTAGCTTTGTTGATCCAGTTTTTAAAAGAAAAGCTAGCAGAAGACAAGAAACAAACAAAATTGGAGCTGAACTGAAGGACACAGAGACACACACACAAAAACATTCAAACTATCAACAAATCCAGGAGCTTGGTTTTTTTTGAAAAAATTAATACAATAAATAGACCTCTAGCTAGACTAATAAAGAAGAAAAGAGAGAAGACTCAAATAAACACAATCAGAAACGACAAGTGGGATATTACCACTGACCCCGCAGAAATACACACAACCATCAGAGAATAGTATGAACATCTCTATGCACATAAACTAGAAAATCTGTAAGAAATGGATACACCCTCCCAAGACTGAACCAGGAAAACACTGAGTCCCTGAACAGACCAATAATGCGTTCTGAAATTGAGGCAGTAATAAATAGCCTACCAACCAAAAAAAGCCCAGGACCAGATGGATTCACAGATGAATTCTACCAGATGTATGAAGAGTTAATACCATTCCTACTGAAACTATTCCAAAATCTTGAAAAGGAGGGATCCCTCCCTAACTCATTCTATGAGGCCAGCATCATTCTGATGGTAAGACCTGGCAGACATACAACAATAAATGAAAACTTCAGGCCAATATTTTTGATGAACATCAATGCCAAAATCTTCAACAAAATACTGGCAAACTGAATCCAGCAGCACATCAAAAAGCTTACCCACCATGATCAACTAGGTTTTATCCCTGGAATGCAAGGTTGGTTCAACATATGTAAATCAATAAATGTGATTCCTCACATAAAGAGAACTAAAGACAAAAACCACATGATTATCTCAATAGACACAGAAAAGTCTTTGGATAAAATTCAACACCCATTCATATTAAAACCCTCAGTAAACTAGGTATTGAAGGGAAATACCTCAAAATAATAAGAACCATATATGACAAACCTATAGACAACATCCTACTGAATGGGCAAACTTGAAAGTATTCCCCTTAAAAACCGGCACAAGACAAGGATGCCCTCTCTCACCACTCCTATTCTACATTGTATTGAAAGTTCTGGCCAGGGTAATCAAGGAAGAGAAAGAAGTAAAGGGCATCCAAAGAGGAAGATAAGAAGTGAAACTATTCCTATTTGCAGATGACATAATTCTATATCCAGAAAACCACATAGTCTCAGCCCAAAAGTTTCTTAAGGATACAAAACATACATATTTTGCATACAAAATATGCAAGAATCACTAGAATTCCTACACACTAACAACAGTTAAGCTGAGAGCCAAATAAGGAATAAGCTCCCATTCACAATTGCCACAAAAAGAATAAAATACCTAGGAATATGGCTGACTAGGGAGGTGAAAGATCTCTATAAGGAGAACTACACACCACCACTCAAAGAAATCAGAGATGACACAAACAAATGGAAAAACATTGGATCCTCAGGATAGGAAGAATCAATATTGTTAAAATGGCCATACTATCCAAAGCAGTTTATAGATTCAACGTTATCATGTTACCTGACTCCCAACTATACTACAGGGCTACAGTAACCAAAACAGTATAGTACTGGTACAAAACAAAAAAACAAAAACCACATAGACTAATGGAACAGAACAGAGAACCCAGAAATAAGAATAAATACCTACAACTATCTGACCTTCAACAAAGTTGACAAAAACAAAGAATGGGAAAAGAATTCCCTGTTCAATAAATGATGTTGCGAGAACTGGCTAACCATGTGCAGAAGATTAAAACTGAACCCCTTCCTTATACCATATACAAAAATTAACTGAAGATTAATTAAAGACTTAAATGTGAATGCCAGAACTATAAAAACCCTGAAAGATAACCAAGACAATACCATTTAGGACTTAGGCCTGGGCAAAGATTTCATGAAGAAGACACCAAAAGCAATTGCAACAAAAGTGAAAATTGACAAATAGGATCTAATTAAACTAAAGAGCTTCTGCACAGCAAAAGAAACTATCAACAGGGTAAACAGACAACGTATAGAATGGGAGAAAATATTTGCAAACTGTGCATCTGACAAAGATCTAATATCCAGCATCTATAAGGAACTTGAATTTACAAGAAAATAAAAAGACCCCATAAAAAAGTGGGGAAACAATATGGACAGAAACTTTTTAAAAGAAGACATAAATGGATCCAACAATCATATGAAAAAAAAAAACAACTCAACATCACTGATCATTAGGGAAATGCAAATCAAAACTACAATGAAATACCATCTCACAGTAGCCAGAATGGCTATTAAAAAGCCAAAAAATAATAGATGCTGGTGAGGTTGTGGATAAAAAGGAATGCTTATACACTGTTGGTAGAAGTGTAAATTAGTTCAACCACTGTGGAAAAGAGTGTTGTGATTCATCAAAGACCTAAAGACAGAAATACCACTCAACCCAGCAATCCTATTACTGATATATGCCCAAAGGAATATAAATATTTTTATTGTAAATAAACATGCATGTGTATGTTTACTGCAGCATTATTCACAATAGCAAAGACATGGAATCAACCTAAATGCCCATCAATGATAGACTGAATAAAGAAAAAGTGGTACATATATACCATGAAATACTGTGCAGCTATACAAAAGGATTAGAACATGTTGTTGCAGGGTCATGGATGGAGCTGGAAGCCATTATCCTTAGAAACCTAACACAGGAACAGGAAACAAAATACAACATGTTCCCACTTACAAGTGGGAGCTAAATGATGACAACACATGAACACAGAGGGGAACAACATACACTGGGATCTATCAGAGGGTGGAGGGTGAGAGGAGGGAGAAGGTCAGGAAAAATAACTAATGGGTACTAGGCTTAATACTTGGATGATGAAATAATCTGTACAACGAACCCTCATGACACACATTTACCTAGGTAACAAACCTGAACATGTACCCCTAAACTTAAGATAACAGTTTAAAAAAAAACAGGAATATATTTTCCCCACAGCTTCACCATACACTGTTGGTGATAATGTAAATTGATTCAGCCACTGTGAAAAGCAAATTGAAGATGTCTCAAAGAACTAAAGACAGAGCTATCCCATTACTAGATATATACCCAAAGAAAAATACATCATTATATCAAAAAGACACATGCACTCTAATGTTCATCACTACACTATTTGCAATAGCAAAAACACAGAATCAACCTAGGTGCCCATCAATGGTGGACTGAATAAAGAAAATGTAATATACACCATTGGAATACTATGCAGTCATAAAAAGGAATAAATCATATCCTTGGCAGCAACATGGATGGAGCTGAAGGCCATAATCCTAAATGAATTAATGCAGGAAGAAAAAAAAATACCACACAATCTCACTTAAAAATGGAAGCTAAACATTGAGCACTTATGTACATAAACACACGAACAATAGATACCTTGGGCTAATGGAGGGGTAGGAAGCTAGGAAAGCATGGGTTGAAAACTACCTATTGGGTACTATGCTCACTATCTAGGTGCAATATTCCTTGTAACACCTCACACATGTACTCCCTGTATCTAAAATAAAAGTTGAAAAAAAGAATAGTAAAGTTGGTATATTTTATATGTATATTTTACTTACATTTTAAAAATTTTACAAATAATAAAATAAAAGAAGAGAACTCTGAAGCTCAGGGAGTTTTGTCCCAGACCACAGTCAATAGTGAGAAGAAGAGGATTTCATGTCACTTCTGCCTATGCTTTTTCAGTTTTGCTCTTTGCAGCTTTACACAATGGTACCAAGGTCTACAAATAGTTCCATCAATTCCTGAAGAAAAGAGAGTGGAAAATGGATGGAATATCTTCTACAGCAGTGGTTCTCAAAATGTGATCACGGGACTAGCATCATCAGCATCATCTGGGAACTTGCTAGAAATGGAAATTCATGTACACCCCTCACTAAACTACTAAATTAGAACTCCAGCAATATGTCAAGGCTTCGTTGTAATTCTGATGTATGTTTAAGTTTAAGAACTATTGTTGAATATCTGTGGTTCTCAAACTCTAATGTGTATCAAAATCATCTGGAGATCTTGTTAAATGAAGATTCTAATTTGGTAGCTCTTGAAAGGGACATGACACATTTCTAATAAGCTCCTCCTTAATACATGTCAGCTGATCAACAATGTAAGCTGTGATTAACAAGGATCCACAAGGATCCAGCTCACTTTGTTTTCTTTTCTTTTTTCGAGACAGAGTCTCACTCTTTCACCCAGACTGGAGTGCAGTGGCATGATCTCGGCTCACTGCAACTTCCACCTCCCAGGTTCAAGTGATCCTCCTGCCTCAACCTCCTAAGTAGCTGGGATTATTAGCATGCACCACCATGCCTGGCTAATTTTTGTATTTTTAGTAGAGACGAGGTTACACAATGTTAGCCAGGCTGGTGTTGAACTCCTGACCTCAAGTGATCCAGCTCCCTTGGCTTCTAATACTTTAGCCAATGGCTATACGTGGTCATTCACAATAATTAAAATCAAATGAAATTTAAAATTTAGTTCCTAGCCACTCTAGCCACATTTCACATTCCCAATAGCCACATGTGGCCAGTGGCTACCATATTGGACAGCACAAAATACATTTTCATCATTGCAGAAAGTTTTATTGCAGTGATCCAAAACTCTATTAGAAACAAAGAATCTCTGTTGATTCACCTAAACATTGAAGTTTGAGAAGCACCCTTCTGTATCACTAGACTTTTATCTCCATGAAAACAGAAACCAAGATACTCCATATATGAAGTAGTTCTGACCCAGTTCCATGACATCCACACACTGAGCACCTAGCACATTGTACATTGGAGGGTAGAGAAAAAGGATGGCAGACAGGCAGGTGTGCCTTTGATTCCAGATCCCAAGCACAGATTGGTGATTCAACATCTTCAAGCTGTGCCACCACATGGAGCTCATGAATAAACCTAAATTGACAAATACAAGAGTCTCTATTTGTTTCTGTTTTAGCATCTTATTGATGTGCCCAAAGCTCTCAATGAATGATACTGATCTTGTTGTCTGCATTTCAGTTTTACCCTAGGATTCTAAAAGCTTCCATTATCTCTGTGGGGATTCAACGTTCCAAAACACCAGCACATGTTTTTAGGAATAGTTATATTACCAAGATTTTATATTTTCCTTTTTGCCATGTAGGGTATGCCGAATCTTTCCAGGTCTCTGAATCTACCTTCCTGGGAAACTGTAGGATGCTGCACCCCTCTGTCTTCACCCAGGCCCTCCAGCAAGGTGTTAGCCACAGCTCTGCTACAACACAATGGGGGGTCTCTCTAATGTGTGCCATCCTCGTGTGTGTTCTGCACTCTTGGCTATCCTGATGTTGACTGTACAGCTGAAAAAAAAAAAAAAAAAAGATGCATTTACAGGATTGAGAGGGAGAATCCTGTCAACCACTTTCTCCACATCACCATGCAACGTGATGTTCTTTCCCACTTCTTCCTTAAGAAAATAAACTCTTACCAGCTAACACCCTTCTTCAGATATCATAGTCACAAAACTTGGCTCACTCTTTTATAAATAGGGACCCAACAAGAAATTGCACCATATATTTAAGAAAATGCTTTATTGGATAGGTTTTGAATCGATTTTTAAAATAGAGCAATTTGGCTTTAACTGAGGCCCAAATCTTTCATGGTGGCTCCCAAATACCCGCTCTCCACTAATGTGTCTCACGTAACTACTAAACCAACATGGCCATTATCACATGTTGGTTCTGAGTCCACCAGTGGACTGAGAGGATCCTTCCCAAATTCTATGATCCAATCTAAAAACATAAGCACTTTCATGGGTATTTAAGAGTTCTCATCTATAGTCATTCATTTTACTTAAAAAAAAATAGATATAATCTATTATATGAGTAAAAATACAGTACAGTATTTTGAAATCAAAAGTAATAACTTCTAGAGTTTTATAAATATTCTAAATTCAGAATTCTACCCAAAAGTCTGACCTTACGTTTGGCAAAGTCATGATGTTCTTGCAGAGCAAGTGTACTTGTGAATAACTGAAGTCCCAGCACTTTGTGGGGAAGGAAGCTTTGTCAGATAAAAAGCATCACTGCTGATTCGACTTGGTTGTGCTTTTCTATTACTAGCATTATTGCTTTTTTAATGGAAATTTTCTGTTAATTACTCTTTGTTATTGTCAATATTTGTTGTAGGTTGTTTGATTAAATCTATAAGGTACGGAGATGCAAATTTAAATCAACTATAATATGAGCTTCAGTTTCTCTAAAAACTAGATTTTAAAACATATTCTTACTGTGGTTCATTCCATCAGAAGATGTTTCCCAAGCAATTATTTAGGCCAGGCCCTGTTCCCCTGTTCTGAGCATAGAAGTACAGCACTGAGCAAAATCGTCCAAAATCGCTGCCCTCAGAGATCTTACCTGAATTATTCATGCCCTGTTGTTATAGCAGAAGTGTGATAATCTCTAAGATTTGCTTTTATTATGACTTCATTGCTATAACTGAGTTCATTTTCAACTGGAAACAGGAATGGTATAGGTGATGTCTAAGGTTATGGCTTCATTGCTATAACTGAGTTCATTTTCAACTGGAAAAAGGAATGGTATAGGTGATGTCTAAGGTACTTCCTCATCAACATTAAATACAAGCAAGACAGCTCGACATTTCAGCACCAAATGATCTGTAGTTTGTCACGATTCTCTTCCTCATGGATGCTGCTGCTCAGGACACCTGCTTTGGAACAAATACTAAAAAATAATTTTTTTGAATATTATCAAGCTAAAACCTTCAAAATTATACTCTACTATCTGCCTAAATCTACTAATTCATATCAGAAATTTCCTTAATAAACTTTATTCAGCACACTCATCCTGCAGTTCCTATATCAGCAATTGAGCACCTCTGACACCCCTTCAAGCTCATGTCGCCTCCCTTTCTCCAGCACCAATTTGGGCTTTTGTTTCCTGCTCAGTTCTGTAGCTAAAACCTCACTGCATGTTTTCTGGGCGGCAAATGAAATGCCAATGTGGGCAAGCCGGCTCAGTGGAAATTAGTCATGGCTTAGCATATGGGAGTTGCACAGCACAGGAACAGGCTTTGTAATCATTCCATTCATTGGTCTGAGCTGAACTTTTAATGGGAAATTGTAATGAGACTGTCTGAGTCACTGCTACTCACCAAACAACCTACATCTTACAGACTGAGAGAAGAGAGGTGTTTTCAAAGCCACTCCATTGTTTTGAGTATATGTCTGTGCATTGTAATTCCCAGAATCAATTTTTATTGCATTACGACTCATACTGGGAAAATAGCACAAACTCTCAGGCTAGTCATACCTGCTTTCTCTCAAATTCCCACTTGCACTTGGCTGTTTTATAGAAGACATTTGTACCCTGTTTGCTTACCCACATGTAAAGTGAAACTTCTTTCTATTTATGTTGTAGATTTTTGAGATTAGAGATAAACTACAATTTCTAGAATTTACTTGGAATATAGTAGGTGCTTAAAACACATATGAATTGCTGAAAAAAATTATAGTTCTCTGCCTCTTCATTTCTGAATTTGAATAAGATTCGATTCTATTTTTAAAGTAATTGTATTAATGTCTCTAATATATACATATAATAATACATATCATCATGTCAAAAATGAGTGAGAAAAAGCCTCATATATTAGCCAATCTCATGGCTTAATGTGTTTGATGTATAGAATATGTTGTTTAAATGAACATAGCTCATTTGACATCCTGATGTAAATGGATGAAAGATGCACTTTGCTAGTTGAAGGCAGAGAGGAAGCCTAGAATTACATTTCCTCCCAAGAATGGATCCGGAAGGATTTCACTGAACTTCCACTAAACAAAGCCTAATTTGAAAACCACTAACCAGATTTTCTGCTTTATAGATGAGTTAATTTACAACTAGAGTTGTAGACTTTCCCAAAATCACCGAGATACTACCTAGGATTACAATCCAGGTGCCCAGCTCTGAGGCCTAATATTTTATATTCAGTTTACCTATTTCATTCATTCAACCGACACTTGCTGAGAGCAGACCACTGTGCCGGGCACTGTGTGAATTTCTTTGAGGGTAAAAGGTAATAAATTTTTAGCCCTGCTCTTGGGCAGGAAAGAAAATGGGAGGCATTTGACCACACCACCCAACAAATACAGGATGGAATAAGGGAAATTTTGAGACGAGGCACTAAATATCATGGGGAGGTGAACAGAATAATTTGTGTTTTCTTGAAACATGAGGTTGTGGAAGCCTAGAGTAATTGCTTTTAAAGAGAGCTATTAAAGAATGGAATAATCACCAGGCAGAAATATAGAAAGCACATGCCAAGAGTAAGTAAGAGGATGAACAAAGGCAAAGAATCAGAAAAACATCAACTAGAAATAGTGAATATTTCAAGATTGCTGGACAATATTATACCAGTAGGCATGGTGAGAAATAATAATTTTATTTTAATTTTGTCCAAAGTTATGTAACATTTTGAAAGTCTGGCCAAGAGGCTTGGAATTGATCCTGCAGGCAGTGAAATATCATTGAATGATTATGAGGACTTGAATGAAATACTAAGGGCTGTGTTTCAGGAAGATTATTCTGATGCTAATGTGGAGAAAAATATGCATTCAACAACGTGGAAATCATTTTGATGACTCCGTGACCTGTTTTAATGCACATCTCCTAAAAAGTTAATTTTTCAGTAGTTTATACTTTTTCCTCGCTTTACCAACTCACCACCAACATTCATTTTGTTAGGTCTGAGGAGAGAAGGACACTGCTATCTATTCAGTGCCTACCAGCTAATAAATGTTATCATTTATTCTTCATATTTATGACCTCTCAACTTGGGAATTATAACCAGTTTTCAGATAAGGAAGCTAGTAATTAAATGCCTTGTCCAAGGGTCACACAGGCAGTAAGGAATAAAAATGAGAGACTAACTCAGGCCTCTGTGACTCTAAAACATGTGCTTCTTCTCTGTGCGGCAGTTTCTAGAATAAACCAAGCAGTTAGAGTCACAGCTGTATTAGGAAGTGTCTGGAAGCTGAGAATGGCCTGGGGGTGGGGGATAGAATTCCTCTTGATATTGAAATGTTTCTTTAGCAGAAGTAAGTGGGAATATTCAACAGTATCAGTCACTGAAGATTCACACCTTTCAAATCCTGTAGTGAGATTGCATTAGGACCTGGGAATGTATGCAATGCCCAGAGAATAACAACCACAACAAATAGAGCCAAAGGTAGAGAGACTTGGGAAAACAAAAAATTACCTTCCTGGGCTATGCCTACAGGAAGACAAACACCCTAACTCGTAAATGTTGTGAAAAGTCTGATTACTTGAGTCTGGACCATAGGGTTTCCTGCTTACATGGTATGAGTTAGTAGATTCAGGCTAAGGCATGGGGAAAGGAGGGAAAGTCTACATGAACTTAAACTCATCAAAAGAGAAACATAAACTCATGATCCAGCACCACATCTTCATCTTATTCATCTCTCCTGCAAATAAAATCTATAGAGATAACTTGAAGCATTAAAATGCAAAATTCTTCACTACACATAAAATATTCTCATCATACTAGCATGAGATCTTCATGAAAGCAAGGACTTTATATTTTGGTTGCCTGAGCTTAAATATCAGCTCTCAAACTTACTAGTTAGGTGATGTGGGGATTATTACTTAACTTCTTTAGTCTTCAGTTCTCTCATCTATAAAATAAAATGCTAAATGTGTTTACCTCATAAAACTAAATTAAATAAGTTAATATATGTAAAAGCACTAAAAATAACAACTAGCACATAGTATGCCCTATGTAAATATCTGCTATTACTTTATTATTATTAATTGTTGCCAATGATATTATTATTGCTATTCTTCTTCTTTTGTTGTAGTCCGTATATTCCAAACACTACTGCACGGAACAACTCATAGATAATATTTGTTGAGTGAATGGATAGATTAAAGAAAATTCAACCAAAGTAATTTGTGACAAACTAATTTCTACTCAAAATTCAATTGATATCTACCAAAGTAATATGTAATCACAACGATCTCATGACTGGATGCTCATTGAGGCAAAACTAAGCATTCAGCAAATTAGGATTCTTGGTGCTCAAGATGCAAGGTGGATAGGATGCATATTTCCCAGGCCCTCTATAGAACAGTTAAGTCAAAGTGTTATTTGGGGTAAACAAATGCTGCACTCTGCACAATATCTGAAGGCTTCCTATGATAAGCAAAAAAAAAAAAAAAAAAAAAAAAAAAAAAGTAAATAAATAAGAAAAGAAAGAGTATAGTATTGATTTAGCACTGTTAATTTGTAAATTAATATTGAAATTCTTAAATGCTTTATTCGTTTTGATCTGGCTGTTCCACTTATAAAATAAATACATCCACAGAAGAAAAAGCTTTATGCAAAAAGCTATTTACCTTATTATTTTAACTGTAAAATACTTAATACTTAATTAGCCTAAACATCTACATATAGCAAAATGAATAAATAAATTGGAAAACACACCAAAAGGAATATTAGGTAGACATTTAAAATAATATATACTAAGAATGTTGTTCATATTACACAAAATTCTTTTAGAATATCTATATCAATATGTAGAAATCATTGCCAAATTCATGGGGAAAAAAGAGAACCATATATTTAGAACATGCTTAAATTAGGATTTATGAATATATACATGGAAGTTCTGTGAACCCTTTGATTTTACGCAAAAGTACGTGTTTATATGCATAGCGTCCATGGTTTATGCCAAATTGTGTGCTTTATGTCTGTGTCTATTACCTCTCAAAAAGTTAAGCACCAAGACTTGCAAGCACCTCTAAATCCAGAGTGATGCATCTCCAGTAAATCAGCTATAGACTCCTGTATCAAGAGAAGACCATACACATCTGGTAACAAATCAAAAGACATGCCACTCAAAGAATCACACAGGGATGGGCCAACTATGGCTCATAGACAAAACCTGTCCCATGGCCTGTTTTTGTATGGCCCATGAGCTAAGAATATCTTTTTGCATTTTTAAAGAGATGTTGAGGGAGAAAAAGGAATATATAATACAAAATACATTTGTGGCCTTTAAAATCTAGATATTTGGCTGAACGCGGAGACTCATGACTGTAATCCCAACACTTCAAGAGGCCAAGGTGGGCAGATCACTTGAGGTCAGGAGTTCGAGACCAGCCTGGCCAACATAGTGAAACCTATCTCTACTAAAAAAAAAATACAAAAATTAGCCAGGCATGATGGCAGACACTTGTATTCCCAGAGACTCTGGAGGCTGAGGCAGGAGAATCACTTGAACCTGGGAGGCAGAGGTTGCAGTGAGCCATGATCGTGCCACTGAACAGTGCTTGGGTGACAGAGTGAGACTCTGTCTCAAAAAAATCTAGATATTTTTTCTGGCCCTTTACAGTAAATGTCCTGACCTATGTCCTTAAAACGATGTCAAGATGCAGAAGAATTTTGACAAACAACCTCTTATCAATCTTTAATTTTCCACATAAAGTAAAATTTAATGCAATTTTTTTTCTGAAAATAGTTTGAATTTGTTAGGTGATTGGCAAAGAGAACTTTAGAAATGATGTTAAAAGTCATTCAACTGAATAGTCTAAAGTTACAATTTTCTGACATAAAATCCATTAATTTTGGGATGGAAAATAGAAGGAAGATAATAAAAAGTATTCATTTTTTACACAAATATGAATGTTTCCCGATACAACTGAATTGAGTCTCTAGTGAAGGCCAGTAGAACTTTCATTAAGTAACACTCTATGAATGCTGAAGAATAGTGACTATGTAAACTGAAGAAATTTGAAATCGCTTTTGTATTTAAATATTGCATAATTCACATTAATTTCTGATGTAGGAAGGGATTCAAGCCTAATACAGTATTTGAGAAAATTTTGGTGCTATAGTTCAATAGATCTCTATTTGTGTTTCTTCACAATAAAGAGGCTTTTATTAGAGACAAGCCTAATAAAATATTTGAGAATATTTTAGTGCTGTAGTTCAATAGATCTCTATTTGTGCTTCTTCACAATAAATAGGTCACAGTTTAGTTTGGCTCAAAGCTCTTACTTTGATAGGCCTTCACTGATTCACTCTTAATGAGGCTTTCCTGGATTTGGCTAGTGAAAGGCCTTTGCAAAGCCTATGAGTTCTGCTCCACTTGTCAAATGTGACCAGAGGATTCCTAACAACTCAAAGAGGGAAAAGAACATGATGTGGCAGGACAGTTTGGCAGATGTTGCAGGGGTAGACAATCTGACAGAGCCCTGCTGCGGAAACTTTTAAGCCTGCCACAGACCCAGGGCATGCCTGGGGTCTTTGTTCATTCGTGAATCAGTGGAAGGGAGTGGGAAGAAGGATGGGAGCTCCAGACCAGGCTCTGCCCCCATCAGTGTCAACTTGAGCCAATCACTTTACTCCCCTTGGCCTTAGTTTCCTCAAACATAAATTGAAGAGTGTGCTGATGTGTACCTGAATGATTTTGTAATCTACAAAGACTCTAAGGAACCTTGTTGCTTGCATACAATATTATTCCGAGACTATCATAGGATCTCACAGCAAATTAGAATACTGTTTCTCTGACTTCTATTTGGTTCTGAGCTCTACCTCTTGACCATCACATATTAGAAGTATCAAAATGCTTTGGTGGTATTTCTTCCACAAGTTGCCCCCACCTCCACATACACACCCCAATCCTGGAGAACATCATATTTGGCTTTACCCCCACGATATCTCTCCTCTTTACTCCATTCCAGCTCACAAACATTCCTGTTAAGACATTTCCTGGGTACTTTTATCAACGTCCTTAAAAATGGAGTAGATCATTCATTCATTTGAATGAGTTGAATATTTTTTAAATGCCAACCAATCCATACAATTTAACCGACATGCATCTATGTTTCAATAGCTATGTTTTAGGCTTCCGAAGACTTGAGATCTGTCCTCAGGACCAACCAAATCTTCGTCCCTTTACTCAGGGCCTGCTTCTGTACCAATTTCAGCCACAGCAGATCAGAGTGCCACACTTGGTGGCATTCTCTCGCCTCACACAGAATCACCATTATATGAAAACAATGTTATACCAGAATATTGTTTCAAATCTTGGGGCCACTCTACCCATAACTCTCATCCTATGTTATTCTACAAATTGTAGGTTCTTAAGGTCAAATATCTTCTCTTCGCATTATTCTATATTTCTCTAAACCTTCTCGTGTTCTCTCCGCTGTTTCGTTTGAATCTACATGCTGCTGGAGAACAAGCTTGCCTAAGTATCCAAATTCTCTGCTGTGTATCTCCTTTTGATCTAACCACAACCCGGCTCAATTAGAGCCTGAGAATTTCACTTCCAGCTCTCTCTAATGAATGACCCAGGAGGTCAGTATTCTTCCTCCACCCCATATATTGTTCTAGATATTTTTTTATTCACCTCTATGTGAAGCCCTGGCCCAATTGGAAATCATACATTTACCTGCAAAGAAATCATATGGAATAGCAGCTAAAGTTTATTTGCTTTGAACTGGAGAGTCACACTGGTGATCACAATTTTATCAGATGCTCAGACTACTATCACTTTGTTAACACAAACAGGCACTCATAATCATTAGATGAATAATAAAGTTTTCTTGGCAAAATTTTAAAAGCAAAATAATTTGAAGGTTAACGCCTTAATCAGAAAAGTTCTTAGTGGTCAAACTTTGGAAGCCAGAGACTTCAGTTTTAGATATGTACCTACTCCAAGGCCATCTGGGTTTATAAAGTTCTATCTATCCAACTCGTCGGAGTATATGAGTGTTTCGAGGGCTGCTAGGCAACTTGACCAGGAGCCAAATAGACAAAATGCGATTCTAGGCCATGAAAAATATCAATTAGGTCAAATCCATCAGCTGCTTTTTGATTTGTGGAGGACTCTAAGACTGATGGTCAACACACTGACCCTCAGACACAAACAAAACATCTTTTCCTACCTGGAAATTTGAGAGTTGGTGAAACGCTGTGATACGTATTTAAAGCAACTTGCTCATTGTACACATGATGAATTTGATGCAGTGACAGGAGAAATGATTTGCCCAATATCACAAAATCAGTTTGTAGTGGAGGACACTAAAACCCAAGTCACTTGTTTTCTGATCTGGTAGCCTTTCTGTTATACAAATTTTTGATGCATTGAAACAGGAACTTTATAAATACCACCATAAAAAAAAAAAAAAAAAAATGAATTACTGAATAACTAATTAAACAGAGATAAGTAAGCCCAGGAGCAGTGGTGTAGCTACTTGGAAGGCTGAGGCAGGAGGATCACTTGAGCCCAGAAGTTCAAGTCTGCAGTGAGCCATGATCAGGCCATTGCACTCCAACCTGGTTGACACAGCAAGTCCCTGTCTCTTAAAAAAAGGATAAATAATATAAAAATGCATTATATAAAAATATATATGATATATAAATATACATAAAATAAATTCATATCATGTTATAATCTAAGAATAAATAGTGATAAATAAGTTATTAAAATAACAAAAATTCATGGCAAAGATAATTAGGAATAGATATATAAAATAGATAGGTCTGAACATATTTGGTTTCGTGTTAGTACTTGCAGGTTGTCGTTTTTTGTTTTTTGTTTGTTTTTCTGATGGGGTCTCGCTCCATCGTGCAGGCTGGAGCGCAGTGGTGAGATCTCAGCTCACTGCAACCTCTGCCTCCCGGGTTCAAGCAATTCTCCTGCCTCAGGCTCCTGAGTCACTGGGATTACAGTCGTGTGCCACCGCAGCAGCTAATTTTGGTATTTTTGGTAGAGACAGGTTTCGCCATGTTAGCCAGAGTAGTCTCCAACTCCTGACCTCAGGTGATCCACCCACCTCGGCCTCTCAAAGTGCTAGGATTACAGGCGTGAGCCAACATGCCCAGAACTGTGTTCTCATTTGACACAGTAAGTAAGCACTAAGCCTTCACAACTAGAAATCATTCACATTACATCTATGAGTTCAACTGTTTAACCATTGCAAACAATAGAATCTAATGATTTACTTGTCTTGTGAACATTTTTGAAGACTGTATTGTATTGTATAGTTAGATATAGTCAGAGTTCTTAACACATAATTTAGTTAAACATGCCAAGATGCTCTCTCAGGATCTAAAACTTAGAGAAACAGATTTAAAAAAGAAAAAAAAAGAAAAAAAGAAAAAAAAAAAAAAAAGCAACCATTCTTGGTCTCAAAGACCTCAATCTGGTATGGAAGGGAGACAAGGCAGATCACCCCAGTATAAGGCAGTCATTGTTGGGAGACTGCTGTGTACAGGGCATAGGACATGAATAGCTCTGGTTGTACATGTGAGAATAGATGACATCATGGCAAGAAAGGGATCTAAGTATAACGTGTCCTTTCACACTCCAAAAGGCAAATGCTATGAAGTACATCTTCCCCAGAGAACCCCAAAAGGAAAAAAAGGCTTCCATATGTTTAGATCTTGTGGATCACCCCAGTGGAATTTATTAAGTAAGGAGATGACTTCAGTTAATAAACAAGGGAAGAATTCTTCCCACTGAGAGAATATATCACCCTCCACTTCTAATGCCCTTCCCTGCCTTTTGAGAAGGGTGGAGGTGGAAGCTTTGACCGTGATTGTGTGTCTGTAAGGAGGATATGAGCTGTGTTATTGGCAATTGTAATGTGGAGGTTAACTCAGGATGTACAGTAACTTTGTGCTCATGGTCTCCCAGCAGCCTGATGAAATGAAACAAACAGGAGACATAGAGCCAAGAAAAGTTCTATGGGATAGTATTCTTTTGAGTTTATGCATGTTATCATACTTGCCCAAGCTTTAGTTCTTCATCTTTAAAGCAAGGATCATTGTATCTACTGCACCAAGGATAAACTAGGATCAAGTATGGGAGGCACTTGGCACCTTCTGGGCTCACAACCCTCATTGGTTCCCATGCTTCCTTTTCTCACTTTGTGGGGAAAAGAAAGAGAGATCAGACTGTTACTGTGTCTATACAGAAAGAAGTAGACATAAGAGACTCCATTTTGTTCTGTATTTGAGATGCTGTTAATCAGTGACCCTACCCCCAACCCTGTCCTTGCAAGAGACACGTGCTGTGGTGACTCAAGGTTTAAGGGATTTGGGGCTGTGCAGGGTGTGCTTTGTTAAACAAGTGGCTGAAGGCAGCTTGCTAGTGAAAAGTCATCACCATTCTCTTAATCTCAAGTACCCAGGGACACGTACACTGCAGAAGTTTGCAGGGACCTCTGCCTAGGAAAGCTAGGTATTGTCCAAGGTTTCTCCCCATGTGATAGTCTGAAATATGGCCTCGTGGGAAGGGAAAGACCTGATCGTCCCCCAGCCTGACACCCGTGAAGGGTCTGTGCTGAGGAGGACTAGTACAAGAGGAAAGAAGGCCTCTTGGCAGTTGAGATAGAGAAAAGTACCTGTCTCCTACCTGTCCCTGGGCAATGGAACATCTCAGTGTAAAACCCAATTGTATGTTCTGTTTACTGAGATGGGAGAAAACCGCCTTAGGGCTGAAGGTGGGCTGTGGGCAATGCTGCTCTTTATGCACTAAAAAGGTTTATGGAGATGTTTGCATATGCATATCAAGCACAGCACTTTTCCTTCAACTTATTCATGTCACAGAGATCTTTATTCATATGTCTTACGGCTGACCTTCTCCCTACTATGATCCTGCCACTTCCCTTTTCTAAGATGGTAAAGATAATGATCGATAAATAATGAAGGAACTCAGAGACCAGGCTGGTGCAGGTCCTCTGTATGCTGAGTGCCGGTCCCCTGGGCCCACTTTTTCTTTCTCTATGCTTTGTCTCTGTGTCTCATTTCTTTTCTCAAGTCTTTCCTTCCACCTAATGAGAAACACCCACAGGTGTGGAGGGGCAGGCCACCCCTTCACACGTCTGGAAAAATAACCCTCCCTGCTGCACACCTGTTACTTGTCTCTCTGTCTCCTAATACATCATACTCACCACCTAAACTAATGCTAAACTAGTGATTTAAGCCTGCCATTCAAAAGAAAGAAAGAAAGAAAGAAAGAAAGAAAGAAAGAAAGAAAGAAAGAAAGAAAGAAAGAAAGAAAGAAAGAAAGAAAGAAAGAAAGAAAGAGAGAGAGAGAGAGAAAGAAAGAAAGAGAGGAAGGAAGGAAGGAAGGAAGGAAGGAAGGAAGGAAGGAAGGAAGGAAGGAAGGAAGGAAGGAAGGAAGGAAGGAAGGAAGGAAGGAAAGAAGGAAGGAGGGAAGGAAGAAAGGAGACAACTGTCAAATTCTTACCTTACCTTCACCTGTAAAACGTGTGAACTCTTACTGGAGCACTCAAGGCCTGCCTAGTCTTCCTCTTCAGCTGCTCTCCCATTCTTCCCATAAAAAGCCATCACTTCATCCAAGCCTACTTAGGGCAATATGGGGACACACACGTAGCAGCACTATCACCTAAAATGATCTTGCTTTTCTTCTATCCCTTCAATCCTACCAATCTCCTCAAAGCCAGCTTATTGAATCGCTGTTCTCTAAAACATTCCCAGGTAGTTTTGGCTTAAAGTGGTAGCTGCCCTTTTGGAAATATGGCAGGTATTATACATGTCATCAACTTAGCAGATTCTCATCTATAGCTTAATCTTGCTCAGGCCCTTCATGTGTTAAGCTGGCATGGTAGTGAAACACACCCAATAGTTCTATAGGTAGTTTTTTGTTTGTTTGTTTAACAGACACAGAAATTGACCCTTCTGGTTTTTGTTTGTTTGTTTTTGTTTTGTTTTAAGACAGAGTCTCACTCTGTTGCCTAGGCTGGAGTATAGTGTTGCGATCTCTGCTTGCTGCAACCTTTGCCTCCTGGGTTCAAGCGATTCTCCTGCCTCAGCCTCATGAGTAACTGGGATTTTACAAGCGTGCACCACCATGCCCAGCTAATTTTTTGTGTTTTTAGTAGAGACAGGGTTTCACTATATTGGCCAGGCTGGTCTCGAACTCCTGACCTCAGGTGATCCACCCGCCTCAGACTCCCAGAGTGCTGGGACTACAGGCGTCAGCCACAGTGCCTGGCAGACCCTTCTGGTCTTAAGCCTTGAAACATATATTTGTTTTAAATCTCAGTTCCTTCCTCAAGAAAGGACCTTCAGGCCTCTCAAAAAAGTATCAAAAAATTAAAACTCACCAGATCGCTACACCAGATGCTAGACCCCTCTCATTCACCATGATTGCTTCCCTGCATCTCCCTAGTTCTGGTTTTCTTACATGTTGTTACATTTCTTTCCTGCTATAAAAACCCCTTGTTTTAGTCCACCAGAAAGATGGATTTGAGACTGAGCTCCCACAGCAATTGGCTTTCTGTGCCTGGAGGAGCAAGACCTCGACCAGGACCTGGTGTTTTGGTAACAGTAGGCACCTTAAAGAGCCATGGATTTTCTACATGTGAAAGTCTCTTTTCCCCAAGTTTCTCAAGGGTAGGAACCAGTTATTAACTGTGTTTATATAATCCAAAGGATATATGAAGTGGTATGGTCTAAAAGGAAAAAAAAAAAAAAACCAGTATGCTCTCAGAAACAGGCTGCACTTGCATTTTCAGCACACTGGTTATATTTAATTAAAATGGTTTATATGAGTGAATGAATAAATACATGAATTTTCCCACCTCCAGCTTCTTGGGGATAGAATGTATAGGTCAATCATAAAAGATAAGAACTTATTCCTTACTAATTACCAGTTCACCACCTTCCCTTCCAGATGAGAGCAGATAGCCTCAGAAGGGAAGCAAAATCCAAGGTGGCAATTTAAATCAGTAAGACTTTGAAAAGCTGATGTGCTTACCACCCTCCTTAGTTCCCAACACTATGTAAGGTCACCTGAGCAATGGTCTTGAAACACAATTGAAACAGAGGAGATGGTGAATTTCTAGCCTGACTGCTCAAACACCTATTCTTTCTTGGCCTCGCTTTGAAGTTCTGCAACAATAAGGCTGATGAAGGGATTCTTTCATGCTCCCCAGGCCTCAGGAAACCTACCATAACACCTCCCACATTCTGTGCCATTTCAGTATCCGCCTAAGAAAAGCAAATACACACATACACACACACACACACACACACACACACACATGCCCCTAGAGTTCTCTATAACTGTGTGGGCCTTTCATTTCAAAGTCTTCTTGAAAGTGTTATTTGTGAAGCTTAAAATATGTGAGCTTGCAGGGGGAGGAGACAAGTACTTGAGAGAAAATAACACACCAGGATAAGCCACATCACATTGTTTCTCTGGGACACATTTTGTTCTGGGAAAATGTCCTAATAGCCACTGATTTCAATGTTACTGCATATCACAGCACTGTGATGTTACTGCATTTCACAGCACTGTGCCTGGGAAAATACAATGACATTTTATATGATGATATTGTAGTGAAATAATAGCTCTCCAGCACCATAAGCAGCATATTGACATGCAACATCTATTAGAAAGAATGGGCATTGAATATCAAATCCATCAAATAGTTTGTGAACAGAATTGGTTTCATGGCGGGGGATGTGGGGGGCAGGTTTCACAAACCAAGGTGTGATACAAATTTTAGAATAACGTCAGCTGCTTTTTTATTCTAAAGTGAAACAGAGAAGCACAGCTTGTTAGGGAGACAGTACTACATAATGTACAAGGCACGGGCTTGAGTCTCCAAGACCAGATGTTGGTAGAGGCACCATGATATACAGGTTCTACACCTTTGGGCAACTCACTTCTTTGTGCCTCAATTCCCTAATTTTAAAAATAGATATATGGGCCAGGCATGGTGGTTCGTGCCTATAATCCCAGCACTTTGGGAGGCCAAGGCAGGCGGATCACCTGAGGTCAGGAGTTCAAGACCAGCCTGACCAATATGGAGAAACCCTGTCTCTACTACAAAAATATAAAATTAGCTGGACGTGGTGGCGCATGCCTGTAATCTCAGCTACTCGGGAGGCTGAGGCAGGAGAATTGCTTGAACCCGGGAGGCAGAGATTGCAGTGAGCCAAGATTGTGCCACTGCACTCCAGCCTGGACAACAAGAGCGAAACTCCATCTCAAAAAAAAAAAAAAAAAAAAAAATAGATACATGAATAGCTACTTTGTATGACTTTCTTTTTTGGGTGAGGATTAGAAAAATATATGCATATCCTCTGAAATCTACTGACAACTACTAGTCATTATTGTTGTCACCATCACGACGAACATGATTAACAAATGTGCAGCATTTTACAGAACAGCTGCCCCTGCATCCCTTCTTCACCAGCATTAAGTCAACCACCCTCATACATAAGATCAAAAATGTGACGGCCCCTAACACTTTCCTGGCTACGAAGACACGCTGGTTTTCTCTGAAGGTTACTGATAAGATAAAGGTAAACGATGACAACCACATGAGCTTTCAGGATTTATGTGCCAAGAGAGTTCATGAGCTCCTACAGAAACTCGGTTCCGTACTTGATAGGCAATTTTGTTTTAACTACCAATGCAGTACCCTATAACAAAACTCCAAGCTCCTGGCTAGCCATCAGAAGTTCATATTTGTTCCTTAGTTTGTATATTAGTTTGCTGACGCTGCTGTAACAAATTACGACTAACTTACTGACTTAAAACGACACAAAGTTTTATTACACAATCCTTTCAGACTGTGGTCTCCCTGGGCTAATATCAAAGTGTCATGAGGGCCAAATTCCTTCTGGAGACCCTGGGGGAGAATCCATTAACAGTTTCTGGATAATCTAGAGAATCTCCCTATTTTCAGGTCAGCTGATTAGCAGCCTTAATGGCATCAACTACCCTAATCCTCCTTTGCCTGTAAGATTGCATATTCACAAATTCCAAGGATTAGGTCATGGGCATTTTTGGGGTGGTCATGATTCTGACTACTATAGTTTGGCTTTAGATCTTTTTCCAATATTTTTCCAAGAACATAAACGACTTCATGAAACCACGTTTTGCCATTAGTGAGGAGGTAATCTAAACATTCATGGAATACCTAATATGTGTCAGCCACTTTACATTTATGAATTCACTTAGAACTCAGGACAACATCCTTTGCTATACTATTAAAAGTGCCTGCTTATCCTCCTCTCTCTATTTCCATAGCAGGAAATATTATCCCTCCTGTATAATATATCCTATTATGGGCCTTAATTGCATTACATATGAAAGAAAGTTCTATGAGAGAACAGAAAGCAGACAGTATGCAATTGAGAAGGTCAAAAAATATTTTTGAAAATGTGATCTGTCACCTTTTATATTTATTAACCAACATATATGTACCATTTATTGTGCTAAATATTTCTTACTTATGCATTGCATTATTTAATTTTTAGCTGGGCGTGGTGGCACATACCTGTAGTCTCACCTACTTGGGAGGCTGAGGCAGGACCCGGGAGTAAGCTACGATTGCACCACTGTACTCCAGCATGGGAGACAGTCAGACCCTGTCTCAAAAAATGACAAAAAAATAAATACATAAAATTAATTTTAACAAAAACTTTATGTGGCTGTATTTCCTATGTATTAAAGAGGAAAAATCATGTTCAGAAGCTGGTGAAATTGTTCAAGGACACATACTAGTACTTGACAGAATTGTTAGTTGAGCCCAATGTGTCCAATTTGAAAACACATGTGTTAAAACATGACACAAACTATCTCCAGTGTGGTGGGTCAAAGGCCATCTAGTGAGAAACAAGGCTTGAAAATGTTTTAATTGACTTTTATTTTTTTTTTTTGGAGACAGAGTCTCGCCCTGTCATCCAGGCTAGAGTACAGTGGTGCGATTTCGGCTCACTGCAACCTCCACCTCCTGAGTTCAAGTGATTCTCCTGCCTCAGCCTCCTGAGTAGCTGGGACTACAGGGAGCACCACCATGCCTGGCTAATTTTTTGTATTTTTAGGAGAGACGAGGTTTCATCATGTTGGCCAGGCTGGTCTCGAACTCCTGACCTCAGGTGATCTGCCTGCCTCAGCCTCCCAAAGTACTGGGATTAAAGGCATGAGCCACTGTGCCCGGCCTTTAATTGACTTTAAAACAATATATTTAACACACATCAGAATATGTGTATAGCCTGCAATGATGTTTTCTTCAAAGGAGAAAGCATTCATTTGGAAAGGTAAGCCAAGGATGCTTACTTGGGAAAAATAAGGGCCCTTATCCAGCCTAGGCAAAGAGGTATACATTTGGAAAGACTCACTAATTGAACAACTGGGAGAAGGCAGAAGGACAGGTGTTTCAGAAAACACCATGTGTAAAGGTACAGAGATGTTGGCCTCCACAGACCATGCAAGGAACTGTGATGTTAGTACTAAGGAAACAGAAAATGAAGTAAGATAGGTAAGCAGAGGACAAAACATCTAGATCTTTGCATAAAATGCTAGGATTTGAAAGATTCTGAGCAGAAGATTAACCTGACCACATTTGTAGTTAAAAAAAAAAAAAAAAATCTGGCAATTGCAATTAACAGGGCCTGTGGTTAGACACTGGGCAGGGACCTGTTAGGCTGATGCAAGAGCCTAGAGAAGATATATGAAGATTTTGAGCTAAGGTTACTTGGTAGCAGTGGAAAGAATGGAACAAATTAAGAAACATTCAGGAAATTTTAGAATCTCTGAGTCAAGCTGGCCTCCTCCTGAGACAGTAGGGCTGCAACATTTTCCTAGATAAGAGGAGCTTCTGTGAGCAGCTTGGTGCCTGTGGAGAGGCACACTGAGGTGACCCCAGAGGTTTCTTTTTTCTCTGAGACTCAATTGCTTTGCTTTGAAGTTCCAAATCTCCTCCGAAGAGACTTTATTTAGAGCCCGTCTGAGCCTTTGCAGCCATCCTCAGCCTTTCTGGAGGAGATTATATTTTCCAAATGAAGTCAGTGAGAGTTTTTTTATGTTGGAGTCACAGTGAAAATTCGGGGTCATGTTCTCATTCTCTCGCTGGATTGCACACACAAGTCACACCGTGTTTCTTGCTTATTTATCAAGGGAGAAAAACTCCTTGGACTTCCCTGTTATAGGAAGGGTAGGAGAAGGCACCTAAGAACCTACCTGAGTATATTTTCACATTTGCTTGCTAATTGCTTGACAGTACTTCAATATGGACAAAGATTTACTGGGAACTAAAGGGCAATCTTTGCCCTCTTTCAGTTCAATAATGGTGAAGACCTATCATTTAAAAATTTCTCTGAGAATTCACTTATCTAATCATTGCCTAGTTGCACCATATGTATTTGTTGAATAACTTAATGAACAAACATATTTTGCGCCCTTCTATAAATCAAGCTTCAGTCTTCTAAAAAGCAAGCTTCTATAAATCAAGCTACATGGCTACACTGCACATGTGACCCAACCTCTCCTATCTTCAGTTCTTTCTCCATAGAGCAGGAATAACATGAACTAATGTAGCAAACACAGTATCATGCAGAAAGGGCTAACCAGTGATGCACCTAAAACTACAAACTGGGCAAGTGTTTGGAAATTTGGACGAAAAATGTTTGATTTAAATATCATTGTATAGGGAGGGTCATGGCATCAATTTTCTGCTCAAACAGTTCATTTCTGTCTAAAAGAAAAAGATGCCCCTTTTAGTCACAGAAGACATAAGCAATAGATTGCGGCACAGAACATTCAAAGAAGAGGTGAAGGGCTGAGGGACTTGGCAAATGGGGAAACTTTATCCCCAACGTAATAAATAGTGTGAATCCTGAAAAAGCCAATTTTTAAGATGGTTCCAGAATAGCTAAAAGCATAAATTCAAAAATAGAGCCAAGCAACCATTTGCTGACTAGAGGTCACACAAGTACTCTGTGTTCCCAGAAAACCTACATGCTAACATAACTTTGGGACTTTATAGCTATCTGTTCTTGTTCATGCTGCTTGTATCAATGACTGCTGGAAAATCCCATTTTGCCTCCTGGATCTAACAAATAGACTGTGTGACCAATCAGATTTCAGCAAGCTTAGCCAATCAAAACCAAACAAGTTTGCATTCCTCTTTTTCATAGCAGACCAGAGCAGAAACCAGGGCGGGAACTTTCCCTATACAAGACAACCTCTCTCTTTGTTTTCTGGGAGTGCATCTTTGTTTCATACCGAAGGCTACATCTTCCTGGTTTGCAAATTTTGCTGGCATGATATCTTTCCTTTTTATTAAAAGAAAATCCTTCTCTGTGGATTTGTTGACAATTGTTAGAGATGAACATTTATAATTATTTTTGAAAAGAACAAACATAACACGGAGTCAGGCACAGTGGATTACCTCTATAATCCCAGCACTTTGAGAGGCCAAAGCCAGAAGTTTGAGACCAGCTTGGGCAATGCAGCAAGCCCCCATCTCTACAAAAAAAATTAAAAATTAACCAGCCATGGTGGCAGGTGCCTGTAGTCACAGCTACTCAGGAGGCCAAGGCAAGAGGATCCTTTGAGCCAGAGGCTGCAGTGAGCTATGATCACACCACCATACCCCAGTCTGGGTGACAGAGTGAGACCTTGCTTCTTAAACAAACAAAAAACATGGATAGCAGCTTGCATATTTTGACAGTTTTCTGTATGACAACTGCCATGCTAAATTCTCCTTCTAAAATGACCTCATTTTTCTTCCTCACAGCAACATTTAAAGTGATGATTATTTATTTCCCTCTTTCATAGATGAGAAAACTGAAGCTAAGAGAGGTTGAATACTTGTTCAATGTTGCACAGCTAGGACACTAGTAAGAGTCAAGTTGCTGCTCAGCTGTCCAACTCTAGAGTCCAATGCTCAACCACAGTCTGCACTGTGAAACTTTAACTCTGTCACTGGCCTAAGTAAAGGAAGCTAAAAAGATTAAAGATTTTCTTCAAATGACCCAAAAAAAGTGAAAATAAGTATGCACAGACTAATTTACAGTAGGAACAATAAAAAAACACAGAATCAGGCCGGGTGTGGTGGCTCACGCCTATAATCCCAGCACTTTGGGAGGCTGAGGCAGGTGGATCACTCAAGGTCAAGAAGATGGGACCAGTCTGACCAACATGGCGAAACCCCATCTCTACTAAAAATGCAAAAATTAGCCAGGTGTAGTGGCGGGTGCCTGTAATCCCAGCTACTCAGGAGGCCGAGGCAGGAGGATCACTTGAACCGGGAAGGCAGAGGTTGTAGTGAGCCAAGATCACACCACTGCACTCCAGCCTGGGAGAAAGAGCAAGACTCCATCAAAAAAAAAAAAAAAAAAATCAGTAAAAGTGAATAATACCAAAAATGAGATAGAAAATAATTTTTGTAGAGTTTTCATTTATTCCTTAATGAGGAACTGTTTGGAAATTCATAACCAGGTATAACCTTGTAATACAATTTGTGTATCTATGTAGTATGACTGTGCAGCATGATCATTTTTTAAAAAGATATACGAGACCAGATCTGACTGTAGAAGCTTTACAGTTTGAATATTTTGGAGGTGAGTGTATGGACAGTAAAGGAAGAGAATGGGCCCTTTCACAGCTTTACATTGCTAAAGACTTTTGGGGGAAGATGACTAAATTTCCTATTTGCAAGCAGGTTTACCAGGCTACAAAGAGATGAAAAGAGGAAATGGTCCTTTGTTTTGCAGAGTACATTGATGAGTCGTTCTGAGAGGTGGAACACTAGATAACTCCACATTTAAGAAATCAAAAAGAGTGGAACTGAGCTGCAAGCCATTTTTGTAGAATGAAGAGCCTGACGTGGCTGGATGCTGATGCTGATGCTACTGAGAAAATCAGTAGTGGGAAGGAAGGGGTTTCAAGTGGTAAGATGCCAGGAAGACAGGCATCTTGCATACAACACATTAAGGATAAAATATATGATCTACAGTAAAAGCAACTTTCTTTTTCTTTTTGAGATGGAGTCTCGCTCTGTCGCCCAGACTGGAGTGCAGTAGCATGATCTTGGCTCACTGCAAGCTCTGCCTCCTGGCTTCACACCATTCTCCTGCTTCAGGCTCCCGAGTAGCTGGGACTACAGGCGCCCACCACCACAGCTGGCTAATTTTTTGTATTTTTGGTAGAGACAGGGTTTCACCGTGTTAGCCAGGATGGTCTCGATCTCCTGACCTTATGATCTGCCCACCTCAGCCTCCCAAAGTGCTGGGATTACAGGCATGAGCCCCCGCGCCCTGCCAGCAACATTCATTTTTATTCTATTTTAGTATTGTTTACAAGGAATTCTGGCTACTGTATTAACCTTGTAATTGAATTTGTATATTCAGTTTTGATGGTACACCTAGTATTCAATTTTACATTGTTTGCACGGCTACTAAATAAAACCCAATCACTGCCCCAAATATTTGTTAAGGTCTGTTTTGTACATATAAATGCCTTTAAAAAATTATAGAGCAGGGATTGCATTCCATTTCCGGGTGGGTGAGGGAAGAACAAACAGCAGACAGGAGGGTTTACTCCAAGCTGGCCCAACCCACGGCTGCGGACACATGTGGCCCAGGGCTGCTTTGAATGCAACCCAATACAACTTCGTAAAGTTTCTCAAAACATGATGAGATTTATGCACGGACCTTTTTTTAGCTCATCAGCTATCATCAGTGTTAGTCTGTTTATTATTAATATTATACTTTAAGTTCTGGGATACATGTGCAGAATGTGCAGGTTTGTTACATAGGAATACATGTGCCATGGTGGTTTGCTGCACCCATCAACCCGACATGTACTTTAGCTATTTCTCCTAATGCTACCCTTCCTCTAGTCCCTGACCCCCTGACAGGCCCAGTGTGTGATGTTCCCCTCTCTGTGTCCATGTGTTCTCATTGTTCAGCTCCCACTCACGAGTGAGAACATGCGGTGTTTGGTTTTCTGTTCCTGTGTTAGTCTGCTTTATGTTATACCCAAGACAGTCCTTCATCTTCCAATGTAGCCCAGGGAAGCCAAACGATTGGACACTCCTGGATTAGTGCAAGCAAAAACCTGTGTCAAAAGACAGAGGATGGAAGCTTAGATATGCCCTCCATGTTCATTATAATTAAAAAAACTAAATGATATGACAAAACTTTATAAGCACAGGCAATCCCTTTGTCATATTCTTAAAGGCTTAAGCAGAAGGAAACTTCTAGAAATTATTTTATGCAGCTACCTGGAAGGGAACTTACTTAGGACAGTGAATAAGAAAAACACTTTGAAGTCAGATAGTTGAGGATTGGGAGCTGAGCTCTTCCACGGGGTAGCCCTGTAACCTGGGGCATGTTACTGAATTTCTCTAAATGTCAGATCCTCATTGGGAAAATTAGATTAACAGTACTTCCCTTCCAAGATGGTTGTGAAAGTTAAATGACACAAGAATGTGAATTGCTGACATTAAAAATAAATATATTAAAGGCACTCACCCTAGAGAAGGACAGGAGGGGAAAGTCTAAGAAAAAGATTTGGAAAAAACAGAACAGAACAGAATGTACCCCAAGCTAATCGGTGTGCCCAAGTAACCAACACCCAAAAGGGCTCAAAGGACCTTATGCACAAGTGTGTTGCCCATTCTAAAACACTTTTTTTTTTTTTTTTCCTGAGATGGAATCTCGCTCTGTTGCTCAGGCTGGAGTGCAGTGGCACAATCTTGGCTCACTGCAACCTCTGCCTCCTGGGTTCAAGCGATTCTTCTGCCTCAGCCTGCTGAGTAGCTGGGGTCACAGGCACCCACCACTACGCTCAGCTAATGTTTTGTAAAAGACTGCTTTTTTAAACATTGCTTTTTTACCGACAATACTGAGCTAGACCATCAATTCTTTGGGCTCTAAAGTCGTATCTGCTATTTACCATGAAATATATAGCCAGAGTTATTAACTGCCTAGGGAGTATTATTGTCAATCGAATAAAGTTAAAAAAACAAATATCTTCAATGGACAATGGTGGCTGATTTTAAAGTCTCTTCCTGAAACACTAAAAGACCTGAATAGAAAACAATAACAACAATAACAAAACATGTATAAGGCATTTAGAACACCATCAGCCTTACAGAAAAGAAAAAATATGAGGATGGGTTTTGTGGAGGAAATGCCCTTCTTTGTAGAGGACAATGGATGAAAAGACTTTGGGCAAATCAGATAACCTGAGCCAAAGGGAGCAGAACAACGCGGCAATGTGAGGGTTCATTAATGAGCCTGTGGTCTCACTGGCACAGCATCGCACGTCATAGGGGATATCATGGGTCATGAAATACAGGCACTTGCAGTTCCCACTGGGGTTGCATTTTTCTTGAATTATTTACCACCAGAATTTCCTGACAGTGGGAAAAGACCGATAGTGTGTGTTTTGTATGGGGGTAGGGGTTCTTAAATTGTAATTAATCTGTCTCTAGGAGATCAATGGATCTGACAGAGCCAGGGTCCATAAATTACTACAATCAGTCTCTTTATGGCATCATGCAAGTTTCATGGCATGAGAAACCACATTTCCAGAAAGAGCACTGAGTGGAAAACGCTTTGGAATATATTGCCTCTGATTCCTGTAAGGTGGTATTTTCTTCAGGCTACATTAGGTCTAATCATTAGGGTGATCACTACCCACTGGGGAAATGCATGTCAGAATCTTAAAGTAAGCAGAAATGTGATGGTTTTTCATCAAAAAGTATGTTCTGTCTCCAAAAACCATACATAGAGAGAACAGCTACATAAGAAATAATTGCAATTTGAACGTATAAGCTCAATGACATGAGACCTTTCCTAACATTATCTGTCACCTTTGGGATGGAGGCCAAACCTCTCAGCAAATGAGGAACGCAGGCCCCTCAGTCAGCTGCCTTCTGCCTCCTCTTCTAGCTCAACACTCAGGTTCCCAACTTAGATCTTATGACCTGGGTTGTGCTGAACTATTTGTGTTTCCCAAAAATATACCATGTTTTACATTTAGAGCTGTTTCTCTTCCTGTCTTCTCTGCTGGGAACTTTTTTTTTTTTTTTTTTTTTTTTTTTTTCTGAGACGGAGTGTTTCTCTGTCACCCAGGCTGGAGTGCAGTGGCGTGATCTCGGCTCACTGCAACCTCCGCTTCCTAGGTTCACACCATTCTCCTGCCTCAGCCTCCTGAGTAGCTGGGATTACAGGTGTGTGCCACCACCCCCCCGTCGGGAATTCTTTCTCTCTCTTTCTGTCTGGCAAAATTGAATCCTTAATGATTCAGTTAGAATATCACCTCCTCTGCATGGTGGCTTACTCCCTCCTATGTGCCACTAGTTTTCTCTTAACTTGCCACTCTTTTAATACCCCAGTTTCCAGCGCCGCCATGGTGACTAGGCCATGAGCTCCTTTAGGGCAAAGACAATGTCCTGTTCCTCCCTTTTCTCCAAATCCAGCCAGAGGGACAAGAACATGGCAGATGCTCTGACAGTGTGGTTTTGATGAAGACAGAGGATGCCACAAATCCCAGCACCTCTCAAAATAACACATACCATATGAAACAGAGAAACAGACATGAATTCCAGAGTAGAAGTAAAAACATAAGGATGATTTTGCCATAAGATAAAATGGCATAAGGCACCATAGAATGGTAATCTTGTCCTATAAGGTTTAAATGGGCCACTATAATTGAGACACGTGTAAGGTATTATATATAAAGTCAGTTATATGTTGATGAATAACTTGTTCCTTCTACCTGAAATGTTCTTATCATGTCCAAATTTCATCCTTAAGTGAAGGCCCAGTTCATTCATCAGCTCTCCCACAGGGTTTTCAATGTTAACTTCAGGGGTACTTCATTTCACCTTTCTCTGAGTTTATATGGTGCTTTAATTACTTTTCTCTCGTGACATTTATAAGTCTCTCTCTCTTACATTGTGATCTCTGTATAATTTATTATGAAATGTAAGTAAATTATTAAGGCTCATATCTCCCATGAAATTAGAACATACTTCAGGTCTGTTCCAGTATCAATTGTTGCATAACAAATAATCTCAAAATGGTTATTCAAAATACAACAATCATTTATCTCTCATGATTTCTGGGGGTCAGAAATTTGAGAATCATCTAGTTGGGCAATTCTGGCTTGGAGTTTCTTCTGTAGTCACAGATGATTCAGTCTTGGGCATATCTGCATAGATCTGCACTCTTCTGCAGTCTGCAGACAGTGGCTAGAGCTGGAACAGTGGAAGTCATCCAAGGGCTGACTGGACATCTCTCCTCACCATGTGTTTGCTCTGCAGGAGTCAGTTTGGGCTTCCACACAAGATGGCAACCTTGGACTTCTCAAATGGCAGCTCAAGGCTCCCAAAGCAAGTATCCCAAGAAAACCAGAAGTTGCATTACCTTTTATGACCTGGTCCTCAGAAGTCAGGGTTGCTGTACAGTCAAGTCAGTTACAAAAGCCTGACCAAGTTCAAGAGGAGAGGGCACAGACTTCATAAAAAGTTCTGGAAGAGCATGTGGGACAGGAAATATTCCTGCTATTGTTTCTGGAATATGGATTTTGTCTTGTGTGTTTTTTTTATCTTTACCCCCAGCATTGATTCTATGTGTTTGGCCTTGAGCTCAGTAAATATTTTTTGAATGGATAAATTAATGACTGCTGAATTAAAATAACAACACTGTCTGGGACTAATATTTGGACCACCATACTTTCCTTGATGTGGTTTGACTGTGTCCCCCCCAAAATTTCATCTTAACTGTAGCTCCCATAATTCTCACATGTCAGGGGAAGGACCCTGGTGGGGGAGGGGGGGTAGTTGAAACATGGGGGCGGGTCTTTCTCATGCTGTTCTTGTGATAGTGAACAAGTCTCACACGATCTGATGGTATTATAAAGGGGAACTCCCCTATACACACTGTCTCTTGCCTGCTGCCATGCAAGACATGACTTTGCTCCTCCTTTGCCTTCCACCATGTTTGTAGGGCCTCCCCAGCCATGTGAAACTGTGAGTCAATTAAACCTCTTTCCTTTATAAGCTACCAGTATTGGGTATGTCTTTATTAGCAGCATGAGAACAGACTAATATGTTCCCTATCCAGTCCTCAGCTACCAGTCAGCTTTTTGTCCAAAAGGGGAAAGAACAGAAGATATATTTTTTTCTTGACACTAATTATTAGGAAGAATTGAATACATACTATTACTCATCCCAAACAAGATCAAAGTCAGGATAAGAAAATGTTAACTTTCATTATTCTTGTAATTATTTGAGTAGCCACTCAAAGTATCAGAATATTTTTCCTCTGACTTTTCAAAAGAAAAGTTTTTTAATTTATGGATCTAGTATCTATCCACTTGACAGAAGTTTCTAGGCTTTTTAGCAATATTTTATCTAATGTGAGAATATTTATACCCTAAATATTAATATAAGTATGTATGTGTCTATATTACAAAATATTAGCCATATGCGTAAATACATACATACATATAGTGTGTGTATGTAGGATAATATATATTCATGGATAACATTGTCCATTTTTCTCTTTTAGCAAGGGTAGAGTTCATTGAGTTCAAGAGTGTTCTTCACAGCTATTCCATGTTTTGAACACATTAGTATGCTGTAGTGTGTCTGTGTGTTTGTATTTGTGTATAATTTTGGGCATAAACAAATATTTCAAAACAAAAGACATACCTATATGAGCAGAAAATCAGAAGTAGTAAGCTCTTGTGTTTTTTGTTTCCAATTTCTCTGTTCAAGACTAGTAGTTTGAGTAACTTATTACCCTTTACTGTATGTTACACTAAAATTTTGTCTCCTTTTATAAATTACCAGTCTCTTGAGTACAGGAATGATATTTGTAGCTTTACTACAATCCAAGTAGATCCAACATGCCAACTGAGTGACCACCTGACCTAAGGAATACGAATGAAGGCATCAGTGGCAAAGCCCCACTCGATGCCTGAAGTACAAGATTCATACAATCCATTTGGGGGTTTCTGATGGCTAAAACAGACAGTCTTAACTGACAGTTAACTTTAGGAGAGAAGCTATAAGCAAACACAGTATTTTATTGTCTGAGTGTGTATCTCTTACTATAGTTTTTTTTCCTGCAGAAGACATCTTAAAAAAGGTATCTAAAATGTAGGCAGCAAATATTCAAAACTGCACAGCCTGTTCCACAAGATTCCAGTTCTAAGAGTAAGTAAAAGAGAGGCAGGCTGGGCACGGTAGTTCATGCCTATAATCCTAGCACTTGGGGAGGCCAAGGCGGGCAGATCACATGAGGTCAGGAGTTCGAGACCAGCCTGGCCAACATGGTGAAACCCCGTCTCTACTAAAAATATAAAATTAGCTGGGTGAGGTGGTGAACACCTGTAATCCCAGCTACTCTGGAGACTGAAGAAGGAGAATCACTTGAACCCGGGAGGCAGAAGTTGCAGTGAAGCCGAGATCGCACTACTGCACTCCAGCCTGCACAAAAAGAGAGGAACTCCATCTCAAAAAAAAAAAAAAAAAAAAAAAAAAAAAAAAAAAAAAAAAAAGGCAAACCCTTTTCTAAACCTATATTCTACCAATTTGTTAAGTCTCAAATTCAGTCTCATTTCCTTCAATGTATCCTTCTTTTTTATGGGATGTGTTGTATGAGTAAATGTCATAGTATAAATAACAAAGTACCAGAATATGTGGGGTTAATTTCAATGAAGTAAATTACCAGTTTAGAGTTCTTGGTCTAAACACTTGGCCTTCCTCATATAAAACCTGGCTAAGTATATTCATTCCCTGAATGTGATCAAACAAGAGTGGTCAATGAGTTAGTCATTCAACCGCAGAAACTGTACCAGAATCTGCAGGATGTAAACAAATATTACAAAACTGATGACTTCAAAAAGATCCTAGTTTTATGGGGGAGAGAGAGAGATCATTAAACAGACAATAATACCATTAAGTCGTGGATACAGCAAGTTCTAAGAGCACAGAATGGACTGCTAGATATATGCAACAAAAATATTTATATTAATTACAATTGACACCTGTCAGTAAGAATGTTTGGATAAATATGGAAAGTCTGAATGCACTTGTCGTAGGTTAAATACCTGCAGGAAGAGAAATGCAAAGGTGTGTGAATGGCTCCTTCAACTCACAGAGCAGGTATGTATGCTCTACTCCCCCACATCATTCTTCCGGAGGTGGTGTGCTGTAGATTCTGAAGGGAGAAGTGGAGGGTTATCAGAACATTTGTCGTTTGGGCGATGGAGACAGTAATCACGTCCATGTCACTTTTGGAGAAAGTGAAAGAAGAGCGAGCAATTTACCTTATTTTAATGCAAGCAGATGGAGAGGTCATGGGAACTTGTTTAAGGCATTAGCGAACTGCCTCTTCAAATTAAGGACTTTTGAGAATTGAAAGAGTTCTGAGCAACCCTGATGGCTCACCAGACTGTGTGTTCTTACTGAGTGATCAGGCATCTGAGTCTCCTAAACATTAAACCGCAGGAATATACAAGGCCGTGGTTAATTGCTTTAATGAAATGTAGGTAGGCAGATTCAAGGTAAGTTGGTGGAACAACCAGAGACAGTAAGAGTTTCCCATTGAGCTGCCTCCCAATTTAATGGAGTCACAGGCTTTAATGAATCACAGAACCATCTGGTAGAAATAAAGTAACAATGTCTGAAAAGATTTTTAAATGTGCATGTATTTGAATAATGTTTCCAACTTTGGGGAGTTTATATTTGGAAGTGCAAATATCCTTATATATTGGAATGATTAAGTATCTACCCTAAAAGTACAACTTAGTTTTAAAAGAAATTAATCCATCTTAAATCTCGTGAGGGTGTGCCAATATAGACATTTTAATCACAAGAGTCATTATTAAACAAAGTAAGACAAAAGAAAGAAGAAAAGGGAAGAGAAGGGAAAGGAAGGGTAGAAAAGGAAGAGGAGAAGGAGGGAGGGTGGGAGGAAGGAAGGAAGGAAGGGAGGAAGGAAGGGAGGAAAAATGTAAGGAAGCGAGGATAAATGGAAGAAAGGAAGAAATAAAGAAAGAAAACTATGCTTTTGTTTCGACTACAGAAACCACTATTTACTTAGTTAGGGAAATATATTTATATTGTGGTCCTTTTTAGTAACCTTCAAAAAATAAGAGATATCCGAGATTTTTACACTAAATAATTGAGTTTCACTTACATATTTTATGTAAGGTTGGTGGTTTGGAACTAACATGAAAAAGATGTTAGACCTGAAATAGCCATTGGCCATCATAGAGTTAAAATTTAGTTTGTTACAGTTGAGTAAAATGAGGTTGATAAAGGAATTGACTCTCTTTTAGGCTATGCAGCAATGGCTTATATAAAATATACCAGAACTCAGCAATAGAGAAACAAATCAAGGTCTTATATTATCTAACTCAAATTACACAGCTTTTGGAACCCTCAATTTCCATATAGGTTAGGCATTTTCTATGTCACGCATCTAATAATACATATACTAATTTAAATTTAAAAACACATGGTGACTAACAAAGATAGAAAAAAGAAGAGAAATATATACTCAACTGGTTTTCTTTGCTGAACACAGCAAACCAAAAATTGGTTTAAATTATTCATAAGCAAAAATAATCTTCTATATGAATGACATCAGACTTAAATTCTGGTCTAGTTCAAATGATTATTATCCAATCTTACCATGTGGAAAAACATGTTCTCCAAAAAGAAAAATTTAGCATGAAATTGAGAGTTCTATAGAAAACCATTGTTACCCTTTCAATCTAAAGGTTGAGATCAATAGCATGATTTTATAGCATTTTAACAGAAAAAAAATCCTCAATCTTAAAATAATTAAACTTATTGAATCAGTTAAAATATCCCAGAGTTGAAGACTAATCAATAAAAGAAAATGGGTAATCTCAGTTCCTCATGAAGCTTCCTTGATAAGGATACAGAACCTCTGAAGAAGGAGGAGAACATATTATACTTTACAAGGGTATGGGCCTCAACAGCGAAGGCTTGGGTGGAAGGAGGCAGAAACCAGAGGCAAGAGCAGCCCTCCGTTGGCAGGACTAAAGAAGAGTATGCACAGTACATGCGAACTTTAAGCACAGATTCAGAGGATGTTCAAGGGCGATGTTACATAGAGCCTGACAGACACAAGAACCTTAGTGCCAAGTAGGAATGGGCTCAAAGCTGTGAAGAAAACAGGCTCCAGCGCTGTGAAGTTACCAGATTCTTGGGAGAAAGAACACAAAAGAGAGTACGAGATAAAGAAAGCTTGGGGAAGAATACAAGAACATAGAGAAATGTAGGAAAGAATAAAGATATTAGAAAGGAAGCTAGGAGAAAGGAAAATTTCCTCTGTCCCTCAGGTCCGGTGGTAGATGGGGATCTGGATCCAGTGTCTCGCGAGATGAAATCTGCATGAACTCAGAAGGGTGTTTGGCTCCAGACAAGCAGCACAAGGACCAGAGGAGGACACTCATCTTAATCAGGACAAGGAAAGACTTCCCTTGGGAAAAATAAAGTGGAGCTCAAGAAGAGTTATAGATATATTTCGAAGAAGAAAAGAGGCTCCAGCTCTGTGAAGTTACCAGATTCTCGAGAGAAAGAGAAAAAAAGAGAAGAGAAAAAAATAGAAGAGAAAATAAAGAAAGTCCAAGAAAGAAAGCAAGACAGTGGAGAAAGGCAGGCGTGAAAGAAGATATTAGAGGGGAAGATAGGGGAAAGGACAAATCTCAGCTATTCAAGAGTTAAGTGCTCCTGTCACAGGCACTAAAGGATTATGAGACTTCCCGGTTCTATAAGATTCACAGTTTCCACTCCATATGTGAGCCCAGTCCAGTGGAGATACCCAGAATTTGTCATGGGAGATAGAGTCCTTGCTCAGACACCTACTATATGGATACCACCAAATGAATCGCCTCATCTCTCTATGCATCAGTTGCCTCTTCTGCAAAACTAGAATAAAAATACTTTATCCACAAAAGTTTATTGTGAACACTAATACACTGTGTGTGTGTGTGTGTGTGTGTATTTATTTATTTTATTTTTTGAGACTGAGTCTTGCTCTGTCACTCAGGCTGGAATGCAGGGGCATGATCTCGGCTCACTGCAACCACTGCCTATTAGATACAAGTGATTCTTGTGCTTTAGCCTCCCAAGTAGCTGGGATTACAGGCGCCCACCACCACGCCCAGCTAATTTTTGTATTTTTAGTAGAGACAGGGTTTCACCATGTTGGCCAGGCTGGTCTCGAACTTCTGAGCTCAAGTGATCTGCCCACTTCGGCCACCCAAAATGTTAGGATTATAGGCATGAGCCACCACACCCGGACAACAATATATTTTTAATTTAAAAATTGAAAATAAAATTCAGCACTTGCTCTGTGCTGGGGAATGTGCCAAGAAATTTCCCTGATTTAGTCCATTTAGCTCCCCTCTATAGCCTTGTAAGATAAATGCTATTTCTTAAAATTTTTAATGACTTATATGAAAGTATTCCATACGCCATGAATTGCTATGCACCTGGTCATTATTGTGCTACCTGTACATCACATGATGGTCACTGATGTTTTCCTTCAGTGTCCTTTCTAAAGCCTAGCTACTAGGAGGTGGTTGTGAATGGACAGCCAAGGAACCGGGGTGAATCCTTATGAATTTGGGCCTGGTACTGAGATTCAACATCAACATAGGTATGAACTTTCATCTGTCCTCCCCAATAAACCTTCCTGCCCATAAAATACATGAAGATCTTCCTGTCAGGGACATATCTAATACAAGAGTCACCTTATACATCCCAGGAGCCAGGGCTGCTGTAGAAGACATTCTCGGATCTTTGGTTTTCTTGGTTAAGTGGTAGAAAGAAAGTAGCCAATGGAAAATTATTGTAATATACACACTTTCCAACTTCTAGCTGCTATGCATTTAACATTCTGTGTTTTGTGTCTCCAAATATCAACTATTGTGGTATGTTTATAAATATCAAGAAGTTAAAAAGTGAAAAGGAGGACTACTTTTATTTCATGCTTGCTTACCTTTAGATGAACAGTTTAAAAATAACTGCTTCATTGATTTTTTTCCAAAGCAGCTTAGAGATAGAGCTATAGCCAAGGGGGCTTTTTTTTTTTTTCCTCTTCTCTGAGCCAGTAGAGCATACAATTTTGAATCTATGAAGTTTGGTTGGAATCTGGCCGTTATTCTAGATAAATGGGAAACTGAGTAGGAAAGTGTCTTGCTCCAACATCAATTATCAACAGTCAGACTGGGACTGAGGAACTGAATTTCCAGTATGCATGACACCAGACTACCCCTATTGTGAGCTCTGCTAGACAAGTAATTGATTCTCAATCTTGGCTGTACAGTAGAACCATCAGGGAACTTTCTAAAATCCCCATGTTCAAGCCACACCATGTACCAAGTACATCAGAATCTCTGGGATAGGATCAAGGTGTTACTACTTCTTTTCTTTTCTTTTCTCTCTCTTTTTTTTTTTTTTTTTTTTTTTTAAACAGAGTCTTACTCTGTCGCCCAGGCTGGAGTGCAGTGGCACGATATCGGCTCACTGCAACCTCGACCTCCATTCTCCTGCCTCAGCCTCCTGAGTAGTTGGGACAATAGGCGCCCACCACCATGCCCAGCGAATTTTTAAAAATATATTTTTAGTAGAGACAGGGTTTCACCGTGTTAGCCAGGATGGTCTCGATCTCATGACCTCATGATCTGCCCACCTCAGCCTCCCAAAGTGCTGGGATTACAGGCATGAGCCACCACGCCTGGTCTGTTACTACTTCTTATAGCTCTTCAACACACAAGGTTGAGAACCACTATTCTAGAGCCATCCTTCCCCATGCTTACATGAAAATATTGATTTTTTTACTGATGTAAATAATAATGGTTCCATTTATTAAGCACTTGCTCTGTGCTGGGTAGGTGTTAAGAACTTTCCCTGCTTTAGCCCATTTAGTTGCTCCCTTGCAGCCTTATAAGGGAAGTGCTACTACTATTCCCATTTGACAGCAGAACAACCTGATGCTTATACAGGCTCCACTCCTTGCTCAAGGTCATCCTGGTGGTCATCCTAGTCTAAAGTGGCAGGGTCCAAGGTGGAACTCAGAGCTCTTATGGACGAAGCCATATGATATCCCTAATCTGACAGCATCCTGGTGCACTAGCAGGCTTCTGCAGCTCAGGCAGGAGTCACCAAAATTTGCCAAATGCCTAATTTTTAAGCTCTAACAACGCCCTGATAAAATTCATCGTATATCAAGACGGCTCACCTTAGGGTGTGAATCTTCCACCAATACATGAGAATGTTGAACTTATGAATGATGCCAGATGCTAACCTATGAAGGAGCATTGGCTCATACATTGAATCCCAAAGGGCAATTTTCGGGGAGACTCCTTCACAATAGAGCCATTATGAAGCACCTACATTCTACATACAGTTTTGTTTTCTCATTTGCTCCACTTGATTCTGTTGATGACTCAGATGCCAAGGCTCCATGTCATCTTGATCTGTCCCCTTCCAGGACTATCTTTGTTTGTTTGTTTTTGTTGTTGTTGTTTTGTTTTGATGGAGTTTATTATTTATTATTTCTTTTTATCATTTTTTTTTTTTTGAGGCAGAGTTTCACTCCTGTTGTCCAGGCTGGAGTGCAATGGCATGATCTCAACTGACTGCAACCTCCACCTCCAGGTTCAAGCAATTCTCCTGCCTCAGCCTCCCAAGTAGCTGGGATTACAGGTGTCTGCCACCACGTCCAGCTAATTTTTTGTATTTTTAGTAGAGACCAGGTTTCACCATGTTGACCAGGCTAGTCTCGAACTCCTGGCATCAAGTGATCCACCCACCTTAGCCTCCCAAAGTTCTGGCATTACAGGCATGAGGCACCATAGTCAGGACTACCTATGTCCAGCTTTCAGATGTTATTTGCTGCCCCACCCAAAGTTAAACTGAAGGAGGATAGAAAGGATATAAAGTGAGAAATAGCTTCCTATCAGAGTTATTTTCGGACTGTTTTTATAAACAGAAGTTCAAGGACAACTTTTTAGAGGTCTTTTCATTACCTATCAGACTTTTTACATTTTTTAACATCATTGCTAAAGATTTAAAAAATTAAAAATAGCATACTCTGAATTAGTGGTATGACTGCTTTAGTTCCAAACACTTTCTCACAGTTCCAGTATCCAAATTTGTAATTATATTTATAAATGAGTTGTCACCAATCAAATAGTACTACTTTAATTGTTTCAGGCTAATGAGAAAAGAACAGAGGCAGATTTAGTTGGCAAATGATGCATTCCTGCCGTGTGAACTCCAAATGACATCACTGTGAACTGCAGGGATGATGGTTCTAAGGGAGTGTAAAACTGGTGAGAAAATTGACTTCAGTCCAATAAAGTTGAATAAGCATGTTAAAATTAAAGGAATAATCCATGACACAGACCAAGTGCAAGCAGAAATTCAGTTTCAGCAAAATGAATTACGCTTGCAATTTAAATTATTTATGTTTTGTAATTTGTTTGGTTTTAGTCTATAAATTTGTTTTAACTTCGAGTGATATGAAACAAAAGCATAAAGAGGCTGGGTGCGGTGGCTCACGCCTGTAATCCCCGTACTTTGGGAGTTCCCAAGGCAAGTGGATCACCTAAGAACACGAGTTTGAGACCAGTTTGGCCAACATGATGAAACCTTATCTCTACTAACAACACAAAAATTAGCTGAGCATGGTGGTGGGCACCTGTAATCCCAGTTAATCAGGAGGCTGAGGCAGGAGAACAGCTTGAGCGCCTGAGGTGGAAGTTTCAATGAGCCAAGATCCTGCCACGGCACTCCAGCCTGGGCAACAGAGTGAGACTCTGTCTCAAAATAAAAGTAAAGAACAAAAGCATAAAGAGTTTATACCTAATTTTATATTTATGCATATTTAAGTAATGTGAGAATAAAGATACTCTAATTCCACATTGGAGGGTCCATGAAAATATTTATTTTTGAAAAGATGTGCACACAATGGAGTTTGTTCCTGATCAGTTATGGGAGCTTGATTCCTATGGTTCTGGGTTAGGTCTCCAGTGGTACCGTGGACTGCCAGAATCAGCTCCCCACGGGAACCAAAGATGGCAAATACATGACATGCAGGATAATACCAACACGTTGCATTTAATACTTTTTTTTTGAGTTTTTAATTTTTTTCTATTCTCAACTCATGTTAATGTTTCAATTACATTGAAAATGAGGAAATGAAAAAAGGATGGGTTTTTAATTAATTGAATTTCCATTTGGGTTTCATTAAAATTGCAATGGATGTTATTATGGAAAAGTGTGTCTCGCCGGGCGCGGTGGCTCAAGCCTGTAATCCCAGCACTTTGGGAGGCCGAGACGGGTGGATCACGAGATCAGGAGATCAAGACCATCCTGGCTAACCTGGTGAAACCCCGTCTCTACTAAAAAATACAAAAAACTAGCTGGGCGTGGTGGCGAGCGCCTGTAGTCCTGGCTACTCGGGAGGCTGAGGCAGGAGAATGGCGTAAACCCGGGAGGCGGAGCTTGCAGTGAGCTGAGTTCCGGCCACTGCACTCCTGCCTGGGCGACAGAGCGAGACTCCGCCTCAAAAAAAAAAAAAAAAGAAAAAAAAAAAGAAAAGTGTGTCTCAAAAAATATGGGGATGGGGGAGGGGGGAGGGATTGCATTGGGAGTTATACCTGATGTAAATGACGAGTTGATGGGTGCTGACGAATTGATGGGTGCAGCACACCAACATGGCACAAGTATACATATGTAACAAACCTGCACGTTATGCACATGTACCCTAGAACTCAAAGTATAATTAAAAAAATAAAAAATAAAAAATAAAATAATGATAATATCAATTGTTTCTTTTCTTGTGATAGTGATAAGGCAACATTAGGTGTGATGCTGGGAAGCACACTGTTTCCCGATGTTAGGCAACTTTAAACTGTCTAAGCTAAGCATGGCGGCAAGAAGCATATTAAGATATTCCTTTGCTGAAAAGGCCACTGTGAGCAGTGCTATCATCTTTCACAGTTCTATTGTATCAACTTATAAACTAACCAAAGTAATCTCATCAAGTTTGGATATTATTGGCCAGGCATGGGGACTCACACCTGTAATTCCAGCATTTTGGGAGGCCGAGGTGGGTGGATCACCTGAGGTCAGGAGTTCGAGACCAGCCTGGCCAACATGGTGAGGCCCTATGTCTACTAAAAATACAAAAATTCACCAGGTGTGGTGGCACACACCTGTAGTCCCAGCTACTCAGGAGGGTGAGGCAGAAGAATGGCTTGAGATTGCAGTGAGCCGAGATAGTGCCATTGCACTCCAGCCTGGACGATAGAACTAGACTCCATCTCAAGAAAAAAAAAAAAGTTTGGATATTATAACTGAATTTTGTATTTAGCATGTCAATGGTTTTTAAATCTTGACTTTTCTAGTGACTTTACCATGAATTCAAATTTCTGCTAAATAAGCCTCAATTCAACTTAGCTTGATCTTAAAATGACTTAATTATATTAAACTTCAAAACATAATCCAGCTAAATTAAAAAGAAAAATACAAAGCTCCACCTTCATGGATTACAAGTGAGTTTTATCTAAAAGTTGTATTTTTATAACTGTAGGCAATTATTTGTAAAATGTTTGTAAATAGTATTTTAAATAATCCCAAATCAATAGCTTTAAATAACGTTGACAAGGAGAAACTAGTTTTGAATATTTGACCATTCTTTTTCTTACTAAAATGTGTTACAATATATTCATTTTGCAATCTTCTCTTTCAGATAAACACCACAATTACATTTAACAAGTAATGTTGGAAGTTGCTTTTATGTAAAGATTATGAAAACAAACAACATATTTTCTTAGATACACTGATTGCTTCCAAATAGAAATGAGTAAATACTCTTTTACATCATTGAATCATCTTCAAAATTAGTAATTATATGCTGATATGGAACTAAATAGTGAACAAGGCACTTTTTAAACATTTATATGCCAGGAACACTATTTGGTAGGTAGTTGTTAATAAATTAATGCAGAATTTTGAAACATATTTTTTCCATAAAAATTGTTTATGAAGATTATATAATGAGGTGTTTAAGCTAAAACCTGACTGTTGTCCTTGCATCTGACTGTGAGCTTCTTAAGGACAGGACAGGAGCAATCTAATTAATCTCCATGTTCCTAGAAGCTAAACTAAAGCCTCTTACAGAGAAGCCTTGTTAACTAAACTGAGCTGAATTGAATTCAAGTGAATTTAACGAAATTGAAATGGATTAAATTACAATAAAATGCATGTCTTTAAATTATTGGTGCAAGCCTGTGAATAAGCCCCATGCCTTTAAATTATTGGTGCAAGATTGTGAATCAGCCTTATATAATCACATCACAGGGACACTGTCAAATTTGCCTTCCCTCTGCTATTATGCCTACTTCCTTTACTCCTCCTGTCAAACACCCTGGTTACCCAGAGACAACTGAAACAACAATGAGAAGAGGCTTCGGCTGGATTTAAAAATAAAAACAGAAACAGTGCCGTCAGATGTGCCAAACTTTCCACTATGGCTTAGGGACAAGAACAGAGAACAAAACCCACAAAGACTTGGATTCCAATCCAAGGTCTGTATTTAGGAGTTTTGCAACTTGAGCAAGACATTGAATCTCCTTAGCTCCTGGTTCTTCTTTCATAAGATGAGGATAACTTACCCTCCGGGTGCTGGCATGGTTAAATTTGGCCATGCATGCAAAATTGTGAGCCCATAATAGGTTCTCTCTAAAGGTTGGTTCCTGTCTCCTTCCCTGCATCATTCATCAGCCCAAAAGTAAGTGATGAAGATGTGTCGGGCTCCCTGGAACTCCAAGGAGGCCAGGACTGTGGCAAGCACTCTGTGGCCCTCACCTCTCTAGACTTTGTGGCCACGGCTATGATAATCCCTTCTGTGATTTGATATTTGCTCCTTAGTTGTCCTGCTGAGCAGTTGGCTTTCTTCTTGAGGAGTCTCTTGCTAAAGCCGTCAGCTCAGAAATACAAGTGAAAATGGGAGACATTTTACAAAGCATACATGTAAAACCTGCCTGTTTGGACTCTCATGATTTGCTTTACACACTACAGCTCAGTGATATTAAAAACAAACAATTAAACACTTTGAATTTACCATAGTAAATTTACTGTCACTGATCTGAACTTCTCATTATTTTTCAAGGTGACATAAGGTTATAGGAAATCATATTTGTTAATTAAAGCTGTCTTCAACTTTTACATTTAAGATAGGATCTTTAGGACAGTGAATCAATTCAAAGTTAATTTCCTCCCTTGAATTCCAAGGTGTTTGGTTCAAGAGGGACACAAAGCAGTTGAGTGTCTGGTCCACATGTGGTCCTAGAATGTTCTAGTCCTGATGGCTCCCATAGCCCATGGCATCGTCCTAACTCCTCCTGGCCCCGTGATGGTCTCCTGGCTTCTACTGCTTGGTCTATGGCTGGATACCCTCACCACTAAATCCCCAACATTAGTAAACCTGCTGACCAGCTCCTCCCTGCTTTCACTGGTGCTACGGACCCACTGAGCCCCTGCGACATCCTCATTTAGGTCCCAGCAGAGAAGGTGAGCACAGCAGCCTCGCCGCTGTCCACTCACGCCAGACCTCTGACTCTCAGCTCAGCATCCTCTGCTCCCCAGTCAGATGCAGCAAGAACGCCTACAGTAGCCTCATGCCACCCCAGAGCAGAGAGGCAGGGGCACTATCACTGTCCTCTCCCTGGCTGACCACTTTTCTAACATTTGTGTTTTGTTAAGGGAAAGCCTGGGAGGGATCCACCACTCAGAGTCCCATATGGTAAAGTGGGGCAAAAGCCCCTTTGTTTCTGCCTGCCTCTCATAGCTGTCTGAGGTTAGTAATTTTTGTTTTCATTGCCCCACAAAGGAGACAGGACTCCAGAATTTCACCTTTTGTCTTAATCTTCCCTTCTCTTTTTCCTTAAAATAAAGGGGTTTTTATTTTTGTTTTCTGTCTAGTAGGGACTTCTAATCCACCATATCTTGCTTCTTCTCTAGTGACCTGGGTTCTCAGCCGTCCACCCCTTCCTTCCCTAGGACATTACTCTTCCTGGCTCAGTATGAATGGGGGCTAGTGAGTGAGGTCACCTTATCAATATCTAGCAAGAGGTGTTGCAAAATATTTTTTTGAAAATTTAAAACCATTATTCTACAGATCCAATCCTATTTTGTCATAAAATATTCACCAGAATCTGTAGTTAGTGAAAAGACCTGGTTTCTGTGGGGTTAAAATCAGTGTAGGGTCCTCGTGTAGACAGAATAGCCAACAGCAGCACTCAACTGGGAGCAGTCCCAGGGCGGGAGGATCTCACTCCCCCATTAATTCCTCACACCCCAAACAGACCTGGACAGAGAGCGCTCATTAGTGCATTGCCTTGCCTTGCTTAGCAGGCTGCCCTCCAGTGCTCGCAGGTAGAATCCTCCCTCAGGCTGGGCCCTGACCCTAAATGGAGGATCCTGTGAAGCAACCTTAAACCAAAAATCCAGGAGCTCAGCCTAGATGCATGCCTAGAGGCACATCCCATTCTCTGCTTCAGTAACTTGTCTCCCCATTGCTGAGTTTCCAGTTCAGGGCCAGTTCAATTGGATTGTGCCATCACTCACAGAGGAGGTGGAAGATAGGGAGAATGAGACTGTGGTCTAAGCAGACACACAGTGCACTGCTCTAATGGGGAGACAGCCATTGTGCTACTTTACACTTGTCTGGTCTTGGACAAGTTATTCTCCACTCTATGGTTCAGATTTTCATCTGTAGAATGGATATAATTTATAGGACAGTATGAGGAATAAAAGAGTTAATTAGCATAAAGTACTTAGACCAATGCCTGACTCACCATGAGCATTCAATGATGCTGCTTCCATTGTTTCTTCTAGGTTTCTCATACTCCCATACCCATGCCAAATATCCCTGGTGCTGGTACCTTGCCATCCTGGTAGGCTCTCCAGCCATTCTGGTTTGCCAACATTCTCCCACTTCCTTTGGCCAACCCCCATATGCTTCCCTACCTGAGGACCCCAATATAATCAACCGCATCATTAAAAAACACCTAATTACTATTCCATAGTCTCTAATTACTGCACGGCCCAAGCTTGCCCTGATCCTCACATTCGAAAACATCATCCTGATATTTACATGCTCAGGTGTTAAAGTTACAGCTTCCTTACAACAGACTGCACTTCTACTTGTTGTAGGCCAAATCCACTGGGCCCTAAGTATGCACATCCCTTCATCATCCTGAACAAGATCCCCTGGGAGTAGGGATTCAGCAACATATTCTATGTGCCTTCCTGTGAGACCAGGGCGTCAGGTAGGCGACCAGACAGTGGAGCTTTGGGGCCAAAGACAAGAGCAGCGTCATGAGACAGCAAAGGAAGCTGCCTAACAACAACATAGAAGCAGTTTTACAGAGTTTCACCTCTGGCATTTTTACAGAGCCTCTCATTTTACAAGTATGAGACATTCCAATTTTACCTCCCAGAGACACAAGGAAATGACAGAATGTCTTTGGAATGATGAGGGCAGTGCTTGGCACAATTTTTCCAGATGAAACCTTTAAAAGCAGCTGATGTGTCCACAAAGGGAGGGTGACGAGTAGCATCCACAGCTGCTGGAACCTTGGCACTTTTGCACATGAGTTTCGCCACTGTGCCCTTGCTGACCATTTAGTACTCCTAACCCTCCCCACTGACGATTTTTGACTGTGGAATTTAGTTCCTGCTTTTCTGCCTGATCCTTTCAGTCCAGCAGCCTCCATTCTGGAACCTTCCCAGAGTGGACACTGGCTTTCTTAGAACTTCATTTCTACAATACCCCCTTGACTCCTTACATTGCAGCTTGAGATTCTCCTCCTGTTCCCCTAATGGGGTTTTCGTTTACACCTCTGGTGAATGGACCCTAAGGTGACCCCAATAACAGCAACCCCTTGGTGTTCACACCCTTTATCACGCCTGCCCTTCACTGTGTGAGGAACCTGTGACTTGCCTCTAGCCATTGGAATATGGCCAAGGTGAAGAGAGTTTGCCAATGTAATTAAGGTCTCAAATTAGTTGATATTGAGTTAATACAAAGTGGATGATCCTGGGGCACCCTCACTTAGATGAAGACCTTAAAAGAGAGACCAAGTCCTCTGTGAGGTAAGATCCTGGCCTTGCCGTCCTTGCTGATTGAACAATAAGAGTGGCCATTTGGAGGTAACCCAAGTGTCAAGGAACTGTAGGTGGCGTTAGGTTCCTTAGGCTCCAACGTCAGTTGGAGGCCAACTGACGTTGGCCTCCAGCAGGAAAATACTGGGACCTTTACTGAAACAAGGAAGTTCATTCTGCCAGCAACCCAAATGAGCCTGGAAATGATGAGCCCTCAGATGAGAACACTCTTGCCAACACCTCGATTCACCTTGTGAGAACCAACTGGAAGATCCGACTAGGTCATGTCTGGACTACTGACCCACAAGAGCTTCAATATCAGCTGATTAATCATACTACACTTACTGAGAAAAACTACAAAAGTATACCAAGTCGAAACAATCAAGCTGATGACCTTGGGTGGGGATTAAAAATAAAAACAAATAATACAAAACAGCAAAATGAAACCAAAATACAAACCAAATATAGAATAATCAGTTTGGTAAAATCATATTGAATTTAACTTGAGGTTTGGAACATTGGCTCTTTTGAGTTAGTCCCAGATTCCTTTCCAAAATGCATTACTATATGCAGGCTTTTAAAGAAACAAGTTGGCGCAGCCCTGCACTGACAGGTGGACATTATTTAATTCTAATAGGATCTCAGTGGACATTTGAGAAGCCAACTGGATGCATAAGTGCACAAAGAATACATGGGTATAATCTCCTGGAGGTGGTGAGGATAGTCAGCAACTCTACATCCCAGGTGAGAGCAAGAAGGGGAATGTTTATAGAAAGACAAAGACAATGGAAAAATATCTTTGCCTTTGCACACACTGAAAGGCCATCTTTGCCTTTGCACACACTGAAATAATAATCATACACATCACAAAAACTATACAATTCCTTTTGGTTCCCTTACAAAGATGTCTCATATCACAGAAAAGATGCCTGAAAGTAAGAAAATGTATGGTGCTTCATTAGAAACTCTGATTTGGGGGGTTATTGATTTTTTAAAGTTGGAGTTGAAAATTTAGTTTAAAGACAAATCCATTTTAGGGATCCCCATCACTGGCCACTCTGACACCCCCCTCTGTGCCTCTAGGACAGACACTGGGAAGTAGCAAGATAGAAGAGGAGAGCTAGACGACAGGCATCTATCACAGAAGAGTGACGTGTGTTCAACAGCCACAGACACAGAACGCGGTGTGGGGTGGAATAGTGTGTTCTCTATTACAGTTTTTAAGATGGGGCAAGGAAATTGACCTTGAAGGATTTCAAAAGCAATCTCTTCCACTGTTGATCTTGTTTTCAGAATGTCCTTCCCTCTATTTGCTTATTTAATCACTCTCATTCTAGATTTCTCTTCTGGAATAATTTCGAATAATTCTTAAGACTGACACATAACAGCCCTTCCTATATAGGAAGACGGCTGTCATTGTCCCTGAGTGTTCTTGTTTCCTCTTGTGAGGTTAGAGCAGGGAAGAGCAAAGTGGAAACACCATTGCCTGAGATCGGAATCCTAGGATTAGGTTCATTGCTTCTCAAGTTTCTCCCTTGTCCTCATCCTGAGATGGGTCCTGGGCTGACCAATGGCTTAACACTGCTCCTAGTAGATCACAGAGTTACTCATAAGGGAGGCCCCTGATACTCACTATGCTCTGAAGGAATAGAGATGACGTGGGCAGAATTTCTGCTCAGAATTCAAAAGAGAAACTCTGCTTTTATGTGTTCACATCTTTAGCTTCAACACAAGGTTTTATTTGAAGAAAATATTCTCCTATTTAAATAAAAATTGGAGAACAACCACCCTGCTCATTGCAATTTTTTCATTCTTGTTACCGATCTAATTTGTATCAGCTTTCTGCAACTTTAACTCAGGACTTTATTTCCAGAAAATTTGCATACCTGAGAAGAAGGCAAAGATTTTGATGTCCTATATACGCAGTATAAAGTAGTCACAACTAAAATTAAGTGACAGAGAAATCTTAAAACAAAAATGATAAGCAAAGGCAAAGAAAGCAGGGATCATAACATTGGCAATAAAAAATATGTAAGTTTGATTATAAAGAACTGCTTGCTAGAACTTGATTCACTAAAACTAAAACAAATCTGGTATTTTATTGTCTATGATACTATTTACATAACATTCTTGAAAAAGCAAAAATTTAGGGAGAGAAAATAGACCAGTAGTAGTCCAGAAAAATTGGAGGGATGATAGACCTGTTCTACGTCTTGATTATTGTGGTCGATACCTGATAATAATGTATTTATAAAACTTTACATTTAAAAAGCAAATGTTACTGCATGAAAATTATACTTGTCAATAATATAATCTTGTATATAAAAAGTATACACTTTTGGCTGGGTGCGGTGGCTCACCCCTGTAATCCCAACACTTTGGAGGCCAAGGCAGGCAGACCACCTGAGGTCAGGAGTTTGAGACCAGCCTGATGAACATGGTGAAACCCCATCTCTACTAAAAATACAAAATTAACCGGGCATGGTAGTGCATACCCATAGTCCCAGCTACTCGGGAGGTTGAGGCAGGAGAATCGTTTGAACCTAGGAGGTGGAGGTGGCAGTGAACTAAGATCGCACCATTGAACTCTAGCCTGGTCAACAAAAGCAAAACTCCATCTCTCTCTCTCTCTCTCTCTCTCTCTCTCTCTCTCTCTCTCTATATATATATATATATATATATATATATACACACACACACACATACACATACACACACACACACATATATACTATATACACACATATATATACATATATACAAATACATGTATAACTTCATCAAAATAAAAAACTTTTGGGGTGCAAATGACACCATCTAGAATTTGAAAAGACATCACAAAATCAGAGAAAATATTTACAAAGTATTTATCTGATAATGGACTCTATCTTGAATACATAAAGAAGGTTTACAACTCAGTGGTAGTAAGATAAACAACCCCATTAAAAATTGAAAGATTATATGAAATAGACATTTCTCTAAGAATATACAAATAGATAAAAAGCACATAAAAAGATGATTACCATCACTAGACATTAGGAAAATGGAAACAAAAACCACAATGAGATAATACTTTACAACCACTAAGATGGTTACAATAAAACAAAACAAAACAAAACAGAAAATAATATATGTTGTTGAGAATGTGAAGAAATTGAACCCTTAATACATTGCTGGTCAGAATGTAAAATAGTACAGCCACTACTTTCAAAAACAGTTTGGCAGTTCCTCAAAATGCTAAACATAGAGTTTCCATATGACTCAGAAATTTCACTCTTGGCTATTTACCGAAGTAAAGGGAAATATATGTACACACAGAAACTTGTACATGAATATTCATAAAGCGTTTTTCATATTATCCCAAAAGTGGAAACAACCCAAATGTCCATCAACTGATAAATGAATATATAAAATATAGCATATTCATCCAATAAGATATTACTCAACAATAAAAAAGAATAAAGTACTGACACAGGCCATGACATGGATAAAACATGAAAACACATGCTAGGTTAAAGTAGCAAGTCACAAAAGACCATATATTGTATGATTCTATTCACATGAAATAGTTATAGTAGGCAAATACATAGAGATAGAAAGCAGATTAATGCTTGTCAGGAACTAGTGGAGGGGAGAGTAATAAGAAGTGACTGCTAATGGGCACAGAGTTACTTTTTGGAGTGATGAAAATATCTTAACATTAGATTGTGATGATGATTGTACAAGTCTATGAATATACTAAATGATGAACTGTATGGTCTACAAATTACATATCAATAAAGCTTATAAAATAATTACACCTCAATAAACCTGACTCAAGAAAAAGAAAAAAAAATTGTAAATGTGCGTACAGTCTAAAGAAAAGAGGACAAAACAAATAAGCAGAAAATGTCTTTAAAAAGGGATACAAATCAGCAATGAAAATAAAAAAGTATGTTCAATTTATCAATTCTCAAAATAATGCAAATTTTTTAAATAGGATATATTGTTCCCCATAAGATTTACAAAAATTAGAAATGGACAATACCCAGTGCTGATGAAATTACAATTAAATCATATTCCCATACTTAGGATTTATAAATGCTCAATTGAGACCAATTTTCTAGAGTAAAGTTTGGCAATATGCATCCAAATGAGTAATATGCACATCTTACCTGATTTTAAAGCACATGGAGCAGAGGTTTCATATTCAGACATTCAGAAAGTGTCACAGCAGAGCACAGAATGGAAGTGACCTGCCACGGAATTCCAGAGGGACTCTGCTGAGTTAGGCATTGACCTTTAGCTCGAGGCTGGAATGGTTTGAGGGGTCCTGGGAAAGAGTCTTGGGCAGCCAAGGAAGCTGAGACCTGAGGCATTTAGTTGTCCCTGCTGACCAGTACAAAGTGGCCAGTTGTAGACAATTCTGTATAACATTTCTGCAGTAATGTCCCTGGCCTTACTGTGCATACTGATAAAAAGCTGGTCCTATAAAAATACAAGAGTTGAAAATGCATGCAGTGGACTTGATCACAGTGGGTTGGTAAAACCAGAAGACTAAATACTCATCTAAATGCTCATCTTCAGGAGATTGGTTTAAAAAATCATGGTATATCCATAAAACAGTCTATGGGCATTACATCACTCACTGGGATGGCCATCACCAGTGGATGACCAGAGAGTGACCTCTAAAGACCCCAGGGAAGAGGCCTCTTATGCTAGGGTCAATGAAGGAAAAAGCTGGAAGTACAGAGATAAACACAATGCTATTGCCACCTCTTTCCACCAAATATCACTGATAACTTTTTTTCTGGAATACTTTCCCTACATTTCTAATTTATATCCCTGTACTGCCATATGTGCTCTTCTTTCTTCTTGTAACCACCTTTTCTCCTCCTTGATACAGATCAGCTGGGCAGCTCCAGCTTTGAAGGCATGCTGCTAACTAAGCCCAAGCCCTTGCTATCATGTAACTAGTAGCCCAGTGTGGTGGGAAAGGGAAGGGGAAGGAGAAGGGGAAGGAGTGAGTTTTGTGGAAATATTAAGCAATAATAAAATATGATACATTCAGAAAATTTTTAAAAAATTCACAAAAGTATGATATAAGAGAGGGTTACTGGGGAGGCATATTTAGAGCAAAGATGGTCAGAGGAGAACTATCTATCTGAGGAACTGACATTTATACTGGGGTCATGATGATAAGACAGCAAGATGTGAAGTTCCAGAGCAAAGAGTCCCTGCAGAAGGAACAATAACTGCACAAAGTTGCAGAGATGGGGAAGTGCTTGGTGCGGTCAAGCAGCAGCATAAAGGCCAGGGCAGCAGAAGTACAATGAGACAGGGAGAACTGGCAGGAGAGACAGTGATTATGATTATGGATTGGAAAAATAACAGTGTTTAAATGTTCATACTACTCAAAGCATTATATGGGTTTGATGCAATCTCTATCAAAATTCCAATGGCATTCTTCAGAGAAATATTGTTTTTATAAAAAGAAATTTAAATATTTTTTTTAAAAAGCTAAAATTTGTATGGAACCAAAGAAAAACCCCATGTAGCCAACACAACCTTGAGAAAGAAAAACAAAGTTGGAAGCATCTTTCTTTCTGATGTCAACTTATATTACAAAGCTACAGTAATCAAAACAGAATGGTACTGACATCAAAACTGACACATAGAACAATGGAACAAAATAGCGAGCTCAGAAATAAACCCAAGCATATATGATCAACTGATTTTTGACAAGGGCATCAAGCAGACACAATGGGGAAAATAATCTCTTCAGATCTACTTTTAGAAAAGATTACTGGGCTGCTGGTTAGTGAATGTATCGTAGGGAGGGGTGGGGTAGAGTGGAAGCAAGGAGAACAGGAAGTGTCATTACAGCAACACAGGTGAAAGAGAATGCTGACATGCATGAGGAGGGTAGTTGCAGATATCAGATCATGAGAAAGGTTGAGATTTGGGTATATATTAGAAGTAATGGATACTGGATTCCTGATGGATTGGATAAAAGGGTGAAAGGAAGAGAAAAATGAAGGCTTTCTCTTGGAGATTTGACTTGAACAGCTGAGTGGATATTGATGGCTCTCAATATTGACTTGCTTCCTAAGGAGGAAACAGAATAGTGAATTTGAGAGAATCCAATAATCATTTTTGGAAACATTAAATTTGGGATACCTATTAATTTTCTAAGTGGAGATGTTGAGAAGGCTGTTTGGTAAGTGTGTCTGGAGCTCATGGGGGCGGGATAAGAATTGTTTATACAAATGTTAGTGCCATCAGCAGAGAGGTAGTAAAAGTCAGGGGACTGGCTAAGATTGTTTACAGAATGTGGCTAGAAAAGAGATGAGGTTCTCTAATACCAGGAGGAGAAGAATCCAGCAAAGTAGGTAGACCAGGCTTTAGGAAACTTTTTCTCTAAAAGGCCAGGCAAAAGATATTTTCAGCTCTAAAGGCCACACTGTCTCTCCTGCTGCTACTCAACTCAGTCATTGTATCATGAAAGCACGTATGGGTAATATATAAACAAATGGACATGGCTGTGTTCCAAGAAAAAAAACTTATTTACAAAAGCAGTTGTAAGCAGGATTTTGCCAGCAACTGTGGCTTGCTGTCTCCTGGACAAGGCTGAAAAACAGTAGTGAAGGCAGTTGAAAGAGAACAAGTAGGTCATGATGTCATGGAAACCTGGAGACGGTGCTATCAGATTGAAAGAATAGTTGACCAGGTCACATTGAGTGAAATGAAGCCTGAGCGTGAAAGCTTTTCAGCCTGCGTGCATCTGTGTGGTGCGCTGAATGCACTATTGTTTTCCACAGGATGCAGGGGCTGGAGATTCTTCTATCTGAAGGGTCCTCCAGCAAAAATTCCCCTACATCTGATGAATTTCCTTTCATCTTTGGGCCTTCAATATCTGATCCCAGAAGCCTCCTGTGATGGACAGATTAACATCCCGCTAAAGATGTCCTTGTCCTAATCCTTGGAACCTGTGTATATGTCACCTTGCTGATGTGGCTAAAGTAAGGATCTTGTGAGAGGGAGACTATCTTAGATTATCTGGGCAGGCCTAGTATAATCACAAGGGTCCTGCTGGAGTTGAATTGTGTCCTCCCAAAATTTTCTGCTGAAATCCAGACTCCCAGTTACCTCAGAATGGGATCTTATTTGGAAATAGAGGGATTGCAGATATAATTTGTTAAGATCAGATCATATTAGATTAGCATGGACCCCTAGTCTAAAATGATGGATATCTGTATAAAAAGGGGAAATTAGCACGCAGACACACACACACGGAGAACAGCATATGAAGATGAAGGCAGAAAGCATGGTGATGCTTCCTCAAGCCAAGAGTGCAAAAGACTGCAAGAAAACCACCAGAAGAGAGGAAACTGGTTCTCCTTCACAGCCCTCAGAAGAAACCAGTCCCTCCAACACCTTGATCTCAGGCTCCTGCCTCCAAACTGAGAGGCAGTAAATTTCTCTTCTATAAATCACTCCATTTGGGGCTTTGTATCTTGTGAAAGCAGACCCAGAAAACTAATGCAGATCTCAAAATTGAAAGAGAGAAGCAGAAGAGGAGGTAAGAGTCACCCAGTGGGAGAACAATTAAATCTGAACTTTGAAGATGGAGGGAGGGGCCACAAGCCATGGAATGTGGGTATCTCTAGAAGCTGGAGAAAGGCAAAGAGAAGAATCATCCCCTCAAAGCAGCAGCCAGCCACCTTGTCGGCACCAGGGGCCAGTTTCATGGAAGACAATTTTTTCTATGGACTAGGGGGCAGGGGATGGTTTCAGGATGATAAAAGTGCATTACATTTATTGTCCACTTTATTTCTATTATTATTACGTTGTAATATATAATGAAATAATCATACAATCCACAATCATGTAGAATTAGTGGGAGGCCTGAGCTTGTTTTCCTGAAACTAGATGGTCCCATCTGGGGGTGACAGGAAACAGTGACAGATCATCAGGCATTAGATTCTCATAAGGAGCATGCAACCTAGATCCCTCACATGTGCAGTTCACAGTAGGATTTGTGCTTTTATGAGAATCTAATGCCACAGCTGATCTGACAGAAGGAGGAGCTCAGGAGGTAATATGAGTGATGGAGAGCAGCTGTAAATACAGATGAAGCTTTGCTCACTCCCCTGATGCTCACCTCCTTCTATGCTGCCCTGTTTTTAACAGGCCACAGTCCAGTACTGGCCATGGACCAGGGGTTGGGGACCCCTACCTTAGAGCCTCCAGAAGGGATGCAGCCATGCTGACACTTGATTTCAGCCCAGGGAGACTCGTGGTGGACTTCTTACCTACAGCACTACATGATAATAAAGGTGTGGTTTTAAGCCACTAAGTTAGTGGTAATTTGTTACACTAGCCACAGGAAACGAATACATCTCCCCAGTGTCAAATTCTTCATATACTTCATACACTTCCCACCACAATGCTAATTCCCACCGCTCTGTCAAGAGGGATATCTTGAAGGCCGGTTTTGCTAGTATTCTAATTTCTAACAAACAGTAGGTGGTCAATAAACACATGTAGCCTAATGTCTGTGGAACACACATACGTTCACTATGCTCTTCACTGCTTTTTCTACCTAGCTATAAGCACACTCAAGTTTTAATTTTCTGGCCCTGAAGCTCATTTTCTTTACATTTCTTAATCAATTTCATTATGTTATATTTGCCTATTTTAAATTGTCCTAGGCCCTTCTGAAATTCAAGAACAAAAGCAAAAGAAGACTTTGAAAACCCAGCAAGAAAAATGACCCATTAGAAAAGTGTCTTGAGAAAAAGGTTGTAATGTGAAGTCACTTGAGCAAGTTTGCTATAAATCACTCCTGAATATATTGCAGTGGGCAGCTCTGAATGGGCAGTTTCACAGAATGAGATGAGCTGAGCTGAACTAGTCCTTATCCATCTGCAAATCTATTGAGTCTCATAGGTAAAATAATAATAAATTTCATTACAGTTTATTGGAAACATCTCAATGATTATAGATCTGTTTATGAAGGCATTTACCCTGTTTTTTAATCTTGGAACTGCAAATATAGCTGTGTCTGTCATTGTGCTAAATATTTCAAGGTATGAATTGAGATTCTATAGAACGCAGGGTTAGTTATAGACCCTCCAGGATGCCCTTGCTTCCAAGCACAGCAGCAGTCTTCCCACTGAGTTAAACTTATTCTAATCTATCTCTGTAACAAAAGAACTCCTCATTTTGGACAAAAGGTCTGGTGATAGTTACAGTTATGTCAAATTCAACCAGATAAACCCTCAATTGTAATAACAAAAGCTGAATATCCCCTTTGTGTGGCTGCAACTCAACATTTTTGGAAGTTATCATGTGTGCTGCACTGTTACACTTTCTCTCTTTTAATCTTCCCCACAGCTATATGAGTTATACATCCTCCCTAATTTGTAGATGAGGAAACCAAGGCCAAGTCTGTGAAAGAGGCTTATCCAAGGTCATGCAGAAAAGTAACAGCAGAGGTGAAATCTGTACACAAGCCTATGACTTTAGGTTGAATGTACTTTCCACTGTGCCATTTGCTGCTTATTCAGTGTAGAGCACAGACTCCAAGAGAAATAGGGAATTCGCTCTTATACTAAGAAGACTGCAATGTATCAGAAACTTAGGCTTTTGCTTTTTAGATTTGGAAGGGACATTTGATACAACCTCCCATCTCTTGGTGGATGAGTTGCCTTAGGGAGGAGGAAACTAGAACTTGTCATAGGTTAGTAAGTGGGGAACTGGAACCAGAATCCAGTTTTGTTACCTCACTTTACCTTCTTGGCAGCATGCACAGATGAGTCTGCAAAGAGATAGAGTAAATGCATCCACCCAGTACAGAATAGTGAAGAAAACACAGTACCAAGGTGTGCTTAGAGCTGGCTGGGGCAGATTCAGGAAGGATTCCTGGGAATAGCAGGGTAAGACACAACCCAAAGATGGAAAGAAAGCCACAAGAGTAAAGAGTGGCATGTAATTAAGATATTATATAAATTATCACCAAAATATCATGCAGGCTAGAAATATACATTAGCTTGGCTTTAGTACAATGTAGGAATTGGAATTCATGAAAAGGAGGAGGCAAATGCCAGCTCCAACTTGAAAACTAACCTCAAAACCCCTGCTATACTTACACATTCTTCCCTCAGAGCCCCTTCTTTTTACCCCAGTAGCTTCTGGTGCCAATGCAAACCAATATTTTCCACCTATGGAGTGGGGAGGGCTTAGATATAAAAACTTTTGACAAACTCACTCAAAAATAGTGAATACTTAAAATGACTCCCCATTTGGGCTCATTCTAATTTCAGAGCTATAATGAGGGGCAGGAAATGATCTACCCAAATGAATTCACCACTAATGGTGAATGCCCATTGTTATTGAGGTGGTTTCTTGGAGCCTCTCAGGTGACAGAGAACACAGTGTCTGTATACTTCATAGTCAATAAAGGGACAGAAGGACATGGAGACCCACTAGGAGGCATGGGCTCATGCTTAGTTCAATGATTCCTGTACTATGCATTTCAGAACCCAAAGCCAGAGGACTGATCTCTAGTCCCAGCTCTGCTACTGACTTGCGGGGGTACTATGGATGGAGCACTTTCCCTTTCCATTTTCTTCCCCACCTAATGAGAATATAATACATAGCCTTCAAGGCCTCTTGCAGCCTAACTATATGATTCTAACACTGTTCCTTCACTCTTCCCTTATTTGCAGTGTTAAAATAATAATAGCGCCATGACGATAGCCTCCTTGTAAGAATTAAATAAAATAATCTCTGTATAGGGGGCTTAGATACATTTCTAACATACAGTGAGCACCAATGGATGTTAAATCTGCGTCATGCAAGCTTTTCAACTCCCCTGATTTTGTCTATGGGACATGACCCCCAGGTTCAGTATTTGCAACATGCACATCTATTTAAATCAATGCAGAGATGTTGTGTAGAACAAAGCCCTTAAAACAAAGGGATCTTATACAGCACCTAACTCTCATTGTGTTAACGTCTTTAGGTGGCTCTCCATTGCTCTCCTTGGTTGTCTTATGATCTACTGCCTTTCTTCATGAACAATACTATCCAGATACAGCAGCTGACTCACAGCTCTTGAAACACATCATGCACTGGTATATGTGCATATATTTGTATGAGTCTCCTTCTGCATTGGAAGGATTTTCCAAGCCCATCCCCTCTGTCTACTGTAATGTCATTTATCCTTCAAGTCCCAAACTAAAGGTCACTTTTTTCCTGAGGCTCTATTATTTTCCTTGGCAAAAAGAAGTTACCCTCTTAACTCACAAGCCACTTTATTTGCATGCATCTTGGTTGACTTGAATCAATGAGTTGAGCAGGTGCTCTTTTTCCATGGTCATTTTTATCACTTGAGTTCCTAAATATTTGCTTGTTTATTAATTACTTTTGGCTTGTCTCATGTAAGTTCCCCATGAGCAAGGACTTCATCTGTTTCATTCTCTGATGCATCCAAATACCTAAAGCAGTGCTTGTGTCACAGTAGACACTAAATCAATGAAAGTTGAATAAAGAAACCAGAATGCTCTAATATTTTTAGCTACAAAAAGTCAATTGTACAGAAAACTTATGCTTCCTGGCTCCACTTACATCCATTTATTTAACACCAGTCTGAACCTAGATGAAATTCATGGCCTTTTTGAATACTTTGCATGTTCAAATGCTGACATTTCAACCCCTCAGTCACTCCAAATGCCCCAATTCTAACAGAATCATAGATTTTGCCTCCCGTCTGTATTAATAAGTCACAGCATACACTGCTTCTGGGCCCACTAAAGTTATCAAAAAATTTGGGTCGGCTGCTCAATACTTTTTTTTTTCCCAAAGAGATTGCAAAACTAAAACAGAAAGCACCAGTTGGAAATCTCTCAGAGCATTTCTGCAACCATTCCAGCTCATTTTTTGAATGGAAGCTGATACAGATTGACTACCTTTATGTGGTAGCAATTCATCATACTTAGAGTCTCTCTTTTGACCACAGGTCTTATAAATTCAGGAGATTTAATAGCATAAATATATTATTCATAAACTAGAGTGAATCCCCACTCACCAACATAACCATTTTGACAATAAATCATAACATATAAATGGTTTTTCTTCCTCGTATTTTTCCTTATTTGGAGACTTAACGTATTTGGAGTCTTAACAAAATACACCTATAAGTAGAACAGAGAACAGCAGAGAGAATTCTCCAAGCAAGAGCCAAAACTCATAAAAGGAAAGTTGGATTAAATGGATTAAACTTGAGGGGACATAATTGAGCTGAGATGATTTTTCTTTTCAGAGTTGCCAAACCACTATAGAATAGCTTATTATAACTTTTAGTTGTAACAAAAGCTCCAGTTATTCTATGCCATGGAGCATATGGGCATAAGGTAAGTGTCCACTAACTCTCAGTTAGAAAGTAGATCTGTTGATTTTAAAAAGTGGCCAAAGAAGTGAGATCTAAAGTAGATATCATATATGTAGCATAAAAAAAGGACTAGTCCTATATTTAGCAGAACTAAGGTCACAATTTTTCAAGTCTCTTTTTATTAGTAGTAATCATGATACTTTTTCTCATGTGTAAAATGAGAATCACACTATATTTTAACTGTATCACAAGGTATATAGGAGTTAGATTAATGTGCATTGCCATTTTCATAAAGTAAAATACAAATATAATGGGTAATTAACATATATTAGTACAATACGGTACCAAATAAATACAGAAAATCTAACTTCATTAGTAACACATTCTGGGAAAGGCTAAAAGGAAGCACAGCTAAACAAGAACTGCAGCTATAAGATGGACTAGTTCACTGTTAAAGACAAGGGGAAAAATGTGGATAAGCCTGGGACAGAACTAGCTAATTTTCAAGTTTGGTGTATTTTTGTAACTGACTTTGGAATTAAGCAGCTGTCATGCAATCCAGATCAATAACTTTCCCAATACCCAGAGTTCATATGCACATTAGAATTTCAAATTTAAGTAGCTGGACACACTGTGTGGGGGAAAACTGGTCTACAGCTTAGAAATCCACACATTTGAAGACTTCAGTTGGTGGCATCTGGGGTCAGATAGAATTAATGGAACTCAATTTTAAGGATCTTTTGGATTCATGAGATAATCTTTGTCGTTGTATGTCTTGATAGCACTTCCAAGAAGAATGAAATAAATACAAATTGGAAAGCCTTTCTGAATTGTTGTCTAATTTCTGTCAGTTCTATTAAGCAATTCTCTCAAAAAGGATTACCATTCTATGGAAATATAGAATTTAGTAAAGAAACTATTAATACGGTTTCCAAAGTACTGAAACAAAGAGTTCAAAACATTGAATTGTAAATCTATTACTTGTTATTTTATGATGTTGGACAGATATTTTAAAATATCTGAGATTAAGTTTCTTCAGCTGTAAAATGGGTGGGCAAAATTAAAACATGCCTCCAGGTATTGCTTACAGCTGATATGACAGTATATGAAAAGAGTTTGAATGTTGAAAAACATCGTAAACACTACTTATATTACTAGTAATGGTCAGTGTTGATATAAACAAGCAGCAGGGTAGAGTAGGTTGCATTCAGAACACCTGATTGATATTTGGGCATTCCTGCCATATTCACAAGAAACCTTTAACTTAAGTCACTTAAAATTCCTGGGCCTGAGATGAATCCCCAGCAAAAGTGGAAAACAATCCATGCCCGGCTGATTCACAGGATTGCCAGAATGCTCACATGCTATCCTGTTCAATATCATTTCTGAAAGTGCTTTGTTACTATGAGGTTGTCAGGGTGGTTAATATCCCAATATCTCCCCACAGACACTGCCTTAAGAAGTTGAATTTTCCAGACGTTTTACAGCCAAACACATCCCATCATAGCTTTAAGTGTCTCTCCATTTATTATATATTCCCTCTTCCTCACTCTGTAGAATTAGTTGAAAGCAAGATAAGCCAGAGGTAGACCAGATGGAACACACAGTGTTCTCTGAGTCTTAGTCACAGAGAACGTAATTATGTGAAGGAATGTAATTATGTGTAGGAGAGGAGAAGAAAATGGAAAAAAATTAACAATCTAGGTGCCAAGGTCAAAAATAAGTGTTGTAGCCAGGATTCAAGCCCAAATCGGTCTCCACAGAGCCAATGCTTTGGAAAACATTGAGGGCCACCACTCTGTAATTACTTTATTTTGCAGGTCAGAAAATTGAAGATCAAAGAGAGAAACTGACTTGCCCAAAGTCACATAGCTATGAGTAGCAGAGACTAAAACCCTAACATCCCTGACCCCAGCCACTGCTCCCTCCTCTGTCCCTCTCTAATGGTGGCTAAAACCCCATTCCAGGTTGAAGGGCACAGAGCTGGTAAGATACTCTTCCCGCTAGCTGCCTTCCAGCAGTTCACAGTCTAGCAGCCTTCATTTGAAAATGTTTTATGTGTGTACCTAAGGAGGATCTCTTTTTTTAATATCATTTTGTTGTTGTTGTTGTGGAGACAGAGTTGCACTCTTGTTGCTCAGGCTAGAGTGCAATGGCTTGATCTCAGTTCACTGCAACCTCTGCCTCCCAGGTTCAAGCAATTCTCTTGCCTCAGCCTTCTGAGTAGCTGGGATTACAGGCACACACCACCACGCCTGGCTAATTTTGTACTTTTAGTAGAGACGAGGTTTCACCATGTTGGTCAGGCTGGTCTCAAATTTTTATACACTTTTTTTTTTTTTTTTTTTTTGGAGAAGGGTATGGGGGAGTGAGGGCAAAGGTAAAGTGACTGAATAACTCCAGTCTGAGATAGAATCTAGGTATTTGTTACTTTTTAACATTACTGTAAGTGGCTAGGAGTGGTGGCTCATGCCTGTAATGCCAACACTCTGCGAGGCCTAGGCAGGAAGATCACCGAAGTCCAGGAGTTCCAGACCAGCATGCGCAACATAGTAAAATCCCATCTCTACAAAACATTAAAAAATTAGCCAGGCATGGTGGCAGACACCTAGAGTCCCAGCCACTTGGGAGGCTGAGGTGGGAGGATTGCTTGAGACCAGGAGTTTGAGATCAGACTGGGCAATATAGCAAGACCATGTCTCTACAAAAGATACATTAGCTGGGTGTGGTGGCACACGCTGGTAGTCACAGTTAGGAGGCTGAGGCAGGAGGATCACTTGAGCCTGGAAGGTCAAGGCTGTAGTGAGCTGTGATCATGCCACTGCACTCCAGTCTGGGTAGCAGAGCAAGACATTGTCAAAAAAAAAAAAAAAAAAAAAAAAAAAAAAAAAATCTGACACACACTGTCATGGTTAATAATCACAAATGTCATTCTCGTGAACACCTGTTTCTGCTACTCCTTAGTTATTTCTCATGAGTGAAGTCTTCTCTTCTTAGTAAGACTCTGGATGAGGACTAGATACGATTATCTTTTGTAGCAGATCAGAAGAACAGTTCCACAGTGTTTCAAGCTGCTTGCCAGGGATCACATGCACTGTGGGATTGTGACAGAGCCAGCGTTAGGATCCATCTGAGTCCCACCAGACCTCATTTCGCTGCTTCCCACAAAGCCCTCCATGTTTCTTCCCACTCTTTCCCACACAAGTCCAGGTCTATAGTTCCTCAGAGAAAAGTGGCCACAATGGTAAGAAAGAATATCTTGGCTTCTATAGCTATAATAAATATTTACCTCGCTGATCCAGGGTCAGCTCCAAATTTTTTTCCCAAAGATTCAAAGAGAATCTTTGTCATGGTTGGACCTACGTCTTATCTTTTAATTAACTTGCAATGAAAAATACAACTGTCAAAGAGAACAGCTGTTCATATATTTGGACCAATTTTTTTCTTCCTATAAAAGAATTATACAATAAATCAAAGTTTAGCCAGGTGTGTGTGTGTGTGTGTGTGTGTGTGTGTGTGTGTGTGTGTGTGAAGAATTGGAAAGAGAGGAGGCAATTGTACAAGTGTCAAATGGCATTAAGGTGTGCCTGACTGTTATTGCCTACGTTAGATAAAGATGAATCACACAAGATTAATCCTTGACCTATTTCCTGGATGATGCTGAGATGGGCACAGCCAATAAACAAAATTCCTTGAGGTGGAGAAACCATTTTACATTGGCATCTTTACATTGGTATATAGTAATACTCAACAAAGGCTTGCTGACTACTAAATAAAAATAGGCATTGGCCCTCCCTGTTTAGAATCCACTGATAGCATTTTCCTCTTAATCACACACACACTGCTGCCCAGTCTGCTTCTCCCACCTCTCTTCCCACCCTTTTCTCATCTTCTACTTGATTTCATTAATTCCAACCAAGACCGCTACCCCCTTAACTCAACAACTAATTTTTAGTCCAACATCTCCTTTTTGATGTATGACATTCCCTCCACAACATGCTAACAATATGTAAACTTCAGCTTTGCCTGAAGACACAGTTTTAGAAAAAATCCAATGGGGCCAAGCAGTCAGAGGAGGGGAATCATGCAGTCTTTGCCATGTTATAGATATTTTATAAATTTTTGTTATATAAAACAATGCTGAGATGAGTTCATTCTGTTTCCTTTCTAGTGAAAAAAGCAGGAATTCTTAAATAAAATATATCTGGCAGTATTTTGTTAGTAAATGACAGATTACCCCTTCGTTTCTAGAGATCTATCAGTGTAATTAAAATACGACATAGTTCTACTGTGCACAAGGAAATTAGATAGCTAGAAAGATAGTCTGAATATTTGTGTCTTCCCAAAATTCATTTGTGGTCATTGAAATCCTAATCCCCAATGTGATGGTCTTAGGAGGTGGGCTTTTGGTGGTGGGGAGGTCATGAGGGCTCTGAGGTTAGTGCCCTTATCAATAGAAGCCTAAGAGAACTTGTTTACCCCTCCCTTCATGTGATGCTATAACAAGAAGTTGGCTATAGGCTGGGCATGGTGACTCACACCTGTAATCCCAGCACTTTCGGAGGCCAAGGCGGGTGGAACACTTGAGGCCAGGAATTTGAGACCAGCCTGGCCAACATGGCAAATCCACGTGTCTACTAAAAATACAAAAATTAGCTGGGCATGGTGGCACATGCCTGTAATCCCAGCTACTTAGGAGGCTGAGGCATGAGGATCACTGGATCCTGGGGGGCAGAGGTTGTAGTAAGCCAACATTGTGCCATTGCACTCTAGCCTGGGCAACAGTGCAAAAACCTGTCTCAAAAATAAATATAAATAAATAAATAAATAAATAAATAAATAATAAATAAGGCCGACTATGAGCCAAGAAGGGGACCCTCACCAGACATCAAATCAACTAGTGCTTTGCTCTTGGACTCCCAGCCCCCAGAACAGAATTAAATTTCTCTTTTTGATAACTACCCAGTTTATAATATTTTGTTATAGTAACCCTAACAGACTAAGATAGACAGATAGATAGATAGATAGATAGATAGATAGATAGATGATAGATTAAGAGTATTCAAATAAAATAGTTTTACAAGTTTTCAAGATGTATGGAAATATAAGTCAATCATTTAAATGCAAGTTTTATAGAAGTATGTAAATTACATAGTGTTTTATTCTTTTTTCTTTTTCTTTTTTTTTTTGGTGGGGGGATGGAATCTCACACTGTTACCCCAGCTGGAGTGCAACGGCACGATCTCAGTTCACTGCAACATCTGCCTCCAGGGTTCAAGTAATTATCCTTCCTCAGCCTCCTGAGGAGCTGGGATTACAGGCGCACACTACCACGCCTGGCTAAATTTTTTGTATTTTTAGTAGAGACGGGGTTTCACTATGTTGACTAGGCTGGCCTCATGATCCGCTTGCCTCAGCCTCCCAGAATGCTGGGATTACAGGCGTGAGCCACCGCACCCAGCCTATAGTTTCTAAATTATATCTCAGAAGCTCTACTCTTGATTTAATGTATTTCTTAAGGAGATTGGTTAATATTTTAACATAAACTGTAATTTCCAATTTACCTGCATCTCATATATGAGGACTTCAATGGAAGTTAATAGAGTGCATAAGTAAATGAATAGGCATATGAGGAATATGTTGTTCTTTATTGGCCTTTTAGGCAGGCTGTGAAACCATTTCAATAAAAACATTCACTGCTTGGGAGTGGCAGGGCAGCTTCCTGAGCATGGAAAGACAAACCCTGCTGAGAAGGCAGACATTAGTGCATTTACAGAAAGTCTGGGGGTGGGGGGAAAAAGACGAAAACAAAACTAACACGTATTTAGCCTCTACTATGTGCCAAGTGCATCACACACATTATCTCTTTTGATCTCACAACTCAAAAAGTAGGTAACATGATGTCCCTTTTATACGTAAGGAAAATGGGGACTTATGGTGACAGAAAAAAAAAAAATAAAAAACAACTTGCCACTTACTTTACAGAAGTCGAATGGCTCATCTAAGATTTGAATCAACTTATCTGCCTGATTCTAAAGCTCATGCTTTTCAATACTATGCTGACTTCTGTTTTCTGCTCTCTGTGTATGGCCCAGGGACTAGGCAGGACCAGAATTACTTGATTTGTGGGAAGATTTCCAAAAGAGGAAAGTCAGAGCTCTTTCTCACACTTCTTACCTGGTTAATCCAGGAATGGAGAAACTGAAGTAGTGGCTAAGGATCCTGGTTTATACTTATTCCCTTCTAGGCAGCAAGCTGTCAGCATTTACAGTATAATTAGAGATTATAACTGTATTTACAAATCTGGATGTGACCTATCCAGGCAGATCAAAGGCAGCCTTTGTGATTTAATGGTATTCCAAAAGGGAAATGGAGTAGCCCCTAATTAAAGAGAGAAAGTCTAAGCACCCAAAGAACAACTAACAATAATGAGACCTTTGAAGCTGACATTTTTTATGCCTGATCTCATTTGTCATAAAACAGTAAATCACCACTGGTTGAGTCAACTGTGTTTCTAGCACCAATGGTGGGCACTTCATATGTGCTGGCTCATGGATGTACAGGAAGAGGAGCAGGTTGATGACAGTTTGTCTGACTTACCAATGATGATCCTGAGAATCAGAGAGAGATTAAATGAATGTACCTGTTCTTCTCCTGTGTTCACTGCCTGTTAACATGCCAACTACCAACTCTTCTCTATCCTTTCCTTTGTCATTTCAGATTCTAGAACTGAATGATAAAATACCAGTTCTCAAAATCTATAATCTGAGCTTATGTCTCACAAGTCTGTTTTGTTTCAACATGATGAGAATTAGTCTAAAACTGAGAAGCCACCTAGGAACAGTTGGACACATTTCACAGGCAAGATTCCAGTGTGGAAATCACAGGAGAAAGACTGTCATGAATTTGGGAAGCAATGTACAATCTAGAAAAAGCTGTCTTTCTGTTCTAGGAGACCTAGGCCAGACATATGAGTAGGAAGGAAGGGGATTAGCTATTCAAAATAGACAAAATGAAAAAAATAAGAATTGCACAATATGTAGTGGTTATCAGAAATAAGATATGGAGTGGGGGATTATGGTACTGGGTTAATTTTAGGAATAAAAGGAATTTCCCTGCATTCCCCCAAAATGCCTCTCATCCCCAGATATAATCACAGGTGCTAGACATTGATTCAATAGGGAGAACACACAGATTGTTAAAAACAAAACTGAGCTTCAGCTTTGGTGACAGAGACCAATATGTCAGTCTGAAATCCGTCTCTCAACTAGTTGTGTGGGTATCTGTGAATCAAGTAGCCTCATTTAGTCTTGGTTTTACCATCTGTGGCAATATTCCCTGAACTGCCTCTTCTATAAGATTCCTATGATGCTGCAAAGAGAAAATACACAATCACAAATCACCAAAAGAAAAGCAAAATAGATGAGATTGTTTATTTTTACAAGTAGTTTGTCAAGTTCCTCAAATAAAGTCCAATTTTTAAAAGACTTGAACAAGCGATGACACGGTCAAACCCAATAAAATAGGGTCAAGAAAGCTGAGAAGGAACCAAGGCTTGAGAACAATGCTTGTGGCCTAAGAATGAAGGATTTCAGTTTTGGAATAAGATGAAGAAAAGCAAAGAAGGGATAGGCTGGCTTGGATAGAGAGTATTGTGCTAGGCCAGGCGCAGGGGCTCAAGCCTGTAATCCCAACACTTTGGGAGGCTGAGGCAGGCAGATCACGAGGTCAGTAGTTTGAGACCAGCCTGATCAACATGGTGAAATCCTGTCTCTACTAAAAAATACAAAAATCAGCCAGGTGTGATGGCATACGCCTGTAATCCGAGCTACTCAGGAGGCTGAGGCAGAAGAATTGCTTGAGGTTGCAGTGAGCTGAGATGGCACCACTGCACTGCAGCCTGGGTGACAGATCAAGACTCCACCTTAAAAAAAAAAAAAAGAGTATTGTGTTCAACATGACTAAGAGAAAAGAGAGCAAGTGAGAGCCTGTACTTGCTCCTATGGCAGTTAGTTCTTCACCACTAGAACTGTTAAAGAAAAACTACATGTTTACCTATCAGAAATGGAATATTATTAAGGGAATTCCCACATTGTGGAGATGTTAAGGCATATCACTCTTAAGTCTTCCTCTAATTTTAAGCTTTAATCAAAGACTACAAAATACGGCAGGATCCATTTCAAAATGCATTATTAGTGACCCAGATAAAAGTTTAGGAGAAAACTCAAGTTCACATTAAATACAGAGATGGATTGGTAATGTCTCTCATAATAATGAGAAATAGTCAATTGTATAGTATGTATTGCTACACAGGAAAAAAAGCAAGATATTCAGTCATTAACCTGCTGTAAGATCTTGGGCAAGTTACTTAACCTTATTGGGTCTTACTTCTAGGCTTACTCTGCTCTTAGGATCATGAAATCCTTCTCTTGGCTTGACTTTATTTAAGATAGGGAATGTAGTCTCCTCATCTCTTAGCAGAGGGGGTCGGACTTCTTAAGATTCTCTCTAAGGATACAATAGATCTGACAACCTAAAATCCTATATTTCACAAAGGAGAGTCGTCCAGAAAACAGAACTGTTCCTTTGAAAGAAAATAATTCTCTCTGTATTAAAGAAAGGTCACCCTATATTTGGGGCAACAAAAAGGTTATCCAATCTTTCTTTGAAAACAACGAGGAAATAGTGATGGGGTGAATAAACTGAACTAAAAAGATAATCATTTACAGCTTTATTGCCTCATGGCAAAAGCAGTTCATGTTACCTTTAATGTTGTCTTCCAAATTACAAGACTCTAAATTATAGGGCGTGTTGTGACCATAACCACCTACAAATATTACAGGGTTACTTTCTTAACCATTGCCCTTCATTCTAAGTTCCCCACCCACATTTACCTCAGAGTTTGACTTTTCTCTTTGATGTTCATTCCTTTCTTTCCAAAATGCCTTTTCATGAAAGTATGAATCTATATTTTGTATTTTATTAAATCTACCAATATCACTTCTACTTTATCGTGAGATGGACACTTTTTTGATGCAAATCCCCCAAAATATGATTACATCTTTTTACATGGTCTTAGTGGAAATGGCCATTGACGGTCCCAAGTCCTTATTGTCTAGACCTGGAATGACAACTCCTAGGCTTACTCTGCTCTTAGGATCATGAAATCCTTCTCTTGACCTGAGTTTATTTCAGATAGGGAATCCAGTGCAAGGGCAGGGCTGGACAGGACACTGAGGGTAGCTAAGCAGGAAGTAAAGGTCTATTGCTGAATTTCTTTATGGTGATAAAGGAGAATCAAGAAAAGAGAGGGTGAAAAAGGAAGAAAGCTAGCTTTTGTTGAACACTTACTATATTCTAGGCACAGTGTTAAGCATGTTAGTCATTGTCCCACTGAATCAGCATAATATCCCAGCAACTACTATGTCTAAACATGGGGTTAGGTGCTGAAGTCTTTATCCTTTGACTCCTTGTGATGCCCATTTCAGTGGAGTGAGAACATGGAAGCCATTCACTGATACCACACAGCTGATAACTAGCTAAAACAAGACTCTCACTCGTCTTTCACCCTCATGTCCAATTCTCTTTTTTCCTATCCTAGCTGCCACCTAGCATGTAAGAGTTTTATGGATAGAAAGGCAAATAAAATGTTTTATGGCTGCCCAATGGAGGATTTCATAAACTCTCCACCCCAAATTTTCTCTTATAGAGACTGATGATGATACACATGTACAAAGATGGTATACAAAAATTTATAACCCACATCATAGAACTTTCTGGGGGGAGCATGGTACCCAAGCCGCTGGAGAATCACTCTAGTGAAGGGACGGGTAAGTGGCTCTGGGTGTTATCATGGCTAGGGACTGGGGCCAGGGTGAAGGGTCCTATACCACAGGCCAGGGATTCCATGGTTAGAACTTCCTTCTGGTGCAAATGGAGGGTACACCCAGGCTTTCTAATCAGCTTACTCAGACATGGAGTAAGAGGGGAGGGGAGAGAGAGAGCATGAACACTGTGAGTGGTGACACATAAAAAAATGGAATCACATATCTATGCTGTATAATGACCCAGTCAGGGTAGTTAATGTATTCATCACTTCATGCATTGATTACGTTTTTGCGGTGAGAACTTTTGAAAGCCTATTTCCTGGGTATTTGGTAATATACAACATTTGTTAATTATAGTACAACATAGATATGTGTTAAAATATGAAATTGTACCTCAAAAATACACACAATTACAATGTGTCCTTTAAATGTGTCCCTGGTCTGTGGCAGAGGGCCCTTCATCCCGGCCCCAGTCCCTAGTCATAGTAACACCCAGAGCCACTTGCTCGTCCCTTCACTACGGTGATTCCCCAGCACCTTGGGTGACTGGCCATGCTCCCCCCAGAAAGTTCCATGATGTGAGTTCTACATCTTTTCATAACATCTTTGTATACATGTATCATCATCAGTCTCCATGAGACAAAATGTAGGGTGGAGAGTTTATTAGAAAGAATAAACACATAATTTTTAAAAATAAATAAAGCATAGCATATTAATTATTACAAAGATTAGATAAACAAGATAAAGTTATACAGTATAATGACCTTTTGTGTGTGTCAAAACATAAAGAACATATTTAAATATTCAAATAATTAGCTATAAATGTATACTTCTAATATATGGCCATAATAAAGCTCCTTTAGAATCATACATTTTTTAAATGGAGTTGTCCTCTTTGCTACAATAAATGAGCTAAATAGGTGGAAGGTGATGTGCTCTGAGTCAAGATTTAGAAACGTCACTCAGACAATGACATTTAATGACATTTGCCTTAGAACATTCTTTCCCTTATACCCAAGCCCGAGAGAGAGTCAGGAAGCTCTGCCTGGTGATAACCTCAAAAGAACAGCACCTGTTTCTTTCTCTGTGCCTAATGAAGGCTACTCAGATGAAAGCACAACACTCAGTTGTAAACAATAATCAACCCCAGTCCATCAGAAGCCAAATTATGTGTTTGTGTGGATGAAAAGGGCTGAAAATTCCCACCTGCTAGTGGCTGGGTAAAACATGCTCCAGTCCAGTGTTCATGAGAACATCTCAAGAGCTAGCTTCAAACCAGACACTTCACTAATATTTATTGTGACTCCAATGTATGCCAAGTATTTTAGATGCATTATTTTCAATCAACCCCCATAACCAGCATGCATGGCAGTTGTTCAAATCAAACGTTTTACAGTATAGCGAAGCTCAGATGGGGCTGCAGCAGTGTACAACTCCAGAGTGGGTTGTTTTCATTGTGATCTATGTGGGTGGCATCTACTGAGACTGTACAGTAAATGGCCTGTAGAGCTGTGCTGGGGGCCCTGCTCAGAAGTGTGAAGTAACTTCATGTAGATAATACACCTAGGAAATGGCCGTTCTGTAATTTGAACCCAAGCCTTTCGAATGCCAAAGTTCACATATGAGTTCTTCTGTAAGATATGGGAAACTGATTTCTAAAATGGCTGAAAGGAAGTTAGGGGTGGCAGTGGTAATATATTTTTGTAATTGCTTTTCCTTAAGGTCTGTCTTCAGGGCTTTCAAGAAGAAAATTAGCATTCAGTCTGGTACTCCCAAGGGTGGCAGTTGGCAAGCAGTAAATACAAGCCTATGAATTTTAAGCAGGACATTGACTAGGCATTTCAGTGCAGTATTGGCCTCTTACGTTTGGAATTCCTAAGTTCTGGGTTCAGGAGTTATTTTTGGTGAGGAATCAGGAGGATTATGAGGCTCAGGAAAGAATTAGAAAAGCTCTTGAATACTCAGCCGTTTATGAACACTGATCACACTTGCAGGAAAAGAGAGTTAGAAAGAGCATTCTAAAGTTTATTTGGATCAGTAGCCCTTAAGAACACAGGAAAAGTCAATCAAATAATGCTAGACTCTGGGAAGCCCCTTCTCTGTGTGTGGAGGCAGTATTACACACAGTTGTGGGTGTGCATTGAGCTGAGTGCTTTGAGGCATAACTTGGAGAGTGAGACCAGGACATATCCCCTGAGGAGTTGACAGCCTAACAAAGAATATGGCACTGAATGCCAGGTCTGAAAGTTAAGAAAAACTGCCCCGAAAAGATGGCATATGCACTGAGCCTTTAGTCATTACTGTGAGTTGAGGTTACAATGGCAAATGAGACTGATGAAGGCCCTGCTTTCAGTGTGCTAAACTTCAGCACATACGCTAAACAGAAAGAAGCCAATACTGACGTATTTGAGTACGATTTAGCAATGGGATTAAGCAATGGGATAGTGACTAGGTCAGACTTCTGACCTACAGAACTGTAAGATCATTTGCATTATATTAAGCCACCAAGTGTGTGGAAATTGGTCCGAGCTGCAACAGAAAACTAGCCCACACTGCAATTGATGCTGGCTACTGTGAAAATTACTACAGAAGTCCCAAGAAGAAGAAACAGCAGGAAGGTGAAAGGAGGCAAATTGAAAGAAGACAACTTCTTATTGAATGTGAGTGCTTCCTATTAGGAATGGATGAGAAAGTGCAGGGTATGTTTAGGAAGCAGCAAATGATAACACATGCCTTGATCATAAAGTTGATTATAAAGCTGAAAAATTAAAGTGAAGGGCTTTTAGTGCCAAGCTGAGATGCTTGGGTGTAATTGTACACTCAGTGCTGAATGATGTCTCAGGTAATCTGCGCCCATTGCAGTTTCCAAGTGTTCTTTCCTCTAATCCACCTTCCTTCCTTTAAGATATGAATCCTCCCAGCAATATTTGCCTTTTCAAAGAGAACTGAGGAAGTCAAGAATATAATTTCTGGAGAGAAATTTCTGAGGAGATAAGACATCAGGAATGGGGAGCACTAAATCCATTTCATGCACATGGGGGTACTTCTCAAGTTACCTTACAACAGCAGAGCAATGAGGAAAGAATTGATGAGGAAGGTGGACTTGACAAAGAATGTATAGAGCCTCTGTAGCTCATTGGCAAGAATTGACTCTATCAAAAAACAAATGATTTTCACTTGAACCCAGGAGGTGGTGGTTGCAGTGAGCCAAGATCACGCCATTGCACTCCAGCCTGGGCAACAAGAGTGAAACTCCGTCTCAAAAAAATAAAAAAGAAAAGAAAAAAAAAAGAAACACAACAGAAATGATCTCCTTGGACAAGTCACTTCTCAATGTCATCTGTGAAATGGGAATTGCAATTCTGGTCTAGCTTTCTGAGCAGATTGCTGAGATCAAAGGAGATAGCATAACTGCAAGAACTTTGTAAGCAGAAAGGCACAATACATCTGCCATCAGCACTCATTAGTCCTCAGGCTCCCAACAGCACTGAGAGTGAATGTTTCAGTCCTCCTGAGGCCGCAGAGCTGTCAGATTGCAGGTTTGATCATATATACACATGCATACATCCTTCTCTTCATTTCTGTCTCTTATTGTCTTCCTCTTTTTCATATTCCTCTTCTAATCAACTGAACACTTTGATCACTATTTTGCCTTCTTGTTAAACAGATCTCTGAAATTCATTTATTTGCAAACTGGTTTTACAAGCCAAATTGCTCATGCATAATGTTGAAGCATGTCAAAGAAAGCCTGGGGATGGCATTCACCTGGGAAGAATCAACAGGCAGCAAGGCTGGCTGTTCTTTGAAACCAAGGCGTTTTACTGGGATAAATACTCATTTTGGATTTATTCTCTATTTCAAGAAGAGGACGGAGAAAAACATAAAAGTTTTAAGAGGTAATTTCATTGGTTATACATCAATAATAATTTCATAATTAATCCAGATGATGATTGTTACTAAAATTATATGTTCAAAGTACGTTTCAAGGGTTTGATTTTTATTGAGTTTATCTTCCCTTTCCATGGCCTCATTTTGAGGCTTGAATTGGCTATTTGCAAGCAATACAATTACATACTGCTTCTACCATGAAATGACCTCTGTCTTGTATAAATGAGGAGGTCTCCTTTCTACCTGTGTCCCCTCTCTTTTCCAATCTGGAGCCCTGAGCAGATGGCATGTTGGCTCACTCACAGAAGGATCAAGCAGGTGAACTGGAAAAGAAGGAAAAGTGAGAAAGCCAAAGCTGGGCACAGAATCTGCTCACTTGTGTGGGACACACACACTGGGTAGGTTAATCCACTGCAGAGATGGATTTTGGAAGCCCATCTAGGCAGGGAAATGGCCATCACCAAAGAATAGGTGGAGGCATGTAGGGAGTTCAACTGTAATATAGGTATCTACACCTGACACTGGACTACTTAGATGGGTGGAGCTCAGCCCTGATGATCCAAAAAGAAGGGCCTGCCCCCCAACAGGGCCAGCCATGGATAGTAGTTCCCCCATTTTGGTCCATTCTTACCCACAAGGCATAGCATTTTAGCCACCATCAGACGCTTCCAGCCAATCCAATCTCTACTAGAAGTTGCCCTGGGAAGATGAACTGTTCATGTAGTTATCATATAGTTTAATTTTCTCACTTTACTAAGTTCCAGAGAGCTGTGCCAGTGAGTGGCAGAGTCAAGGAACCCTGATTTGCAGAACATGGCCCACCTGAGCAGAGTTGCTGTATCAGCTCTTGCTGGAGCTTGACTTTCTAAGCTTTATCTTACCATGTGAAAAGCAAGGTTTATATCCCAGAATAGGAAATTTGAGGCTATTGGAGGTAAAAAAGCCTTCTGAGATCTCCCTAAAACAACCTCCCATCACCACCAAATACAATTCCCATGCATAGTTAAATTAATCAATACAAATGAATCAGGTTACTAGAAAGGTTTTCAAAATTCCATTTTAAAGCCAGGAAATGGTGTCATTTCTCTGCAGTCAGGATCTTAGAGGAAATCCCGGGAGGGCTCCTTTGCTAAACTGGTATGTGGTTTGCATCCCAGGTCTCTCTTTCATCTGTCACTCAGGATTCAGTCATGGTGCCACGGGTCCAGCTGGGTGGGGATCTCAGTCTCAGAGCTCAGGAACTAGGCTTGTTACTGAAAGATTCAATGTCTCAAGAAAAAATTTTTTAGGAATTTGCTTCTGCTTTCCTCGTGCTCTTAGGACAAAGTGGCTCTCTTCAGCCTCTAGCTACAGCCCTAGTCTGCTGCTGTTCCAAGTAAAGGCACAATATTGGGATAGATTAAGTGATTAAATAAACAAATATCTTAACCAACTTCATCACCATGTCTTAGGTCACGTTGTCTTCTCTACCAGGAAATCTTTCCCAACTCATTACCCATTCCTTCGCCACTCTGCAGAAAAACTCATCCTCAATAGCTAAATCAGTAATGAAGTCTCCCTTGCCCTGACTGCTTGAATAACTTTGGAAGGCTTCCTTAGTGCTCCTACCGTAGCTCATACAGTATTGCTTTCTGATAGTTTCTTGGCCTGTCTATATTGACATTGATCCACGAGTTTCTTTCACACAGGGTTAGGGTCTGACTCATCATAGTACAGGGCCTGCCAGGGTCAGCCCTTCATAAATACTTGTTGAATTGAATAATAAATGAATGAGTGAATGACTCAAGCCCTGAATGCCCCTACAGCAGCTAAGGCTGGCTATCAGAACAAAGAAAACAATGGATCCTATTGGCTTCAGAAACAGTTTAGAGAAATGGGCTCCTGGCCACACCTCCAAAACTGTCTCAACACACACACACACAGAGAGACAGAGAGAGAGAGAGAGAGAAATACACAAACTCATTCCTCAGAGCATCTTTTAAAATCTGCACAGCTGTAGGTTAGATGATATTAGAAGTCCAGCCTGAGACCATTCTAGATTGTCAAAGAAACCATGCATCAAGGAAGTTACATAGTTAGAGGAAAGTCATGCAGCTGGCATTATAGTTAACATCTATTCAAGACAAAGAAACACTTAATACAGATTTTACACATTCTGTACAACCAAAATATGAGTACTATAATAATGAAACAAATAGGCTAAGTGAGAAATAAATAAATTATTGGTTTTTACATTTGAAACACCACCAGAGTCCAAAATATCATACACAAAAACAACATCACTGCCATGGGACACAAAGTAAACGTCACCACCTAAAGTTGTGTAACAGAGAGGCCTTGGATACATTTAAGCGAAAAGTAGGAATACTGCTCATTGAGTCCTCAATTTGTCTTACAGACAGGAGTTCCGAGATTTGAACCCTGGAATTCTGACTGCCCAGTCTAGTGTTATTTTTACGTGAATTCAACTTACCAAAGGACAAGTAATTCCACAAAAAGAAAACACTTTCGTTCTCAATAACATATGCTGGACTAATATCTGATTTCTGTTTAGAATAAATTTAGGTACACAGGTAAAGAAACAGGGTGTGATGCAAACACCACAGGACTTTGAACCCGCAGACACAAACTCTAACACTCTCTCTAAGTAGCTATGTGAAGTTTGAATAAGTCTTTTCCTGATCATGTAACCTTGAGCATTAGTTTCCTCTTCTATAAACTGGAAACCATCATACCTTTCAGTTGTGATATCAGGTTACAGATCTACAAACTCTTAGCCAAATACATTTTGCTATAGTAATCATCATTATTACTATTTTGAAGAAGGCAAAAAAGGAAGAAGGGGGAAGAGAAGAAAGAGAAGGATGAAAAATCCAGCAATGGAGATGCCACTAGTCTCTACAGATGGCAGGACCTAGGGAGCAAGGAGAGGGGTCCAAAAAGAGGGGCCAGTGAACAGTGAAGGAAAGAGTCACAGACATGGCAGCCGGGGCTCAGGACTGATTCGCTTCCATTACACAGGATATGTGGACTGGTGGGATAGGAACTCCTCCAACAGTCTGGTCTCTTCATCATCTCTGTGTCTGCTTAGAGGGAAAAATAATCTTTTGCCTTAGCCTAGGGAAAGACAAGAAGCACTTGAAGCTCCTCGGTTGACATGAATCCAGAGTATAAAGTTTAGTTGTCCAACCTGAAACTGTGCCCTAAGCTCATCTCCAAATTGTCTGTATGTAAAAACTCTGTCCTCTTTTAGAGAAAGGAAATGTCGGAAGACAGAAGGAAAATGTCTAAAGCACTTTGGGGTAAGGATTCTTTGCCTAGAATCACAGAGAAGGAAGGAATCTAGACCTGCCTGCCCGTAAACTGTGCCAGACAAGAGGCCTCGTTTCCTCCAGGTCCCTTCAAGATTCAGCATGAGTCGTTGCTTCTTGGAAACTTCGTCTGCCATTTTGATGTTTCAACAATAACCCCATCCCATGCACCTTTCATCTATCAGTGAATTACCTCTATAATAGTTTTATACTGGGATTATATAGAAATCGTCTTGGCCTAAATGTCCTCCAGAGTATAATGAGAGATGACTTTACATGATCAGCACAGCTAGGAGTGAATATATACACATGTGTGTGTAAGCACTTTCGTATCTTTCATCTTATCTGAGTTTTGCAACACCCAGGGAGGTGGGTATGGTAGTAATTATTGATTTTACAAGTGAGGACCCTACGACTCAAACACAGAGTTTGTCTAAGCTGGTATGATAGGGAAACCTGACTCCAAATCCATAGGAATCCATTCCAATGTCCTGACATGGATTTGATCCTCTCTTAGAGGAGACCCAAATCATATGAGTGATCTCATTGAAAGGGTACATTCTCTCCTAAAGACTGTTCTCTGCTGTACATAGATTCTCTGCTTTAAGGGTCTATTATTGTCTATCCTTTTTCAGCCTAAAAAGCTGTGGGACCTACTTAAACTAAAATTGCCTTTTCTTCAAAAGCTAATAATCACTAGCTGCTATTAAAACACTTAATTGCAATTAACTCCTCATTAATGTGCAATTAAGATCTCTGCCACTCCATAACCAGCCAATAGCCACAAATAAATGAGAATATAGATGATGAGCCTTTAGAAACCTGCAGGATCAGGATGAAGTACCACTACCTGAGACTTGTTAAAATGCTCTGAGAACCTGATCCAGTATTTTTACCAAGAACATAATGGAGAATGCTTTGTGTAGGTGTCAGTCTAGCTTGTTTCCCATAGCAATAGACGCCTGTCAAGAAGTCAGATGAAGCCCTTCTGCCATTATGGATTTCAGGATAATGTAATGACTGTAGCCTGGGACGGCACTTAGGCACCATCTAATTAATCCCTCATTGCAGTCAGGCTCACAGAAGAGAGACTTGCCAAGGCTCGTAAAGCAACCTAGCAGTGAAACTGGGATTGGAGCTTCAGGATCCAAATTCTGAGTCTCACACTGTTTCTACTTCATTCTGATAATGTTTAGATAAATTCACCTGAAATCAAAGCATTCTTAACTAAGAGGATGGATGGATGGATGGATGGATGGATGGATGGATGGATAGATAGATAGATAGATAGATACATGATAGATGATAGATAGATGATAGATAAATACATGATAGATGATAGATAGATAGATAGATACATGATAGATGATAGATAGATAGATGATAGATAAATACATGATAGATGATAGATAAATACATGACAGATGATAGAGAGAGAGATAAATACATGATAGATAGATAGATAGATAGATAGATAGATAGATAGATAGATGATAGAGACAGAGTTTAGCTCTTGTTGACCAGGCTGGAGTGCAATGGCACCATCTCAGGTTACTGCAAACTGTGACTCCCAGGTTCAAACAATTCTCCTGCCTCAGCCTCCTGGGTAGCTGGGATTACGGTGCCCACCACCATGCCCAGCTAGTTTTTGTAGTTTTAGTAGAGATGGGGTTTTGCCATGTTAGCCAGGCTGGTCTCAAAGTCCTGACCTCAGGTGATCCACCTGCCTCAGCCTCCCAAAGTACTGGGCTGAGGATACTTTAAATGAAGTATTTGTGTTTGAACAGTTTGTCTCTCTCAGAATCTTGACTGGTGTCATGATTCAACATGAAATACAGGTGAATTACAGGACAGAACGAGAGGGCAGCTGTCTTAAGGAATTGGAGAAATAAATGCTGAACATTATTCATGTTTGTTTTAAATATGAATGAAATGCAAATATAAGTCATCTTCCAGGTTACGGCATTGTTAGGCAATTACAAGGGTAAAGGAGATTTCTCCAGAAGTTTATAGACACCAAAATCAAACAGAAAACCTCACTAGATCATGGAAATGAAGACATTCCTTTATGTTGCTTGAGCTGGACTAGATGAAGAGGAAGACAAAACATCAGCGCCAGACAAACCTCAACATGGCCAGAATTAAGCCATCTACGGCTGGGCGCGGTGGCTCATGCCTATAATCCCAGCACTCTGGGGGTCCGAGGCGGGCAGATCACGAGGTCAGGATTTCAAGACCAGCCTGGCCAATATGGTGAAACCCCGTCTCTACTAAAAATACAAAAATTAGCTGGATGTGGTGGCGTGTGCCTACAGTCCCAGCTACTCGGGAGGCTGAGGTAGAAGAATCACCTGAACCTGGGAGACAGCGGTTTCAGTGAGCCAAGATCCTGCCATTGCACTCTAGCCTGGGTGACAGAGCAATATTTAAAAAAATAATAATAATAAGCCATTTATAACTAGAAGTCCACTCAATTGATTCCTAAAGACCTGAATGGGTTTCCTTGTATTGTCAGTACTAGTTTAGGTCTTTGTACCTTTCTAAACACGTACAAGCTACTTTATTTATATCGTAATTTTTTAGTCCTCCTAACGTTGCACTAGGCTACGGTGACAAGCCCCTTGGTTGAAACTAAGCAACTTTGGAAAGAAACAGAATGGGCTGTGTTGGAAAGAACAATCAATCACCTGGAGCCAGGTGACAGGACTGCCAAATCATGGAGTCTGACCTAAGTTGGATTTGGGGTCATCATTTAACTTTACGCCCTCATCTGCAAGGCCCCAGCTCTGAATCTCAAGATCTCTGAATACAAAGGAGTTACCAAATTCAGGAGAAACAGCCATCTCCCAGGTGAAATGAACATGCTTATAGTACACATGTTAAGACACAAGCATATTCTAAGACACTGAGTGATAGATTTGAAGTAGAGTGTGGCAGACAAGTGGAATCTGGAGTCATACGTCACTAGTTTCCATTCCTCTTCAGCCATTTCTACCTGAGTGGCTTTGAACTAACTTCTTGACATTTCTGAACCTTATTCTCCCATATGCAAAGTGTTTTGTAAAATATTAGATCAACATGCAAACATAAAGGATTATTTCTAATTTCTTGCTGTTCAGTTTTTCTCACACATTGTATGTACCATCTGCAGAAATGGTCGGCATCATAGGAAACATCATCAACCTCCAAAATGCCCACTATCTAGAGGTATTGGGAACATTTAGGGGAGGCTAAAAGAGTTAATTTCCCCTTAGGTCCAGTTAATTTTGCCAGCACTGGCTGCTGTATCCTACATTTTGTTGTATTCATAACATGTTGCTTTATATTATGCAAATATGTATGCTCTTTGCAAACCTGAAAAATTACAAGGCTGAAAAATCACCGTTATGGTCCTGTCTCCTGGGAGCACATATCAGGAGCTCAGTTACTGACCTTTTCATTTGTCTGAACAAATAAAAAGAAAGTTATTGACTTTGTTTTTTAAATATTTACTCGCCTCCCTTTCAAAATAAATTACCTCAATAAAAATATCAGGCATTTGTTTTTATAGCATGTTTGGAATTTCACCCTACTCTAGGCTATTTTCCTTCTTGAACTCCAGCTGTTTAACAGTTTTTCTGTCATCAGAGAATGAAATTTGTATTTAAGATGTTATCTTCTGTAGGCTCAGGGCTGGAGTGAATCTCCTTAACATTACCATTGAAAGTAATTTTCCCCACTCATGATTTTCTCACAATTCTGCTGAGACTGGGCTAGTTTTATTTACCCTCATTTTAAGTGCTCTAATAATTTTTAAATACATTTGTCTTCATATACACGATAGTACCCAGATGGACGTTATCAATAAGCTGGAGATTCATGTAACAAGGGTTATTGATCGAGTCTGTTGTGATTAGATAATTAATGAAAGGAAAGGTGCTTGACAAAAGGGATCGAATTTAAATTTTTAATGCTTTATCATGAATTGGTGAGTAGAATTTTAATGCGCAATTTAGCTTCTCACTCTTGGATTTGGCAAAGAAAAGGGAAAAGCAGCTATTTTGTGGTTTCTGTGGCAGCACAATGAGCTGGAGAGACCTGGCCTGGGAGTCAGGGGACCCAGGCTCCAAGCCCAGACCTATGGCAAGTTGTTGAACACTTCCTGTCCTTATATCTTATCCATCTATCCTTCCAGAAGCACCAGCAGTGGCTAATATTCCTGAACCCAAATTGTTTGGTATCACAGACTAATAAAATTTCCCATACACACTCGGAGAAGGGGAGGAGGAGCCTGAGATAGGATTGTCAATTTTTAATTTCTGCAAATAAAACAAGAAAATATTATTTGAATTTTAAAAACATAAAACAGTTAAAATCTTAGATAACATGTAATTCTTTAAATTTAATATAACTGAGTTTATTTAAACAATTGACTAGTTTTTTTTTTCATTTATTCAGAATTGATAAAAATTTCCTCATGCATCAGAACCAAAATACGTCATTGTACTTGGGAACTCAGGCTACAGCACCTCTAAAAAGCATTAGAATACTGTAATTCTTTGAAAGTTCCGAATACTAGCAGATCTGAAAGAGTGCTTTTTGCTCTAAAATTCTATGGAATTCTATAATTTGAGATGCTTCAAACCCATAATTATCTTTTTTATGATAGGCTCTTTTAAAAATGATTTTTTAACTGAATGTTCTGTTTGCAGGTTGATAACAGCAACTTTAAATGTGAAGGTCGACTCATATTTTTTCCACTTTAGCCAAATGATTAATTTGATGGCAAAGGAACCTAAAAGTGTTCAGTACATTTGCACTGTCAGGACTCAGCTACTATGCTCTGAAGTTTTTATCTCTCATTCATAAATGTGCTTAACAGAACTGTATCTTCTGAAGAGTTTACTTGTTATTTTTAATGTATTCTACATATCAAAGAAAATCACAAATGTGAAGCTTGGATTAAAACTACATATTACCATGCTGTCCCCTGTAAAACATGGATAAAAGTGACAGCACTCTCCTACTGATTGAGGTAGCTGTGAAGCTTACATGAGTTATCTGAAATAATTTTGTGATCTAAAGAATTTTGAATTCTCAGTATTTTATAAACATTTCTTAAAATCATAAATAACTTGGAAATTGTTTGAAAGGGTGCATAGTATTATATTATAGCATTTTATAAGTAACAAAATACCTTTTTAAAATATCAAAGATTTTTGAAAGAAATAATGGGGTTGAGGTTCTTTTATCCTTAAGATTGTAAAAAACAAATTTGTTATGCATGAGGGCAATGCCCTCAAGATCTAAGTTTGTACAAGAATGTAGAATATTTCAAGAACAATTAAATGAAATGAGGCAAAGTAAAATAGGATATAAATGAAGCCCATTTTAGGAAAATGTGACAGAAAATTCATGCTACATAGCTTTGCTAAATGTAGTAATTGGGATATTTTTTACAACCTAGTTTAAATTAGCATGTCCTAGAAAAATGATTTAATCTAATAGAGGAGGCTTAAATCTTCTATTTTTCTTGGAAACTAAGAAATAGTAGGTTGTTTTTTCATTTCTTGCATTTTTTTTCCTCCTGACTTTAATATAATAGTTACCTAGCACAAAAGAATATTAGTACAGCAGAAATGAGTAATGACTTGGAAATTATCCAATATGGGCTGGGCGTGGTGGCTCATGCCTGTAATCCCAGCATTTTGGAAGGCCGAGGCGTGTGGATCACAAGGTCAGGAGATCAAGACCATCCTGGCTAACACAGTGAAACCCCGTCTCTACTAAAAATACAGTAAATTAGCTGGGTGTGGTGGTGGGCACCCACAGTCCCAGCTACTCGGGAGGCTGAGGCAGGAGAATGGCGTAAACCCGGGAGGCAGAGATTGCAGTGAGCTGAGATCTGGCCACTGCACTCCAGCCCGGGCGACAGAGTGAGACTCCGTCTCAAAAAGAAAAAAAAAAAAAAAAAAAAGAAATTATCCAATATGGGACCAAATACAGTCTATCAGTGATTGGTGATCATTGATTCACTATTGGCAGAGGACAGTGAAGCTTCCTCTGAACCTCTCAGAAAAGAATCATAAACTTGTTTTTCATTTCTATGGCAGAGGTTTATTGACTTTTATGATGCATGAAGAGAGTACCTGACACAGGTTGACAGTGGAAAAGATAACACAGCTCCTGCCCCCGGGAAGCCAGCAGCTCATTCCAATGAATGGGATGTTTTCCATGGTAAGTGAAATACATGATCCCTTGAATGCACATTCCAAGAGCATCTAACATAATCCAGAGCATCAGGGATGCCTCTGTGAAGGAATTAACCTAAAAACTGACTTTTAGAAGGTGTTAACTGGGAAAGAGATTGGTGATAAGGTATTCCCAGAAGGAAAGAGAAGAAAACAGGCAAAGGCTCAGAGAGGACCAGGGCCGCACAGATGCTAAATACCATTCAGGATGCCCCACACAGAGAATAAAAGGGAAGTAGGGGCCAGGTATCAAAGGGCTGTGTATGATGTCTTCGCAGGAACTAAAACATGCTTAATAAACAAGACATCTGCTGCAGCTACTGCTTCTTTATTCCGGAGGAATAACACAATTCATATCTGGAGCATGAGTCTGGTGAGACAGAATGCTCAAATACCCAAGTCACAGAAAGCGGGTTTATTACTTACAAATAGGTAGCAAGGGACCACAGAAACCAGGATTCGGGGCAAGCTTGCTTCAGGACAAGGCTCAGGAAAGCTGCCCAGGGCAGATGTAGCCTCTTCTGTAAGTGCCCCAGGGTTTATACCCCAGGGAACATGACACACTGTGCCAAAGCTTTGAAGGACATCCTTTTCTGGGAGGGACTGTAACAGAGCCCAGGTTGTTCCAGTTTCTGTTTATATCAGGATGTGCATTCCCAGAACATTCTACAGTTATTGTTGAAAACTACAAACAAGAAAAGGGGAAACTGGGTTGGTTCAAGACCACCTGGAGAACTGTCCTGTAGGAATCAGATGACTAGAAAAATCCTAAACCTCCCAATAACTCTAAGATATAAAGAGCAAAATAGATTCTGCATGGAATGTGCGATTCAGCCATGCTGTTATTTTTGAGACAGAGTCTCACCCTGTCGCCCAGGCTGGAGTGCAGTAGTATGATCTTGACTCACTGCAGCCTTGACCTCCTAGGCTCCAGGGATCCTCCCACCTCAGTCTCCTGAGTAGCTGGGACTATAGACATGCACCAACCACACCTGACTAATTTTGTTTATTTCTTATAGAGATGGGTCTCACTATGTTGCCCAGGCTGGTCTTGAACTCCTGGGCTCAAGCAATCCTCCCATCTCAGCCTCACAACGTGCTGGAATTACAAGCCTGAGCCATCACACCCAGTCACCTGTAGTCATTTTTAAGGGTGTTTCTGTCAGCAATACATTTTCATAGTTTTCCTTTATCTTAGGAGGCTTGCATTTTCCCTTCATTCCTGAAGGTTATTTTTGCTGCATATAAAATCAGAGTTGATTATTCTTTTCTTTTAGCACTTGATGCTTTGTACCACTTCCTTTTGGCTTCCATGGTTTCAGATGATAATTCTACTGACACTCCAATTGCTGTTCTTCAGTAGGCAATGCATTGCTTTTCTCTAGTTTCTTAACAGCTAACTATATCTGCAGTGGTCCTGTTTCCAAATAAAGTTAAATTCTGAGGTACTGAGGGTTAAGACTCCAACATACAAATTTGAGGGGCATTCATTTCAGCTGGTAACATCATGTTAGCTCTTTATTTAAGATTTCAAAACTCTCTTATCAAGATTTTTCATTATTTCCAGCAGCATTGGTGGTTGGCCTATCATTTTATTGAAAATAAGTCAATTATCATTGGTTTATTCATTCAATCATTTATGTAATCATTGATTTATTTAGTTAACAAACTCTTGAATTCCTATACTGTGCCAAGAAGTGGTGATAAAAAGTTTTTATATAACGTCAACATCTAAGAATTTATGGTCCATTACAGGGGCACAAAAGAGGCATGTATACATATAGCCATATGAAAGTTCCAACAAGGTCAGATCGATCAGAGTGGTAAAGAACGTGCTTTGGGGATTTTGAGGATGGAGATTATTTTCATGTTAAAGGGTATCATAGAAAGCTTCATGGAGAGAATAGTATTTTATTGACATTTTTTTAAATAGGCAAGATTTTAATACATGAAGATGAGAAGAAAAGGGAACTCCTAGCAGGAGAAAGAGATTAAACAAAGGCAAAGAGATGAGAAAATGCTTGATGTGCACAAGAAACAGGATTCTACTTGCTGCTTTTTGTTCATCGGGGCTAATTATGCCACCCACAAGTTTGGAAATTCTTTCAGAGCAGAAATAAGGTATTTGTGTATTAGAGAGAATGAGCCATACTTTAGAATAAATCAGACCTCAGTCTAAATCCTGGCTCCCACACTTAATAACTGTGTGCTCACAGCTTCTCTTAGTCAGTTTCCTCACTACCAACCTTACAGATGGTCTTAAGACCACATGAAAGGAATACAATGTATTCAGCGTTCTACCTGTAATTTCCTCTATAGCAACAGGCAGACAGAACCAACATGTATGGTTGTTTACTTCGCAAATGTTCCTGTTCTGTTGGCAAGTATGGGCTGCAATTCATCCCTCTCTTCACCTGCCAAGTTTGTGTCCTGGCTCAGGGCTGCATCCATCTCTGTGAAGCGATGCCTGCTTCTCCCTAACAAATCCTCTTGCCATTGCCTAGCTGAATACCAATTCAGAAGCAGCACCTTTTTCCTGTTCATGTAAAAGAACAATGAAGATGAGTCACACAGCTTTGGGCACATGATAGCTATACATGGTTAAGCCAAATAGATTATTGTCTCTAATTGACTTCATAATAAAAGCTTTCATGATAAAGACCAAGATGACTAAAGACTTTGTTCAAATACCTGTCCATTTTGTTCATGGTCTATGATTTTCTTGATTGAAAATATCATAAAATTTTACCTCATATAATTTCTTTTTGGTTGTAATCCTAGAATCTGAGGCACAATACAAGAAGCAAGAGACAACTTTTAAATCAAATCTAAGCATTCTTTGGTAGTGAGAAGAACAATGAACAGGGCTGTAGTAAAATATGCACAAATCCAAATGGTGCTAAAACATGGACTATGTAAATTTCAGTCATTACAACTGTTTGATTAGATAATTATAATTACTTATGTTATATGGTTTAGCTAATCTAATTAAATAAGAGATGTTTGATGCTATCTAGTTACATCTGAAATGGTAAAGTGATGTAAACGGGATTGAAGTGTCAGTAGAAATTTTTGCTTAAGTACAGCGGTGTTGCCTCTGTGAAGGCTTCCTCACCATCTCTGACCCTATCACATACTATAGAAGAATCCTAATTCTAGAAATAAAATTACCTGGACTTTAATTCTGATTAGCTATCTGCAAGCAGTGCAAACCATGAGCAAGTTACTGAACCTCTCTCAGCGATCAGTTATCTTTTACATAGGCCTGCTGTGAGGATTAAATGAGATGATTTATACAAACCACTTAGCAGAATTGCTTGGAATATGATAATCTCTCAATAGTTAGCATCTGCTAATATTAATATCTCCCGATATAATTTTCTAATTTCCCCATTGTATCAGACTTGCTTGCACATCTATGGTAATCATTACTTTCTCTAAGCACCTAGAATTCATTGTTGTTTTCAAAATCATGCTGAAATCACAGCTAGTGTAGTCGGAATCCTAAAGCCTGGCCCCAGCTTTGAACTTCTAATGCTGTAGAATTTACATGGAGCAGCCATAATGAATATTTGCAAAAGAACGGGTATGCAAGAAGGACAGAGGGAAAGAGAAGGAAACAGAGCTTTTAAAACAGGTAAGCATTTGAAAGTTACAAGAAGAATGGGAGTCAAAGGCTATATGTATTATCAAAGACCTGAGTTGAGGAAAAGCTACATAAACTCATACATTTGTATAAACCACTAGTAACTCTTTTGCCACAATGTGTGTATGTACGTATGTATGCGTGTAAGTATGTTTTAAATACATACTTCCTTAAGCTATGACCCATACTTTCCATTGAAGATAAATACAATAATTATTAAAATCTACTGTCAAAAGTCCAGGTGCAGTGACTCACACCTTTGGGAGGTTGAGATGGGCAGATCACTTGAGCCCAGGAGTTCAAAAGCAGCCTGGGCAACATAGTGAGATCCCATCTCTACAAAAAATACAACAATTAGCCTGGCATGATGGCAGGCACCTGTAGTCCCAGCTTACTTGGGAGGCTGAGGTGGGAGGATTCCTTGAGTCAGGGAGATGGAGGTTGCATTAAGATGAGATCATGCCACTGCATTCCAGCCTGGACCACAGAGCAAGACGCTGTGCCAGAAAAAAATAAATAAAAAATAAAATAGTGGCAATCATTTTAACCAGGTAATATATATACTGTATACTCTTGGTCAAGTACAAAGAACTGAAGACAATTGCTGGTGATGGTATAATTTTCAACAGTAACACATCCATGTATGATAAGCTAGGCAAGTGTTGAAATAGACATAATTGTCCATCCTGAAGTTTATACTTCTATTTTACCACCTCACAATGGGACTTAAAGAACAAATAGCTTTCTTCTGATTTGAAAACTAATTTATGTTGAATTTATCTGATATGAAAATAAAGCAATTTCATGTTTTATTTTATTTTATTTTATTTTGGACCTCTAACTTAAGACAACGATGATTAAGATACACTAGTGTAGATTGTGGTAAAGAGAATAGCTTTAGGAGTCAAACAGACCTATGTTAAAATTCTAGATATACCATGTACTAATTATATAGAGTAAAAATTATAAGAACAGCCTCAAAGATGAGTAGTTTAAATTGAATAATGTATGACCTGCTTAGCATGGTATCTGGAATGTTACAAGCATCCAGTAAAGAGTAGCAATTGTTCTGCGACCAAAATATCTATTATAGAGATAGCATTCAGATCATTGGTGCTAAAGACAGACTTAACAGAATAAAACACTAAGGCAATTGTTAAAATGTGAGCTCCAGGAAGCCGCACTATTTGTTTGTTTTGTTCACTCCTTTCTATCCTAAACATCTGTGACACAGAGCAAATGCTTAGTAAACATTTGTTCCATTAATTAATAAATAGCTATAGAAAATGACATCCCAGTAGAGACCTGGGTATACTTTCCCAGTATCAGCTCTGGGAAAGCACGATAGTGTCCATCTTTCTTCTCCATCCTCCCAGCATGCTCTCTGCTAAGCGTCTCATCCTGGCTGTGAAGTAGTAGCCAGCCCTGCAGCTCAAAGCTTTTGTTTTGTTTTGTTTGAATTATAAATTGACAATTTATAATTTTATAAATTTATAGGGTACAAAGTGATGCTATGAGTTATTAATACAATGTGACATAATTAAATCAAGCTTGTTAACATATCCACTTCTGATAGTTAAGATTGTCTGTGGTGAAAACACTCGAAATTTACTCTCAGAAATTTTGAAATATACGATACTCTATTATTAACTGTATTCACTATGCTGTGCAACATAACCCAAAAATATGTTCCTCTTAAGGTTTTATATGCTCTGACCATCATGTTCCCCATTGCTCCACCCCCCCAGTCTCTGTAACCACCGTCTTACCCTCTGCTTCTGTAGTTCAATTGATTTAGATTCTACATATAAGTGAGAATGTGGCATTTGTCTTTCTGTGCCTGGCTTATTTCACTTAGCAAAACATTTCCAATTCCATCCATGTTGTCACAAACGTCAGGATTTCCTTCTCTTTTAAAGCCAAATAGTATTCCGTTTCGTGCTCCTAGCACATTTTTTTTTATTCATTCTTCTGTTGATGGACTTAGGTTGATTCCATAACTTGGCTATTGTGAATAATGCTGCAAGGAACATAGAAGTGCAGATAACCCTTTGCCAAACTGATTTCAAATCTTCTGTGTAAATATTCAGAAATGGGATTGCTGGATCATATGACAATTCTATTTCTAGTTTTTTCAGGAACCTCCACACAGCCTCTAATGACTATATTAATTTACATTGCCACCAACAGCATGCAAGGGATCCCTTTTCTCCACATACTCATCAATACTTACCTTTCTTCTTTTTGATAGTAATCATTCTAACAGCATGAAGTGAGATTTTATTGTGGTTTTAGTTTGTATTTCCCTAATAATTAGTGATGTGGAGCCATCTTTTCATACACCTGTTAACCATTTGTATGGCTTCTTCTAAAATTATCTATTCAGGTCCTTTGCCTATTTCTAAAACCGTGTTGTTTTCTTACTATTGAATTGTTTGAGTTCCTTATACATTATATTTTGGATATTAGCTCCTTAGGACTTGTATGATTTGCAAATATATTCACTCATTCAGTAGGGAGTCTCCTCACCCTGTTGATTCTTTCCTTTGCTATGCAGAAGCTTTACAGTTTAACATAATCCCATTTGTCTAGTTTTGTTTTTATTGCCTGCACTTCTGGCATCAAATCCAAAAGATCATTGTCCATACAATCTCACGTAACTTCACCCCTATGTTTTCTTCTGGCAGCTTTACAGTTTGTGGTCTTATGTTTAAGTATTTCATACATTTTTGATTTGAATTTTGTATATGTTGTGAGATAACAGAACGAAGGGCAAAAACCATATATCTGATTATATGCAGATAAAGCATTTGATAAAATTCTACATTCTTTCATAATTAAAAATTGTCACCAAATTAGTATAGAAGAAATACAATACAACACAATAAAGACCATGTGTGAGAAGCCCACAGCTAGCATTATACTCATTAGTGAAAAACTGAAACCCTTACTTCTAAGACCTGGAACAAGACAACGATGCCTACTCTCACAACTTCTACTCAACAGTATTGGAAGAACTTGCCAGAGCAGTTAGCCAAGAGACAGAAATTAAGGTATCCAAGTAGGGAAGGAGTAGTGAAACTGTCACTGGTGATGACATGATTTTATATACAGAAAACTCTACAAACTCCACCAAAGAACTGTTAGAACTAATAATCAAATACAGTAAAGTCACAGAATACAAAATCAACACACAAAGTCATTAGCATTTCTATGCACTAACAACAAATGATTTGCAAAAGAAATCAAGAGAGTAATCTCATTTATAAGAGCTACAAAAAATAAAATACTTAGGAATAAATTTAACCAAAGAGGTGAAAGATGTATACACCAAAAACTATAAAACTTTGATGAAAGAGATTGTACAAGACATAAATAAATGGAAAGATATCCTGTGTTCATGGATTGAAAAAAACTAGTTTTTAAAATGTCCATACTACTTAAAGCAATCTACAAATTCAATGTAATTTCCATCAAAATTCCAACATTACTTTTCACGAAATAGAAAAAAATACTAAAATTTATATGGAACTACAAAAATACCTGAATAGCTAAGGCAATCTTGAGCAAAAAGAACGAAGTTGGAGGTATCACATTACCTAATTTCAAACAATACTACAAAGCAATAGTAATTAAAATAGCATGGTACTGGCCAAAAATATTAATAATAATAATAGATAACCTGACCAAGGGAATAATATAGAGAGCTCAGACATAAACCCATATGTATATGGCCATCTGATTTTTGACAAAGGAGCCAAGAATTTGCAATGAAAAATAATAGTCTCTTTAATAAATAGTGTTGAGAAAACTAGATACCCACATACAGAAGAATGAAATTGAGGCTTAAAGCTTTTCAAACATGAAAAGAAATTTTCTGTACAGTAAAAGCCTTCCAGTCAAAGATCTCTTATTTATTTTTAGTCACCTAAATGGAAACTATTTTAATCCTTTTGGACAGGAAGCAAAATCAGTGCCAAGGGCAAAGGACTTGGGTACTAAATATTTGGCTCTGGCCTCAAGCCTGCCATTCACTAGCTGTGCGGCCTTAAGGTCACTGCAATAACCAACAACGGATGTAACTCAAGGGTTTATGTATAAGAAACCAGAGACGTATTCAACAAGAGAGGGAAATAAAGTTAGGAAGCATCCTGTGAGTTGATTTCCTCTCCAGTAAAGAGAAATAACCTCTGAATTGTCTACACTATGATTCCTAAACGATTGCTCTACAAAAATAACATATATTCACCTATCCGGGATAATATCACTTATTTGCAATAATAGCTACAGTTTATTATAAATAATTTTTAAAGCCATTCAAAAGGAAAGGATTGAAATACCTGGACAACTAGTAAAGGAGCAAACTGAAAAAAAAAAATTGGTGACATTCAATGACACAATGGTTTAAAATGCATTTCATTTCAGAGCATTTCTTAGAAATATTATTCTAAAATTGAATTGTTACAGCAGCTACTTTTTCTTGTATTTGGGCCCTGAAAATAGTATATAACAAAATCTTTCTGATCACATTTTAAACTACTGTGAGGAAAAATAAAATGGTGATTGGGGAGGGAAGTAGAAGGTCAGTTTATTTTGATTCTGAGTTTTGTCCATAAAAAAAGGATTATAAACATAGGTGATACCTGTGTTTATAATCTTTCTGTCTTTCTGTTAATCTTTCTGTCTCTAGAAACAAAAATAAAGGATTCACAGAGAGAGTTCATCTTCCTTTATCAGGAGGAAGAACTAGTTGAAAAATATACTGATTTCAGAGAATAAGATACATACTCAGCACATCTGCAGCATTGCACCCTCCTCGTTAGTATCTCCCTTCTGATACTGGAACGAACGGCTCTTGCCTTCAAGGTTGCCTGGCCTAAGGGAGGCAACAAGAGTGTAACAAATGTTCCAGAATTCTGAGATTTGCTTTTTCAAAAGAAAGGAAGTTGAAAACAAAGCATCAAGACTGACATTGGAAGACATCAGCACAACCAAGTACTGGGAACTGTTCCGGGAAGTTCTGGAATGTCTACATAGGAGAGATTTGGGGATAGCCATTTGAATAGAAGGGATAAGGCTTGTCTGACACAATAAAAACATGTTCAAGCCAGGCACGGTGGCTCATACCTGTAATCCCAGCACTTTGGGATGCCAAGGCGGGCGTCAGTCAGGAGATCAAGACCATTCTGGCCAATGTGGTAAAACCCCATCTCTACTAGAAATACAAAAATTAGCTGGGCATGGTGGTGCATGCCTGTAATTCCAGCTACTTGAGAGGCTGAGGCAAGAGAATCACTTGAATCAGGGAGTCGGAGGTTGCAGTGAGCCAAGATGGTGCTACTGCACTTCAGCCTGGCGATAGAGCTAGACTCCATCTCAAAAAACAAAAACAAAAACAAAACAACAACAACAACAACAACAAAAATATGTTCAACTACAATTCTCAACAGTGATGTATCCTCAGAAGTGAAAATTGAGATGTGTGTGTGCATGCATTGCACTATATTTTCCAAATATCCTATACTAAATCTTAAGTGTTTATAGAAGAGAAAAAGCAAGTAACAATGTTATATTTCAAAAATTTATCCCAATGATATTGATGAGATTTTTATATTGATTGCTTTTTTATAGAGTGATCTGTTTTTCAATTTAATATACTCTCATCATCATCTTAGATGATAAATTAGTTTCTTGAAGACATTATTTGTTAAATAATCCCCCATCCCCAGCTCCTACTATAGCCCCTCAAAAATTGATTAGGTTACCAGGTTCACCCCCCACCCAGGAATTATTTAAACATTATTCTAAATGTGTAGGCAACACTTTGCTGTCATCTGCTTCTAATGAAGACGATGATGACGATCACAGCATTGTGGGTTAAGACTTCATAAAAGTGTATGTGTTTATAAAACGGTGGATAATAATTTAGGTCACAGCTTCGGTAGGCTGAGAGGTGTTGTAATATCATCTTTAAATTTCTGCTTGTAAGAATTTCTGTTTATCTTCTAGACATGTAAGTTTGGGGGTGTCAAGAAATCACCCCTCCATCCCAATTTCAAAGAACTGATGGTTAATGGTGATCAATATAACAGCATTGTTAATCTTTGAAATTGCATACAAGCCCTTGACATAGGGTTTCTCGATAAAATTGGTTTGGAAAGTACTACCTGCGCCTGAGAATAAATGGACACTGCCCTACCCTCTTATGGTAATGGGACCTGAGCAAAGTTTTCAGAATTTCTCACCAGTCACAAGCTAAAAATTTGCATTTGTACAGTGGGTATGTATAGTTTTATCACATTGGACAGAAAGCAGAAAAAAAATTCACTTCCCTTTTACTGAACCATGAGACAAGCAGAGAGAGAGAACCATGACCCTCAGTAACCGTAACAGTATGGGCCCAAGAAAACTACTGGAGAGAAAATCTGAAACTGCTCACCACAATATTCCCTACTCACAGAGAGGAGGGCAGAGTCTTCTTCGGCATAGAAAGAAAAGGTTACATGTTTCTCCTTCCTCTCCCTCACTTTTCTTCTTTCTTAACATTTGGTTCAAAGGCCAAGACTTGGGTCAGCCAGGAGTATTGCTTTACTCATTTTCTTTATGGGGAAAAAGATCATCCGTATAAAAAAGGTTCCTGCTTCTGCCTATGAGACAGATGAACAACTGCCCTTCTATGATACGGGCAGTTCAGCTGAAGAGCCAGAAGAGGACATTAATGAAATTAGCATTAAATGCTCTATCCTATACCAAAAATTCATCACCTATTTTATTTCAAATTATGCCCTGGCACATCATTAAAATATTGCTTATAAGATATACAATGAAGAGTAACATAAAAATGCCCTGAATTTGTATGTGGATCTCCCCATTTTTACATTCTAAGAAAGGAAGTAAAATTTTTAAAAATCGTCTATGCCTCATACATTCAAGATTAAAGAACTGAAGTCAAAATTTCTTTCTTTTTTTTTTTTTTTGTTTTTTTTTGTTTGAGACGGAGTCTTGCTCTGTTGCCCGGGCTGGAATGCAGAGGCCAAATCTCAGCTCACTGCAAGCTCCGCCTCCCGGGTTTATGACATTCTCCTGCCTCAGCCTCCCGAGTAGCTGGGACCACAGGCGCCCGCCACCTCGCCCGGCTAGTTTTTTGTACTTTTTAGTAGAGACGGGGTTTCACCGTGTTAGCCAGGATGGTCTCGATCTCCTGACTTCGTGATCCGCCCATCCCGGCCTCCCAAAGTGCTGGGATTACAGGCTTGAGCCACCGCGCCCAGCCCAAAATTTCTTGCTCCCTGTATTAGGCAGAATAATTGTCCTGTGTCCATGTCCTAATCTCGAATCTGTGAATATGTCACCTTATATGGCAAAGGAGAACTAAAGTTGCAGATAGAATTAAGGTTGCTAATTAGCCACCTTAAAATAGGGAGATTATCCTAGATTCTCTGTATGGGCCCAATGTAACAATAAGGGTCCTTAAAAGGGCAAGAGGAACTCGGACCCACAGAGACAGCAGTGTGAGAAGAATCAGCCTAGTGTTGCTGGTTCTGAAGGTATCTGAAGGGGCCATGAGCCAAGGAAGGTAGGCCACCTTTAGAAGCTGCAAAAGGCAAGAGAATGGATTCTCCCCTAAAGCCTCTAGAAGGCAAGAGCAAACCTGCCAAACTTAATGTTAACCCAATGAGACTCATTTCAGACTCACAGAACAATAAGACCACACATTTATGTTGGTTTAAGCCACCAAATCTGTGGTACAGTTTGAGTACCTCTTACTTACTATGCTTGAAACCAGAAGTGTTTCGGATTTCTTTTTTTCTTTTTTTTATTTTGAAGTATTTGCATATACATAATGAAATATGTTGGGGATTGGACCTCAGTCTAAACAAGAAATTCATTTATGTTTCATGTACACATTATCCACACAACCTGAATGTAGTTTTATACAATATTCTTACTAATTTTGTGCATAAAACACAAATATGTTTCATGAACGAAATTCAGGTGTGGATGTTTCCACTTGTGGCCTCATGTCAGCACTCAAAAAGTCTCAGATTGTGGAGCATTTTGGATTTTGGATGTTTCAATTAGGGATGATCAACCTTTCTTACAGCAGCCTAGAAAATAATATACTCCCTACTTCCTTATTCTGCTCTTCCTCAGCCAGATGAGTGTCACTCTGATGGAGGCTGTCTTCAGCAAAAGTAGCATCTTGGTCCACTTCTGCCAAGTGGTTACAGCTTTTAGCACCTGCAAAATTGAGTTAGTGGAACTCCAAGTTTCTCATGATTTCATTTTCCATAGCATCAGTGGGAAGTACACATAAGAGTATCACGGAGCCAAACTCATACCAGCATTGTTTAGATGTCACAAATAAATCCCCAGCTTCTGAATCACCTACTGCATGCAGAGTCAGGTTTTCAGATCCTAGCGCCTAATTCGAAGAGTGACCCAGGCTCACGATACTATCTCCAGCCACAAATGCTTAATACTGACTGAGAAAAAGGAGGAAACATTTTTGGCTTTAGTTCTGCCAGGAGGGTATTGTGTCTGTCCTGGGGTCATTATCTAAAACCAGTAAGGAGAAATCTTCTATTGAGAGGTTAACTGTGACCTCCTGATTTCTTGAAGGAAAAAATAAATCCATCTATCATACAGCCCCCCTAGGAGTAGCATTTGGGATTATCCTGACTTTTTATAAGAGTTAGACAGTTGCAGGTGGATATTCCCTCTTAGGGTCTGTCCCTCTGAAATTCCAACCCCATTTTGAGCTGTATGTTCTTTAACTCAAAACCAAATAGTGGCAGACCCTGTCTAGTGAGTCTCTCACGAGGATGTTTCCTCACATGTATAACTTTTATAAACAGTCAGCTCTCCCAACTGCCTTGCTTTCTCTATGCCATTCTTCACCCCCAGCAAGATTCCAAAGCCTGTTGTATTTTCATGTACTAGTGGCTACTGATCTTACCTCTTGCTCTTGAGTTACCTAGGCACACGAAGCTTATCTCTTAAAGGTAGTCATCCTCGTGTTCCACATCTCTCTGTTCAAAATCACCTTTAGCAAATTCATGAACTTCCAAAAGCATGTGTACCTCCAGAGGCCAGCAAGAATCAACACGCCCCAGACCATGTACTCTCCCTGAAAATCTTCTCATCTCTCAGTGTTTGAATTTTTCAGGCCTTGACTAACTCGTTCTGTTTTTCTGGCAGCAAAATGTCTTTCTTTTCTCTTTTTTTTTTTTTTTTTTTTTTTTTTTAATCACAGAAGGATTTGTCTGAGTGCTCTGGTTCCCCTGTTTTCCTTTTCTTCCTTCTCAGCAGACTGAGTGAAGTTTAAAATGTTTAACCTACTTTCCAAGTTGCTTCTCTTTCTTCTTAACCACATGTGGAGCTAACCCTGTTAGCTAGATCACTCTGCTTTCCTTCCTTTCTCTTTGCTCTTGGGCCAGGCACACATGCCTCCAGCTTCTGTCTCATGGTGTCCCCAGCATGAGAGAAAGAAATTCAGTCTGTTCCAGATCTGCCAAAAATAAACGCAGCCCACCACATGGATGGTCTCTTCCTGCAGTCTACAGTAAATCTAGGCCCAGTTTAAATCTTATTGATGTTTCTTGCTGAAACTGAGAATGCAATCTTCCCTGAATCCATCAACTTCATACATTTCCTAGCCATATCCCTCATAGCACATGCCTTATCTGTTTCCCCACAAGTCACTGTGCTACCTTGAAGTATGCTCTTCTGGTATTCACCTTAACAATCTGACCATCTCATGTAATCTCATGTAGCTGTCTCGGGTTTTAGGGTGGTATCTCCTTTGCTCTTATGACTGGCTCCCCACTTACTACTAAGAGAAGGTCTCTCAACGGTGCTTAAGGCAGCCTTCCTCTGGGAAAACATTCTAGTTCCCTCTCTGAAAAGATACTGCCTAATAGTTGCCAAAATTTAGGGAAGAAATATAGGCTCCATTCTAGTAACGACTAAATCATCCTCTTTATTTTTAGTTATTCCTTTGAAAGTAATTAGATACAGCAAGATCCTTTCCCATTCGTATCTGTGCGTTTTGTAAGTTCTCAGTCTTTGGGTTAAGAAAATGCCTCTCTTGCTCCATTTCAATCAACACAGATTCCTTCATTTCTTTCCCCACATTTCCACTGCTCCTCTCTGACTTGACAACAAAAACTTGTCATTTTTAAAACTAATTCTGCTCCCATTCCTGAAAACAGTCTGCTTCACACATGGGCTGTTTTAATTTTTTTTTCCCATCTCATAGGCTTTCAGTCTCAATCCACCAAAATGACACATTACTGATCTAGGAAGAAATCCTATTTCTTTTTATCTTCTCATTGACTAAAAATGCAACATTTCTCTGTCATTGATCTCAGCACGGATCTCTGAAACCCATACTCATGTTCAGGGCTTCTGAAGGGAACAATCTAGAACATACCTGGGAGTCATGTGGGCAGGAGTGACTCCACCTCTGGAAGCTGAATGAATGCAAGTCTCCTGGGAAAAGTTTCCTCTTCTCCTAGGATGAAATTCAAAACAAAACAGAGACAATATTTGAAAATGCTACTCTAGTACTCTGTCAAATCCCAAGTATTAACAATCTCCGGGCCAAAACATCACACAGTAATGTTTTATAGGTGCAATTCAGCTTCATTTTTGTAACTTAAAGTCCCGGTAATAAAATGTCTGCCTGTCACTGCAATGCTATGGCATCCACACACAATCTACTGCAAACTTCTCGGCCTAAGGGGTGCCAAGGTTTGGCATATCAGCTCATTTGAGCAAATATGCAGACTTTCTGTAAGGAAACTTTCTTCCTAAAGAGGACAAAAGTGGTTGATGTTCAAATACTATCACATTCCCCCTTCCTGTCTAACAATCTAGTAAATAGAAGGATGAGATGGTGAACTTGGATTTGAGATTGCTGAAACACAACGTCCTAATCTACGCCTCACCTAAGTGATACAGCTGGACGCACAAGCAGGTTCACCTTGACATACACACGTGGTCTTAGACTGAAAAGTTGGAACAGGGTGTCTCTCCACAGTGTGAATAGGACCAGCTCAGATGAGCTTAATTCATTGAAAAATAAAGCAAAGAGGAACCCCCCACTGCCCTTCTTACTATTTCAAGAGACTTCCAGGGAAAGAACGCTTTGGCCTAAAAAGATAGCTCTCCAGGTGTGGCCCCTTGTTAAGCATCAGCATCTCCTGGCAACTCGTTAGAAATGCAAATTTATTAGTCTCCCAACCCAGGCCCACCATATCAGAACCTCTGGGGGTGAGGCCCAGCAGTCTTTAGTTTAACACGCCCTCCAGGTGATTCTTATGCACACCAAAATTGGAGAACAACTGGCCATAGTTATACTAATCAGGCTAGTTACTTCTGCACAAGTAAAGAGGAATGAGCAGGGGAAGAAATAAACCCACTCCAAAATGTTCTTATCATGGAGAGAAAAAGAGAAATACTCTTAGCTACATTGTGAATATCAGATCTTCTCCTTTCTATTAGATGATCTTGGAGCAACATAAATGTATGAGAAACTCATTTAGAAACAACCTTAATGATTGAATCAATCTTTTCACTATTGTGCAGTGTCCCCATTGCTCCTAGGATTATTTTCCTAAAAATCAAATCAGGCATTCCATCTTACTCAAAGATTGTGGTGAGCTCCCTATTTCCTATGGGGTAAAGTCTAAACTATCTACAGGAAGAAAAAAGACCAGTCACAAGCTTGCCCCAAAACATCTTGACCTAATTTAAACGCATCTTTCATTGTATACCTCAAATGAAATAAGCGACTTTGAATAAAGAAGCAAAAGAAGGAAAGAATCTTCACCCTCGACAGCAGTTTCTTGTATCAGAAGCCCCCAGAAGCAGATTAGCAATGCAGAGGCTCAGGTCCATCCCCAAAGATTCAGCTACAGAAGCTCTGGAATTGGCCTACGCATCTACATCTTGTCAACGGCCTCAAGTGAGTCAGCTGTAGGTGTCTGTAGATTACCTGTTGAAAAATCTTGCTCTCCATATTTAATAACTGTGATGTCTGCCATACACTAGACTTTAAGCAAGTGCCTATTAACAGAGTGATGCCACAGTAATCATTTCCACTTTTGGATATTTCCTTTTTATAAAACACTGTAACCTCCCTCTTCAAACTATTCTGACATCTCACAACATGCAAATAATATTTTTTACACATCTAAAACATACAGTGAGGACAAATGGAATCCATAGCCCTTTTTACTGTGGTGTCTAGTACTTAAATGCCTTAAAATTTGAAAGGGAAGGACTCCAGAGATGGCACACCATTGTACCTGAAGGAACAAAGTCAGTAGAATTCCAGACGCATCGATAAATCTGCTTTCATTAATGTCTTTATTTGGGCTCCTTTCCCAAGGAGGGCTTCCATGTCTAACTTTAGATAGCTATTCATAGCTGTTCTGTCAAAGCACAGCAGAGATCACTCCTTCTCTTAATTTTGCCATTAACTTTTTTTTTGTTCCTCTGCAGAGTCTCAGAACAAATACATTCTGTTTGCATGAATAATGCATCATGTTTCCAGGTACAAAGGAGAAGTCTAAGTCTGCACAGCTGTAAAAGGAAACTTCATCTTTTCCCAATGTTTTAGCATCAAAGAGCTTGGGATTCATTTGAAAAAAGAAATTGTAATTGTTGTTAATCTTTTGAAATTGTTTTCCTTCCACATTCAGCATTTTAAATCAACCAAACATACACTTTTTCTTTTTTTTAATCAAGGATTAAAAGTCAGAAGGCTGGATCCTAGTTTTGGGTTTGCTACTAGCTGCTGCATGACTTTGAGCAAAACATTTGACCCCTCTGAGACTTAGTTTTCCTATCAGCAAAATGGGCCAAATGTGGCTGAGAACTGGGTGATTTCTAAAATCCTTTTGCTCTACATAGTGAAGAAAGGAGACATGAACTGCTATGTTCAAATCCAGATTGTCTGAAGCAGGTCTTATTCTAATGTGGATGATCTTACTCCTAGATACTTCACTACTTAGACAAAAATTTCAGGCTGAGACACTTGCACATACAAGATGTTAGGAGTTGAAGAAAATAAATTTTAATAGAATCAGAACAACTTAATTGCCTGAGTAAAGAATTGCCATAGTCCTTGCTAGTGTCTAGATATTTTTTATCCTCTCCCAAATTTATCTGTTGAAATCTAATCCTAATGTGATAGTATTAAGAGATAAAATTTCTGGGATCAGTGCCCTTATTTAAAAAAAAAAAAAAAAAAAAGAAAGAAAGAAAGAAAAAAGAATAAAAAGGCTTCAGAGAGCTCCTTACCCCTTCTGCCATGGGAAGATAGTAAGAAAACGCCATCTATGAACCAGGAAATGGGCACCTGCCAGACATGAAATCTGCTGGCACCTCGATCTTGAAATTCCCAGCCTCCAGAATGGTGAGCAATAAATCTGTTACCTATAAGGCACCCCAGTTACAGTATTTGTTATAGCAGCCCAAACAGAGTAAGTTCTTAAGCTTCTCTCATCTTCATTTCAAGAGAGAATGTTGAAGCTTATCTTGGATCTGGAAACTGTTAACCTGGGATAAAAATGTAACCATGAATTAAAAAACCCTGAAGTCGGTGGTTGCTGACCAAATGTATGAATTTGGCTCCTTGTTTATGCCATTAATGGCAGATTGGAAGACTGTGCAGAAACTGTTTCATTTTAGTTCTCCAGGTTCATCTAATATAGGTAATTAAGATTCACTGCCTAATTAACTTCAAATGGCTATACAGAGAATAACATAATTCTGCTCGTTTCTAAATATCAAGGTTTATCCATATAGTTAAAAACAAAATTATGTATAACCAAAGGTCTCATTATTTGTTCACATTACATTGTGAGTGATGTGCCATCCTCTTAGGACCATAGAATATCCATGTTGTGCCTTCCGTTTATAAAGAGAGAACAAGAGGATCCCAGAGGTTAATGACTACAGCAGGCCTCCCAGAGAGTTGGTGACAAAGGCAGGTCTTCAAGAAGTTCTCAGGGTAGATTAGTACTCTTTCAAGTTTGTTATTTAAAGGATAACTAATTCATCCTCATTTTTGTAGAGAGAAATTATTTCTGTTTTATTGTTCGTGGTTTACTGAGCAATTTCAGATCAAGTACCTTTTTGACATTGGGCAACAGTGGGGCAGGACTGGTGAGAAAGGAGGGAGAGTCTTCTTTTTTTTTCAGATTTACTCAAATACAATTTATTTATTTTTAACAACATATCAACAAGGCAAGCGAAACTCTTAGCCCTGTTATTCATGAGAAGATGACTTACAAAGACACATTATAAGAATAAATTAAGTCAGAAAGAGTGTTGTCTAGAGTTTATTGAGTTCTGAACAATTTGTAACAGACAAGGTATAGTAAGCATGTTCCCTCCAGGGTGTTAAGGGGTTGAGGGGCAGGTGGGAGGGTAAGCCCTAGGATGGGGCTGGGGCTACATGTAAAGGGAGCCAGTCAGAGGGGCCAGGAGTACCAGGGTCAAGGAATTGAGCACAGCCATATCCTAGGGGTACCCAATACCAAGCTGGAGAAACTGAGTTCAGCCATCAGCTTCGAAGGGTGTCCCCCAGCCAGTACCAGGAAACAAAGTCCAACATGTCAGAAGCCAGGCAGATCCTGGGGAATTAGAGAAATATGAAAAAATCAAGTTTATTGCTAGACACATATCTAGAATATCTATGACTTATTTACAAATTCCTGGCCCCTTGAGGTTGGCATAGGAATGAATGAATCTATGGAGGGAGGCAGATTATCTGTCAGAATATTTTTTTTTAAAGTGTAATTACAGGTCATGTCACAATATTGGCAGGAATGAGAGTCACTTTGGAATCCTAAGGGTGACCTACTCAGAGGGTGGTCATTAGGTTCACCTTCTTGAGAAAAAAATAGCTAATGGGAACCTTTGCATTTTAGTTTCCAAAAAGAAATATTATCTTCAGGAAGAGAAAAGGATGGAGAATCTGGGTTCTTGATGTAGTAAGTGCTTGAACAAGTCTTAGCTCAGCCATTTGAAGAGGTAGCCATGTGGGAAGGCTGAAATGGTTAATCAGTACAGCTATAACTCTTTGTTTTCTGACAGATGGCATGAGAGACAGGAATATAATAGGACCAGCAGTAGACCCAGACTCTGACCTGGGTGCTACGACTCCTGATAGCTTCAGTATTCTGCTAGAGGGACTTGCCCTCCACCTCCCTACACACCATCCAACATGCCTAATGCGCCATGCCCAATAAGTGGCAGCATTACCATTGACCTTCCTTCACCCAAATCTCTGCTGAGTGAACTTTACAGTGCCTTTGCCAGTTTGATTGTCACCTCTTTCTAAGTACTAGGGAGTGGGCAGCCCCAAGGTGAAGTCTCATTACAGCAGAAATTGATGATGCCCTGACTCTGCAGCTACTAAGGGAAGAGGACTTGAAACATTTATCGTGCCTGGACGCAACTCACCAAGTTGACCTCCTTCTTAACCACCACTTTGCGAAATAGAAACGAATGCCCTTCTCCTGCCACCTTCATCCTCAAGACCCAAGACAAAGAGGAGAAAGAAACTGTATAGAGCTTTTACTCATTATTGATTGGAGAGTTTTGGGGGCCTGATGAGAGGGGGGCATGCAGAGAGACTGATCATTGGTATTCTACAGATACAATGGACATGACAAGTGTGTTCCTTTACCATGCAGAGGTCACCCCATTTCAGAGTGAACTAATTAATTAATTAATTAATGGATTAAGAAATTAGTATGTTCATGTTGTTTTGTCCTGTTTTAAAGGTGCTGTTAGGGCACGTTAGTTCTTGATTTTAACCATTCTTGTTTCTGCAAGATGTAGCATTAGCATCACTAGCTGCTGTCGGCCTTGGCTACAACCTCAAAAAGGATTTATCAAATGCAAGCTGATTGGATCTGAGCCATTTCCTAAGGATGCAGAAGATCAGGCCTAGAGCCCACAGTTTCTGTAACAGGCTCGCTATGAGCCCTGTGTTACTGATATGTCAGCACTCAGCGCTTAATCAAGTTTGGTGGCCATTTGGAAAAGGCAAGCTGAGGAAAGAGCAATCCCTAGATTTCCCATCAAGAAACCCAGATTCTAAAGCACATTCCCGTTTATTAATCCATGAGGACTCAACGGGAAAGTAAGGAAAGAGCCTTGTCTTTTGTTTTTTAGTTCTCAAAACACACCCCACCACAGGAACTCAGTAAAGCAAAGAGGAGGGACTAGAGAGCCAGGGATGGAAGAAAAAACGGCTGGTTTCCCTCATGAACTAGCTATGGCAACTATACAGGGCTGTATAAGCTTAAGAGCTCTGTGGGATAAAGTTTAGCCCCAAAATGCATAATTTGAAGTTGAGTAAAAAATTGGACAGTCTCGCCTGGAAGGAGCCACACAGGACTTTCCTGTGTAGAACAACACTCAGTTCATGCCACTCCTGTGCTGGGTCACAGCCCCTCTTCTTTGGTACTGGGACACGAGAGGTTGTTTTCCTTGGGTCTCTCTGGTCCAGGATCTACTGAGATGTAAACCTCTTGGTGGCAAAGCAGGTTTGCAAGTCATAAACTGTTTCCACTGTTTTAGGAAAAAACAGAGCTGAAGTCACAGGAACCAGACTCAAGAGGGGACTGTGACTGGCTGGGAGGCAAAGGTGGGTATTTATTGGCAATAAGATGCAAAGCCCGGCCAGGGTTCCCAATGCCTAACCACATTCAGAGCTTTTGTTAATCTTTAAAGAGAACACGTTCTTAATCAATGTGTTAGGCTTTAGGCAGCATGAGTGAGTGGCCAAGAGAACAGACTCTACAACCAGACTGTTTGAGTTCAAATCATGGCTTTGTTTCCATCTAGCTCTAAACCTCAACAAGCCACTTAACTTCTCTGTGGATCTGGGGGTGAAAACAGTGCCTACCTTGTAGGATTGTTGGTAAGGCATTGAGGATGGTAACAGGTATATTCTAAGAACTTGGTAACTGTTTGCTCTCACGACTCCTTCCAATTGTGCCCAGGTCAAACTCTTGAATCAAAATCAGGTCATTGTAATGAAACAGGCATTGGTTAAGTATCAGCCATGTCCTCAAACAATATCTTATCTAACCTCAGACAGTTCAGTCTCCACAGTGACTCTGTGAGGAAATAATTATTTTCCTGGATATGGGTTTAAAAACTAAAGTTCTAATTGGTGTTCACAGTGGCTCAGCTGATAGAAGCTGGATTCTAGAGTCAACCCAGGCCTTTTTCTTGAAAAACAACATAAGCAAGAGACATGTTTGCTAACACAGATATCCAAAACTCAGGAGGATCTATACAGACGACACAGTTGTTTCTGAAGGAGGTCTGAGCCTGACTCCAATAACATTCTGGAAATAAAATAGTCAGTAGATTGAGACAGAATATGGTGCCACAACCACAAAGGCAAGATAAAGGCCTCAAGCCTGGATCACTAGGCATGGGAGCTGTAGGCAGGGAGTTCTTTGATAGAGGAATTTAAAATGTTGCTTATAATCTTTAATTAAAGATAAAGGCTGAAAGCTCAAGCATCTCATCTTCTATTAAACATAACCTTCAGACTTTGCTAACTGAGTTGGAAAAACATCCAGCTCAAAACCCTTAACATATCCGGGGATGTCAGACTTTTGCATTTTGCTGAAAACCAAGTGATGAAGGGTCCAGTCTTTGAGGAAGACTTGATGATGCCTGTGAACTCCAGACCCACCAGGAGTGAGGCCCCAGCAAGGACGCCTCCTGCTTCTCAGGCCATGGATTCGATGGTGGGAGACTGCCTCTGGGGGTTTGAGAAAGAAGCAGCCAGGTGCAGCAGGAATTACTAGTTAAGCCTTCCTATTCCTCAGTGATTTCTCTAATGAAGCCCTCTGTATGCCAAAAGAAGAAGATATTTTTATTCCTTGTTTTATGCACTTGCCTAATGCATAGAGGGCTGGCTCAGGGAACACCACTCTCCTGCTTCCTGACTCTGCTGGGGCAGACAGAAATCATTATATGCTTTAATTTCATTTTATTATTATTATTATTATACTTTAAGTTCTAGGGTACATGTGCATAATGTGCAGGTTTGTTACATATGTATACTTGTGCCATGTTGGTGTGCTGTACCCATCAACTCGTCAGCACCCATCAACTCGTCATTTACATCAGGTATAACTCCCAATGCTATCCCTCCCCCCTCCCCACTCCCCATGATAGGCCCCAGTGTGTGATGTTCCCCTTCCCGAGTCCAAGTGATCTCATTGTTCAGTTCCCACCTATGAATGAGAACATGCGGTGTTTGGTTTTCTGTTCTTGTGATAGTTTGCTAAGAATGATGGTTTCCAGCTGCATCCATGTCCCTACAAAGGACACAAACTCATCCTTTTTTATGGCTGCATAGTATTCCATGGTGTATATGTGCCACATTTTCTTAATCCAGTCTGTCACTGATGGACATTTGGGTTGATTCCAAGTCTTTGCTATTGTGAATAGTGCCGCAATAAACATACATGTGCATGTGCCTTTATAGCAGGATGATTTATAATCCTTTGGGTATATACCCAGTAATGGGATGGCTGGGTCATATGGTACATCTAGTTCTAGATCCTTGAGGAATCGCCATACTGTTTTCCATAATGGTTGAACTAGTTTACAATCCCACCAACAGTGTAAAAGTGTTCCTATTTCTCCACATCCTTTCCAGCACCTGTTGTTTCCTGACTTTTTAATGATCGCCTTCTAACTGGTGTGAGATGGTATCTCATTGTGGTTTTGATTTGCATTTCTCTGATGGCCAGTGATGATGAGCATTTTTTCATGTGTCTGTTGGCTGTATGAATGTCTTCTTTTGAGAAATGTCTGTTCATATCCTTTGCCCACTTTTTGATGGGGTTGTTTGTTTTTTTCTTGTAAATTTGTTTGAGTTCTTTGTAGGTTCTGGATATTAGCCCTTTGTCAGATGAGTAGATTGCAAAAATTTTCTCCCATTCTGTAGGTTGCCTGTTCACTCTGATGGTAGTTTCTTTTACTGTGCAGAAGCTCTTTAGTTTAATCAGATCCCATTTGTCAATTTTGGCTTTTGCTGCCGTTGCTTTTGGTGTTTTAGACATGAAGTCTTTGCCCATGCCTATGTCCTGAATGGTACTACCTAGGTTTTCCTCTAGGGTTTTTATAGTATTAGGTCTAACATTTAAGTCTCTAATCCATCTTGAATTAATTTTCATATAAGGAGTAAGGAAAGGATCCAGTTTCAGCTTTCTACTTATGGCTAGCCAATTTTCCCAGCACCATTTATTAAATAGGGAATCCTTTCCCCATTTCTTGTTTCTCTCAGGTTTGTCAAAGATCAGATGGCTATAGATGTGTGGTATTATTTCTGAGGACTCTGTTCCGTTCCATTGGTCTATATCTCTGTTTTGGTACCAGTACCATGCTGTTTTGGTTACTGTAGCCTTGTAGTATAGTTTGAAGTCAGGTAGCGTGATGCCTCCAGCTGTGTTCTTTTGACTTAGGATTGTCTTGGAGACGCAGGCTCTTTTTTGGTTCCATATGAACTTTAAATCAGTTTTTTCCAATTCTGTGAAGAAACTCATTGGTAGCTTGATGGGGATGGCATTGAATCTATAAATAACCTTGGGCAGTATGGCCATTTTCACAATATTGATTCTTCCTATCCATGAGCATGGTATGTTCTTCCATTTGTTTGTGTCCTCTTTTATTTCACTGAGCAGTGGTTTGTAGTTCTCCTTGAAGAGGTCCTTTACATCCCTTGTAAGTTGGATTCCTAGGTATTTTATTCTCTTTGAAGCAATTGTGAATGGAAGTTCATTCATGATTTGGCTCTGTTTGTCTGTTACTGGTGTATAAGAATGCTTGTGATTTTTGCACATTAATTTTGTATCCTGAGACTTTGCTGAAGTTTCTTATCAGCTTAAGGAGATTTTGGGCTGAGACAATGGGGTTTTCTAAATAAACAATCATGTCATCTGCAAACAGGGACAATTTGACTTCTTCTTTTCCTAACTGAATCCCCTTGATTTCTTTCTCTTGCCTGATTGCCCTAGCCAGAACCTCCAACACTATGTTGAATAGGAGTGATGAGAGAGGGCATCCCTGTCTTGTGCCAGTTTTCAAAGGGAATTTTTCCAGTTTTTGCCCATTCAGTATGATATTGGCTGTGGGTCTGTCATAAATAGCTCTTATTATTTTGAGGTACATTCCATCAATACCAAATTTATTAAGCGTTTTTAGCATGAAGGGCTGTTGAATTTTGTCAAAAGCCTTTTCTGCATCTATTGAGATAATCATGTGGTTCCTGTCTTTGGTTCTGTTTATATGCTGGATTATGTTTATTGATTTGTGAATGTTGAACCAGTCTTGCATCCCAGGGATGAAGCCCACTTGATCATGGTGGATAAGCTTTTTGATGTGCTGCTGAATCCAGTTTGCCAGTATTTTATTGAGGATTTTTGCATCGATGTTCATCAGGGATATTGGTCTAAAATTCTCTTTTGTTGTTGTGTCTCTGCCAGGCTTTGGTATCAGGATGATGTTGGCCTCATAAAATGAGTTAGGGAGGATTCCCTCTTTTTCTATTGATTGGAATAGTTTCAGAAGGAATGGTACCAGCTCCTTCTTGTACCTCTGGTAGAATTCAGCTGTGAATCCATCTGGTCCTGGACTTTTTTTGGTTGGTAGGCTATTAATTATTGCCTCAATTTCAGAGCCTGCTATTGGTCTATTCAGGGATACAACTTCTTCCTGGTTTAGTCTTGGAAGAGTGTAAGTGTCCAGGAAATTATCCATTTCTTCTAGATTTTCTAGTTTATTTGCGTAGAGGTGTTTATAGTATTCTCTGATGGTAGTTTGTATTTCTGTGGGGTCGGTAGTGATATCCCCTTTATTATTTTTTATTGCGTCTATTTGATTCTTCTCTCTTTTCTTCTTTATTAGTCTTGCTAGCGGTCTGTCAATTTTATTGATCTTTTCGAAAAACCAACTCCTGGATTCATTGATTTTTTGGAGGGTTTTTTGTGTCTCTATCTCCTTCAGTTCTGCTCTGATCTTAGTTATTTCTTGCCTTCTGCTAGCTTTTGAATGTGTTTGCCCTTTCTTCTCTAGTTCTTTTCATTGTGATGTTAGAGTGTCAATTTTAGATCTTTCCTGCTTTCTCTTGTGGGCATTTAGTGCTATAAATTTCCCTCTACACACTGCTTTAAATGTGTCCCAGAGATTCTGGTATGTTGTATCTTTGTTCTCATTGGTTTCAAAGAACATCTTTATTTCTGCCTTCATTTCGTTATGTACCCAGTAGTCACTCAGGAGCAGGTTGTTCAGTTTCCATGTAGTTGAGCGGTTTTGATTGAGTTTCTTAGTCCTGAGTTCTAATTTGATTGCACTGTGGTCTGAGAGACAGTTTGTTATATTTCTGTTCTTGTACATTTGCTGAGGAGTGATTTACTTCCAATTATGTGGTCAATTTTGGAGTAAGTGCAATGTGGTGCTGAGAAGAATGTATATTCTGCTGATTTGGGGTGGAGAGTTCTATAGATGTCTATTAGGTCTGCTTGCTGCAGAGATGAGTTCAATTCGTGGATATCCTTGTTAACTTTCTGTCTCGTTGATCTGTCTAATGTTGACAGTGGAGTGTTGAAGTCTCCCATTATTATTGTATGGGAGTCTAAGTCTCTTTGTAAGTCTCTAAGGACTTGCTTTATGAATCTGGGTGCTCCTGTATTGGGTGCATATATATTTAGGATAGTTAGCTCTTCCTGTTGAATTGATCCCTTTACCATTATGTAATGGCCTTCTTTGTCTCTTTTGATCTTTGATGGTTTAAATTCTGTTTTATCAGAGACTAGTATTGCAACCCCTGCTTTTTTTTGTTCTCCATTTGCTTGGTAAATCTTCCTCCATCCCTTTATTTTGAGCCTATGTATGTCTTTGCATGTGAGATGGGTCTCCTGAATACAGCAGACTGATGGGTCTTGACTCTTTATCCAGTTTGCCAGTCTGTGTCTTTTAATTGGAGCATTTAGTCCATTTACATTTAAGGTTAATATTGTTATGTGTGAACTTGATCCTGCCATTATGATATTAACTGTTTATTTTGCTCATCAGTTGATGCAGTTTCTTCCTAGCCTCGATGGTCTTTACATTTTGGCATGTTTTTGCAATGGCTGGTACCGGTTGTTCCTTTCCATGTTTAGTGCTTCCTTCAGGGTCTCTTGTAAGGCAGGCCTAGTGGTGACAAAATCTCTAAGCATTTGCTTATCTGTAAAGGATTTTATTTCTCCTTCACTTATGAAACTTAGTTTGGCTGGATATGAAATTCTGGGTTTAAAATTCTTTTCTTTAAGAATGTTGAATATTGGCCCCCACTCTCTTCTGGCTTGTAGAGTTTCTGCCGAGAGATCTGCTGTTAGTCTGATGGGCTTCCCTTTGTGGGTAACCCGACCTTTCTCTCTGGCTGCCCTTAAGATTTTTTCCTTCATTTCAACTTTGGTGAATCTGGTAATTATGTGTCTTGGAGTTGCTCTTCTCGAGGAGTATCTTTGTGGCGTTCTCTGTATTTCCTGGATTTGAATGTTGGCCTGCCCTACTAGGTTGGGGAAGTTCTCCTGGATGATATCCTGAAGAGTGTTTTCCAACTTGGTTCCATTTTCCCCCTCACTTTCAGGCACCCCAATCAGACGTAGATTTGGTCTTTTTACATAATCCCATACTTCTTGCAGGCTTTGTTCATTTCTTTTTCTTCTTTTTTCTTTTGGTTTCTCTTCTCACTTCATTTCATTCATTTGATCCTCAATCACTGATATTCTTTCTTCCAGTTGATCGAGTCGGTTACTGAAGCTTGTGCATTTGTCACGTATTTCTCGTGTCATGGTTTTCATCTCTTTCATTTCGTTTATGACCTTCTCTGCATTAATTACTCTAGCTATCAATTCTTCCACTTTTTTTTCAAGATTTTTAGTTTCTTTGCACTGGGTATGTAATTCCTCCTTTAGCTCTGAGAAGTTTGATGGACTGAAGCCTTCTTTTCTCATGTCGTCAAAGTCACTCTCCGTCCAGCTTTCATCCGTTGCTGGCAATGAGCTGCGCTCCTTTGCCAGGGGAGATGCGCTCTTATTTTTTGAATTTCCAGCTTTTCTGCCCTGCTTTTTCCCCATCTTTGTGGTTTTATCTGCCTCTGGTCTTTGATGATGGTGACGTACTGATGGGGTTTTGGTGTAGGTGTCCTTTCTGTTTGATAGTTTTCCTTCTAACAGTCAGGACCCTCAGCTGTAGGTCTGTTGGAGATTGCTTGAGGTCCACTCCAGACCCTGTTTGCCTGGGTATCAGCAGCAGAGGCTGCAGAAGATAGAATATTGCTGAACAGCGAGTGTACCTGTCTGATTCTTGCTTTGGAAGCTTCCTCTCAGGGGTGTACTCCACCCTGTGCGGTGTGGGGTGTCAGACTGCCCCTAGTGGGGGATGTCTCCCAGTTAGGCTACTCAGGGGTCAGGGACCCACTTGAGCAGGCAGTCTGTCCCTTCTCAGATCTCAACCTCCGTGTTGGGAGATCCACTGCTCTCTTCAAAGCTGTCAGACAGAGTCATTTGCGTCTGTAGAGGTTTCTGCTGCTTTTGTTGTTGTTTACTGTGCCCTGTCCCCAGAGGTGGAGTCTACAGAGACAGGCAGGTTTCCTTGAGCTGCTGTGAGCTCCCCCAGTTCGAGCTTCCCAGTGGCTTTGTTTACCTACTTAAGCCTCAGCAATGGCGGGCGCCCCTCCCCCAGCCTTGCTGCTGCCTTGTAGTTAGATCACAGACTGCTGTGCTAGCAATGAGGGAGGCTCCGTGGGCATGGGACCCTCCCAGCCCGGTGTGGGATATAATCTCCTGGTGTGCCCGTTTGCTTAAAGCGCAGTATTGGGGTGGGAGTTACCCGATTTTCCAGGTGTTGTGTGTCTCAGTTCCCCTGGCTAGGAAAAGGGATTCCCTTCCCCCTTGCGCTTCCCAGGTGAGGTGATGCCTTGCCCTGCTTCAGCTCTCGCTGGTCGCTGGTCGGGCTGCAGCAGCTGACCAGCACCGATTGTCCGGCACTCCCTAGTGAGATGAACCCAGTACCTCAGTTGAAAATTTAATTTCATTTTTAATAGGAGGAGGAGTATTGCCAATAATATATGAAAGTATTTCGTTTAAAAATGGTAAAGCATTATATAAATTTATACACAAGGTTAGTGATAAGCATTATAACTGTTAGTGTTGCTGTGAAGTTAACCCCTAATGTATCCCCACACTTCTGTAAAGTCTGCCACATTATAAAATGCCTTTTATTAAAAAAAAGATAAATGTTACACAGCAAAGGAAAATTTAGAAAAACAAAACCTAAATTTTAACCACAGGAGAATAGTTAAGTAAACTATAGCTTATCTAGATGATAGAAGGCTAGACAGCCATTAAAAGCCATTTTATGAAGAACTTTATAATCAAAGAAAATGTTGAGGACATAAAGTTATATGAAAATCATACCTTGCATGCCTGCAGGTAAGCTGGAAGGATGGATACACATTTGAGGGACAGAGACAGAGACAATGAGCGAAGAGGGAAAGAAGAAATTATATAAGCAAGATTTACTGCAGTGGGTGTACCAGGGATGGGTTTTATGTTCTTCTTAATTTTTATTTCTTTAGTTATATCTGTCTTGTTCTGAAATCAATTTGAAGTTGTTTACAAAATACATGCAAGAAAAAATTAAATTTGAGAAAATGTAAAGAGATATGGAACGAACATAAGAAAGATAAGGTATAGCCAGTAGGGTGACTAGCGTATGAAATGTATCCCAAGAAGCCCTACATATTAGCTAGAGATTGGACACAAATCCACCCCTAAGCTTTCTAGCCACCAACACAGACAGGAAGACACAGTAGACTATGTGTTGCATGTGGACAAAATGAAGCATTAACAGGAAAACAACAGCAATAAGCAACATTATTCCATTTCAGAAAACAGGAAGGAAACTTCTCCCATGGTTCTCTGCTCAAGAGGACTCTGTGGACAATGATGAATGGTGGGGGTAACATTTGTTGCCCTCCATAACCCAGAGAGTCACCTAGAGTTGCTCCCGGTGGCCTCTGTGTAACCAAACAGTGGAGTGCCAAAAAATACATAAAGTAGCAACGGCCGCATGTGTGGATCCTTATCGATTCCCAGACTCTATGTTAAGTGACTTACCCGTGTTCGTTCATCTAATCCTCACACAACCCTGCAATATATCATTATCATCCCCAAGAGTCCCGATACAGGTGTGGAGAATGGCTCAGATTCAACGAGCAAGCAAATGGTGGACCCAGAATTCTGACTCCACATACCCAGCACGGTTTATCACCATGCTCTGGTGCTTCTCAATCCAGAAAGAAAGCAATTTGCCCTATCAGCCAATGGCACCACGCCAGAGTGCAGATAAGGGACAACGGCTCTATAGGGGATCACTCTACCCTCTATATTTGTCAGTATTTTCCAAGCTTTAACCAATGATTATATTTTCTTTAAAATTATCCACCCTTTTGGAATCCCCACATCACTAAGACCCACCTGGCTCACTTGATTTCAAGTTGATTTTAAGAGCAGTTTTAATTTTGTTTTGTCTTTTATTTTTAAATTTGTATAACTTTAAGGGGTACAGGTACAATTTTGTTACATGGATGCATTGCATAGCAGTAAAGTCTGAGCTTTTTGTGTATCCATCACCCAAATAATGTGCATCGTGCCCATTAAGTGATTTCTCATCCTCCACCCCTACAACCTTCTGAGTCTCCAGTGCCTATCCTGAGGTACCTCTTTCCCTCCACCTGATGAGGAACCTCCCTTAGGGTGCATAGAATCACGGTGGCTCGTAAGTGACTTAATCCTTATCCTAAAGCTTTAATAGTTAAAATGTAATATCCATCAAAGAGCTATATCTGTGAGTTGGATTCTCAAAATGAACTTAAATCAATTCCAAATGCATTACTGAGCCCCTACCATGTGGAAGGCTCCTCTGCCTCACTTATCTCATTTAATCCTAACCACTTTCCCTTGAGTGTACATTTTATTGTACCCAATGTACAGAGGAGGATATCACCCCCAGGAATTTTAAGTGATATTAAACTGGCTGAACCAGTATTTACTGGAACTGGTAATATTTGTTAGAAATGTTATCATGCATTCATTTTTGGAGCATAACAAGAATAGCCTTCCTTCTTGAGGACAGTTTTTCAAAGCCTATCAACAGCAGTGGCCATGTGCATGTGCATAGCCTTTGACCCAGAAATTCCACTTGTGGATTTATTCTAAGGAGGCAAGTATAAATGAGTACAAATTTTAGCGAGTAGTATATTTCCGGCCACACTGTTTATATCGGTTCCAGACCAGAAGCCAAATGTTCAAAAATGAATTGTTTGTTTAAATGAATTGGAATGTATCCTTATAATGAAATAGCATGCATCCATGCAAAAGCTATGTTGTAGAACTGTTTACTGAATTTAAAAGTATTTTTGTTTTTGATATATTTCAAATGCAAAAATTGGGTTACAAAATAATCTGTGTAACACCATTTAAGCATTGTAAAGTGCATAAGACAAGATGAATACATGGATATACTCTAAATGTTAATAGTAATTATTTCTAGGAGTCAAGCATCGCCAGTAGATTTAATTTCTTCCCTTTGCATATCTGTGTTTTTTAAATGTATCTGTAGTGAACATGTATTCGTTTGTGGAAAAAAAGAGTAATTTACAAATGAAACAGATAAAACATACCAAAGCCTTGGTTTCGCATTTCTGTCTCCATGGGAAAAAAGAGCCAAGACATAAATAACGAGGTTGATAAAACCAGGTCAGAATATCCTTCTATGTTTGTCTGTAGCATGGCATTGCCATGGGCAGAGCTAAAGATTTAAATATCCTTCTCACCAGGTGAGGACTGACAGAAGACACCCATGAGAGGATAAAGCTGTCCCTTTAGGGACACCAACTTAGGTATGCCAAGAAAAATAACACAAAGCCTTTTCTAATGCATTCATGTTAAATTCAGAACCATGGCTAAACAGGGAGGTAGAAGTCAACTGAATGTTTATAATGTTTGCAATAAATTTCCTTTCACTCAAACTTTCCCCATCTTTGATTTTACAGAAACACACCTACCCCAACATACCCAGCAGTGGCTTATTATAGCTTTCATCCAAGCAGAAAGTACTTGGTAATCAAAGAGAATTCTTCTCCCACGTGAATAAATATAGTTCGGACTTGTCTATCACTAAAAGACCTCAAAGGAATAGAAGACATAAATGGGTATAATTTTAGCTCTAAACTGTTTTTAAAATATGTTCCAGCACGTTTAATAGCAGAAGGAGCTAATGTACATCAGCACTTCCTTTTCTTGAAAGCTGCTTACATGTGTTACTGGATTAACAGATGGATCCTGGTTTTTCACCTGAAATAGCATCCAATAAAGTGTTTTCATTTACCCCTTTTCTTTTCTCTAGTTTTGGTAAACTTTCATCCTTTTATGCCACTATTAAAAATTTATTGAGTGCTACCAGAAAACAAATATGCTCATGTTTCTGCAGCAGTGGATTTCCAATAGTCCTAGTGGAAGCTCTCTCCCCTTGTTTCAGCTAGGGAAGGTGCAAAGTAAAATTTGAGCTTCCAGGTAAAAAGTCAAGGAGTTTTCAAAGCTTAAAAATGATAGAAAGCCACTGCAGCTTCTCTCCAAATTTCCACTACTTATTTGGATGATTTGCAGATTTGCCTGTCATCTAACTTGTTTCTCTCTCTCTCTCTCTCTCTCTCTCTCTCTCTCTCCCCCCCCCCCCCCGCCCGCCCGTGGTTTTTCACAATCTACTACCCTTACTAGAACCACCTTACTGTCCTTGACTGCCCAGGAAATGACAACTCACTTGCTCTGGCATCTCCTACTCTGTGAAACATTCAGTGCACACTTCCTGTGATGGTTAATATTAGGTGTCAACTTGATTGGATTGAAGGATGTCTAGATGGCTGGTATTGTTTCTGTGTGTGTCTGTGAAGGTGTTGCCAGAGGAGATTAACATTTGAGTCCATGAACTAGGAGAGGAAGACCCACCCTCAGTGTGGGTGGGCACCATTCAATTGGCTGCCAGCGCGGCTGGAACAGAGCAGGTGGAAGAAGGTGGGATAAGCTGGTTTGATGAGTCTTCTGGCCTTCATCTTTCTCCTGTGCTGGATGCTTCCTGCCTTTGAAAATCAGACTCCAGGTTCTTCCACCTTTGGACTCTTTCTTGGACTCACACCAGTGGTTTGCCAGGGGCTCTCTGGCCTTCGGCCACAGACTGAAGGCTGCACTGTTGGCTTCCCTACTTTTGAAGCTTTTGGACTCAGACTCAGCCACTACTGGCTTCCTTCTTTCTCAGTTTGCAGATGGCCTATCATGGGACTTTGCCTTGTGATTACGTGAGTCAATTAACCTTAATAAACTCCCTTTCATATATACCAGTGTGAGTCAATTATCCTTAATAAACTGCCTTTCATATATACATGTATCCTATTAGTTCTCTCCTTCTGAAGAACCCTAACAAACAAACTTCCCTTCCCACATTTCCCAGCAAGATTAACTACTCCTTCTACTACTGGGAAGAAGGAGTAGTTAACTACTGGGTCACTTCCTGTACTTTACAGAGAATCTCATTATTTCATGAGTCACTCTTAGCTTCTTTGTTCCATATGCATTATCTCTATCAGAAAGTAAGACTTTTGAGAGCCACGTCTAAATGCTACCTGTTTTGGATCCCAGTATTGGCATAGCACTTTTCTCAAACGTAAAGTCCCAGTAAAACTTGGTTGGCTTGGACCAAAAGACTATGTCAGGCTGTCAGAGATCGTGAAGAAAAAGGGGAAAAGTAAAGGAGGGGAAGGAAGAGGAGATGTAGAGAGTGGGAGAGGCAGGAGAGGAGCCAGAGTAAGAAGGGAGTATGGGGTGAAATGCTCAAGAAGTGATGGTTTTACTATCTTAAACTCGGATTTTTTGTGGCCAAAATGTTCTTATGTTATACCCATTGTTTAACTGGTGTCAAAAGTAGATGAACAAATAGGATGATGACATGAAAATGTATATGATTCTAGGAGAAAGTCAAGGGTTAGGGAAGTTTTAGTTTGATATTGGCACAGCAAGATGCTCTTAAAAGTATGGTAATGAGAGTTTTTCAACAACCTATGCTTGAGAATTATCATCAAATATCAAAATATTTTCACATCTTTGTTCACCATGCCTTCAAATTATTCTATGACATTTCTCTAAGCATGTTCCACGAACTCGGTAGTGGGGAAATAAAAGGTAAAATGATCTCTTGTTCAGAAATAATTTAGAACACAAGTGAAATGGCATACTGTTTTTCATTAACACTACCCAGGTCTTCAAAGGTCTTACTCTGTCACCCAAGCTTGAGTGCAATGGTGCTATCATAGCTCACTGCAGCCTCAAACTCTTAGGCTCAAGTGATCCTCCAACCTCGGCCTTCCAAAGTGCTGGGATTACAGGCATGAGTCACTGTATCTTGCTTGTTATGCATTTTGAGTCTCTAAGAATACACTGAATTTTCTAAACTCAAATTACCATAAAATTCCTTTTTGATAGTGCATCCCCTGGGACTAGACTTCCTTGAAATACATCTTAGAAAATGAAGTTCTACACACAGAGTACCATTCTCCACCACTTATAAATAAAGACACAGACACCAAAGAAGTGAAGTAATTCTTCAAAGTCTCAAGAACATGTGGCAAATAAGAGTGAGGATTCAAAATAAATATCAGAGGCATTTGTTCACTGTAACTCCTAATCACTTTGAATACAATGCAAGTGAGATCTTAGAAATGCTTATTTTGGCCTAAATCAGATTTCATACTTTAGGGTCAGGTGAATGACCTTATGTATAGAGACCCACATGCACCCTTGGACCTGAAACTGGCTAATAAAATGGGCAAAATCCCCAGTCTGGGCTGCAAGGTTTTATCCAGGTGGCACTGCATTATGTCTAGACCATGACAAGGAAACTTCCAACAATCTCTTTAACAGATAAACATCTGTTGATCACAGGGGATGAAGATCCGAAATTCATTTCTGATGTTTAAAAATCATTTCAAAATTTATAGAAAGAAAAGGTAATGCACAACAGGATGTTCCAAATACATTACAATTTTTAAACACCAAAATACATATTATTCAACGTTTATTCCACGGAACCAGTTAATCACAGCAACAACTTAACCTTGAAGTCTAAATCAACTTTGGCTTAGTTTTGGATGAATGAAGGTTTGTTCAGTTGTGACTGTTAGAATAGTCCCAGAAAGTTTCTGAAGTGGATCCTGTCATACAGAGCAGAATAAATGATAATGATGATTTTCTGTGTGATTTTATATATGAGGAACATAGTTTTACTAAGTTAGATGAGTTTGAGACAAGGAACAAAATCTGCTGGGGATAGAGGAAGCCCTATACTCACTAACATGCAATTTTTTAATGGTAATTTTGGTTATACTTATTAGTTTATTGAGAAATGTATTGGGGGGAAAAGTGTAAATCTCAAAAGCCAATCTCATAAGGGAGTCAGAGAAATTACACTTTAGCTATCATTTAATCCAATCTCAGCATTTTAGGTGCAGAGACATTGAGGCCAAGACTGGGAAATGAAATTACCTTTCCTCAAGAAATGACTCTAACCATCTATCACAAAGTTGGGACAGGATTATAATTAAGAAATTGGTCTTAAAGGAATCAAGAAATAAGAAAGATTGTTTTCCTCCAAGAAATATTTGGTAGCTTAATTTCGTATGTGTGTTCCTCTTGCATGTTTTAAAATGACTGGTGAAACTGGTGACATTTGGTGTTCCATCTTTTCCTCTTAAAAAAATGAAGCAAATACATTAAATCTCTTTCAAATGCCGAGATTAATAAAAACAGCTCTGCAACTGGGTTTAAAAAGCTTTCTTCATGCTGTATAAAGAAAGTTATATGTTTATTTGTTGACTTAGAAATATCCGGTTAGCTGCACTGTAACTGCTTGTAAGATCTTTACTACCCTCCTGTGATGGTTAATACTGAGTGTCAACCTGACTGGATTGAAGGATACCAAGTATTGATCCTGGGTCTGTCCCTGAGGGTGTTGCCAAGGAGATTAACATTTGAGTTGGTGGACTGGAAAAGGCAGACCCACTAATGTGGGTGGGTACCATCTAATGGGCTGCCAGCATGGCCAGGATATAAAGCAGGCAGAAAAACGTGAAAACTGGCCTCGCCTCCCAGCCTCCATCTTTCTCCTGTGCTGGATGCTTCCTGCTCTCCAACATCAGACTCCACGTTTTTCAGTTTTGGGACTTGGACTGGTTCTCTTTGCTTCTCAGCTTGCAGATGGCCCACTGTGGGACTTTGTGATCATGTGAGTTAATACTTAATAAACTCCCATATATATATATATCCTATTATATTATTATATATTATATATAATGTATATATTATATATGTATATATTATATATTATATCTATATCTATATCCTATTAGTTCTGTCCTGACCAATGCGCCTCCTGAAGTTATTTATTTGTTGGTTGGTTGGTTAGTTGTCTCTTCCTACATTGCCCACCTAGTGTTTTCAGGTAATAATGTTGAATCTCCATTTCTATTAAATTTGGAAATACATTTTGAGGATTTTTGCACTAAGAAAGAGGGAGGTCTTCAAGACACAGCAACTGTTCCACAAAAAGCAATCAGAACAGCAATATACATGAAAACAAATAAACAAATAAACATATATTTCAAAGAATCAGAGAAGCAATGAAGAATGAAGACTGTAATTCCGCCAAGAAGAAAGCCCCTTGAAGAGGCACCCTGAGCACTTTCAGCCGTAGCTGGATGGGGTCATGGATCTTGGGTGTGAGCTGAAAGTGGACCAGCTGGTTAGGGGCAGGTGAGGGGCCTCTGCTGTGAGACAGAAACCAGTGGAGCTAATCTCAGTGCAAAGGACTGCAGGTACCAAATTAGATATTTGCATGGCCTCAAAGAGTCAATTTTTATCATCCAAACATACAAAATCCCAAACATAATACCATTCAAACACACTAAAAGTGCATAGATTAGGAGACTAAAAGGTTAAGTCAAATTTTCAAAAGAGCAGAATGGAACTTCCTTGCAGTCTCCCATGCTAAGGAAATAAAACCTACAGGAGAACCACACATGAGAGTGGGAATGTCTTGAGACCTGGTGACTTTCACTGAGGCCTCCAAAGACTTTTTTCCAGGGGACATTTGCCCATGTGGGGAGAGCTGGCAAAAGGCTGCTGTTGGGATATAAAGAAACCAGCAGAACTGAGGCCTTACCCCATTAACAGCAAGTCCTCATTTCTCCTCCCCCAGCACCTGCTAACCCCTATTCTATTATTTGTTTCTGTAAGTTTTACTATTTTAGATATTTCATAGAAATGGAATCATGCAGTATTTGTTTTTCTGTGATTGGCTATTTCATTTAGCTTAATATCCTCCAGGTTCATTCATGTTGTTGCATATGGCAGGGTTCCCTTCCATTTTGTGGCTGAATAATATTCCGTTATATGTATATACCACATTTTCCTTATTTATTTATCCATCTATGAACATTTTCTAGATATTTGCTATACAACATTGTGTCTACAGCTTAAAGTACTGTTTTGTGGACTTAAAAATTGAAGAGGATAGAGCTCATGTTAAGTGTTCTTGCTACAACGAAAAAAAAAAGATAAAATAAAATAGAGGACATGTAAATGCATAGCACATGGTAAGCAATAATAAATGTTAACTATTTTAACATCCACAAAAAAAATAAAAAATCAGAGGCCGGGCACGGTGACTCACACCTGTAACCCCAGCACTTTAAGAGGCTAGGGTAGGTGGATCACCTGAGGTCAGGAGTTCGAGACCAGCCTGGCGAACATGGTGAAACCCCATCGTTACTAAAATTACAAAAGTTAGCCAGGAGTGGTAGCAGTCACCTTTAATCCCAGTCACTTGGGAGGCTGAGGCAGGAGAATTTCTTGAACCCAGGAGGCAGAGGTTGCAGTGAGCTGAGGTCGCGCCACTGCACTCCAGCCTGGGCAACAGAAGTGAAACTATGTCTCAAAAAAAAAAAAAAAAAATCAGAATTTTTGTGGTTGCTTTGGGAGAAAGTAACAAAGGAAGGGATGTGAATGACCTAAAGACCCCAAGCTGGACTCTGCCTGAAGAAATTGGCTCCCTAAAGATGTGAGCCAAGCACCTCTCAAAAAGGCAGAGGGGAAATTCCAAGTCTCTCTGTTCTGAGCATACAAACAACTACCACGCTCTCAATTGACAATCTTGGTGGGTGACCCGTCAGCAACAGGGGCAAGCTAGAGGCAGACTACGTCTTACAAACACTACCCACCTTGCCTTATCCCAGCTTGGTCATGCAAAGTGGTCAGCAATTCACGAAATGAAACATCATTTGGGGATCCTGCCAATTTGCATATACCATGTCTAGTCATCAAGCAAAATTAATGGGCAGGTGAACATACAGTACAGTGTGACCAAAACCTAAAAGAAGATAACAGAAGCAGAGTTGAGAGCATTAGAGATAGCAGATATATATATTAAAATAACTGTGATGAATATGTTGGAGAAAATAATACAAAAAAATATGGAAGCTGGGTACGGTGGCTCACTCCTGTAATCCCAGCTACTTGGGATGCTGAGGCGGGAGGATCATTTGAGCCCAGGAGATCGAGGTTGCTGTGAGCTCTGATCACGACACTGCCCTCCAACTTGGGTGACAGAGTGAGATGCCATCTCCTAAACAACAACAAAAAAAGCACAAAATAGACTTAAAAAAATGGAGAACTTTCATAGGTAATTAAAAATTTAAAATAATTTCAATGGACAATGGGCAATATAGTAATAAAAATATAATAAAATGTTAAACTCAGCAAGTGTGTTTAACAACAGATTGGATACTGAAAAAGACAGGATTCATGAACTGGAGGACTGATTAATAGAAAATATTCAAACTACAATTTAGAGAGAAAAAAACTGAAAAAACAAAACAAAACAAAACCCTACAGAACATAATGGCCTTCTGGGATACAGTCTGTTTGTAGGTAAAAGGATTGTGTATGTAGAAAACACACAAAAAAGCTACAATCTGTTAGAATTAATTAATTTAGCAAGGCTACTGGATGTAAGGTTTTTATTTTTAAACTTGACTGTATTTCTATATATTAGCAGCAAAATACAAAATTTTAAAACTTTTAAAATGTTCCTAACACTCCTTCATTGGTTTTCAGGTATACCATGAACAAAAGCTGTTCAAGTCACCTAAGGTCAGGCTAAAACTGAGTCCAAGGATTTCTTTTTTTTTTCTTTTTAATTTTTTTTTTTTTTTTTTTTTTTTTTTTTGAGACGGAGTCTCGCTCTGTCGCCCAGGCTGGAGTGCGGTGGCGCGATCTCGGCTCACTGCAAGCTCCGCCTCCCGGGTTCACACCATTCTCCTGCCTCAGCCTCCTGAGCAGCTGGGACTACAGGCGCCCACCACCACGCCTGGCTATTTTTTTTGTATTTTTAGTAGACATGGGGTTTCACCATGTTCGCCAGGATGGTCTCAATCTCTTGACCTCGTGATCCGCCCGCCTCAGCCTCCCAAAGTGGTGGGATTACAGGCGTGAGCCACCGCGCCCGGCCAAGTCCAAGAGTTTCTTTAGGAAAAGTCATTACCTGCGGTGATGGAAGCAGGAAAATAGAGAGGTCTGGGCACAAATCTGATCCCTCGAAACTGAGGCTGTATCATTTCTCACCAGCCTTCAATACCCACCTTCTGCTCTGGTACACCTTAAAGCATGCCTTTCCTGAGCCTCTTCAATGATTGGTGCTTTCATTTTGCATAACACTAGCCACATCTCAGTGTAATGATCTGTCCATGTGTCTTTTTCTCTCCATGGCCTGTGACCTCCTTGAAAGTAGGCATGATGTCTCGTTCATATCTCTGATGCCAGGGCTTAGCGTAAGTGCTAGTACACGCTTGTCAGATCATACATGAAAAAAAAAAAAATGTTGAAAAGTGGGAATCTCTGTCCAAAAAGAACACTATGGGTCAAAATAGAAAAATCAAACTTAGATTGGGAATAGAAACAAGATAGGAAAACAAAAGGCTAGCAACCAAATAGGTGAAATAACAGAGAGGGAAGTGGAGAATGAGAATCAGGTCCATTCACTAATTTTCTCATTTCCTTGACACCCTGCAGCACACATAAATTTGACCATAGGATCATAAAGCAGGATTAAGGTCATGGTCTTTTGAGTATGGGGTTAAATCTTAAGTGTACAGTTAATGTAGAATATCTCCATAGGCAGATTGCTAAAAATTTATTGACCTCAGTTTATTTAAAAAAGATAAAATAATATCTAGCTAGCAATAGCTACCCAAGAGGGATAAGATGAGGATTCAAGGAGATAATACTCATAAAACACATAGTGCATTGCCTGGCAAAGAGTGCACTCATAAACAGCAGCCTAAACCAAATGAATCCTAGAGCCCCACAAGGCTATGTTAGAGCAAGATCACATTATAAACCAAAGAAAACAGGCTGAATGTGGCGGCTCACGCCTGTAATCCCAGCACTTTGGGAGGCTGAGGTGAGCAGATCACAAGGTCAGGAGATGGAGACCATCCTGGCTAACACGGTGAAACTCCGTCTCTACTAAAAATACAAATATATATATATATATATATATTAGCCGGGCATGGTGGAGGGTACCTGTAGTCCCAGCTACTCAGGTGACTGAGGCAGGAGAATGGCGTGAACCCAGCAGGCGGAGCTTGCAGTGAGCTGAGATTGCACCACTGCACTCCAGCCTGGGGGACAGAGTGAGACTCCGCCTCAAAAAAAAAAAAAAAAAATTATCCCCATGCATGGTGGTGCATACTTGTAGTCCCAGCTACTCAGGAGGCTGAGGCACAAGAATGCTTGAACCGTGGAGGCGGAGGTTGCAGTGAGCCTAGATCATGTCACCACACTCCAGCCTGGGACAGAGCAAGACTCCGCCGCAGAAAACAAAACAAAACAAAAATAAAAATAAATAAATAACCAAAGAAAACAAAGAAAAAATTCAAAACACAGTTTACTACCAGCAACTAAATATTATGAAGTACAGCACTTCAAATCTCTAGTCTCTTGAGAAAATGCCCTTTCTAGACAGAATAAATGTATCTTCTTACCCTTTCTCTTTCACTATTGATGCCCTTCTTAATATCCTTTACAATAATAGTGATTCATTTTCAAAATTCCCCTAATTCTCTACCTCAAAAGTTGTCTCTGACACCCATCTTAGTGGCCCTTTGTCTCTTTTCTCCTACTCCACTCTCACTATTCATTTACTATTTGACAAATAACTGAGTAACTTGTGCCAAGCATTAGGTATGAGTTAGTGAATCATGCATCCTCAGTCCTTGCTTTTCTAACTCTTGTAATCTCTCTATTTTGTAGGTTCTCTTAGCCTTTCTGTTCACTCTTCCCAAGATGTCCCATTTTTTGAAATTAAAAAAAAAAAAAAAAACACTCACCTATTTTTTTAAATCATACTGAATCTGTTTGAAAAGTATCTTTCCAGGTTGATAACTCCTTTCCTTAAGTTACTTATTCCATAGACAAAATACTTTTAAAAATGATCTGTACCTTCGTTATCACCAAAGATCAAAGCTACACTGTGGCAGGCATAGACCATGGGTCTGGAGAAGAAAATACAAGTGTGTGCTGAGGAAGATTAGAAGAACCAAGAAGGACAAAACACAACTCCAAAACCAATGCCCTAAAGGCCTATTTAAACCTCATCATATGCCCCAGTAATTTAATACAAAACTTATATTGCCTTATAATTAGTTAACTCGTCATAGGTCTGTGCCTTATTTCTCAAACTCCAAGTAAATTGTGAACTTCTCAAAGGCAAAATCTTAAGCATCTCATAGCACCTAGCCTTGCTGTGAAAGGTCACAGAATGAGGAAGGAATAAAGGGAATTAATTGAAGGAAGGGAGAAGGAGCAAGAATAAAAAGCAGTGACTCAAACATTCTTTTATCCAAGAGAACTGGCCAAGGTCTCTTTTCAGATGTGGTATGTCTGCTCATGAAAGGCCTTCCAGGGCCCAGTCTTAAGCTCTTCTCTGATGCCTGCTTGGAAACCAACTAAAAGGCATTTATTTAACGAAGTGCCAATAGGTTCCGATTCTGTGCTAGCTGCAGGGCTTTTGAGCAGAGGTAAGAACTAGGTCCCCAACCCTGTGGAGGGGCAGTAAGGCTCCTGGGATAATTGCTATTCACCAACAAAAGAAATAGAAGCACTGATTTGATATAAAATAAATAACTCTTAGTCATACACATTTGTTGTTTTTCTTTCTCCTTATGTATGTGCTACATTGCTCCCTGAACTAATTGCCTAATTACAGATGGTGAAAGCATTTAAAGGATTAAAGTGAGATCCCTCACATATAATGTGGAGGTAGAGATGTTTATTAATTGCTCCACTGAAAAATAATCCAATATCTTTTACAGCCACTGAGATATTCATTAATCTGCCCCCTCTACCCATGTGTTTAACCAGCATTAATCTCTCTAAGGTATCACTAAATACCACTGGCCATTTATACTAAGCCCTTTAATTAATCACATTAGCCATCATGTGTTGACCCTCTTCTCTCCTGCATGCCATTCATGCAATTTCCTAGGGAAAGAACTAAAACACACATTTTTATCAATGGCTACAAGGCATATGTAACCAATTATTCCTTTAAAATTGGAGTCACCAACCTTTCTGACAAGAGAGGTTAAAATGTTGCTATTTTTATTTTGACATATAGATGTGGCTGACATTTTTATTCTGCTCTATATTTTGTAGAGGAGGACAATAAGAGATATACACAAGGAAGAACCTACTGCTCAAAAACAAAATCAGAATTCCATGTAAATCAACATGCCTCTCTTCTTCAATGCCAGTCCACTTAGGGGAGGCATTAGTCATGATAAACCAGGTTATACTGCAGTAATAAACAACTCCCAAATTCCTACTGGCATAACATAAAGGTTTATATCTCATTCATGCAAATTTCACTGCAAATCTGAATGGTACTCCTATAGTTTCTCAGCAATGCACTCGGCTTCAATTGTGTGGCCCCATCATCTTAACAGGAAGCCTCTTACCTAACAAGGAAGATAATTTTCAGGCTGAAAAACTGCACGTTGGCTTTTTACCATCTCAGCCTGGGTGACAGATGTCACTTCCAAGACTAATCATATAGTCTCGTTCAACTACCAAGAGACTAAGACATTCAATACTTTTTGTGTCCTGAAAGAAGAGAAGGGGAAGCAGATAATGGTAAATATTGTTAATGTTTATCTGAGAAGACTAAGTTCACTTGTCTTTACTGAAACTACCTGTTGGTTATAATAATGATACGTTATCTGATACAATGAATGCTAGTTTACAAAGAACGTTCCATCTCCTTGTCTCATTGGTTTTAATTGTATTATGTTTATATCATTATATTTTATTATGTAACTCAAAGACAAAACCCTGAGTGATTTTAAAACTTTTAAATTTTAAAACTTTTAAAATGTTCCTAACACTCTTTCATTGGTTTTCAGGTATACCTTGAACAAAAGCTTTTCAAGTCACCTAAGGTCAGGCTAAAACTGAATCCAAGGGTTTCTTTTTTTTTTTTTTTTTTTTTTTTTTTTTTTTTGAGATGGGGTCTCGCTCTGTTGCCCAGGCTGGAGTGCAGTGGCGCAATATCGCCTCACTTCAAGCTCCGCCTCCCGGGTTCACGCCATTCTCCTGCCTCAGCCTCCCGAGTAGCTGGGGCTACAGGCACCCACCACCACGCCCAGCTAATTTTTTTGTATTTTTAGTAGAGACGGGGTTTCACCATGTTTGCCTGGATGGTCTCGATCTCCTGACCTCATGATCCATCCGCCTCGGCCTCCCAAAGTGGTGGGATTACAGGCGTGAGCCTGAGTGAATAGGAATTTAGTTGAGAAGTGCCTGAACTCTCTACCGCTATGTATTTCTAGTAGGTGAGGTTTTTTTGCTTGGTTGGTTGGTTTTTTTTGAGATGAGGGTCTCACTCTGTCACTCAGGCTGCAGTGCAGTGGCGTGATCTTGGCTCACTGCAACCTCTGCCTCCTGGGTTCAAGGGATCCTCCCACCTCAACCTCCTGAGTCACAGGGATCATGGGTGCACCCTAGCTAATTTTTTGGTAGAGATGGGGTTTCATCATGTAGCCCAGGTTGATTTCAAGCTCCCGAACTCAAGTGATCCACCTGCTTCAGCCCCCCAATGTTCTGGGATTACAGGCATGAACCACAACACCTAGACTATCTTACTGAGTTCTTAAAAGCCTTCTTATGCTGGGCACTATGATTCAAGATGACAAGGACTTTCTAAGGTGGGGTGTGCAATTTTTCATGTAGAGGGGGTTTATGCTTTTCAGCAGATTCTCAAAAAGTTTTCATTTTGCTGATCTATTGACTCCTCTACAAAATGTCTCTTACTGATCTGATCCTCCAGAACATCTGTTAAGTGCATGGCATAGGCAAGTGGACAAAATAGATCACTGAGGAAGGAATTTAAGGAAAGAAGTTGAGAAAGAAGAGATGTTCAGCAATTGGAGTGATGGATTCTGGGACAACACGTCCAGCAAGAGGAGCTGAATGTCTTGGAGACTGGCAGAAAGGGAGCCAGGAAACAGAGTACAGAAGCAAAGGAGAGCAGCAATATCTAGAAGACAACCATTTGTGTATTTGCATTTTGCAAAGTCTAAGGACTGTTCCTGGGTGCTGATGCTCTGCCTCCAGAGTTTTCTTTCCACCAAGCCTCTGGTGAGAGGTTTGGTATGCATCCAGACACTTAGACCACATTTTCTAGAACTGGGGATTAGCATATACAAAAAAAGTTTTAAAAATGAGTGCTATGATTCATTTAGCATTCACATATTAAGTGTGAATAAGTCATCCCTTATAGTATCCTTGTGTCTAAAAGCTAGATCCACTCTTTACTGGTGGGATAGTAAAAGGGTGAGACTGTTGTGTACAAAAATCCAGCAATGTCCATGGAAAACTACATGAAACATTTAAAGAAAAAATTATATATAAATGAAATGTTATCTCATAAAAGATAGAAATCCGCTATTAATTACTACTGCTACTGCATATTTCAATCTCTGAGGGAGGCTAAAATAGTTTTATTTTTTAAATTTAAAATCAAGGAAATTGGTTTCTTCTGAAATCTCAGGAGGTTTTTCATAGTGTGACAATGTTCAGACATAGTTTAAAGGACATCTGGTGTACTTGAGCAGGTAAGCACACCTTTCCCACACAAGATAAACTTGCTCTCTCAGCTCAGCCTAAGTCACTAGCCCTTCCTTATGCATTCCTGGGGGGAAAGAAGCACTCTAGTTGAACTGCAAAATCTGTGGATTTAAAATAGTCTTCTAAATCTCTGCTTTGTCAATTAACATCACACCTGTTTTTCAGAAGCCACCTTAGAACCTCAGGCCCCACAGACTTGACAGGACCCTCTGATGGTAACTAAAATTTCTGAGGATGTGCCATATGCCTATAAAACAGCACCTTCAAAAATTATAGCTTGGCTTTTCTGACACATTAGAGTACCAATCTGCTTACATGTTTGTTACCCAGACTTCACAAAAAGGGGGAAAGAAACTTTGTCTTTTCATCTTTGGCTTTATACCTAACGGTATTAATCGTACAGCAGGGACTTAATAACCTATTTAAAAGACATAAAGTTGGAGGGAGGGAGGGAAGGAAGGGAGGGAGGGAGGCAGGGAAGGAGGGAGGGAGGCAGGCAGGGAGGGAGGGAGGGAGGGGGGCAGGGAAGGAGGGAGAGAGGGAGGGGGACAGGGAGGGAGGAAGGGAGGGAGGGAGGGAGGGAGGAAGGAAGGAAGGAAGGAAGGAAGGAAAAAAGAAAGAGTCTCAGATAGGAATAACATTTTCTACACTGACAGTAAGAATTAGGGACAGATGTTGGAACCCTGACTGATCACATAGCTGCCTCTGAAGGCATCTCCTTCCGCGTCTGAATTCCTTTGTCCTACAGGGCCTGACTCTGAATTTGGAGGTATCCTTCTTGATCTGCCTTGTTACCTGCCTGCAATTGTCTCAATAAAAACATCTACTAAATGCTTATGTTTTGCCAGGTGCATTACATGCTTCACGTGCACTATCTCGTATTTTAATATTTGAAAATCTGCAGTAAACACGGACATAGAAAGATTCATAAAATAGTAAATGTATCTTTAAATGAATAATTATAAAGTGATTGTCCTTGTACATGCCACCCAAATTAAATTAAAAGGGTCTTATCAGAACCAGAAGCCCCCCATGTGTCCCTTCTCTCTCTCCCACCCGTTAGAAAACCCTATCCAGATGTGATGATAACAATGTTCTTGCTTTTCTTTTGGTTTTATATTATATGTTCATGAATTTTCTTATCTAATTATCAAAGTTCCATAACTGGAATGACCATCATGTGTTAGGGATGAGACACCTGATGATGTCTCAGAGTTCAGTGCCATGGCCTGGAACATATGGGTACGCAATGACCATCATGTGTTAGGGATGAGACATCTGATGATGTCTCAGAGTTCAGTGCCATGGCCTGGAACATATGGGTACGCAATGACCATCATGTGTTAGGGATGAGACATCTGATGATGTCTCAGAGTTCAGTGCCATGGCCTGGAACATATGGGTACGCAATGACCATCATGTGTTAGGGATGAGACATCTGATGATGTCTCAGAGTTCAGTGCCACGGCCTGGAACATATGGGTAGCTGAGGCCCAGTAGCCTTACTGGGGCAGGCTTTTCAGAGTTCCTGCTTGTCTTGGAAGCAACTCCAATTTTTGCCCAGAGGTTTCTGATTCGTAACTGCTAAGCAGCTCACGTTCAGAATTCCTGAACCAGCTTCATCTCTCAGAGAGCGCAGTGGGACTCATGTTCACATCAGCCCATTTCACTCAGCTGGAGAAAAAGAAAACGGAAAAGAAAAAAAAAAAATCAGTGTGAGGTCACCCGGCGCAGCCCCTCTCCTGCCAGCACAGTGAAATGCTAGCTTTGAGTACAGTTGTACTGGAGAGGCTCTAATGCTGTTTTCTATGTGAACAAACCGTTCATTTAAAAACCCTGTTAAACCAAGAGGTTGGATAGTATCTCAAAAATTATCCTGTCAAACCTCCTAAACTTTGAAAGAGTAAGAAACTCAGGCCTAGAGGGGGGGCGACATGACTTCTTCAAGGTCACACAAATGTGATAATGTACAGTGGTGGATAATCAGGTCAGGTGAATAAAATTCCTCTAAACATGACAGGCACCCAGTGAAAGTGAGGACTTAATGGTGTTTCCTTTCCATTCCAGGATGGACAACCCAGCTGGCTCATGCTCCGTTTTGATGAGGTTCTGGGAAGCGAGCCAGGTAACTCGAGGGATTTAGATAAAACTAAATAAGAATCGGTTCACTTTCTTTTTCCTAAGCCCAACACTGAGGCCAGAGTCAAGTAATTCAGGCAACGGTAGGTCACCACTGTCCCCACATGAATATACTCAAGGCCATTGGATTGTGTGAGTCAGTCATAATTCCTCACATCCACAGGAGACTTCGTACAGCTCTCTACAGTTTACAAAATACTTCCAGACAGATTATTCCACATGATCAACATAAGGATCCTCTGGAAAGGGGCAAGGCTGCTCATTTTATTCCTATTTTTATTATTTATTTATTTATCTTTATTTTTTATTTTTTTGAGACAGGGTTTTGCTCTGTCACCCAGGCTGAAGTGCAGTGGCACGATCTTGGCTCACCGCAACCTCCGCCTCCGGGGTTTAAGCAATTCTCATACTTCAAGCCTCCCAAGTAGCTGGAACTACAGGCGTGCACTGCCACGCCCAGCTAATTTTTGCATTTTTAGTAGAGACAGGGTTTCACCATGTTGGCCAGGCTGCTCTCGAACTCCTGACCTCAAGTGATCTGCCTGCCTCAGCCTCCCAAAGTGCTGAGATTACAGGCATGAGCCACCACGCTTGGCCTATTCCTATTTTTAAATGCAGAAATTGAATACTCATCTGAGCCTATAAAACACCCGGAGCTGGGGTTACTGGTTTCTTTTTTTTTTTTTTTTTTTTTTTTTTTTTTTTTTGAGACGGAGTCTGGCTCTGTCGCCCAGGCTGGAGTGCAGTGGCCGGATCTCAGCTCACTGCAAGCTCCGCCTCCCGGGTTCACGCCATTCTCCTGCCTCAGCCTCCAGAGTAGCTGGGACTACAGGCGCCCGCCACCTCGCCCGGCTAGTTTTTTGTAATTTTTTAGTAGAGACGGGGTTTCAACGTGTTAGCCAGGATGGTCTCGATCTCCTGACCTCGTGATCCGCCCGTCTCGGCCGACAGGTAAGAAGAGAGCCCAGAAGACAGTGTCACGTGCTTCATCCCTCACCCTGTGATTAGGTGACACCAAAAACTATTACAAAATACTCCGCTTATTAACTCTGTGTCCCAATCATCTCTCCTCGATGTGCCCCCAACGTTGAAGGATTTCAGGGGAGATAATTTGGTTTAAATAGAATTTTTTAATAAAGAAATTTTAGAGTTGTATATATCAGTAACTATGATATCCTAAAATGATTCAGCCCATCATGATTTCCCAATATGGTATCTCTATATGCAGGTTGAGCATCTCTAATCTAAAATACAAAATGCTCAAAAATCTGAAACTTTTTGAGTGCTGACATGACACCTTTGCTTTCTAATGGCTTAATGTACATGAATTTTGCTTCATGAACTAAATTATTTAAAATGTTGTTTGAAATTATCTTCAGACTATGTGTAGAAGATGTATATGAAACAAATCTCAAGTCTAGATTTGGGTACCATTCCCAATATATTTCATTATATATATGCATGTTTTAAAAAACATGAAAAGTTCCAAAATCCAGAGCATGTCTGGTCTCAAGCAGTTTGAATATGGAATACTCAAGATATATTTAAGTCAGCATGTTGGAGCTACAAGCAACTTCACAAATTATCTTGACCCATCTCTCTCATTGTGGTTAAAGAAACTAAAGCCAAGAAAAAGGAAGTCATTTTTTTCCTAGCTGACATAAACAAATCCATGGGTGAGCTAGGACAAACACCAACTCCATGTCCTTTCTACCCCACTGACACATCCTAACCCTCTTGTCTTCCACAGAGCATCCCCCAAACTGATTTGTCCTTAAGCAATTCATGCAGAGCATTTTGTCAGGGACCTACCAGTACTTGTCAATGTGTCCTGTTTATTGTCTCCTCTCTAAGCCTGAGGTCCTTACCTATAAAATGCAAATAATCTCTGTGCTTCCCACCTCACGGTGTGGGGCTGATATGCAAGTGAGAGTGGTTATTATCAGGATTTATTATACTGGATTTGCATTCTATACAGTCTTTGCAAGCCACTGCACCTCTCTTTACCTCAGTTTTTCTATCGATATTGGGGATATTCTACTGCTTTGTATTTAGCCCAGAGTAATCCTAGAATGAAAAAATATGTGTAGACATTAACATGCCCTGATCTCTTCTAAATAAAATATATTTTAGTTATTAACATCCTCATCAATTTCTCATTACTATTCCATTGATCCACATTAATCATGCTTTTACTTAGTCAACTAGCACTTACTGTGTGCCCAGCACAACGAAGAGAGGAAGGGGCATAGAAGACCCAGTCCCTGCCTTCAGAAAACAGACAATTCCAACACAAAACAACATAGACATAAATAAAATAGAAAAAAAATGACTCTCAAAGACTACACATAAGCATCTCAGGGATGGCAGGAAAGTATTGTCTCATTCTTAGATTAATCCATTAGAAGGAAGGATTTTCCACTGCTTTGGAATAAAACAAAATAAAGGAGACAATAATAATTACAATGAGACTCCTCCTCCATGACCCCCACCCCTGCCAAAATCAGTATAAGAGAATTATAGTCTAGCAGGCAGTGTGTTTTCTAGAAAGCCTCCCACTGTCTACAGAGCACAGTAGATCTAGAAACCCAGTCACAATTAATGGCTTCTATGAATTTCATTGCTCTGTCTGTACTTCCTTTGGTATTAGTACCTCCCCTCCACTCGTTGTTTGCAAATCTCTCTTTGCTCCCTTGCTAGTCCAGGTTTTATTCATTGTTTCCTCCCTCTTTTACCTTCCATCCCCACCCATACTTTCACTGTACATGACAGCACTTGGAAATATTCATTGATGAAGACTGAACTGAATGAAATTGACCACCTGACAAAAGACGGGCTTACCAATATTCACAGTGTGCTTACACCCTCATTACGTCCCTATAATCATTCTATTAGGGATCCATTTAAGCTAAGTCGTGTAACTGAGTGAAGCCAGGCCAGGATTTCCCCCCACCCAGAGAGCTACTGGGAAGCTGCAGAGCATCCCCCAGAAATGTATTCTTTGAAAAATCATGATCAATGAAAACACAGACACACATATGCACACTGTAAAACAGACAAAAGCAAGCAAATCCAGAGCCTAATCAAGATGGTAAAGGAGATGTGGCTTAGCTTTCATGATCGCTCATCAGCTTGCATGCACTGTGGTGGTCTTTTCCCACAGCCATCCAGCTGCTCGCGACTGTCACCGACTGCTCCTGGTCCCTACTGCAAGGCTTCACTATATGGTCTACCTTCCTGTCCTGAACTTTTATTCCAGACTCCTACCTCTCTCATTACCCAGCAAAACTTTATAGAATGCCCGTGTCCATAGTATGCTGATTTACAGACCATGCCAACTTTGAAAACTACAAATACCTCAAGCCCCCTCCTAGACATTCTGATTCAGTAGGTCTGGAATGGAGCCCAGAAATGCAAGTGTTAAGGATGATCTCTCGTTGATTCTAATGTGTACTCCTGGTTGAGACCCATAATGGAGTCAGACTCTTATCTAATTCACATGATAAATGGAGGTCCAATAAGAAGATATATGCTGTTTAAAAGCCACCCAGAGACTTCATGATTAAAAAAGGATGCAAGTCTCCTTATTCTTATTCTGTATTCCTCTTTTTAGTACAATAGAGTTGACAAAAGAAAGGAAAACTAACTCCTCTTACTAATCATACTCCATTCCAGAAAGAGACTGCAGCAGAAAATATATATAAATATTTATATTTTTATATAATATATATTTGTAAATATATATTTCAAAGCCTTAAAAGTCATACTTATCATAATCAGAAAAGAGGATTTTGTCTGAATATGCAGCTTGCATTTAAAAACAAGAAAACACAAAGAAACGGAAAGTACTATGGTTCAAATTTTCTATTGAAACCAGCTCTGTGAATTAGTTGAGAGATTCTGCCAATATTTCAATCTGGAAGAAGACTGCTTAAAGATTTTATGAATAGCTGCTGTCATCCGGAAAGAACTTCCCCTTTGCTTTTCAATCATGTATCATTATTTATAAATTTTGAATATCACTTTTGAGATAATAAACGTGAAAAATCAAAGTCTTATAGATGCACAGGGTTTTTATTATAAATGAAACAGCAGGGCAGGGGGAAATTGTTAGTGTTTCATTTTAGTTAAAACATTCCATTTCAATAAAGGTCCTTGAGGACAGGAGGCAATACATACACATTTCAAATTGGTAGCATTACACCCAAACAGAGATATTAAAAAAAATGCAATAAAAGATTGTGTTATATATAAGAGGGAAAAGTGGGGCCCAGTCTCATTGGTAACATAGCAACACTTAACAACACTTTGGCTGGGATCAGAATTTCTGTATCCCTGGGAAAAAAAAAAAGAAAGAAAGAAAAACTATGCATTCATATGCCTACTTCTATCAAAGGACTATAACAATAATCAGAAGTAGACAAGTTTCATTCCTTTTATCTCTCTTCTATTCATGGTATAATTCAATACAAAGTATAATTCAGTGGAACATAACTAAGAGACATTCTTAAATTCTGATAAGTGAACACTGTCCATTTTCCAAACTGAGGAAATGGAGTCAGGTACACAAGACTATGAGTTAACTGAAATAAGGTAATTTTTTGAAGTTTCAGAAAAACAGGGGTAGATGGGGCTGTCAACACTGGTGATAAGTTTATCTCTCATCTAAGATGTCAGTTTTCATTTCTTCGTCAAAAAATGTACAATTCATTCAAAAGATATTAAGAACCAAAAATATCAATGTGATATTTTAAAAAAAGAACTATCTACCCCATAAGAGGATATCTGGTCATGCTAGTCAGAATAGACGGTGCTTTGCTGTGTTCACAGATTGATTAATCCTCAAATCTCAGGAGTTTAGCAAAATAAAGCTTTTTTGGTTAGGTTTGGTTCTGTTCTGATTTGAAGTCAATTATCTCTACAAGATGACTTCACCTCTGATGGCTTCCATCTTTCTACTCAGGATGTTAGATCTCCTCCTTCGAAATGCATGGACAGAAAGGCAAAGCAGGAAGAGCTCCCAACAGTCAGAACTGCCTCAGGCTTAACATGACATATCATATCTGCTCACATTCCCCATGGTGATAACTTAGGCACATGGGGTTAGAACTGTAACTATGCAGAAGCTGGAGATATAAAACCTCCTTGTGTATCTCGAAAGAGAAATAGTGACCATAACAGAGCATTGTATCTGCCACAGAGAGTCAATTAGACATATGCGAAAATCAGAAGTGGAAGAGAGTGGTGTCATTCTGAGTGGTTAAGGAAAGTTTTTCCCGGAAGGTAAGATTAGAGTAGCCTTCAAGAATAGACTAGGTAGAAAAAACAGAGCACATGCCACATGGAAAGAATTTCAAAATCAAACCTCTGAAGGCAGAGAGTAGTGCTATTTCCCTATTGAAAATCTGTTAGTGAATAATGAAAGACAAGTATTGACAAGCAAGTGGGGAGGAGCTTATTTTGAATTTTAGAGAGGAGTAGAAATACCTTTTTTGTAGAGTAGCATTATGGTCTGTGAAGCATGACTGTCCAGGTATTCTAGGTATGCCCTGGATGTCCAACCAAGAAAGCTAGAAGTTATCATTTTCCCTAATTCATCCTATTATCAAAATTATCCAAATAATCACTAACCACTATTGATTCTACTTTCTACATAGATCTAAAACCCATACATTCCCCCATGCCTCCACTATCTCTGCCTTATTTTGGAGCCTTAAGTTGGCTTACCTGGTGCTAGGCACTAATGTGTGTGTTCCTGCAAAATTCTTATGTTGAAACTCTAATGCCCAGTGCGTTGGAATTTGATATTTGGAGACAGGACTTTCGAAAGGTAATTAGGTCTTGAAGGCAGAGCTCATATGAAGGGATCAGTGGCCTTATAAGGAAAGTTAGTAAAACTCATGACTTCCTACCTGACCATGTGAGCACACAGCAAGAAGGGAGATTTACTATATTAGTCCGTTTTCATGCTGCTGATAAAGACATACCTGAGACTGGGAAGAAAAATAGGTTTAATGAACACATAGCTCCACATAGTTGAGAAGGTCTTACAATTATGGCGGAAGGCAAAAGGCACTTCTTACATGTCAGTGGCAAGACAGAATGAAAGAAGCAAACGTGGCAACCCCTCACAACACCTTCGGATCTTGTCTTATTCGCTGCCACGAGAACAGTATGGAGGAAACCGCCCCCATGATTCAATTGTCTCCCACCAGGTCTCTTCCACAACACGTGGGAATTATGGGAATACAATTCAAGATGAGATGTGGATGGGGACACAGAGCCAAACCATATCATTCTGTCCCTGCCCCCTCCCAAATCTCATGTCCTCGAATTTCAAAACCAATCATGCCTTCCTATCAGTCCCCCAAAGTCTTATTTCAGCATTAACCCAAAAGTCCACAGTCCAAAGTCTTATCTGAGACAAGGCAAGTCCCTTCTGCCTATGAGCCTGTAAAGTCAAAAGCAAGTTAGTTACTTCCTAGATACAACGGGGGTACAGGCATTGGGTAAATACAGCCATTCCAAATAGCAGAAATTGGCCAAAACAAGGGAGCTCTAGGCCCCATCCAAGTCTGAAATCCAGCAGTATGCAAACTAAGAAACAGGCCCTTACCACAAACCAACTGGGCCCACACTTCATCTTGGACCTCTAGCCTTAAGAACTGTGAGGATAAGTTTCTACTGTTTAAGACAGGCAGTCTATGGTATTTCTAAAGCAGCACAAACGGACTAAGACACCTGGTCTCTTACCACATCCCCTTTGGTGGTCTCCCTGCCTCTGGCTTCTTTCTTCTTTAGTATAAACTTGACACTATGGGCCCAGGGTATACCATGAGGAACCCTTTCTGACTTGATTCATGCCTACTTCACATTCTACCAATATCAAACCACTTTGTGTTTTTGTGAAAATATCATATTTTTTATGACTCTTGAAATTTATATATGCTGCTCCTCATAGCTGAAAGGACTTTCCACTCTTTCCTAGTCAGAAAAATTCTATTTATTCTATAAAACTTCTTTATAAAACAGCCACCTCCTTATCTCTTCCAGAGTTAATAATTCCCTCCTCTGTGCTTTTAAAAAGTTTTATTGCTTCCGTTAGTTTGCATTGGTTCATATCTCAGCCACCCCTCCACATATGATGTGAGCTCCACTGAGAATAGTGAATGTATCTTCTGCACCTTTGCAACCCAGGTCTAAGTCCTATGTCTGATTCACAGGAAAAGCTTAATAAATGCTTTGAAATCAAATGTGAAGGTTAATATTATGGATAGTATCTAAGGTATGTTCTAAATCAAATATTTAAGCTTATTACTATGTGCTCTAGAGTAATAATAAAGAAATACTACAGAATATTAAAAAGGAGGAATATAGAAAAAGAAAATGCTATTGACTCAGTAGGGTAGGATTCTTTAAAAAGACCTGATAGTGACCAGTCGTGGTGGCTCACGCCTGTAATCACAGCACTTTGGGAGGGCGAGGTGGGCGGATCACCTGAGGTCAGGAGTTTGAGATCAGCCTGGCCAAGAGGTCAGGAGTTCGAAACCAGCTGGCCAACATGGCGAAACCCCGTCTCTACTAAAAATACAATAATTAGCCGGGCGTGGGAGTGCATGCCTGTAATCCCAGCTACTCGGGAGACTGAGGTGGGAGAATCACTTGAACCCAGAGGTTGCAGAGGTTGCAGTGAGCCAAGATCGCACCATTTTGCACTCCAGCCTGGACAACAACACCAAGACTCCTTCTCAAAAAAAAAAAAAAAAAAAAGCCTGATAGTTACTAACACCTTATTCTGGGTTAGATGCTGTGCTAAGTGTTTTACTATATTATTTTACTTAATACTCATCAAAACTTCTTAAGGAAAAATACTATTATTCATTTTGGAAAGATGAATAAACTGAGACACGTAGGAACTAGGCAACTTCCCTAAAACCATACTGTGAATAAGTAGGTGAGTCATAATTTGAATCCAGGCACTCAGAATAGAACCCTGAGACTAAAGCTGACCTCTGGCAGGAGAACAAGCTCAGACACTAGGATCAAAGGCAAAGACACAGAGAACAATTAAGACAATATCAGAGCAAGAGGGATGAGGGAAAGGAAACATGAGGACATGCGTAAATTAAGCTCCTTGCTTTTGGTAATTTAGAAATGGGCTGAGAATTTGCTGGTAGGAGTGGCATGTTAAGTACATGTTTTAAAGAAAAACCATACTTTATTAATTATGTGCTATGTCTGTAGTTAGATTCATTTTGACAACTTGCAAATGATATCTTTATTATGATAAAGATAATTACTAAGCAAGGAAAACAAAATAAATCATCATTGATAGCTATAAAAATGTGCCATGACACCAGAAATAAACACCTAGAAGAACAAGTGAAGCACGTATCTAAGCACTTTACTGCTTTAAATAAGCACATACCTACTTTTTTAAAAAAAAAAATGAAGTTATCTCTATCAATCAGCAATGCATTTATTGCAAGTTTTCCATAGATTCCCTACCTTGTGCTATCGGTTGTAGGAAAATTTAACTAAGAAGGAGGAGGTAGGTAGAGGAAATAGAAAAAGAGAAAGAGAAAGCATCTTTGACTCCAAAAGCTATCACTATCAATTCAAATTCATTTGTACTCAACCAATGTGTATTAAACTTCCACCTTGCATCATGGATAGTGCTCAAGGATGGAAATACTGGTGGGAACATCACAGATACAGTCCCTCCCCTAAAAAGCTCACAGTCTCATAGTGGATACAGACACAGAGCTAGGTAGTGACAATATAACAGGGAAAGAACAGAGAACCGCGGGACCACCTAGCAGGGCACCCAAGGCAGATTTTCTAAGTGAGAGAAGGTTACCAGGAGGAGGTGAAATCTAAATGGAGATGAAGAAAGAATTTTTGTTGTCAAAAGAAGATTGGAAGAAAGAATCTCAGCAGAGGAAACATAAGCAGTAACACAAGAAACAGCACAGGCTCTCAATGAGGCAGAGAATAGTTAAAACCAAACAAATAGGCCAGGCACGATGGCTCATGCCTGTAATCCCAGCACTTTAGGAGGCTGAGGCAGGTGGATCACTTGAGGTGAGGAGTTCATGTCCAGCCTAGCCAACATGGTGAAACCCTGTCTCTACTAAAAATACAAAAATTAGCTGGGAGTGGTGGTGGGCGCCTGTAATCCCAGCTACTCCAGTGGCTGAGGCAGGAGAATCACTGGAACCTGGGAGGCTGAGGTTGCAGTGAGCCAAGGTCACGCCACTGCACTCCAGCCTGGGTGACAGAGCAAGACTTTGCCTTAAAAACAAACAAATAAGCTTAATCAGAAAGGCTGAAACAAGAAGCAAGAGGGGTGGGTAGCAAAAGATGAGATGGAGCAGTAAACAAGGGCAAGATCATGAATCTGCCATATGGTTGTTCAATATTTTCCTGAGGGCAACTGAAAGTTACCGAGAGTTTCAAGCAGGGAAGTGACCTAAAAAATGCACATTTTAGAAATCACTCTGTATACAGTACAGGGAGATGACTACGGGGAACAACAACGTTGGGGTTGGGGGAATGATTCGTAGCCAGCTGCAGCAACGTAGATGGGAGTGCCTGGTGCCTGGGACTAAGGTGAGCTGTAGGAAGGGACTAAAGGGGACAGATGAGAAAGACTATGCATAAGGGAGATGTAACAAGAGTTGGACATGGCCATATGTAGCCCGGGGTAAGGGAAAAGTGATAGATAATGCCCAGGCACTGGCTTGCAAAACTGGGAGGGCAACAGTGCCTATTAGCAAAATGAAAGACAAAAAGAAAAGCAAAAGAAGTGCTCAGAGCTTGGTACATCCTTTCCATGTCTGTGGAACACCCACAAGGACGTGTCTTCTAGGCAGTTGGATATTTGGGTCTAGAGTTCCATTAGGGAGTTATCAGATAGGCATGGGATGAAAGCCAAAGAAGCAGACAAGATCGCCTTCAATACGACTTTTCAAAAGCCAGTCAATGAGGATGCATTGAGAAGAGAACCTGGAAACAGAAGAAGTCCTGAAGAAAACCACTACTGAAAGAAGTTAAAGGGAATGACTCCACAAAATGTTGTAAGATGAATAGCCAGAGAGGTTGAAGGAAACCAGGAAAATGACTGTAGTACAATGGAAGGAAAGGAAGAGCCTAGCTCAACAAGGAAGAAGTTATTGTCTGTGCACATGCTTCTCAGAAATCAAGTAAGGTAAGAACCCAAAACCGTCCATCACATTCAATGCTGATGATATCACTGGTCCCCTTGGTGAGAGCTGCTCAGTGATGGAGCGATGGTTGCACAAGACAGCCTGTGTTGGGTTGGGATAAACTGCAAGATGGGAGAGTATCCCAAGGAAGAGGTACACTTAGGAGATGTTTTTAAGATGTGAGAGACAAATATGATTCCATGCAACTGGGAAGCAGTTAGGAGAATAGGTGGAGTTATATACGAAGGTGGAGAGAAGAGGTTATTAAAAGTGTGAGGTTCTTGAGAGGGCACAAACAGGTGGCATTCAGAGCCCAGGTTGATGGACTTGTCTTTGCCAGGATGGGGCCAGCAAAGGCACTAATAAAAGGGCAATCCAGAAGCAACACAAAGAGCATAAAAGTTACTCTTTGCAGAGACAGAACCAAGGTTTTCATAATCAGTCAGTAGCCTAAAAGGGAATCTGACACCTAGGACCAGAAAGTTTTCCTGTTTAATGCAGGTTTCTGCTCTAACCACAGCCTAAGAGCACAGTGGGCCGGGGCACAGGAGTTTGAGCAAGGAGAAAAAAAAGATAAATCCTCAGCTCTACCATATACCTGCAATATGACTTTTAAACAAGCCACTTGACTTCACAATGCAAACTGATACCTTTATTTACCAGCTTAGTAAGAGCAAGTCTAAAATGAGCCTCAGTGCTGTTGAAATGAACCAGAGGATGTCTAGAGAATGAAATTCCAAGTATTTATTAAGTGCCTACTCCTCAAGGGCTATCGCTGTACTTAAGAGAATTTTCTTTTTTCTTTTTTTTTTTTTTTTTTTTAACATTTGAGTAGCATTTGACTTGTAATTACTGTACGGCATCCAAAATGCCTGGAAAGACTGTTCAGAATGCAAATTTCCTAGAGCCAATCCTGAGATTAAGTTTCAGTAGCTTGGGGATAGATCCTGGGAATCTGCATTTTTATCAGGTTCCCTGATGATGCTAGAGGACTATCTGGAAAACCAACACTAGACATCACACAGCACACCTTCCCACACATTGTCTGATTTAATACATGTGTTAGGCATCGAAGCATTCAAATTAGTGAAAGCTGAAACACATGCAAATACTGACACATAACTAAATAAAACAGAGACCGTTACTCATGTGCGCATTGAGTCAGGCAAGGTGTATTTATGGAGTGCACATTGCAGCAAACCCTATACTTGGCAAAGGGAATATAGACTTGAACTAGATTTTGCACTTTTCTTCAAATATTCTTTAGTCTATCAATAAAGACAAAGAGGAAAGTCAACCCATGATGCCAGCTCAATTTGATAAGTGTTTTGACAAATTTCTGATACATCTTGTGTCCAATATACACAGGGTGCTATGGAAGCATAAAGGAGGGTCTCAATTAGAGTGGGCTGAGGGGACAGATATATTAGAGGGGCTGACACTTGGAGGGGTTATAAATTTTGAGTGGAGGTTAGATCAGACAGGCAGGGAAAGGCATTCCAGAGAAAAGGAAGAGCAAGCAGTGTGTCTGTAATAGTGACCCACGCCTACCCGGGGAAGTTCTACCATCACTAATATGGGGAAGTGGGCCCACACAAAAGGCATGAACTCTCCTAAAATCGGGAGAGGACACAGAGAGAAATGAATGCTAGGTGACGATATCTTTGTATAATCCACCTAAAAGAAAATATTAAACCAATTAGTGCTAAAGGTTTTGCCCAGGGAGCATTCATGAGTCTTTAATGGTTCAATGAAAAGAAGTCACGAAAGACACTTTAAGATGAACGCTCAGTTATGGGAAGGAAATTAGAAAACATGGAAATGTGGAAGTCAAACTTGGAAGAGGTCACTGAAGAAGAAATTGATAGCCAGAGTGTCAATACATGCATGCAGGTTAAGGGAAGCAGGATACCAGCTGCAAGGAGTTTACCGGGAAGGATTTCCCAGGCCATTTTTGTGGTCTATAAAAGTAGAAAGCAGGCAAGATGTTTAGAGAGCTGGGTAAGTTAAGTCACATGGAAGCTGCGAAAATTTCTAGAACAAATAGTAGGGAGATATGGGGTAGTACCTAGAGGGGACAGATGTGTTCATTAGTGATTTCTTTACATTCTAGGTGATGTGAACCTGCTGAAATGCTGCAGGGATTCCAGGCAAGTTAGCTTGACAGTGAGAACAGATACAAAGAGAGGAGGAGGTGTGTGTGTGTTGTGGGGAGGGGGCAGCGAGGGGATTTTTATTGTTCTGAGATAGGTCTAAAATGAAGGAGAGTATATCAATCAGTACAGGCTAACTGCTATAATAAATAACCACACAATTTTGCAGTGACTTAACCCAAGAAGATTTATTTCTTCACAGTCCAATACAGTTTTCTTGGGAGGGGAAATTATCAGCTCTACACAGTCATTCAGGAGCCCTGGCCTTCTTCCATCTAGTGACGCCTCCATCTATTAGATCCTAGGAGTCCTACCATGAATCCTCTACAAACGGCCAAATGGCAAAAGAAAGCTCTGGAAGATTGTGTTAATAGTTCCAGTTTCAGGAGCGGCACCTGGGAGTGGCTTATTCTACTTCCACCCACTTTCCATTTACCAGAACTCAATCACAGGGCACAGGGCAAACGACTGCAGGCATGCTGGGACTTGTCATTTAGCTGGATGCCTAGAAGGAAGGAAAATGGGATTGGTGAAGCCATATCACCAACTCGAATCCAGATGGATACAGAATATTCTTTAGCTCAGATCGGGGGGTATATTAACTGCCTAGGGAGACGGAACAGTTCGATTCATTAAAGCATAAAGTAGGACATATAATTTTCCTGAACCCTTACTCCAGGGCCAATTTTAAAGGATGACAGTTTGAGCCAAGGGCCTGTTCAGTAAAATTTGGAGAACAGTTTTTCGTATAGTACCAAAGAAGCAACAAAGAGAGAGAGAGAGAGAGAATACACCAGATGGCACTAGCAGAAAGGATCACATATATTTGACTGACTCCTAATCACTCCCCCATAACTTTTTTCCCATACAAATTCCTCACACCAGGAAATGTTCGTTTAAAACAATAAAAAAATCCTTCAGGGAACCCCCGCCCCAATCCCTGCCACCACATGATTAGCCCGGGGGGCTCACACGCTGAAATCTATAGAGAGCTTTAGGTCTCAGAGTATTTGAAGGATAGGCAGGGCTCTCACCACCTTAACACAGAAGCAGTCCCACACCCCAGTCAAGGAACCTTGGACACTATCTATTGATACCTTTTGCCTGAGGCAAAGGAGAAAGAGAACTGCACAGCTGTCCTAAACAAGTAGGGTATAAGACCTCTCTCTTCCACCAAGAATAATAAGAGATAGCCTTGATTGAAAGCTCACTGTGTGTCAGACACTATGCTTACATGTATGAACTCACAACAATTCAGTGAGGTAGCCCCTGTTATTATCTCTTTTTTACAGATAAGGAAGTTTCCTGATGCCCACAAAGGTTCAATAACTGACTCGAGGTTACCCAGCAATAAATGTTGAAAAAGAGTTTAAATTAGTTGGCTTTCAGAGTTTGTGTTTTGGACAACTATATTCTACTTTTGATAGCACTGTACTTTCTCATTGTAAACGCAGGCAGGATGGAGTAAAAAATAAAAGTCAAAACAATTTGAAAACAATATTTTGTGATGAGCATAAAACGTTTTCTACAATCAGCAGCCCTCATTCGATTGGTATATTTCTTACTTTATTATCTGATAATTGCCAAAAGATGACAAAGTGTAGATGTATTTTCCTTAGTTTACTTTTAGCTCCCTTTATTTCAAGCCTCACAGTCAATGTGTTCCCTGCCTTATGTTTCAAGGTGGCTCCGGGTTATTTTTCCTCCCATGTGATTACAAAAGCAGTTAGCCTTTTAGCCTAGCAGGGGGAATGAGAGGAAAGGGAGAGGCAAAAATTTTTAAACTTTAGGCACTATATATCCAATAACTGACAACATTTTATCTTAATTATGCTTTATAGTATTGGAATACTAAACAAAGAGGAACGACCTGCTTACTCTGTAGTCTGCAGCAGAATGAAACAGAACACATGGGACAGAACACAGCAAATGAGCTGTAAATGTTTGTGCACAAGGTTTGATCTTGGGGATGGAGGGAGGATTTTTTTAAGTTATTCAAATACTGAGTTGCTTTCAAAGAGTTCTTCTCAGACATCAATAATGAACTCTTCAGATACCCTCATCCCAGACAGCCCTGAAGTCCAGTTTATAACAAGACCAATAACTCACTTCCTGATCTCTAAAGCTGCTTGTTCAATTCTCTTGACTTCAGAGCCAAAAATGAGTTGTTTATTACTCATGGCAAGTATTAAAAAGGCCATCTCAACCTGTGGTCAGTTCCATGAATGACAACTTGTTTTCTGATAACTTGCAAGCACATGGACAATAGCCAAATTTCTAAAAAGATTTAGGTACATCAAATGTATACAGATGATCACTTAAAACCATTTTTTTCCAGTAATATTTTAGCATCTAATTTGATAAATCACTGCATTTGGAGGCTGTGGGGGTGTACAGAGACCTTCAGAAAGTAAACACAAACTGGAGGCTTAGTGGTTTGAAGATATTCAAGCAGAAAAGTCTAGCAAAGAAAAAGGGGGGTTGTAATATGGATCAGCCTCCATGTAACCTTGAGCCAATCAGCTAACTTATCTGGAACACCAGTTTTCTCATTTTATGAAACAAGATTTTATTCAATAAACACTATAATCTAGTGAAAGACTGGATCTGGTATCCCATAGGCTTGGATGGATTGCTGGCATTAGTATTGGAGATTTTGTTTCCCTGTTTGTTACAATTTGGATATTAGTGAGTACCCTACAGATGAACAATGATTAAATTGTCTACTTAATTTACTCTTACGTGCCTGCCCATGTATAAGTGTCAGTACAGGCTGTTTTCATTTTTACTATTACTGATGGAACCCACTGCACGGCTAGCATTGGCAAAGAGGCTCAGAATACAAGGTTGTGCAGAATGCAAGTCTACTCTCAACAAATTCATTTTGTAGGGAAGAGATGGGGGGGTTCAACTAGGAAGCATCAACTTCCTCACTGGGAAAGAAAAGAGGCTTCATAGAAAAGCTGCTGGAGTCCAGGCTTAAAGATGAGTAGCGTTGGGACCAGAACCAGATGTCTAAGAACTCTTTGAGGCTTAATGTTAGGAAGTTTTGAAACGATTGGTCTAGAATGTTGTATATACGAAGTTCATTTTTTCAACACCCAATATTCAGAACACATTCATTCATTAACTTTCCAACCAGAAATGTAATCATTAACTACTGCTGGACCCCCCTTTCCCACAAAACCAAACAAAACTTGCTTAGCAATCCCAATTCTGAGGTTTGGAAAACACTTTTAGGACCTACTCTCTGCTTGCATGTATGAACTCATATACATGAGTAGTGAGGTATTCCTCTTATAGTCAGAAAATCGGTGACCAGTATCATAGGCACAGCCGGGGAATGGACTGGCCAAAGCTCAGGCTTTTGAGTGGCATTTGACCCCAAACTCCTTTTAAACCGGGCATGAGCTCTGGGTCAGCAGCCTCACTCCAGTCAAAGAAGAGGAGCCAAACTTCGCAGAAGCAATTTCAAAGACGTCTGGGAAAGGCTCTTTGATCCAAGGACCAGCCTAGGGGCCATCAGGAACCAAGGCTCTGGGGGATCCCAGCAGGGCCCAGTCGCCCGCCTCGAACAATGTCGCTGCCTGCCCCGGACCGCTCGCAGTGCCTGGGCCACACTGGGGTGTCCTGGGGTTTCTTCTCCATACCTAGACTCAGCTTCGCCGCCCGAGTCTGTCTTCCTGGAACACGGAACGCGGGCGGACTGTGTTCTCAGTCACAATCAGCTCGCATGACCTGGGGGCGTGGGCGCAAGCTTGTAGCAGCGCCTGGCAGAAAGCGCCGCGCACCCCGCCTGTGCACACACCTCCGCTCCCGGGGGCGGCGCGCGGTAGGGTGTGCGGGGGACGGGGCGGGGCGGAGCGGAGCGGAGCTCACTGGAGGCCCGCCCCTGCTCCCCTCCCCCGCCGGCGGAGATTGACAGGGCTCGGGCACCCGCCCCAACCAATGAGCGCGTCCTGGGGCGGGCCCTGGAACCGGCTGCTCCGGCTACTTAGAGTCGTCGGCGCGGCGGTGGGAAAGCAGAGCCGAGCCGGGACTGTCCAGTGGGAGCAGGCGGGCCGGCCAGCGCAGACCTGGTGGCGCACGGGCGCCGCACTGCACGGTTCAGCGAGGGGTAGAGCGGAGCCGCAGCCCCACGCGCAGCCCAGGACCCACTCGCCACCGCCGCTTCCGCAGCACCCATGGGGACCACGAGACTTTAAAGGAGTTTGGGGTTTCGGGAGCAGGGAAATCACGGGTAGGGAGAAGCGGCTTTCTTTGCCTTGGAAACGGTTTTTCTTCGTCCGATTGTTTGGATCCTGTGCTGGGTAGGAGGGAAAGGGGTCTTTGGGCTAAAAGTGGACCTCTCTACACACACATGCTCCCACCCACACCCACACACATACACTGCACAGGCTTTCTCCATCCTTCCCCTGCCTCTTTGTTAGGTTATTTTAGACAGAGCAGCCTCGCCCTGGCGCAGTCCGATTGGCCCTGATGGGGACAAGGCAAGAGAAGTAAGGGGCAGAGTGCACCTGCCGGTGAGGGCAGGTGTGCCCGGGTGCTTGGGCGTACGTGCAACGGCGAGCGTGCAAGTGTGGAGCTGAAATTGTGTACGAATGTGTGGAGTCTAAGTGTGCCAGTGTGTCGTCGCGAAGGTTTGTCATTGTGGGTGTATGTGACATTATACACCAGTATACCAGCTTGCCAGTATCTGGACTCCCAAGTGTCCAAAATGTTGCTGGTGTCAACTGAATGCCTGAGAATGTGTCCGATTGTCATTGTGCGAGCCACTGTAAGGGGAGGAAGGCAACCTAGTGCAAAACTGGGAGGTGGGCTGGAGAGGGTGAGGACAGAAATGGGAGCTTAGCTTGCTCCCAGCTCACTGGCCTTAGGCTCCCTTCTCCCTTTCAGCCCACCCCTCCGTCCTTCCTGGGCGTCCGTCTCCCACGCTGCCACAGTCAGCGCTGTCCTCCCCACTGGGACCCCGCAAGCTCTCCAGCCAGCCTGGGTGTTTTCTTCTGGGAGTTGGACCGGGTTCCCGGAAGGGGTCGGAGGCTATGTCGTGGCGTCTGCTCTCGCCGGACCGGTGGCGGCTTCTCTGCCCCTCCTAGCCTGGGGGAGTCACGGAGGACTGGGCCGGAAAGGGTGACTCCGGTGAGGACACGTAGGCGAGCCAGCAGGTCCCAGGGGCACTGCACGTCTTGGGGAGGGACACAGAAAGGGGCAGCCAGGACTCTGACGGTGTCTCTGTCTCTCTGTGCCTCCGCAGATCCCCGCTCCTGGCCCTCACCTCGCCACCTCATTGATGGGCAACCAACTGGACCGCATCACCCACCTCAACTACAGCGAGTTGCCCACAGGGGACCCTTCGGGGATTGAGAAGGACGAACTGCGGGTCGGGGTCGCCTATTTCTTTTCGGATGATGAGGAAGACCTGGACGAACGCGGGCAGCCCGACAAGTTTGGCGTGAAGGCTCCCCCGGGTTGCACCCCCTGCCCGGAGAGCCCCAGCCGCCACCACCACCACCTGCTGCACCAGCTGGTCCTCAACGAGACTCAGTTTTCCGCCTTTCGGGGCCAGGAATGCATCTTTTCCAAAGTGAGCGGCGGGCCTCAGGGCGCCGACCTGAGCGTCTACGCGGTCACCGCGCTGCCAGCGCTCTGCGAACCCGGAGACCTGCTGGAGCTGCTGTGGTTGCAGCCCGCCCCGGAGCCGCCCGCGCCCGCCCCACACTGGGCCGTCTACGTGGGCGGCGGGCAGATCATCCACCTGCACCAAGGCGAGATCCGCCAGGACAGCCTATACGAGGCGGGCGCGGCCAACGTGGGCCGGGTGGTGAATAGCTGGTACCGCTACCGCCCGCTGGTGGCCGAGCTGGTGGTGCAGAACGCCTGCGGCCACCTGGGCCTCAAGAGCGAGGAGATCTGCTGGACGAACTCGGAGAGCTTCGCCGCCTGGTGCCGCTTTGGCAAGCGGGAGTTCAAGGCGGGAGGGGAGGTGCCGGCCGGCACGCAGTCCCCGCAGCAGCAGTACTATCTCAAGGTGCACCTGGGAGAGAACAAGGTCCACACTGCCAGGTTTCACAGCCTGGAAGACCTCATCCGCGAGAAGCGCCGCATCGACGCCAGCGGCCGCCTGCGAGTGCTCCAGGAGCTCGCCGACCTCGTGGACGACAAGGAGTAGCCGCCTAGGGGCTGCCGGCCCCTGTGCCTCCCCACACTTCGCTCCCTTCCCTTCCCCGCACCCGGACTTCGCAGTTGGCGGTTCTCAACCCCTGTCCCCCAAGCGCGTCCGTTGCGGGTGTCCCGGGCCCGGGCTGCACCCCCGCACCCCCCAGCCAGCGGCAGGCAGTCTCAGGAACTGCCCCAGGGCCGAAAGGGCGCCGCTGCGCGCGCCTGGCCGACAGCCACGGTGGTGGTGACGGTGCTGGGAGACCCCGCGTGCGCTTTCCCCTTGAGATGTAAACCGGGAACGGAGAAGGGGCTGAGGGGAGAAAGGATATGGCCTCCCCCACGAGTCCATGGGCAGTGACTGTGGCCCGACCCGAAAACGACCCTCTTCTCAAAAGGGACCATCACCGCCCCGAGCGCGCGCACAGAGACCGGTCGGAGGCGAGAATTGGTCTTTTCAGGGCACAGTTCAGCTCCTCTGTGGATGCGTCCCCAGATCGCAGGATTTCCAAGAAATCGAGCCTGTCCCTTGTGCACTTGGGAATAATTCCCCAAGACAGCACTTCGGGATTCCGGGTTATCCTGAGGCTGCCCGGGACTTTTCCAGCTCTCCAGCCCCAGGTCTCCTGACATTGTGTTCCAGGCTGCGGGCTAAGCCAGACAGTGTTTGCCTCCCGTTCTTTCCACCGAGGGAAGCGAACGCCACCCCCACCCGCCTTTGCCTCCAAGTCTCCCTCGCTGGCAGAAGGGAAGCCGACCTGGTCCCGGGAGGAAGATGGCGCAGCGATTTCGGTGAGGACAGCCGGCCCCGCCCCCGACAAGGAGCTCCCTCGTTCACCTGGTGTCTGGGAACTTGAATGTGTGAAGGGCGCTATTGTTCTGAACCCTTGATTGCTCCCTCCTCGGGCTGCGTTTCAAAAATAGTCATATTTTTAAAGGAGTTGGAGGAGAGGGAGGGGGAGGACATGGCACCATTCCAGAAACCAGCATTATTACAACACCATAGCCAGTATATTTAGTTTGGCTTTTCCTAACATAGAAATCTTCAAAGGTGGGGCAGTGGAAATAAAGTTTTAAAAATGAGAGAGCAGTTTTCCAACTATGTCAACAAAGCCTATCGTGTTGATGTTTTTATTGACCATTTTAGCAACATGCTAATAAAATTTCAAATTGAAATTTTTATTTTCATGGCTTTAATCCATGATAGTTTAAATATTGGGGGCCATTAAGAGTGGATGTAGCTAAGAGCTTAGCTAACATTGCCTTTTCACTCTATTTTTCTCAAATATTATAAGAATTCTGTTTTTGAATATTGTTAATTTTTTGGCTTTCAACAGCAGCCCTAGTAATGGTGGAGTTGTTAATTAATGTGTATATTGTACTGAATTTCTGTCAGTTAAGGGGTTCACTGCTTTGGTGGAAATTGGTGGAAATTGCTAGCAGGTTCCATGATGTTTATTTTCTCCATGTTGTATATCATTACCATTTCACATTTGCATTTCTATTTTTCTTCCTCTCCTCCTGATCTCCTTAAAAATGAATCTAGAGTTGGTGGCTTTTTCCCCCTCCTCTTTAGCCAGTTCCACAGTTCAGTTCTTCCTGAAAACAGGGAAGAACTTGTAGGATCAGGCAAATGTGTGTTTTTCAAAAACTTAGGGCTGGGTGTGAAACCCCTTCTGTGGACAAGGATTTGTAAACTTCTCTCCTCCCGCTGTGGCCCCAGCCTAACTGATAGTTACTTGATTCAGTGTGTTAGACACTTATAGCATCTATGTCTCTTTCAAGGGAATTTGTCAAATAACGCTGTTTAACTAATTGTTGCAAGCAATTGCATATTAACAGCTGTGATTTGATTGGACAGCAAGTATTATGGCCAAAGCCAGTTTCTTGGCATTTCAAAAATAATGCAATAAAAACTAGTTGAGGTTAGCTGAGACTGGAAATGCTTTTTTCATGGTACATGATTCACTTCTATTTTTTCTTTCTTTTTCTTTTTTTTTCTTTGGTTTTCATCCTGGATTCATCCCCTGATCTTAAATCAAAAGGTCAGATCAATGAAATATGAACTAAAGTATTTTTCTTAAGCCTATTGAGTGATTTATTTTTAAAAAAATGTTTAAACGCATATGCTTTTCTTTCAGCACAAACAGCAAAACTTTTGTAATAACTAACTTACCTTTGCATGTATGAAGAACTGAAAGTCATTTATTTCCCTAACTTTTTCCTCTTTCAAATAACAGGTGACAGATCATAAAATGAATTCTTTATTGTATCTACACACTCCACATTCTTTACCGTGTCCTACTACTGTATCTTGGCTCCCTGCTGTATTAAACACCATCTTAAGCACTTGTTCCTGCAGGACTCCTTCTTGACATTTTGTCTTCCACCTCAAAGTCACTCAAAGGGTGGGACTTCATCAAAAGAAATGAATTATTCTCTATCACACCAAATACTAAGATTTATTTCCTCTGATGGTACACAGATTTCTCCCTCACTAAGAGGGTCACTCTCATAGAGGAATGTCTTGTCAGTTTTATACTTGCTAAGGCTAGACTGACAATAAAAATGAGTTGGGCAGTTCAATTAGCATTCGTTACTATATTGGCCTATAAAGGATTGGGTTGATGATAATACCTCTACAAATATGCAATAACAAAACAATAGTTATGAAAGAAACTTGAAAGTTTTGCAAGGTTTCTCATATTCCTGTTGAAATTATCATTTATTATCTCTTTGTCAATGTTAGTAAGGTAACCCATGACAGAATAATTTGAGTGATAGTTCATGATGCAGAGGATATGATCACGATATTACCTAATGGTTTTATCCTGGAAAAGGTGTATATTTTTAGGACATTGTTAACAATGTGAGTGAAACCAAGATGGTGCAAGTTCCCTTTCCAGATGGCATGGGCACACTTGATTTTTATTATGAGTGAATGTAATCTTTCTGTATTTTACCAGTTACAGAAATTACCTGAAAAGTTTCCTAACATTTTAATAATGTTAGGGGTTTAGTTTTGGTTTTAGTTGTCCTCAAGAGACCACAGCTTCACAGTAATTTCCACGGTGTTGGGTGTGGCTAAGTTGGGGATTGGCTCTGTTCTGCCTGCTCCAGTGTAGAGAACAGCTATATTTATACTGCATTCTTTCTCAACTTTCAGGTAGTAAAAACAAACTATGATTTAACAAAAGAAAAAGAAAAGACAGGTACTTTTACTTCAAAGAGTGCTTTGGTCCACTTTTATTTAAACCAAAAATCAAATAAAATAAGGAGGAGGGCTGGGTATACTTTAAACAAAACCAGTCCTGAAATGCTGTTATTCTCAAAGTACATTCCAAAGAAAAAAAAGTATAGAATTTACATATGTTGCATTTTTAAGTATGAGTTAAATTGATATAAAGTGTTCCTCAATATTAAAAAATGTAAGCTATTGTAATGACAGTATTTTAAAAAAATAATAATATATATATAGTTAGGAAACGCTTGTGCCAGATTAGAACATCAAGCATAGAAGCAGCTGTATGATTTACTTGTTTTTTTTTTTAACTTTAATGTTTACCTTCCCCTATGTTTAATTTTTCTGTGGTGAATACTTTTGTTAGAACATGGCTTTTTTATTTTTCTTGGAAAAATATGCTATTAGTATTTACAAAATAATGATTTACCTGAATAAGCAGTATATACTAAAAGTCTTCAAACATACTTTATTGACTACTTATGTTTTGTGGTGCGCTTTCAACATCCCTAAGAGTTAAATGTTTTAGTCATCTAATAAATGGAACAGGGTCAAGTTCCAATGAAATTAATACTAATTGCACAATCATAATACAGCAACCTAATTTTCTTTTATTCATAGGCATATCTTTAAAGCTTTCTTTTCTTTTTTGAACAAATGAAGAGAATCCAGTTAGTTTTTGCCTTTCAGAGGTGATTTGCCACGTGCACAATGGGTCTGTAGGTGAAAAGACAGGCTTTTGTGTTGCTTGAAACATCAAAAACTGAATTTAGAGAATGGTTATCTAACACTCAAGTCAATGTATTTTTTTTTTTGAAATTACTAGCTGTTGGTATAATATGCATATATGTACATGTTTACATATACATAAACATGTGTACATTTACATATATGTAAGTACACATTCATATACATATATACACATGTATATATATCTGTGTACACATAAATTTTTGCCTATAGCTAGCAATTATTTCATTCAGATACACACACACACACACACACACACATACAGGCCACTTAAAAACAAAATGGAGAGTGACTTGAGATATACAAAAACAGGAAAAAAGCCCTGGCAGTCATATAGCTAATGTATAACTGGACAGCAAGCAGCTACTCGTAAAGCTAACAATAAACAAAAAGAAAATGTGGGAGTTATGCAATTAGTTTTATTCTCATTTTTGGAAAAATATGTTCCTGATTTCTCTAAAAAGAAAAAAATTCAAAGGAAAGCTGTAAATATTAGGAAGTAACTGAAAACTAAGAAGAAAGATAAAGTGGGGAGGCTATGAGATGATATAATGAACTAGTAAGCTTTTCTACAGGGGACACCTGTTCTCCCTTCTAACTGAAGACACCAAAGAGAAGCTAAGATCCTATCTTTCAAACATTTAGTAATTTATAAAATCCCATTATTTCATAACTCAAAGTTTACCTTTGAGGTTGTATGTTTACCTCATTTGAACTTGAAATAGAAGAGGTTTAAGTATTTGAATAAGTTGGGAAAAAAAAGGAAAAATAGTCTTCCCCGATCTTGTCACTGATGGTGACACTGCTTGTAGTTACTGTATTTTTTGGCAGAACACTCAGATGAATGGCTTCCTATGCTGTGGACTTTTATCATCTTTTTGATGGCTGATAGAAGAAGCACACAGTAGGTACTCCATAAATGTAAGACTATGGCAGCAGTCTAGTACAAGTGCTTCTCACTAATTCTTAGTTACCAGGAAAACCAGAAAGCCCATCACTTGCCTTGCCTGCAAAGGTGAGACTAAAGAAATTTCTCTAAGCAAAATTGGCAGGGTCTTTCCACCTCAAAAGGCTCATGGAAGTACACCTTATGGGGCTTAAGGCTAATTTCAGTTGAAGGGTATATGGAATATTTGATTTGCTTCTAGCAGAGAAAACAAAGAATCCAGGAAAAGCAGAAAATGTTCTCTTGTCATTCAGTCAGAAAGGGAAAAGCAAACTCATAGTTCCAACTGTAACTTTCATAACTTCATCTCTCATTCACCCGAGGGAGAGATTTTTCTCACATGAAATCACAAGATTATTCCTTCAGAAGGAAGCTTATTGTAGCTCTTGTTTAAAATTTTCTTCGGTTTATAGGAATATATTTATTAGATGTACACTTAACTCTGGGAAAATTAGGTTTGATGGAGTTTGGTCATGGGTGTTTTTCTAAATACACATTACTCATTGATATATTAAAATATTAAAATAATTGCTATGCCTCTTGGCTTTTATAATTCAATTCTTAATAAGAATATGAGTTCTGAACTATATTTTGTCCAAAGGGTAGATGCCTATGAAATATTAGGTATTAATAGAATCATATATTAAAATATTAAAATAATTGCTATGCCTCTTGGCTTTTATAATTCAATTCTTAATATGAATATGAGTTCTGAACTTTATTTTGTCTGAAGGATAGATGCCTATGAAATACTAGGTATTAATAGAATCAATGTCCTAAATTTCAAGCATAAAATGAATGCTTCAAAAGTTACTTTGAGCATCATTTAATGTTTCAAAAAATTGAAAAAGCTCATATAAGGCTATTGCTTATATGTGTCCTAAGGAAATTCTTGCCATCAGTGTGTGATATAGACATTAATGTTCTATTTGAGAGCTTCTTTATTATAAGTACACTGACATTTGCTTTAGCAAGTAAGTTATTATTCTAAATTCAGTTATTTTCCCCCATGACAGTCCTATGACATACCAGCTCTTTGCTTACTTCCAAGTCCACTGTAGATTTCAGATTCTGCAAGGGGGTGAGCAGATCTAGGGATATCATGCCCGTGATGACTTTGAAAAACATCTCTCAACTCCCAATAGCACTCGCTTTATTTCTTCCCACCTTTCGCTTCTCAGTGCAAGTGTCTGCCCAGGGGGTCTGAGCTAAAAGGAAGCAAGGCTCAGAGGTAGGACTGCCAGATTTAGCAAATAAAAATATAGGATTCTCAGTTACACTTGAATTTCAGATAAATTATTATTGATTTTAGGATTATTGTGTTAGAATAAATATGTTCCCTGCAATATTTAGGTTGTTTGTACTAAAGCTTATCTGTTTATCTGAAATTCAAATGTAACTGCATGTCCAGTATATTATCTGGCAACCCGTCTCAAGGATAACTTTATCAACTCTAAGAAGCAACAGAGTCCCCTGACTTTTTGGAGCTGGCAAAGGACACACCCCCTACCCACAGCATTGAGGTCCTGTGAGATTTTCCATGTGTCTTTTAAGGCCATAGTCAGATTCAGGCCCAGGAATGAGCACATTGTGCAGGAGAAGCCTCAGAAGAGTTCACAGCCCCCACGATCATTGAGAGAGACTTGGTTGTGTGTATGTGTGGGTGCAGAAGGGTAGGTGTTTCTTTTACTTTCTTGATTCTATTTTATAGGAGACACCATCCTTTACCTGGGGTTATGATGAATACTTTCCTAGATATAGTCAGGAATGCTGTATGCTACTGCTTTTTATCCCACCTGCTATTTATTCCAATCTGGATTTTCACTTTACACCTGGCTATTTCTATAGCTTCCTCACCTGTCGCTACCCCTCTAGCTCTTCTATCCGAACACCTGTGTCTATAGCGCTGTTTCTAACCACAGAGTCATCACTGCCAAGTAAAGGCTGAGCTCCTTAGTGGGGCAGTCAGCGTCTTCCGTGGTCTGGCCCCTATCTTCACCAACTTGCATTTCCTTCAACTCTCAGCTTACACTCGGGCCACACAGGACTTTTTGTAGAACATGTAGTTTTCATTCATACTTTCTTGGCTTTCTATGTTGTCCCCTTAACCTGATTACCATTCTAAATTCCTGAACAGCAAACTCTTATTCATTTATGTTTTATGGCTGGGCTCCATGCAAGCCCCTCAGGTGGCTTTAGTCATTTTCTTTTGTAGTTCCCACTGTAGTTTGTTAACACCCCCAGACTCTCTCTTCAACTACAAATACCATTTATGTCTGTCTCTTCCTAGGTCTATTGGGGAAGGCTCTGTGACTTGCTCTTTTTTGCTGCTGGTAAGTCTAACACTTGCAGTAGGTGCTAAATGAGAGTCTATTCACTCAGTGGAGGAACTGGGGAAGGTATGTGAGGAATACTGCCCAGCATCTCTCTAGGAGGTAAACCATGGTAGGAATGGGCTAACTGTGCGTATCAACTTATACAAGATTCTCCTTAAGAACCATACAGTAGAAATTTAGTTTCTATTTAGAAAATAAGCTGGAATGATGTGAACCTTCATTGTGGTATGTTATACTGCAAGTGATGGGAGATTAGCTATACAGAGTTTAAAAGATTTCTCCATCCTGGGTATACTGGTACAAACATTTCTTCTTGAATGAACTTTATGAGTTTCATTACTATGGAAATACATATTTTTCTCTTCTTGGTCATTTAATTTCTGCCCAGGTGAAGTAGCTTTGGGTGTTGCAAATTTCGAAGGCACCTGAGGTTTGATTTGCAAGAATTAAAGATGAGACCAGACATTTCTTGAATAGATCACTGTAGTGAATGGGCTGTAGACTGCCAGAGATGTTCAGTCAGTGAAGAAAGAGTCTCCTGAAAACCCAAGTACTTTTGGAAAGTAAAATCTCTCCCAATCTTAATAAGCAAATTCACCTACATTCACCCACAGCACGTATTGGGGGACAAAAAAAAAATCACTTTGCCTGACCTTCCAGTAGGGGGAGCAGAAGAAAAACAGCCTCCTCTGATTGACGGTTGGACCTCCAGGCTGGTTGACAGCTAGAATAATTTGAAATGCAATTGAGCACTGAGAATGTAACTACATTAATGTCTTATGAAATATATATGCTTTTATATTGATGTGTTCCTTGGAACTCCTAGGAGGAGCACCCCTTACTTTTGTAGGGAGGTATTATCTTAGCACCTCTGGACATTTAATTTAGTTTAATCTGGTTCTGGACATGGTTAAGCTTACCTGTATCTAAGACAAGCTACTTTAACTTGGGATTTTAAACCATGATATCCTGTTAAGAAAAAAAGTGTCAAAATTCTAGAGAACTTCTTTAGAGTGAAATATTATTACTAATTTGGGATTCGAATCCAGGTAAATAGCGGTTCTGGTAAAACATTGCTTTTGCCCTGAGAGCAATTTCCAGAGTAGACAGTGGAGGAGATTTTTCATTATGCAGCCTCACTATTCTGATGTCAGAAATCAGTGCCCTTTGCATGTGTCTGCTTTATTTGTATATAATTTTATAAGACAGGATCTATGAAAGAAAATGGGAGGAGAGGTAGTTACTCCATCCTTTACAGGCCAACAAAACAAAGGCTCTAAACCCAGATTAATTCTGCCTATGTTACTTCCTTACAGCCTTTAAGGGCTTTCTATAACTCATAAGATAAAACCCAGACTCCCTGGCAGCACGCAAGCTCTGCTCCAGTCCGTCCCGTACTCCCCTCCTCCAACCCCAGCTCCCCACCTCTGAAGCTTTGCCCCCTGATCTTCACAGCACATTCTCACTGGGAGGCATCTGTACTGGACCACCTACCTTTCCCCAAAAGCCTAGTGATTGTATGCCTTTGCTCAAGCTGTTTCACTTGTATGGAACGTTCTTCTCCTCTCCTTGGCACATGTAAAAGTCCTGCTCCTCCTGAGTCCTGGTGAGAACCCTGTTTACTTACCAGCTGTTCTGTGAAGCTTCTCCTTTTCCTGCAACATCCCCTACAAAAACAGCTAAAACTAGCCAAATTCATCCCTCTCCCATTTGAACTTCTGGTGTAGCACTTTCTTCAAACATTTAATGATCATGCCATCCATTTAATATTCCAGTTTTCATCCCCTAAACTATGTCAAACATAATCTATTTAAGTTAATGAGAACCTGATTGCCTTCTGAAATAAGTGTGAGGAAGGTGTCTTGGCACTTTGATCTTTGATTGGTTAATAACTAGTATCTGGTCCTTAGTAGGTCCTCAATCAATGCTGACTTAATTATCTGAATCTAATTTAATTCAAAAACAACTATTCTAGAAAAAGAACAGTAAGTTATATTTTGAAATTAATGTCCTAGTGGGAGATAAACTCCTTAAACATCTGTTGGGTCCCTAATAAAGGCAAGCTTTTTTTTTTTTTTTTTTAATTTCATGTGGATACAAAGCATAGTCTAGATTTCAAGAACAAGATAGGACAAAGGAGACAGGCCCACTATTAGCTATAATCCATTACAGCCTGGAATATAGGTAATTACCCAGGTATAATTTTTAAAAAATTACCATAGGAGGTCAAAGGAAGAAACACTTGAAGGCATACATCAGCTTCAAAAATCAGTCATTGACTGGCATAGAGTATTTGGATGATTCTTCTGAGATAATTACACAGTTTTGTTAACTTTTTATTATTAGGTGGAAATATGGATAAATATACCTTCTTGTTATTTAAATATAATAGACTATCTTCTGTCATTGTATATTAAATACTATTTTTAGGGTGAGTTTGGTCTTATGAAGTCTGTAGAAGGACAGCTTAAATGTGTTTAAGTGAAGTCCTCTTGATGTTGAACTACCAAGATCAGATTATTAGCATTGGATTTACCAATTAATTCACCTCCCACTGTATATTTGGAGACAGGGTCTTTGATTGATAGATGGATTGGTTGCCTAAGATTCAGTTCACAGGGTTGGGACAGGTTCTTTAATGAGTAACTGTGAACATACAAGAGCTTCTTGGAAGGGGGCTGGACCCAAAGTAGAGATGAACTAAGAGGATAGCCTCACCCAAGGAGAGAGGCTGAGCTGATAGACAGGAAGACAGGGCCACAGGCCAGTGCTGAGGAGCTAGGGGAGATGCAAAGAGAAAGAATAAGCAGGATGTTGGAGCTATGAGAACAACTATCAGATGCAGTGTATTTTCAGGACCAAGACCCTTTCCCAAAGTAGAAATAATAATTGAGGTGCAACAATTGCTAAAAGAGAATTAACAACTCTAAAAACTGGTATTGGCTCACAATCTATAGAAATATTTCAATTTTAAAGCATATTGTGTTTAATTTAAAATGGCCTTCTGAAGGAAAAAGCAAAACAGAAAACCTGTTAACTTTGACAGTATTCTTTCAATAGAAATAATTGCATTCCTTTGAAGAAAAACAAATCTGAGCTTCTTGTCCAAAGAAATCTTGAATTTGCTCATGTGTTTCCAATGGCGTTTGGCACATAGCATCGGCTCTCTAAATGCCTCCAATAACTACAGTAAATGTCTCTATGAAATTCGGCACATCATACAAACGAAATGTTCTTTCTTGTTTGCAATTCCCATTTACTTTCAGAAGGAGAAATTCCAGATTGTATACAAAAATTGATAAGTTTGCCAAAATATCCAGGTATATAACCGTCAGCTACTGGACTACAATTCCTTAATGTTAATGAAATACAAACAGCTGACTTTATGCATTTATTTTAATAAGCCTGTGAAAACAGTCCATTTACGGTGTACAAACCCCTTGTCTTTTAAAAATGCTAGATGGAATCTTTTAATAAATTAAATTTATCTGCCTGTCAAATCTGTCAAATTGACAAGAATTCTCAAGGAGTATTGCTGATGTTGTAGTTCTACTTTTCCAATAGGATTACATTTGGAATTTAATAAGGGCTGCTTAGAGGAAGAATATCCATCAGAGTAATTTTAAGTAACAAATATTTAAGTCTCCAACCTTATAGGACCACAATGATTTCGTTTCCTTTGAAAAACCTTTTATTACTTACAAGAGTGTCCTGAATATCATATTTGCTTATAATGATGAAATAATGTAAGGAGACAACTAAGTCTACATCATCAGAAGAATAATTATTGACATTTGCTCAGAAATGTGTAGCTTACATAGTCAATTGTCCTCATGACCAACCTTGTGTCTGTCAGCTCTTACTGTTCCCAGTGTACAAATAGGGGCACTGAGGCTTGGAAGGGGAAACACACCCAACTCAGTATCACATATCTTGAATTTAGTAGAACCAGCACTTTAACTTAGGGGTTCTGATCAAAACATTACATCTGTCTGAACCTTATAAGATCACGAGGTCAGGAGATCAAGACCATCCTGGCTAACCCGGTGAAACCCCGTCTCTACTAAAAAATACAAAAATCTAGCCGGGCGAGGTGGCGGGCGCCTGTAGTCCCAGCTACTCGGGAGTCTTGAGGCAGGAGAATGGCGTGAACCCGGGAGGCGGAGCTTGCAGTGAGCCTGGGCGACAGAGCGAGACTCCGCCTCAAAAAAAAAAAAAAAAAAAAAAAAAAGATTTTCCTGGAATAATCAAATGTCTCCCTCCACCTTTTTCTTATAGAACAAAACCCATTTAATGTTTTCAGTGAATGCATGGGAGTATTTATGTCAAAGTTCTAGTAGTGGCCACTTAATAAAGATGAGCTCTTAATTTTTCAAAATGATCTACCCTAGAGAGGTGGGTATCAGGGTATTCAAAAAGGCAAGTCCATTCAAACTCTGGACCAATTGTGTAACACACACTAATCACCTATAAGTGATGTCCAACCTCCTGGAATGAAAGCCTCAAGTACATGTTCAAATATCAAAATGGAATCAAGCCTCAGTTTTCAGATTCTTTTGTTTTTCATCCTCAACTTTAGAAACAGAGGTGCATCTGTTGGATAATAGTCAATGCATCTGTGTTGGTAACCAGGGGTCCAAGGTAATTCTCAAAGGACTTTTCATTTATTCATCAATAAATACTATGCTGTTGATCATGTGTTGGGAAAAATGTCTTTCAAAAATAAGCTGAACAAGAAAAAAATGTCAATGCATAGCATGCTTTTAGTTTCTTATAAGAGTTAAATATTCTGGATAAAAAGCGTATTTGCAATTTTAATTAATTTTAATTAAAATTTTTCCAGCAACAACCTGCAATAGTTGTACAATAATGACTGTTTAGTGAATGGCCAGGCCTAACAACAGGGTAAATGACATGAGACAGGCCAGGCACAAATCTGAATGACAGACCTATTTACACATATAAAGATCCCTATTTAACTTAGCTAGGAGAGCATTACCATGAGATGCTGCAGTAAAACAGTTACCCATGACCATTCTCATGAAAAAATATCTGGTATCCATTTCTAAATGAGATTAGTTGTTCCTCATGAACCATGAACTCACTGGAGATCAAATTAGACCCAAATAAATGAAACCCACTCAGTAAATTGTCTCAGAGAAAGATGGTATATGGGAAAGGACATTGGACTTGAAAAACACATGGCTACACATCCAGCTCTTTGCTTCTGGCTGTGTGATCTTAGACTAGTCACTGCCCTGAGCCTCTATCCCTCAGCCTTTTAACAGGCGACTATGAACTCTAACTCACAATGTTAGGATGAAGTTAATTAAATATCTATAAACCTGTCCACCCACAATGCTTTGTACATAAAACACAATCAGCAGACATTAGCTGAATTAAGTTAAAATACTAAGTCAATTTTCTTTTATCACTGAGATTGCAGGTTTCCTAATTTTTAAATGTGTTTTATTTGTCTCCACTTAGGTGATAAACCTTTGGAGAGAATGAGTCTTCTCTTACTCATTTTTTAACCCCCTTAGCAGAATTTCAAACATGAAGTAGTTCAAACACTTCTTGATAAAAGTCAAAGGGCAACTAAAATTGTACTCAAATAGAGGTGCTCTGAGGACAATGAAAATGGGTGTTTCTTAGAATGAATATATGAACTACTTGCTATGGACTCAATATGTGTATTCTCCCCAAATCCATATGTTGAAATCCTAACCCCCGAAGTGATGATATTAGGAGATGGGGCCCTTGGGAGGTGTTAGGTCATGAGGGTGAACCCCCTCATGAATTAGATTAGTACCTCTATAAAAAGACACTTAAGACCTTGCTTTTTCTCTCTATTATCCATGTGAGGATATAATGAGAATAAAGCAATCTGTAACCATTAAGAGGACCCTCACCAGAACTTGATCATGCTGACACTGTGATCTCAGATTTTCAGCCTCCAGAACTGTGAGGTATACATTTCTGATGTGGATAAGTCACTCAGTTCATGGTATTTTAACCCAAATGGACTATGACACTCTTCTATTAAAGGAAGTACAAATACTTCCTCCTAATATTTTATTCAATAACTGCATCTGAGCTGCACTGAAAGTCTAAAAATAGTACCCACAGCTGTGTTCCCATGGCCAGAGGGTTCTTCAGGCATTATCCTCCTACCCTTCACCGAGAGCTATTGCACTCTCATCTATGTTCTGCTTTTAAGGACTTCCCAATGCTTACAGTTAACTTCTCCACCCTTTCAACTGAAAACTCTATTGCAAGGTTTATCTCTGTTGTATATTGGAGGAAGATCTTACACGTGTGACTCTTTATTATAAAAGTTATGTTTTTATTTGTGTGTTTACTCAGACTTTTAAAAGTGAGAAGAAATTGTATAAATATTGTACTCCTCAGTCTGTAGAGGCTTCAGTTCCTCATAGACTCTGTCTCCCCTTTGGAGCCTCTGTCTATTTCATTAGCACAGCAGTTCTCAACCTTCTTGGTCTTAGGGCCTTTAAATTATTGGGGGGGCCAAAGAGCTTTTGTCTATGTAAATTATATTTATCAACATTTGCCATGATAGAAATAATACTAAGTTTTAAAATATTAACACATTTTAAAATACCAAATCACAAACCTATTACCTGTTACATAATGATGCTTTTTATAAAAATAACTGTATTTTCCAAGAGAAAAGTGAGAAGAGTGGCATGGTTTTACAGTTTTGCAAATTTTTTTAATGACTGTTTTAATAGAAGACAACTGGATTCTTATGTCTGCCTTTGCACTCAAACTGTTCTCATATAACACATCTTGTAAATTTTGTCAAACTCCTGTAAACACTTGTATAAGAATTAGAGTAGAAAAGCCAAAATGGTAGAATTGTGAAAATGGTTTTGAGCTTGTACATCCTGTAAAAGAGTCTCAGGAACCCCACAGGATTCAGGACCACACTCTGAGAACCACTGCAATGAGATCTTGCCTAGCTTTCCAAGTAGCCTCCAACTAGCTTCTCCTGGTGCTCATACTCAGGACGTCCATCTGCCAAATCACCACATCAGTGAAATACACATGCAACTGGCATGAAGTAATACAATCAAAACTATCGTGTTTTTTTTAATCCTACATTTATTCATGAAGATAGTTTCTCCCCTATCACTGGGTCAAGTCGGGCCAGTTCATTAACTTTTTCACCTCTCTTTTAGGTAACAGAAAGTTCTATGGTGCTCCAAGTTGCAGAAACGAAATCTCAAGTGGTGCTTTGAAAGTCTATACCCTTCAAAGAGTCCATTTACAACTTTATTAAAAGTCCTGGGACTTGCCTTTCTCCCAGTGGGAGCAGTTTTGCCTATCTTCACTTTTTGACCTATGTTGATAACTCTAGACCCCACTCCTCTAGAGCATGTGCATGTGTAGGGGTTGGGGGAGGAGGGATGTAGAGAGGATGGTGGAGGAAGGCTGGTAAAGCAGTCAGGAAATGTATGACTTCATTGGCACTTTCAATAAAAACATTGTGTTTTTCCTGTGCCTAGCAGAATTTTAGAGCTGGATCTTTGTCTCATGGATGCTCTTAGGAGACCCACCAAGCACCAACCCCTGATATTGCAACTGGACCCCTCGACCTGGATGAATGTATTCTTTTCAGCAACCATATGCTCCCTCCTGTTACCAGGTAAGGTAAGAAGCAATTCCTCTGCCTAGCAGCTCTGCTGAGTGAAATATCAGGAGGTCCCACCCAAGCTTTCTCTTGCGTGTAGCCTATATCCAGCATGGGAGTACAGGCTAATCCTGCAGTTGGCCAGCCTCTTGTCCTCTGGATATCCTGGGAGTGAATCCCAATGAAGGAATCTCCAGTGGTTTCCTGAAGCCCTTTGTGCTAGGCCTGAGGTGAGACAGAACTGCCCCATCTTATGCCCAGGAGACCTGGGAAGACTCACAGTGCACCACCGTCCTCAAAAATTCTCTCTCCCTGTAGGCTGTGGTCTGAATCTTTGTGTCTTCCTAAAATTCATATTTTGAAATCCTAACCCCCTAGGTGATGATATTAGAAGGTGGGGCCTTTCAGGAGTTGACTAAAACATGGGGGAAAAGCCCTCACAAATGGATTAGTTCCCTTATAAAATAAGTCCAAGGAAACTTGCTCACTTCTAACACCATGTGAGGACACAGCGAGAAGGCACCATCTATACGCCAGAAAGCAGTCCCTCACCAGACATAGATCTGCTGGCACTTTGATCTTGGACTTCCCACCCTCCAGAACTGGGAGAAATAAATGTATATTGTTTATAAGCAACACAGTTTATGGTATTATATCATAGCAGCCCAAACAGACGTTGTATTTCCTCAATGTTGGTTTAAGAGTTGTCTAAACCAGTTTCCTATTATTATACTGTGGATGTTTCTAGCTCTCAGTATAGCATTCCACCTCTTTTCTATCTCCAGTGACTTAGTCAAGGCATCTAGTTGAACACCCTGTTATTTAAAGAAACCAGCATTCACTGGCTGTTCCCAGTTCCAGGGACTCAGGTGGCTTCATAATTTGTCCTGTTTCCTTGCACTTAGGAAAAGTACTGACAGCTCGTAATTGGTTGTATTTCTTAGGATATTTGCATTTAAACTAGAAGTAATGCTTTATTTTCTTGGTATAATTTGTCTTACATTTTTGAAAGTAATAGCTATTCATTAAATTACATTTGAAAATGCAGGAAGAAAGAAAAAAATTGTCTATAATTCTACCACTCATATAATACCACTATTCACATATGGGTACTTTCCTCTACTAACCTTTCAAAGCATGTCTCAATTTTAATTGTATTCACACAAATACAATTTTATATCATACATTTTACTTATTAATATGCTATTAGCATCACCAATGTCAACATAAACTCTATGTAAACATCAATTTAATGGTTGCAAAGTATTATATCAACTGGATATGCCATGACTTATTTAATCACTGTATTTATTGTTAAATATTTGCATTGTTTACACTGTTTAGTATTGAAAACCATGCTGCAATAAGTATCTTTGGATAGATCCTTTTTTGTTTATTTTGGGCTATTTCCTTAGAATATATTTCTGGATATGGAGTCACTGAGTAAATGAACATGGAAGATTTTAGGATACACACACTGTTTTGCAAAAAACTAACATATGCCTATGTTCATGGCCTATCACAATCATTGATCTGTGAAATCTCACATTCTTTATTGATTGATTTCTTTTTATTTACGATCTTAATTTTCATCCCCCTCATCTTCATCATAGGACCCCAGTCTAATTTGCTTAATATATACCTCTTTATTTGTACATCGTCATATTAGCAAGAATTTTTGTGCGTACATACTGTAAATGCACACAAATGATGATGTTGTGCTATGGATCTCATGGTGTTTCTCTTTTTTTCACCTAGCACTCGGTTTTTAAGATCTATTTACACTATAGATCCATCTCAGACTACTGAGTGCTGCCTGATTTGCTTCGATGCATCCATTATGCTATACTTCTCTAACTAGTAGACTTCTCTGGACTGCATCTAGCTCTGCACTACAACAAATAGTGCTGCTATCATTTTCCCTGGTCCTTGCCACCTCATGGGTAAGGTGTATATATATGTGTGTGTGTATATATATGTATATATACACACACCTATCTGTACTAAGTACTGCCTGATTGCTTTCCAGAGTGATTCCTCTAGTCTGTGTTCCCAGCAGCTGTGCATATGAGTCTCTGTAACCACAATTCCCATCCATACTTGGCATTATCCATCTTCCTAATTTTCCCACTCTGGCAGTTGGAAAGTGATATCTCGTGGTTGTTTGCATTTGTATTTCCCTAAATACCAGTGAGTTTGAGCATCTTTTCATATGTTTGTTAGTCATTTGTGTTTCTCTAATCTGATTTGCCTGTTTATATCTTTGTCCATTTATCTGATAGGGTTTTCATTTTTTTCTCATTATCATAAATATTAATAACGTATTTTACATTTTTGATAGAATTTTATATTTTTTGAGAAAATCTTGTGGTTTTGTTTAATAGGTTGATTCACAGATCTCTTTGTTATATCTAAGTTGAATGTACATATTGTAAATTGGTGATAAATTTATTTTTTGATAAATGCTATTAATTTTTATATATTGATTTTATTCCAGTAGTCTTGGACCTTTCTTTTTGTTTCTTAACTTTGTCAGTTCAATCATATTTTTAAAAAAATAAATTCTGCACATTGGAGGCTGAGGCGGGTGGATCACAAGGTCAAGAGATCGAGACCATCCTGGCTAACATGGTGAAACCCCATCTCTACTAAAAATACAAAAAATTAGCCATGCTTGGTGGCATGTGCCTGTACTACCAGCTATTCGGGAGGCTGAGGCAGGAGAACTGCTTGAACCCAGGAGGCAGAGGTTGCAGTGAGCCCTGATCATGCCACTGCACTCCAGCCTGGGTGACAGAGCGAGACTCTACCTCAAAATAAAATAAATAAATAAATAAATAAATAAATAAATAAACAAATAAAGTCTGGTTTTTCCCCTAGAAATTGACAGAAGCTCTTTAGAAATTGGGAAAATTAGCTTTTTGCCTTAACAAGGCAAATGGCTTATTAGCCCTTTGTTTGTGAATGTGTTAGAATTATTTTTGCCTATATTTTTGGTGATTTTGCCATACCATTATTAAATAGAATGTATCAATGTTTTATTTTGTATCCCACTTACAAAGGCCGTTTTTAAAGAAATTATCTTGTGCTTTATTCTAGTAGGTTTATATTTTCATTAATTCAGATTTAAATATTTAATTTATTTGCAGTTTATACTGTTATAAGAAGTGAGGTATAGATCCAAATTTATTATCGTATTGGCTACACAGTTGAATAAGCCCTCTTTCCCTATTGATTTGAAATGTCCTATTTATCATATTCTACATTTTTTCATCTATATGTGGGTCTATTTCTTAATTTTATATTATTTGTCATTGGTCTGTGTTTTAATGCTTTAGGTTTAGGCCATAAAAATTACTGTAGCTTTAGTTATTATTTTAAAAGCCAGTAGGACTGATCATCCCTCAGGATGTCTTTCTCACAATTTTCCTGCATAATTTTACTTAAATATTTTATTTCATTTTATTTGTTTTACTACACTCACTAGAACATCCAGTATAAGATTAAATAGAAACCATGTTAACAAGTGCTTTCATATTGTTCCTGATATTAAAGAAAGAGCTTCTAAAGTTTCAACATTAAGTATAATGTTTACTGTAGATTTTTGGTAGCAACTCTTTATTAAGCTAAGGAAGTTCTTTTTATTTTATCTTTTTAGTATTATTATTTTTTTGAGACAGAGTCTTGCTCTGTCATCCAGGCTGGAGTGCAGTGGCGCGACCTTGACTCACTGCAAGCTCCACCTCCCGGGTTCACACCATTCTCCTGCCTCAGCCTCCCGAGTAGCTGTGACTACAGGCGCCCACGACCACACCAGGCTAATGTTTTGTATTTTGTTTAGTAGAGACAAGGTTTCACCATGTTAGCCAGGATGGTCTCAATCTCCTGACCTCGTGACCTGCCTGCCTCGGCCTCCCAAAGTGCTGGGATAACAGGCGTGAGCCACTGTGCCCAGCTGGAAGTTCTTTTTATTTCTACTCTTCACTACACCCCAACCACAAAGTAAAGTTGAAAAGACTGACAATACCAAGTGCTGCTGAGGATGTGACGTCCCTGGATCTCACATACACGGTTAATGGGCATTTAAACTGATAACAATAGCTTTGGGAAGTTTCTGCTGAGCTTGGAAATACTCATACATTGTGACCCAGCAATTTCATTCAGGTATGGATCCTAGAAATGTGTACACAGGTGTAACAAAAGATATGTACAAGAATCTTAAAAGAGGTGTTATTACTCATAGCAAAAGACTGGAGAAAACTCAAATCTCCAACAGTACAGTAAACAAATAATTTGTGCTGTATTCATATAGTAGCATGCTCTACGGCAATAAAAGTCATTGAATTGCTCTTGCATGCAACAGTATGATGAACCTCATTAACATAATGCTGAACAAAAGAGTACATAGTACTCTGTTTACATCAAGATTTTAACATAACAAAACTAAGCTATGGTGTTATATATAAAGATAGTGGTTACTTTTGGATGGAACATAGTGAATAGAAGAAACATTAAGGGCCCCTCTGAGGTGCTGATCACATTCTGTTTCTTAATCTGGGTGGTAATTATATGGCTGTGTTTTTATTTATTTAAATACGCTTTTAAAATATTTAAGTTTGTTGAATGAATAATTCAATAAATGAAACAATGAAATCCAGTGTAAATTAAATTGAAAAAGACTCTTGTATTAGAAATGAAGAAACATGTTTGTTTTGTTTTGTTTCATTTTTGCCTCGTTCTCCCTGTAATGAGCTATGAGATCTTTCATCAAGTCACTTTTCCACTTTGGACCTCTGTTCCTTATTTCTCAAAATTGGAGACTGAATTAAATGATCTTTAAATATCCTCCAAGTTCTAAAAGTCTATAAGACCTATTTCAGATGTTACTTACATTTATAATTTTTATGAACTTTTATTGAAATAACGGGTGTCTTTTGTAATTCTTTATATTCATTCAGCAGCTTCCCATTATCCCTTGGCTTTCGTAACAGCTTCCCATATGATCCTGTTAATACAAACTGCCTGTGCCAATCAATAACTATTTTTCTCATTCTAAGTTAGCTTCTTTTTCTGGTTTATACATCCATTTTTAAAGAATATCTTAGTCCATTCAGGCTGTTATTAAAATAACAAACTATCATAGACTGGGTAGCTTATAAACAACAGAAATTTATTTTTCATACTTTGGAGGCTGGGAGATCCAAGATTAACGCTCTGACAGATTGGGTGTCTGGAAAGGACCCTCTTCCTCATAGAAACCTGTCTTCTCACTCTAACCACAAATGGCAGAAGGATTGAAAGGTATCTCCAGGGCCTGTTCCATGTAGAAACGAATTCTATTCATCTCCCCAAAGGCCTAATCACCTCCCCAAAGTCCTATTTCTTAACATCCTCACTTTGGTTAAGGACTTCAACATAGGAATTTTAGGAGGACATAAATACTCAGAACATAGCAGAGAGTATGCTTGACACAAATTTTTCTCCATATATTTTTGTACCTACAAAACTGAGAAACAGCTCTAGTGACTTTGTCTAAATGACCAGCTTGTTTTGTTAGAAGACCACATTCTGGGCCATAAGGGAAATCAATGAGAAGAATTCCAAGTCTTCCATTGATGGTTCTTGATCAGATAGGATTGAAGACACCAATACCATCCTAGCCACTATTCCCGTGACAAAAAACTATTAGCTATATGCCATTAACCACTCTCCCTGTCTATAGTAAGAGCAAGTCTAATATTGAGTTCTCTACACAGCTTCCAAGAATAAACATTATTTATCTTGCATCTTGGTGTGACTAGGTTCTGAAAAATGAGGTGTAAACAGGAGTGATGTTCGGTTTCCTGCCTGGGCCCTGGAGGTATGAGGTGTGCCCCTCCCAACTCTATTTTCTCTTTCCTGCTGGCTGGCATGGGATGAAGTACTGTACAATTTACAACTTTGTAGACAAAGAGAAAACTCTGGGAATGTTCGAGAAACTGGATCAAAAGGAGCCTGGGCTCCTTAGAGATTCAAAGCCCACAGCTGCCATCTCCATGGCATCTTCAGCCTTTTTGGAAGAAGCAAATAAATTTCTGCCTTGTATATACCACTGTTATTTTCAATTTTTGTCACAAGGTACTGAAACTATATACTAACCAATATACTCCTTAAATGTGTTATTGGAACCATTACTAGTGACTTTCTATAACATGCAGATAGAACTAGACAACTGCACTATCCTCTTTCCTAAAGTTTTTAAGTTTAATGTTAACATTCAAGACAGGACTATTCTTCCTCTCTTCTTAACTTGGCTCTGTATCTTGCAAGAGGCCAAACACTGTAAAAACGAAAATTCAGCGTTGGGACTGATACTCAAACTGACCTTGAGATACTAACAAATGAGTCAATTTATCACAGTCTAGGCTTTTTGGAGGACTATTTTCAGAGAATACCTGTGAAGGAGAATAATTAAAAGTGTAGGGGTCAATAATCTGAACTCATTAATAGCATTCATTAAGAAAACAAAAAGCATGGTTCTTTGGACTGGATAGTTAAAGGTGTTTTGAAATTCTCTTCTTAGAGAAATGGCGAATGTCTCTTATGGTAAAGACCAGAAAGAGAGACGTGGAGAGGTGTAAAATTAAGAAGAGAATGAGAAATGCGTAAATGGTTAGAGATGTAGAATATGTAAGGCATAAACACAATATATTTTGCAAAACTGATCCATCTTATGGATAATAGATTATTTAAGAACATAGATATCCTTTCTCATTGTTTGCTACTACTGCCACCAAGGGAAGAGGACACAGAAGATACTGCACTCAATTGTTATTGATTCAACATTTCCTATATGCTGAGCATTCTTCAGGTGGCTGGTGACAGAATAAAGTATCTGCCCTCATGGAGCTTACACAGGGGAGACAAACAATAAGTGAATACACAAAAATATATCAGATAATATGAAGTGTCCGTAAGTGCAACAAATAATTTTAAACATAAGTGCAACAAATAATTCTAAAAGTCCAATAAATACGTAGTGAATTATGTGATGGTGACATGTGCTGTTTTAGAATGAATGGCGAGGTCTACCTCTCTGATCAACTGATACTTAAACAGAATTTTGAATAAAGTGAGGGAGTGGCAGAGAGTCCTATCTAGGAGAAGACTTTTCCAAATAGTGGGAACAGTAACAGAAAAGGCCCTGAGGGTGGAGAGAACAGGATTGTTTCAAGCACAGACAGCAAACCCATCACAGGAATGCTGCCACTCTCCTATCCTCTACCCAGACTTGTCCAGGGAAGATGACTCAGGTATGAATCCCTGCACTTCTCACTGAGCTAAGACAGGTTCAGAGTGTTTCTGAACACTAAGAATAAGTGCTAAGATGAAAACCATTTCTTGTCACTGCCTTACAGGTTAGGCTTCTCAGTTCCAGACCATAATCCTATCTTCAGATTGTTTGACTTTCCAGTGTCACTGACACTATAATGGATATGGTTGGAAGGGAGGATAGGAAAGTCACCTTGTTGGGGATACCTCATTGATTAATTTCTTATACTTCATACTATGCAGTATTGCTATGTATCAGACACTCTGCTAAGTCTTAAGGATACAGAAATAAATTATTTCATTGTGTCACAAATCAGAAAGGTGTGGAAGAAAAATCCTTACAATACAGTGAAAAGATACTGTGAGAGCTCTGAAAATCATACGCCTAATTTGATAAGTAATGGAATATTGCTAGGAAAGGACTCATGGGAAGTGGGAATGGCAAAGGCTTTAGGACCAAATAGTCTTTTGTTCTATTCCAACTGTGCCACTTTTTTGCTAGCTGCGTGACTTTTGTGCTATTAAATTTACCTCCCTGAGCCTAAGATAATACTTGCTAATCATGTGGTCATAAAACTTAGAAAGAGGTACTGTAAGCACATTGCACAGAGGCTAGCACATAGTAGACACTCAAATAGTAGTTTTTATTTTTAACAAGTTGACATAGATGCAGCATTTGCGAACACTGTTGAGTGTTTAGATTGCCAGATGCACACAAAAGAGGAAGCAAGATTCTGTGTGTTTAATCAAAGACACATGAAAAAAAGCATAACATCTATTACTTTTAACTTGCACTAATAGAAAAATAATATGCAAATTGATTATATGATACTATTAATCATAAAATACATCCCAATATTAGAGATGTTAAAATATGAAAAATGTGCATCATTGAATCAATAAAAATTTACTTACATGTTTTGGTTTTATAGCTGGAATGCAAGATATAGGTGAAAGTGAAAATAAGAGAGGTTGGATAAGCAAGAAATAGTCATGAAGTATATTTTATATCAAATTAAGAAGCCAGGACATGATCCTATGGGCAAAATCAGAGTGCCCTTGAAGATTTTAAGTTCTGAAGAGGTAGAAAAAGGTTGGAGGTATGGTGGTATGGATTAGAGAAATGGCAGGCCACAAGTTAATTAGGAAATATGTGGCATCCTTTGGACCAGAGATTACCACTTTGTGTACTACAATAACCTGTGAAGACTTTTGAGGAATGTGATAACTTTTGTTTTCAGTCTTTTTTTTTTTTACCATGATGAATCTAGTTAGAAATATATTGGCTTTATAAATCTTTTTCTTTGACGTAAGCATTATTTAAAAATATGTCCCTTAATTTTCAAATATTCTATAGGTATTATTTATGATTTCTAGTTTAATTCTAGTGTAAAAAGAGAGTATATACTGCATGAACTCAATGCTTTGAAATGTGTTAAGACTCTATTTATGGTCCACGTAGTGTATCTTGCTGTATGTGTCATATACACTTCAAAAGAATGTTTTTTTCTGCAGTTGTTCAACATGATGTTTTATATATGCCTATAGGATCAAGTTATTTAAAAGTGTTGCTCAAATCTTCCATGTCCTTAATGATTTTTTATTTATTTCTGCTATTACTGAGAGATTTCCTTTTATCATTTTGAAATATCCCTCTACCTCTGCTTATACTCCTTGTCTAGCAGTCTACTTTGACCGACATTATACAGCTACACTATCTTTCTTTGGCGTAGTATTTGCATCCTACTACTTCCAACCTATGTGTAACACTGCATAACTATGCCTTTTTAAAATCTATTCTGAAAATATTGTGTTCTAATTGGAGGGGTTAGTCCAATTATATTTAATGTAATTATTGGTATGCTGGTATGCTTGTGTTTTAAGTCTAATATCTTGCTACTTTTCTATTTATTCCTTCTTTTATTTCTTTCCTGTCTTTTTTGAGTTAATGAAATATCTTCAGAATTCTACCTATTTTATTTATTGAATTTTTAGCTTTGTATAATTTTCTATAGTTTGATCTAGGAATTTTGGCATTGAATTAAGATTAGATTACTTGGCCAGGCGCGATGGCTCAAGCCTGTAATCCCAGCACTTTGGGAGGCCAAGACAGGTGGATCACAAGGTCAGGAGATCGAGACCATCCTGGCTAACACGGTGAAACCCTGTCTTTACCAAAAAATACAAAAAACTAGCCGGGCGAGGTGGCGGGCACCTGTAGTCCCAGCTACTCGGGAGGCTGAGGCAGGAGAATGGTGTAAACCCAGGAGGCAGAGCTTGCAGTGAGCTGAGATCCAGCCACTGCACTCCAGCCTGGGCGACAGAGTGAAACTCTGTCTCAAAAAAAAAAAAAAAAAAAAAAAAAAAAAGATTCGATTACTTGGTGTATAATTAAGAAACATACACCACCATCCATTCTTTGTATTATTGTTGTCATAGTTTACTTCTAAATTTGCTTTAAAACCCATAGTACATTGTTGTTTTTGTCTTTAAATAATTCCTTCAGAGAATTTAAGAAAAAAATGAAAAGAACTTTCACATTAATCACATCTTTACCACAGTACTCCTCTTTATTCCTTCTCATGGATCCTGATTTTTATTTGTTATCATTTTCCTTTAGTATGAAGAACTTAGTGGTTCCTGTAGTGCAAGACTGCTAATAACACATTTTACTGACTTTCACTTATGTGAGATGTCACCATTTCACCTTCCTTTTTAAAACATATGTTTGCTGGATATAGACTGTATTTTTAATTTTTAGCAATGTGATATCACTCCATTCTCTTCTTGTCACCATTACTTTGAATTCATAGTCAGCTGTCATTCTTATTATTTTTAGCCTATGTGTAATGTATCATTTACCACACAATTCTTTGTAATTTTTTAATTAGTTGCTTTTCAGACATTTTTTTAAATTAGTGATTTACTACAGTTTGACTATGATGTACTTAGGTGGAGTATTCTTTGCATTTATCCTTTGTGGGATTTGCAGACCTTATCTGTGGTTTGCCAATTTTGATAATTAAACATTTTAAGTCAATCTTCCTCAAATATTAATTCCTCATTCTCTCTTTTTAGTAAGTTACATGCATATTAGCCCACTTGATTTTGTTTCACAGATCATATATCCGTTCATATTTTGCAATCTGTGTTTCCGTGTTTCAGCTAGTATTATTTTTGCTACTCTGTCTTCAATATCAGTTCTGTTATTAAAATTTGCTCTCAATCATACTCATTTAATTTTTGAATTTTTATTGTCATATATTTTAATTCTTGAATTACAGTTTGCTGTTATTTGCAATTTTCATACCTCTTCTTACATTCCTCATCTTTTCTTCTACTATACCACATTTCCCTATATATTATTTAGCATATTTATCATAGTTGTTATAAATTCTGGCTTGATAGTACCTAATTTCAAGCTCTGTCCACCTTGTACTTAGAAGCTGATAAAATCTGTGCTCAGCTCTTTCAACATTTTATTGATTGTTTTTCTCTGGGCCTTTTGAAGTATTGACCACATGATTCATTTCAGGATTCAGCCAAGAATTTAAGGGAAATTTGTATACAGACTTTGAGGCTCCCCCAGGTTTCCTTCCTTTTTAAGGTTTCCTCTTCAATTCTCAGACAATATGATATCCTCTGATTCTAATGTCTGACTTCCCAGCCTAGTAATATGGTTACTTTATGATTGAACTCTATACCCACATGCTGTGCAGACTGGGTCAATCATCAGGGAAAAAGTTTTGAAAACACAGATTTTGCTCGCTGTGATTTCCTTCTTTCACAGATTGAATTATCTCCCAGTGTCTGCCTGTTTTGGGGTCCATATCAGTATTTACAAGCACTGGGTTCTTCCTCGCCCCACAATTTATAATTATTATCAGCTGAAAGGTTAGTCGAGTTCAAGCCACTTCATTACAGGGTACAGGAAGTCACCTTTAGTGAACCCTTTAGTGAAGGTTCTAAAATGTACAGTTGCCAGAGTCATCTCCCAAACCAGCTGAATCTCTGAGGGTGAGGCTGAGTTTTGTATGCTTTCAAAGGAGCTGCTGAAGTGATTTTGATGTCGTTCATCTGATGGTCCCAGAATTCCAGTTCAAACTTTGGAGATTTCAACACGGGATATCAGGCAACTCCTGAGCCAATCTTAACTAAATCCAGTTTAATGAAATAGACAAGGTCAAGATTACTCTGATCAAATTCTCAGATGAGAATAGAGAGCCTCAAAAAGAGGCCAGTTAGTGCTGGAGCATGAACTATAATCAAATTACAGCCAACAGCTCTTTTTCTTATCTGAGTAACCAGGGTGAGGGACTTAAACCAGTAGCTTATGGCAACTCTGCACATTTATCTTGAAAGACGCTTGGCCAGGTTAGCAGGACATAGCACTCTGTATCAGCCAGAAGTAATTATGGCTCTTAGAATATATTTTGATTGAAAGTGCAAATTTGAATTTCTCAAATCTACCTTTTCTACAAGTCATCTTGTACTTCATCATGGACTAAAAGGACTATTATGTTAAACTGGAAATTTAGACTCAAGGTACAAGTCCCAGTGCAGAAGTTTAGAATTCACTAGATTGGAGTTTTCTTTTTGTGGACATTAACAATTATTTTAAAAATATATTATTAATTCATCTTGAAACCTTATAAATGAAACAAAAAAAGAACTTATTTTGACTCTCTGCTGTGGCAATTTTTATGATCCCTTTCTATTTTTAATCCTTCTGCTTTTATGTTTTATACAACTATAACCATAACTGACACATCATTTTAGAATAATGTGGGGCAATTTTTCTTTCTAATTTTCTAATGAAACTGCAGGGTTTTTTTATTTTATAATAATTGAATTAGTTTAAAGTGTTCCAGATAGTTGGACTTTGAGATTGTTTCTCATATTTTAATATTAAAAATACCTGCTATAGGCTGGGTGTGGTGGCTCATGCCTGTAATCCCAGCACTTTGGGAGGCCAAAGCAGGCAGATCACAAGGTCAGGAGATCGAGAACATCCTGGCTAACACAGTGAAATCCAGTCTCTACTAAAAATACAAAAAATTAATCAGGCATAGTGGCAGGTGCCTGTGGTCCCAGCTACTTAGGAGGCTGAGGCAGAAGAATGGCATGAACCCGGGAGGCAGAGCTTACAGTAAGCCGAGTCGTGCCACTGCACTCCAGCCTGGGCAACAGAGCGAGACTCCGTCTCAAAAAAAAAAAAAAAAAGCCTGCTATAAATAGCTTTGTACTTTTTTTCTTCCCATATTTAGCATTATTTCTTTGAAATAGGCTTCCAAAAATGATATGAGTGAATAAAACTGTTTGGGCACGTTTGGCTGTGCATCTATTTTGCCCTTCAAGAGGTTGCACTTATTACTATCAATTATTCCAATACATCTCATTCTTCTTTGCCTTTCACCCATATCTCCTGCCAGTTCTACTCTCCAGCTTCTCTCCTTCTTCTGCTATCTAGATGGATTTCTCCTGTTATTCATTCAACCCCAAATATCAGCTCTAGAGCCCTGCAGAATTCCCAGGAATGTTTGGCATCACTGCCCTCCATTTTGATAAGGCTCTATAACATTCTATGCATATCGCCATGGTAACACTTACTACATTTTAAAATTTCACGTGCTCTTCCCCACCCCTGTGTTCATCAGTAGTGTTATTAAGACCCTGAATGCCCCCAGTGAGTGTCACATGGAAGATACTTGACAAATATGTTTTGATGAAACTTTATGCCTCTAGAAATAATGAACAAACCCTGTTTCTGCACTCTGGCTGCAAATTATTTCTAACATTTATTTATTTTGCATGTGGATTATATTTAAGCATAATAAAAATTAAGACAAGCACAAATCTGGGCTAGCTATAGTGAAAAACGAGAAATGTAATAAAATCAAATAATAATCTTAGCCAGGGAGGGTGTGTGTGTGTGTGTGTGTGTGTGTGTGTGTGTGTGTTTTAAACATTTAAGAAGGTAAAGTAAGTCACGCCTAAGGGACTGTTATCCTATTTGAACTAGTAAAGTGGATGATCTTCAGATAAATACATAACGGCTGCCTCTCCCCCAGGACAGTCGATACAATACTTCTGAAAGGCTATTAAGATGCTGAAATGAGAAAGTAAAGATCCCTGTTTGGCTGACTCTACTTGCCATTTAATCTAACCCATTCACTATCTCTTCAGAATTCATTTTGATTTCTACAGAGAATTAACTGTTACAAAATGGCACATATTAAGTGGAGATACAACAGGAAATAGAGAAGGAATATAAAAGTGGCTTTTCCCTTTTTTTCTCCATTTAAAGACAATTCATGTTTTGCTCAAAACTTGGAGAAAAAGAAGATAGGAAGTTTCAAAATTGCTAAAGCCATGACTCACACAATCTATGGATTCTTAAATGAGAAGAGAGGAATTTTACTTCCCCAGAGCAGGAAGAATCCAAAAATATTTGAGGAGAATGGGAATCACTAAAAGCTTAGAGCAAAGCTCCAGAAAATATAGTCAAAGAAATTATATTGTTGAAAGTTGCCAACAAGAGATAGCATATAATTGGTTCAGTCACATACAATAATATCAAATAAAGGAAAAACACTATGTAGCATGTAAGGAGCCTTTTCAGTTATACTTATTCTAAAAGGTATATATTAACTTTGGCATTTGACAAAAATTAATCAGCTGTGGATCTAGTTGGGGACTGTTTAAATATTCACTGAAGAAGGATGAGGAGAGATGTAGGTGAAGGAGCCAGCGTGGGCAGGGCCAGCCAGTGGAGGCTGTGGCTGGGCTTCGTAGGGAGAACTGGAGTGATCTCATTCTGAGACTGAAGGAGACAATGGGAAACTAGAGTGGGATCTCAGATTGGGTGAGCTGTAAAATCCAATCTGGAGACCTGAGAAGTCTGAACAGTTTGTCATTAAAGGAGGGTTCAAAAGCTCTCAAATCCAAAGTGGTCTTTGAAGCTGGAACTGGGTGGCAAGAGAGAGTTGCAGAGAGCAGCAGTCAGGAATAGACGGGAGTGGCCGTGGGCAATTCCCTGAAATAGATTTTGTTTTCAAGCTGTTTTCTATGTACCAGCCACAGCTTGAAGCACGGCTTTTAGAGCCAGGAGTAGGATGCATAAAGCCTCAGTAAATGTTACCAAATTGTCCTCCAGAATGATTTCACCAATCTATGTTCCCACCAACAGAGAATGCATGTACTTCCTCACTACCTTCTTTGCCAGGATAAAAATTAAATCCTTTAATCCTTTTTCTTAGTTTACCAAATTGGTGAAGGAAAAAGAAAGATATTTTACATTTAATTTGCATTTTAAAATTACCAATAAACACATGTTTTATATATCTTTATTGGAATATGTTTATTATATTTAAATATAAGTTGATTGTAAATTATACTTAAATATATATATACACATATATACATATATATGTATACATTTTTTTTTTTTTTGAGATGGAGTCTCACTCTGTCGCCCAGGCTGGAGCACGATGGCATGATCTTGGCTCACTGCAGCCTCCACCTCATGGGTTCAAGCCATTCTCCCGCCTCAGCCTCCCAAAGTGCTGGGATTGCAGATGTGAGCCACCTCACCTGGCCTAACTATAAATGTGTTTAATATAAATTATTTGATGATGTCTTCTGGATTTGTTTATATTGCTGCTTTAGTATTTTTATAATGATACATATAAAAACTAATATGTGAGTATGACTACTTTCATGTGGAAATTTTCTTCTTGATCTTCTATATGTATTTTAATTCTGATCTTTAATATATAAACATATATATAAATATATATAAAGATCATAATATAAAATTACAAAATATATAGAGAATGTGATCAAATCTCTCAAGATGTTTTCCAATATCTTTACATTTACAATAATTTTTGCCCAAGTTCTGAAGTCATTTAAGAGCTCACATTTATTCTCTGATTGTTAAATGCTTTAATTTTACAATCAAGTATTTGAATTTCTGGGTTTCATTTTGGCATAAGGCAGGGATCTTTAGTGGTCGAATTATGGATCTATTTTAGCTGGTTTAAGGTGAGAGGGATTTATTATATAGTTTAAGTTAATTTACTGAATTACCAGGAGGGTAAGGGCACAAAACTTGGATGTCACACAGCCAAGAGCAAGAAATCTTCAAACACCCCATGCGAGTATTGTAGGGGAAACCCACTACTACTGCATGCTAGGGACTGGAGAGAAGAACTCCCACTTTAGCAGCCCCAGAACAGTTAAATATCTCTACCAAGAGACCCAGTTTCCTGGGGCACTCTTATCACTTCATGGTGCCCATTTCTGCCTTCCAATGGGCAGAGAATGTGTAGTGAACTGGGATCTCTTAGATACGCATCTAGATGTGTATCTCCTAAGCAAAACCCGTGTCTGAAAAATGTAATAAAGCTAACACTATGCAATGCTTATTGCATGCCAGGCATTGCCCTAAGGACTTTTACAGATATTATCTAACTTAAGTTTTACAATATCGTCTGAAATGGTATTGTTATTATCCCATTTTGCATACAAGGAAGCCGAGACACAGAGTTAAGTGATTACCCAATATCACAAAGCTATTGGATGGCAGACCTAGAATTTTTACCCAGGCCGTCCAGCTCCTCAATCTGTGTTCTCATCCATTGTGTTGTACAGCTTGTGGTTTTAAGCTTCCCAGCTTCTAGGTACAAGAAGCCAAGTTGGAAAGAGGTGGGAGTGGGTGCTGAATCGGTCTATTTGTACAGTCCTGCACAGGCACTAATCTAATTTTCCCAAAGAGCTGCTCAATTTTCTAGCGCCATTTATTGAATAATCCTACTTTCTTTATTGATTTATAATATACTAATGTTCTTATGCATTGAATATTTGTTGACTGAATAATATTTTAGAGTGTATATTTGGACTATCTAGTCTAGTCTATTGTCAATTCTGGCATTTTGAGGGCTATTTTCTGTTGTTATTTGAGATGCATTCTCTGGATCTAACCACTACGTCCACTCTTATCTGTCCCCTGTCTGCTAATGCCTAGGGACTACATCCACAGACTGCTTTGCTCTCTGGCTTCTGGTTGGATTTGACCAGTGAGATATATCACAGGAGACAGGGGAAGGAGGTAAGTTATGTTGGAGCATTTCTTGCCTTGGTTTCCTTCTGGCCATGGGGCAGTTTGTCCCTCTAGAAGGGCTCAGCACCTGCCAGCTGTCTGTCTTCCACTGCTCTCCCATCAGTGGATTTATGACTGCCCCTGTCTCCTCACCACCTTTCAGGTCTAAGGTTGGCCTGGAGTATTGCATAATTCCTTAGTCGTTTCTCTAAAATCTGCCTACACTTTTATAAACAGTTCCTTTATTCAACTCTCCTCAAGTCACCCGGTCTGTGTGTGCCATCTGTTCAAGTAAGTCAATAACAGTACATTGTTTTAATCATTGTCATTTTAAAATGTGTTTTAACATCTGGTAGGAAAAATACTCAAGATTTCCACAACCTCCAAACTTGCTTTGCTATGTATTTATTCTTAGGTTAGAACTACATTGAAGTCTAAAATATAATACAATATATTTTAAAAATTATAATATAATTAAACCTGAGATTAGTTAAAATGTTTTATTTTCCCAGCTGAGGACCTGAAATGCCTTTCCATTTACTCATATTTCCTTCACATTCTGCTATGAAAGTTGACAATTTTCTTAAACAGATCTTCATGTTCCCTGTTATTCCTGGGTCTTGTAGAGGTTCACCAGTGTTTTGTCTACTGTTATTTTATTTTTCTCTGGTATAATTTCTATCTAGCCATATCTGGTACCTACATAAGCAGTTCACTTTTATATTTTAAAAGTCCAGCCATGTTACTAACTTGTGTATTCATTCAAACAGGTTGCTGATTCTCTTTTATATCCTGGATAATCGACTCCCTTTGATGTACTAAATAGGCAAACATGTCATCTTCTACCAATGATAATTTTACTTCTCCTTTGTAATCTCTGAAACTTTTATGTCTCTTTCATGTATTACTGAATGGTCTAAAGTTTCTTGAAAGGTTGTGATAATGGGCTTTTAGGACCTTGACTTTCACTTGATTTTAATTGGAATGTCTCTAATTATTCAACATTAGTATGCGGTTGGTTCTTGATTTTAGATATTATTTATAATGTTTAAGAAGTGTCTTTATAATTTCCAGTTCACTACGCATTGCCATTATATGTGTTTTCATTTCTTCATTTCCCATTAATCTGGAATGGGTAATAATTTCATTAAATGACTTCTCATACTTTTTGAGATTATTAGAAATGTTCCTTCTCTAATGCATGAGCATGTATTAAAATAATACAACTAATTTTATAACAGCCTTTTATTTCAGGAATAAAACCTACATAGTCGTAGTATACTAATCTTTAAATACAGTTCTGGATCCTCATTTCTTGGCATTTCATAAAGTTTTTCCCATTTATTTTCAAAATTACAAATGAGATGTTCCTTCTGTGCTATCATTGTCACATTTTGGTGAAATAAATTTCTGAACATTTCTGCCTTTTATCTGCTTTGAAACAACTTTAATAATACGAGAATTATTCCATAACACCATAAAATATTTAACATTGCCTGTTCCTGGGGTCATTCCATATTATAGGTTTTCTACTATGTTTTAAATTACATGTTTTATTCAGGTTTTTCATTCTTCTTGAAACATGTTTGATTGTTTATGTTTTCATTTAAAAAAATAGTTTTGTTTTGAGGTAGTCAAATGTATTAGTATAGAGCTTCCATGACTTATTCTCAATTCAAAACAAAATTAAAAATTGTATTTTGAATTTTTCAATGCTACTCTTTTTTTTATAAATGCATTAGCTTTTAATCCCTGTTTGCCCTTTCTTCCTGCAATTTGATTTTATTGTTATTCCTACACATTAAAATTTCATAAGGTTCATCCTTAATTAACTTAATTCATTTTGATGTTTTCAATAATGAAATTATTCATTATTATTCATTTCCCTGTGTGTATAGCTTTGGTGCCATTCTCTACCTTCTCTTACAGTTTATTTTTACTAGCCTTCTAATAAACATATTGCAGCTTTAACTTCCACATAAACATAGAAATTGTTTAGATAGTGCTTTTAAGTAATTTCTAATTAGTATATCTTTGCTTTCATTATTAAAAGTGTTTTTCAACTATTGTTATTAATACCTAGTGTTACACTATTGGTATAAGAGATAATAATCTGTATGATTTCTTCTTGGTAAAGTTTAATAGGAATTCATTTATAACTTACTAACATACCCTAAATTGTTTTAACTGTTATCACCTATAAATCTTAAAGACAGGCCTTAACATCTTGTCATCTTGTGGGGGAGAGGGGTGCGGATTAAGACACATATCATTTTCAAGCATATTCGTTCTCTATGTCTGGAAGGGAGGCAAATACTCAATCCAAGAGTGATTCTTTTATACTGCCAATCCCATCCTTCTCCATCCCTCACACTCACTCTATAAGTACCTATGTGCTGTGGCTGACTAGAGATGAGTGGTGAAGTTTTGCATTATCAGGCAATGACAGATGACTTTGTTTACAAACTTTGTCTCTTGTCCTCCCCATTTCTAGGAGAGTTAGTAGGATAGATTTTTTGCTGCCATTCTCTCCAGGTACACTAGGTGCTCTTTAGATGTTGATTAGATCAAATTGAATAATGGATGAGAAAAGGTCGTGTTAACAGTTTAGTACTGCACTAATATGGGAAGGCATTATTTAAAACTAAATTTGGTAACAATAATATCTAACTTTGTAAAAATTCTAATATATTTTTCCAAATGCTTTTTAAGCCTTTTAATAGGAACAATTATTACTTCTTACAATTGTATATATTTGGTGGGGTTTCGAAAGTACTTGTTCATCTATTATTTCATGCAGCCATTTTAAATTATGGTGGTCTGTAAGAATTTGCATCACTTGACAAATGAAATATTAAGCATCAGATAGATAAAATATTAAGAAGTAAATTCTGTGCTTAATATCACAAAGATAACAGAAACAGTAAAAGAAGATGAGCTCAATAATAATTTAAATAATTCAAATAATTTCAATAATGAAATTATTCACTATTATTCATTTCCCTGTGTGTATAGCTTTGGTCCCATTCTCTACCTTCTCTTACAGTTTTCAGCTTTTGTAATCATCCATTTGAAAGAGTCCAGGTCCCATCTACATTCCCAGGACAGTCTAGGCTGGTTGGATTATGCATCCCATGCCCAGTCTAGCCCTAGTTGTTCCACATTTTACATTCTACAGGTCTCCCACATTTCGCTGTATGTAATGTTGCTTCCTATCTCCTCAGCTAGCATATGAGCTTCATGGATGATCTCTGTTCTCCCTAGGTATCTAGACTAGGGTTTCCTGAGAGAAGGAACCCTGGGGATGGATAGAATGATTCACAGAAACAGACAGGGCAAGGAATGAGTGGGCTGATGGGAAGCCCGGTCACCTAGGTGTAGACCCTTTGAAACATTGCACAACCATTCCTTAGACAATGTAGGTCAAGGGTTGAAATGGAGGGCATTTCAACCATTTCTGTCCAAAAAGCAACCCCCAAATTAGTGGCATCTAAACATAAGCCTTTATTTTTCACCTGTGAGTCACATGTGAGTGGCCCTGCTGATCCAGCTGGGTTTGCTTCTCATCTATGGGTCAGCTGGGGTGATAGCAATTGGGCTTGCCTCAAGCTGTGGGTCCAGCTGGTGTAGATCTTCAGATCTGCTCTAAGTGTCTACTTTTTGGGTGCAGGATGAAGTGATGTAGCTACTTGGTGGAGAGCAGATGAAGATCTCATAGCAGTGTTGGAGGGGCAGCAGGGCAAGGCCCATTGCACACGCATATTTACATCACATCTACCAACAGCCCGTTCGTGAAAACAAATCACGTGGCCAAGCCTATAGTCAGAGGGAAATACACTGTCTTTTGTGGAGCAAACTACAAATTTACACAGAAAAAGGCATGGATACAGGAAACAGCGAAGGGTTCAATAATTCACTCTACCAACAGAGGAATTTCAAGGCTCAGACCAAAAAAAAAAAAAAAAAACAGACTCTAAGGACACGTACATCACACAGATATATAACATGTAAAATAATAAACGTAACTATAATGAAATGAAGCAAATGAAAACTTGTAAAGAGGTGCCTGAGGAGGTGAGAATAGGTCATTATTCTTTGTATAAAAAGTGTTTGAGCTGAATTTGAATTCAATGAGGACATTCTATCCTCATATGCTATGTTCTAGCAATCTTGAAATACTTGCAACATTGCTGATGTATGGTGCTCTCTGACTTTTTATGCCTTCAAACACACTGTTATCTCTTAAAGTATTCTGTCATCATTCAGTCCCTACGTATCCATTTAATTGGCTAATTAACTTTACCTTCCAGATTGCCTCCTACAGGAAGTCCTCCCTGGCTTTTTAAATCACTCTAGGTACCCCCATTCTCTATACACCTCTAGCATCCTGCAAATATCCTAGGACCTTATTTGCTAGTTATCTGTGTACATAGTCAAGGCCATGGTTTTCTTAATGGCAGGGACCAGGTCTTAATTTTCTCTCTATTCCTATGGATTACAGCAGTAGTGCACAGTACACAAACAATTATTGGCTGAATGAGTAAATATCTGAAAGGCTTTCAGCATGAACTGATGGAGTCAAAAGAGGCTAAAGGAAAATGTAGAAGGAGAAATTTACAAGTTACTTTTTGGTACAGGTTTTTTTTAAGTCTGTTTCTATTACTGAATAAAAATATTATGACTGAATAAAAAGTCAGAGCTGTTTTATATGAAACAACAGGGCTCTACTTCTAGTCTGGTGTAAACTGATTACTGGCATGTTTGGGAGTTAATTCATTTTTCTGGGTCCTACTTTTTTCATGTATTTTATGAGACAGCTGTACCAGATAATCTCTAAATTCTAAAACTCCACCTCTTAACATTTTTACTTCTAAACTTATTTACTTTGTTTATAGTTGAAGAGATTACAACACGGGGCAAGTAGGTACAGAAGTAGCTGAGGAGGGTTTACAAGAGAAAATAAAAGTTTGAACTAAAATGACTGCATTCCAAGTGAGAAAAATATCTAATAATGTTGCATAGAATGAGAACAAACTTGGATTCCCTATTGGACTACAACTAAACTACTCAGTCAACTGCAATATATTATAATTTTCCTAATTAGATAAGAAATTATTTGCCTTAGTAGTCTCTTTTGTGATTTTTACCTCTTCTAATATCTATTTTAATCCAAATGCCCATTGTCTGTATTTGCATATTGACTAAGATGTATAGACAAATTATTGTCTGCTGAATGTAAACCCAGGTACACAGAAGGTCACTGAGGGAAAGGCACAACCAACCATGACAAGACAGAATGATTATTGCCACTGAGGAAGAGTGAATGGGCACTGTGGTCTCAGAAGCATGCTTGTGTTGTTCAAGGAACCAGAGAAGGTTTTCTTGAGCTGAAATTTCAAAGGGAGTGGGAACTGGAAGGTGAATGTCTAAGCTACCTGGGCTGTTGTTCATATCTAACTACCCTCCCAGTTATAAAATGTCACAGCTGCCTAAAATGGGTTATTCGACTATGTGGGAAATCACTAATATAGCAATCTCGATAGACTTGGAAAGCTTTCTCCCTTACACAATATTTCAGTGAAAACTAGGAGCTGATGACCAGGTGTGGTGGCTCACCCCTGTAATCCCAGCACTTTGGGAGGCCGAGGCGGGTGGATCATGAGGTTAGCAGATCAAGACCATCCTGGTTAACATGGTGAAACCCTATCTGTACAAAAAAAATACAAAAAATTAGCCAGACTTGGTGGTGGGCACCTGTAGTCCCACCTACTCAGGAGGCTGAGGCAGGAGAATGGCGTGAACCCGGGAGGTGGAGCTTGCAGTGAGCCGAGACTGCACTACTGCACTCCAACCCGGGTGACAGAGTGAGACTCCATCTCAAAAATAAATAAATTAATTAATTAATTGAAAAAAAGAAAACTAGGAGCTGATGAGATATTCTACTTGGGAATAGGTTCACCCCATCTGGTTCTGAATCCATTGAAAAACATATACAGTACAGGAGTCAGGATGAAGATATCAGCTTGATCTCAGGTAAAACTGGACTAGAGAAGTTGGTTTGGACTAGAGGCCAAGATGAGTTTTGTAGCGTATCCCCTCTGCCAACTCCTTCCCCACTCCACCATTACAGTTGATTTTACTTGCTTAGCACATACAGAGCTTCAGGAGAATCTAGGGCACCCCATCCCACGGCAGAGCTTGTCCTGGTCATTTATCACATGGAAGAGAAGTTGGAGACACACATATCTTGCCAGCAAGAGAGAGTGGAGGAGGACGGGCCATGCATCTCCAAGGAACTGTCCCCAAATTCTATTAATCAGGTGGGTCTCTTCTCCTCCCAGGCAGAGAGTCAAGTGGAGAAAATGGTAGTTATTTTCTCCCCTAGGCTTCCAAAAATGGTGGATGCTTTCACACGAGCCAGCTGGGCATACAGGAGAGAAAGAGCATGAACATGATTTCCTATCATCCATCTCCTCATTCCCACCCAAAGTAAAGACTGCCTTAACAATTTCTGGATGGTCCCCTACAAAGGCATAGATTTCATAAAAGAGACTTTCAGAATACAATGAGTTGAATTGGGGAGATGGTGATGTTGGGAAAAGAGAGCACAAAATCCTTTGTGAAGGTCCCTCACAAAAATTGTCCCAGTTGGGTGTAACATCCTCTGTAACCCTAGCCCTAACCTATACCTGCCTACCTACCAAATATTGAGGAAATGTTTTAAAATCTCAAAGGTAGAGACCAAACATGAAGGAACATTAAAAAATCACAAAATAGCCTGTAATCCCAGCACTTTGGGAGGCCGAGACGGGCGGATCACGAGGTCAGGAGATCAAGACCATCTTGGCTAACATGGTGAAACCCTGTCTCTACTAAAAAATACAAAAAACTAGCTGGGCGAGGTGGCGGGCGCCTGTAGTCCCAGCTACTCAGGAGGCTGAGGCAGGAGAATGGCGTAACCCGGCAGGCGGAGCTTGCAGTGAGCTGAGATCCGGCCACTGCACTCCAGCCTGGGCGACAGAGGGAGACTCTGTCTCAAAAAAATAAAAAATAAAAAAAATCACAAAATATTTATTCTGTGACAAAGTAAATGCACATTTCCATGAAGATTAAATCTAGAACCAAAGTAAACTATCAGCACAACCTCATGAGGACTTCTAACTTTCTCATATTGGCTTATCCCTTTTACTCAACCTACTGGAGTGACATGTCAAAGAGACTTAAGCTAAGGCCTAGGTTTCCCATGTCTGGATTTTGTATGTGTTATGCCCCTTTGACCCTGTCTTTTTAGAGTAAAATATATTCACTGGTAGGGTAGTGACGTAGAAAGATCACAAAAGAGTTATCAGGAATCCTGGGTTGTAATCTCACTTGTGTAATTCAATACCTGTGTGACCTTGGGCAAGACATTCAATTTCCATTGGCATTTAAGTGCTATCATCTATAAAATGAGGTACTTGAAAATGTCAAAAATTCCTTTCTAATTTTAATTTTATGTGTTACATTTAAGTCTATCAAAAGTCAATAAAATGTAAAAATTTCATTATTTGTGTAGTGAGCTCTGTTAAGGGACTTATGTAATGCCATTTAATCTTCCTAACAACGCTATGGGGTAAGAATAATTATCCCCATTTTACAGATCAGTAAACTTGAGCTCTGAAGCGTTAAGTGATTTGCTCAGGGTAAGAGGGAAAGCTGGGATTAAAACCTATGGCTTATTCCAAAACTCACTTCATTTACCATGTATTCCTCTAAAAATAGCATTTGCAAACTGTCAATTTTTCAAGACCATTCCCTGTACCTGTATTCCTGTGGTTCTCGTGACCATCTGTTTTTAGCCCCATTTTGCAGATGAGCAAACTGTGGTTTACAGAAGTTGAGTTGCCCAAAGTCATAAAGGTCATTCGAATCAGTGCTGAAACTTCTCCCAAGTGGCCCTAGGGCTGAGCGCTAGAAGACTGCTTATTTTCTCTGAGGCAGACCACACTAGGTCACTTCTCCGGGAGCCAGTTGTTCTTCAAAGAAATCCCAATCACTGGGGCAGGCATTCGGCAGCTACTCTGACTCAGGGAGACAATTCCATTCATTTCCTGGGATGGAGTGTTCGGAAATAACTCTTTTTCTTTAACACAGTCCTATCTTCATGAGGCAGTATTTGTTGCCTCTTTGATTAAATCCATTAGCTATTCAGCCACAGCTGCCCTTCAAAAAGCAGCATGCCTCTGAAAGCCACACATTCAGCAGCTAAATGATTCTGAGCCAAACCAGGGAGATCTAACCCATCCAGCAAACAGTGAGGAATGTGAGCAAAACACACAACATCAGAGTTGGAACGGGCCTTTGAAATCATGAAAAGTACAAACCCCTCATTTTACAGATGGGGAAACTGAACTCAGAATCAAGAAGAGACAGCTCCAGCTCAAATCCCGGAAATGATGGAGCCAGGGTCAGAAATTAGTGGGGTTTTGTTTTGTTTTGTTTTGTTTTTTTGGAGACTAAGTCTCACTCTATCACCAGGCTGGAGTGCAGTGGCACGATCTCAGCTCATTGCAACCTCAGCCTCCTGGGTTCAAACAATTCTCCTGCCTCAACCTCCCGAGTAGCTGGGATTACAGACACATGCCACCACGACTGGCTAATTTTTTCTCTTTTAGTAGAGACGAGGTTTCACAGTGTTGCCCAGGCTGGTCTTGAATTCCTGAGCTCAGGCAATCCACCTACCTCGGCCTCCCAAAGTGCTAGGATTGCAGGCATGAGCCACCACACCTGGACAGTTTTTTGTTTTTTGTTTTTTTCCTATTCACATAGGGGGGTCTCAACAACACAAGACAGAATTCCATCACAATGTGGAATGGAAGCTGGAAGAAACAATCAGCACTACTCCTCACTCCCATACAGAGATATGCCAGTCAGCTCTTTCAGGTACCTTGTCTAATTTCATTTCATCATCACATCATAAAGTTATTTTTGTTTTTGCTGAAGTAAAAAAAAAATGCCCAAATCAGTGTGGCTTGCAACAATAAAGATGCATTTCTTGTTCACATACATGTTCAATGTGGGTTGGCTGTGCCTCTGTTCCACAGTATTTTCAATCTAGGACTCCGGCTGACAGAGCAGCTCTATCTGGACCATCGCCGGTCATTGTGGGTTGAATTGTGTCTTCCTAAAAAGATGATAAAGTACTGTCCCTCAGTACCTGTGAATGTGATCTTATTTGGAAATAGGATATTTACCATTGATCAGGTGAAGATGATATCATTAGGGTGGACCCCTAACTGAATTTGACCATCACCCGAATAAGAGGAGAAATTCAGACATAGAGACGGATATGGGCACAGGGAGGACACCTTGTGAAGACGAAGGCAGAGATTGGGATGATGCTTCTGCAAGCCAGAGAATGCCAAAGATTGACAGCAAACCACCAGAAGTTATGGAAGAATCATGGAACAGATTCTCTCTCACAGCCTTAAGAAAAAAGAGAAAAAAAAAAAAAAACCTGCAAATACCTTGAATTTTGATTTGTAGCCCACCCCCCCAGAAGTATGAAACAATAAATTTCTGTTGTTCAAGCCACCCAGTGTGTGATACACCGGCTTTGTTGCAGAGAGTTGCAAGTGAGAGAGATGTTGCAGCAGATGCAACAGAGAGATACGCATCAGGTGCTGCCTTCCAAAGCTTCTGCTCACACTCTACTGGACAAAGCACATCACACAGCTAAGCCTGATGGCAGTGCTGTGAAAAGGATTTTCTTCACACAAGGAGTACCCATGCCCCTGCTCCAGGGAAGAGCAGGGAACATTTTTAACAATAAAACAGTCTACCATAGCAGCACTATCATCACTATAGGCAGATGGGCATTGAGGGCCATTGAACTCAGGGCCCAAAGACAACAACTGAGTGGTACAAGCTGAGTAATTGGTGGAGCCAGTCTATGATCCCTGCTTTTCTGCCCCAAATCCGAGGCTATTCCTACTGCATCCCCAAGGAATTCTAAAGGTAACCAGCTTGCCAATACGGATCCCTGTCCTGGAAGTGCTAATGCAACTCCCCTTCCCAATATCAGCCACTTGGTTAAGAATCATAAAATTAGCTTCCAAAAATAAATAAAATAATTAAACTTGTATCATAATCAAAGGTCAGTCTTTATGTTCTTTCTTAGCATAAAGCCTCTCATTAGAATACTGCCTGAGCTTTTTTTTTCCTGGGTAAACGCATGTGTGAAATCAGGGCATTACTTTGATTGTTGTGGTATTATATACACCTTTGTATAGATTTATATACATCTTTGTATAGATTTGCCTGGGAAAATGAACCTTTGAGGGTATTAATCATGAGCCTCTTAACTAGCTCAACCCAGCCTTCTGCTCACAATGTTTTGAGAGCCAGTAGCTAATTAGGCCAGTTAGGTCAGGTCAAGCCTACTATAATGCATGTGACTGGGCCTGCATCATAAACTAGGCCAGCTCCACATCTGGGAGGGCAGAGCTGGAAGGCTTCTTGCCCTTAGGGTAGCCAAACGTCCCAGTATGCCCAGGACTAAGGGATTTCCCAGAACATGAGGCTTTCAGAGCTAAAACTGGAATCACCTCCAGGAAACCAGGATGGTTGCTCACCCCTGGCCTCCATCCTCTTCAGTAAATCCAAGTCTAGAATTTTCAGATAGGAAACCTAAGACCAGAGAGGGAAGAATTTGGAGTCAGAAATAGAAGAGAACATCCACATCACCTAACCTTAATGTTAGGGGGACCAATCATTCTGGTTTTCCCTGTGAGAGGGCTCCCACACAGTGGGACTTTCAGTTTTAGAGCTGGAACAGTCCTGGGGAAACTGGGAGGAGTTGGTCATCTCATCTAATGTCTTATTTTACAAATAGAGAAACTGAGACCCAGAGAAAAGTGAGTTGTCCAAGGTCACATTGGAAATAAATGGCAAACTGGGAACAGAAGGAGGTTTCTTAACTCCCACTCCACTGCTATTTCTGCAGTATAATACATATTTCTATCTATCAGTAAGTGCCTATTTATTCACATTATTCAAGCAGCTTTCAAATTTATTTTGAACTCTTTGAAAAGACTAGAAAATGGACTTTAGAATGTGAAACCAAGATGGTCCTTTCTTTAAGAGCAGCTTGCTGAGGCCGAGGAGTGCAGCCTGGCTATAGACCTCAGGGGCTTTCTTCTCTAGGATTTTCAACCCAGGTGATCTCTTCTACACAGAGCTTTTGTGTTATCTGTCACACACACACACACAAAGATAAGCTCCTCTCTTCTCTCCTAATTGATATCACATGTGCTCTTCTACTGCACAACTTTTCCAAGCAGACAGCATGCAAACACCTCTAATTCTGCAGAGTGGATTCGGTACCAGTGAACATGTCATTCTCATCTTACCAGAATGCCACATAGTTGCCATATCTGGGCATCTGCCTCAAATCCAAGACCCCAGTCCCAGTCTCAGAGTTAGCAAGGGCTTAATTTGAATCATACCTCTCCCACATACTGGCCACTTAACTTTGATGAAATCACCTAATCTCCATGGTCTTCAGTTTTATTATCTACAATATTGCTCTCAGGATTCTTAAAAATCATTGTACAGTGTCTGATGCATTACTGGGCCTAGTAGTTATATAATAAATGCAGATTAGTTTATCAATGATGTATTGTGATAACTCATTAACAGATTACAGAGTCATGCATATCTGGGATTGAATTTTACATCTATTACTTATTAACATTATGACCAGGAGTAATATAATTTCTGGCACTCAGATTGTCTTTGCTGTAAAGATCATGGATCATAGTACTCTATCTGCAAGGTCACTGTATTTGGTTTTCTACAAAATGTGTATTCAATAATGTAGCTATTGTTAAAAATTGTCTTTGACAAGCGCTCCTTCACAAGAAATTCCCATGGAAAAAGTGCACACAGAAAACACTAAGTGCCAAACAAACCCCATTACTTTTAAGTTCCCACCACCCTAAATTCCCAATGCAGCACCACGGACAGTTCCTTTAGATTTTATAAGGTTTTTTGGTTTTGGTTTTGTTTTTTGTTGTTGTTGTTCTTTCTCTCTAAGAACTGGAGCAGAGCATTCTTCTGAAATCTCCCATCTACCTTTTTATTTAAATATAAATTTATCTAAATATTTACCCTGTTTTTTCTCTCACTCGCTGTATTCATGGCTATGTATCAGTTCAGATGGATTCAGCTGCATTTAAAATAAGAAAACCTTATGAAACATTGATTGTAAAAGAGAAATTTATAAAATATGTTAAGACACAGGTGTTTCGTGATGGGTAAGTCTGCCTGATACTCCCAGAGAGACTGAATCCTTTCCTCTTTCTAGTCTGCCATCTTTAGCACATGGCTTTCATGTTCAAGTATACCTCATGGTAAGAAGATAGCTGCTGAAGCTCCAGCTATTATATTTAGATTTGAAGCAAGAAGGATGGAAAGATGCTAAGGCCAAAATCCCCATTTCATTGTCACCAGATATATAACATTACCATTCCGTAGCTACAAAAAAGCCAGGAAATGTAGCTTTTGTTTTCTAGGTCTTAGTTTCTCAACTTATAAAATTGAATATTTGGCTGTGTGATTTCAATGTCCTCTTCCACTTTATAATATGTGAACTAAAAAGAATGCATTTCCTGACTTTCTTTGCATCTGAGAGATATCCATATGTGAGTAGCAACAGAAGAGTGGGACTTTTCGAGAGCTCTTTAAAGGGATTTGGTTCAACTGGGAGACTTTTTAGTTGGGTACATTGCTGCTCCGTATATCAGGGTTCTACTGTTAGGAAAAAAGAGAGTAGGTTTTAGATAAACAACTCATGGTTTCTGCCATATAATATCACATTGTTAATTCATAAATCAGTTACATTCCATAGGTAAATCTACAACCATTCCCTACCTTTGTTGCCTCTAAAATACCACAGTAACTTCCTGCTATTACCATAGTTGATCACTGCACTCTGATTCTGTGGTATGAAACCTCCACAGGATGGTTAAATTTTGATTAATTGAATTCTCCTGTAATCTGACTCTGTCCAATCAGTTGGTGAAGTCTCATTCCCTAGGTTATCTACTGTTATGTAGATAGGGACCCATATGAGCTTATAGTTCACATAATAAATAAATGTTTTTATTTTTTCAGTAAGTATCATACAATGCCGACTTTGATGCATTCCACAAATGGAAAGCACCTAAACTTAATTTCCACTTGCCTCAAACTTTCACATTCCCAATAGAAGCATGATTCCCCAACATGCTCTGAACTTGGTCTTGTCTGGCTGCTTTATTCAATTGTCTACTCTATTGAATATTAAACTACTTATACTTAAAACATTCTAATTTCACCACTGTGTATACGATGTTCTTGTCTGAAAAATAATTCATTTTAAAAGTATAATGATTTAAATAAACTGTAAAATAAAATAGACTCTACTAACAGCTACATATATTTTCAAAAACAGTAGAAGGATATTGCCACACCTGCAAATAATATTGCCTAATAACCATGAGATGATTTTTGTGAGGCTGGCTATATAGCTATTATACTCCTATTATCCTACAAATTTTACACATTAAAAATCATGAGACTCATGGAGCCAAGAAACTTCTCCAAAGACAGTGATTCACCCCACCCCCTATTTTTGTAGAACATCTGAAAATTTGGAACTTATTCAGTTTGGGCCTTTTTCTGTATTTGTTGTTGTTTTAATGTGAATCAAGTACTTACGACAGTCCCTGTTTATGAAAAATGACTCATAGTTTTCAGCAAAAGTGCCAAGCTCAACTGTGTACAGCAGACTATTGGGAAGAGAAAGTTAAATTTATCCTCTAAGGGAGGAAATGCAGAAAGGGAAAAAAAATTAAAACTGTTCTCCAACATCCTGCATCAATGTCTTGGGTGATCTGTGCTTAGTCATAAAAGCAGGCAGAGAAAAGAACAATAAATGCAAAAGACTTTTAAAGATGTAATGTGCAATATGCTCTGGAAATAAATTAAAGATACTTAAGTTATTTACAAAGAAAATGAAATGACCACTTTGTTACAGGATACAGGACATAAAATGCAGCAGTGAGCCATTCCGTGGATTTACAACAGGGATCGTGTCCTGAATTTTACCAAGCTGCTTTTCAGTGACCCTGGAAACATGTTTCATTGGCTCAATCAACAGCAAAGGTGATTCTTTTATTGAGAGTTCTTTAAAGATTATAAATAAAGATTTATTAAGAACGAATACAGTTTTTATTTACTGAGAACCTGCTGTGTACCCTTCCCATCCGTGCTGTGTGATGGAGACAGCACCATGGAAAGGCAGGATGAGTGATAAAGTTTCAGGGATCCCAGAAGTCTCTTCGCTCTCCCCCAACCCTTCTTCAAAATGTCTCTTTTGATGTTAATCTTTTGCGAATTCAAGTCTACATTTAGAGGAGCAATTATTTAAATCAAGGCTGTATCCCACAGTGAAGCATAGATCCTCTATGGACAAGTTCAGTCTTGAATCTCTATTAGTCTTTTACCTCTTTGTGTGAATGGAGTTATCGAATAAACAGGAGAGAAGAGAGAACATGGGGCATGGTGCCATTTATTGCAGAAGCTGTAGTTAGGCTCCCTGGAGGCCCAATCTGCCCCTGCAGATCTGCATCTCTTAGCACTTGTCATCAGTGTTCAGGAGGAATAATTCTTCTCTGGATAGCCACCAACATAGTGTATGTGCAGGGGTCCCAAGGGGGGCTATGTGCTCTGAAAGCTCCTCCAGAACTTGCCCACCACATGTACCGCATGTCACTTCAAGCTCCCTGGGAATGACAGTCTGGCGGCTGCTTCTTTTAAAGTGCAGAACTATTAAGGTCCATTTTTTGACAAATCACTTTTCAATTTTAAAAGAATATTCTTGTCCATTATATTTGAGCCACATGACAACCCTACAGGGAATGTATTATTGATTTCATTTTATACAGAGAAAATGGAGGGTAAGAGAGTGTCTCTGTGTGGCTCCAAGTCACCTGGTTAGTTTGGTTTGGATTTTTCTAACCTCCACTATCATGTCTATAAAAAGATCCACCTGGAACATCACACACTGGGGCCTGTCAGGGGGCGGGTGGCAAGGGGGAGGGAGAGCAGTAAGACAAATACCTAATGCATGCGGGGCTTAAAACCTAAATGACAGGTTGATGGGTGCAGCAAACTACCATGGCACATGTATACCTATGTAACAAACCTGCCCTTTCTGCACATGTGTCCCAGAACTTAAAATAAAAAATAAAATAATAAAATAAAACAAAATAAATCCACCTTATATTTGTATAATAACATTTCAGTTCACAAAACTTTTTCACACATAATCTCACCAACTCCATCTGATTGAGCACCATTGTTTTCTGCTACTTCTCTCCAAGTATTTCCAAAGGCTGAACTTGTTTCTTGGACTGATCGAGTTCCCCACAAAGCAGCATAGAGAGAAGGCAAATGCATAAGGCAGGAGTCTATGTTCATAAAACACACAAAAATAGCCATATTCTCAGGGGCAAGAGAAGTGGCTGGAGAGTCAGGACCCTGTGACGGAATCCCAGGTTCCTTACTTGTCATCACTGTGGGCGAGTCAGACTCTCTGAACTCCTTTTCCAAAGCTGTAACATTGAGGTCAGATAAAGTGACATACGTGAAGATGTTTTGTAAATGGTTACACACACATCGGGGGTTATAATAATCAAAAACAGGGTCCCCACCTTGGAGGGATTTGAAGATTTAGACTTTATTCATCTTCACAAGACCCTGCTTAAAATAGGCTAAGTAAATTATTTGAATGATCAAATGCACAAATTACATATACATCAAAAAATGAGAGAGGCCTGAACTGTGGCTAAGAACAGCATTTGGACAGGCAGAAGGAGAAGTCCATTGATTAATTTCTCCCATTGATAACGGGCCTCACAATTTGGGAAGCAGCTCTCTATACATTTTCTCATTTTACTTCCATCTATTTTGGGGGTCACAGAGCCTGTGCTCAGTGGGATTATTAAGTAACTTGTCCACCATTAGTGACTAGAGGGGCTGGGGTTTGAGCCTGAGTTAGTGTAATTTCAAACTTTTGGCTTATTCTCTGCAGTTCACTGAGCACATTGAATGAGGAATTCTAGACCCTTGGTCCTAAGTAGCTACTGGTATGGTTTCTCCCCTACATCCTACTTATAGCAGGATTTGGAGTTAAGATTAAACTTTCTCTAGGCTCCCTGTTAACATTTCCTGATTTTGTACCTTCAGTTTGCCTAAAATCCCCTGATGCCTTTGTTGCAAATGGCCTCATCTACTATACTTCCCTATGAGGTCGTCCATGGATGACCATGTTCACTCCCATTTATCCATCGAAGACTTGTGAGTCACTCTCTGCCTCATCACCTCCATTTCTACCTTCATTCATGATGATATCAAAATCCAGGTAAATGATAAAACCAACAAACGGGTCTTTCAATTTCTTACCCCTAAAACTCCACTTCTACTCCATTTACCACTCACTCCTATTGTCATTCCCTTAGCCATTTTCATTGTAACATACTTAACATCATGATAACATACTTCTTCAAACATTTCTCTTTTAAGTGACCCAATCTCCATCCACGTATCTTTCATCCATATTTCTTTTAGTCACATGACTCTACAAGTTGTATCATCCCTGCAAAGGTCAAAGCCCTATCACCTTTTCACTATGATAAGTGACTTCACTTCCGGTTTTGATTTCTGGTTCATTATTATAACCCTCAACTCTCTTGTACCTCTCTCTCTATCCTTGCAACATGCCAACCCTGGTTAAACCCAACTTTCACTCTACTTTATACCCACATTTAAGGAGCTAAATAAAACTAGATTTAAAAAACAGATATACTTTTATGCCTATGGATCTCAATTTTAATTTATGATCACAAATTTCAAGTGTACTTTCAACGTTTCTCCCAAATGCAAACACATTTTCATTCACTCTCTCATTCTCTAGGGTCACTATTTCAGACTTTAACTTACTTCCTCAAATCTTAAAACATTCTAGTTACTTTTTCCCTCTCAGCTGCTGACATTCACTGATTATTTCACTACCAAACAGAACTACCACAAGAAATGCCTACCTTCTCCAACTACCCAAACTATAAACTTACCCAATAGCTATCCTTAACTATGATTTCATAGAGTTTAACAACTGATAAGTATGGGTGTTGATCTGTCTGAATAGGTAGCAGCTTTAAACATACTAGAACTATCATATATGTACATAGCCTGGAAATATCAGCCCAGTCTATACCCACAGACCCTCCTTTCACTTCTGTGATAATAAACAACTATACTCCTCTACTAGTCAGGGTTCTCTAGGGGGACTGGGCTAATATGATAGATAGATAGATAGATAGATAGATAGATAGATAGATAGATAGATAGATGAAAGGGGGTTTATTAAGGAGTATTGACTCACACGATCACAAGGTGAAGTCCCACAATAGGCCATTTGCAAGCTGAGCAGCAAGGAAGCCAGTCCAAGTCCCAAAGCCTCAAAAGTGAGGAAGCCAATGGTGTAGCCTTCAGTTTGTGGCTGAAGGCCCGAGAGCCCCTGGCAAATCACTGGTGTAAGTCTAAGAATCCAAAAGCTGAAGAACTTGGAGTCTGATGTTACAGATCAGGAAACATCCAGCATGGGAGAAAGATGGAGGCTAGAAGATTTAGTCAGTCTAGTCTTTCCATGTTCTTCTGCCTGTTTTTATTCTAGCCATGCTGGCAGCTGATTAGATGGTGCCCACTCGGATTGAGGGTGGTTCTGCCTCTCCCAGGCCACTGACTCAAATGTTAATCTCCTTTGGCAACACCCTTACAAACACACCATGGAACAATACGTTGCATCCTTCAATCCAATCAAGTTGGCACTCAGTATTAACCATCACAACTCCTAACTTGGGTCAATCCTTCTTTCAGGCACTAGATCACATCCATTCCCATCCACTCAGGATATTACTATGTAATTCTCATTTTTTTTCTTCTATATCATGTTTTCTTCTCTCTCTTGATTTATCCTCATCTAGATATAAGCATACTGTAAGGTCTTCTACCATCCAAAAAAAAATCTTTGATTTTGTCTGCCTCCTGATTGTTCTGCTCCCCTATGCAGCTGTTGTCTGTTATGACTATTTTTGGCATTATTTTTCTCCATTCCCCCTTGAAAGCATCCCTATCAGGCTTTCAAATCCATCACTCCACTGAGACAGCTGTTGTCAATATCTTCCTTATTACTAAATTGAATGGTCAATTCTCAGTTTTATCTCACTCAAAATCTTAGCAGCTTTTCACACAATTGATCACTTCTTCCTTTTTGAAACATTTCTTTATTGACTTTCTGGACAAAATATTTTTCTAGTGTCCTTTCTACTTAGTTGACCCACATTTTGCTGAATCCCCTTATCCTACTCTCTAAATGATAGGGTATTCTAGGCTCTATTCCCCATCTTCTATTTCCAATCTCCTGACACTCTTAGGTGACCTCATCTAGAATCATGGCTTTCAATACCATTTCTTCAATATGATGGCAACTTCCAATTTTATATCTTCAATCAGGTTTCTCCTCTAAACTTGAGATTCTTATATAAAACTGCCACCTCCATTTGCTTATCTAATTGCCATCCTAAAACCATTCATTCAGCAAAATGAAATCATTTAATAGCCTCTGCACACCTTCTGTTGCCCAAATGTTCATGCATTGTTCAGCCCAACTGTCCTTTATTCTCTCACTCTCCACATCTAAGCCATCAACAAACTCCAGGGGAAATACCTTTGAAATACAGCCCAATTCTATAACTTTGTGCTCTTCTATAACTGTATAATAACCATATTGCTAGACCAAGTCATTATCATCATTCTTCTGGAATGATGACACTATTATCTTTTACCTAGAATCCCGCAATAGACTCATAATTGGTCCCCCTGTTCCAGTGTTGTCCCCAACAGTCTATTATCAACCTAGCAAGCAGGTTATTTTATATTATTGTTAAAGCATAAATCTTACACAGTTTCTTTTCTGCTCAGAACCCTTAAAGTTTTTCCATTACACTTGGTATAAAATCCAAAGTCCTTGCTTCTGTGTCTTGGTCACTGTCTATCTAGCTCAGCTCTAGGACCTAGGTCAGATCCTACCTTCAAGAAGCAGGCAATCTGCTGCTTATTTTGATGTTACAGTACTTTGGGAGCCTTCTCAGCTTCAATCCATGGTCACTGTTAGTCATTTTTTTTCTCTGTACCTCAGTATATAACAGATACAACCTTGCTTTCCCAGACTGGGGTGCAAATATAATTGCATCTCTAGTATTTTTCCCATTAGCCTCTGAATAACTTCCTTGAGAAAAATCCATTGTCTTCCACTTGAGGTATTTATATTCTTCTCACTGGCTTTTCTTATGCCACCCTACCTATTAACTTCCCAAGAACTGTAAAGTTTACTCAGCCCAAACAGTGAAGAGAGTGAAACAGCAATTTCTTCCCCATCACTGGACGCCATAACCCCTCAAACTTGTTTTTCCTCTTCCCCAAGGACCAGCTTTCCCTACCAGCAGAGGGGGGGACAATTGTTTATTAAGTCTCTTAAAAATAAACAAAGGCCAGGCACTGTGGCTCATGCCTGTAATCTCAGCATTTTGGGAGGCCAAGGCAGAAGGATCACCTGAGGTCAGGAGTTTGAAACCAGCTTAGCCAATATGGTGAAACCCCGTCTCTACTAAAACTACAAAAACTAGCTGGGCATGGTGGCTCACTCCTGTAATCCCAGCTACTTGGGAGGCTGAAGCAGGAGAATTGCTTGAACCCAGGAGACAGAGTTTGCAATGATCTGAGATCGTGCCACTGCACTCCAGCCTGAGTGACAGAGCAAGACTCCGTCTCAAAATAAGTAAGTAAATAAACAAATAAATAAACAAAAATCACAAGCTTTTCTTACTCCTTCTGCCAAAGCAAGGTTAGATTCTTTATCATAATGACGACTATCACTTAAAAAAAAAAAAACAGTTTCTCCAAATATCACTTTATTGTTGCACATATCACAGATATTCTATGTTTGTCTACAGGATTATATCTTCAGTTAGACTGAAAGATTCTTGAGGGAAGGACTGTTTCTTATCACAGAACCCCATACAGGGAAAGGTTTAGAATGCACATAGTAAGTGTTGAAATCAACAGAACTGAGTAGTCATTTCATACAAATAGATTGATAAGTAGCTTTATCTGAATAAGTCCCAACAAGTGCTGACAGACATAGTTCTAATTTATCATAAGAAGTGTAACTGGTTTATTGACCACAGAGTTCTATGTTCTTTTGACTGGTCTCTTGCTACCCCTATAAAATGTATTAAATAGAGTTAATCTTTCCCCGTTACAAAAATGAAATTGGGCAGATTCCATGCCTTTTTCTGGCATACTCACAAATGACAGAATTTCTCACTTTAAATAACAAACACAGCTTTATTCAAAAGTTAGAATGGACTAAATTTAAGATATTGATCTAAGGTTGGATTTTTCTTCATCTTCCTCCAGGCTAAGACCTGTAGCTGCTGCTGCCTCCCTCTGAGGAAGGTGAGGTGTTGGGACCAGCTCTTTCTCCACTCATCTCCATCACTACTAGCTAACTACTCTTCCTGCCTTGACAGTTTAATCTAGTAGAAGAAGAGATAGGTAGTAAAAACTTCTTACCTGACAGGTAACTTCCTACCTTCTAGTCTGTCTGATAAAGGTAAGTCTTTCTCTTGAGGTCATTTTGATAGCAAATCTCATAGTAGCAATCTTTCTCCAAACAATTATTTGGCCTTGGATAATGGATACATCTCTTGCCATTTGCAATTTCATTCTCAGCTCCTGACTCTGGCATTCACCTCTAATGGGAAACACTCTGGCTTTCTAGAGTGGCTTACTTGACAGGAACCAAAATGATAAACACTGGGTTTCTTTCTCATGTCATCATATTTGATCCATACAAAAACATTCACACATCTATCGCTCGGACACCCTGAAGAACAATTCAATTAGCTATCAGCCTCCATCATCCTACTGCCAAGGGCCACTTTAGCTGTCTCAGGGATCTGTCTGCTGGTCTCGTTGAGTCCAAAACTTGCATTGCTTGCCACAGAATAGCCAATAAGTTGAAAGACAAGATGTTGGGACAAGGAAAGTGACTTGTTTCAGAGAACTAGAAAGCTGGGAAGATGGTGGACTAAGGTCCCAAAGAACCATCTTTAAAAAGCATGAATCAAATCTGCATGTTGTGAACATGTACCCTAGAACTTAAAATATAATAAAAAAATAAAAATAAAAAATAAAAAGCATGAATCTCAAGCTTCTTTTTATTTTGGGGAAGGGGGAACATAAAGGAGGTTGAGGTCAGGAGGTGAGAGGTGATCACAGACATCCGGTGTCAGCAGGTGTCTGAAGGGTTGCAGAACTGCTTTGTCCTTGGTCAGGACACAATGCTCCTGTCAATTTTTAACATAACATTGTTACTTGTGTGTGTGCCCTCCTTATTTCCTCAAGGGTTAGTTTCCAGAAAGGACTATTATCATCCTTGAGTTAAAGGTAAACTATCAACTAAATTCCTCCCACAGTTAGCTTGGCCTACATGCAGGAATGAGTAAAGGCAGTTAGATTATGGGGGGTAGAAGCAAGATGGAGTGAGCTATGTTCACTTTTTTTGGACTGTTAATCTCTAAAATGTAGGGAATTCTTTCAAGTTCTCCACATTGTCCCATGGGTACACATCCCCCTCCCCCCAACACACACACACACACACACACACACACACACACGCAGTGTTTGGTGTGCAGAAGATCTCTTCCATTCCCTTCCGTTCCCTATCTTTTTGGTGTGAAGAAGGTAGAGATTCACAGCATAGCAACTTCTCTTTCTCAAGAAAATGCCTCATATTTTTCACTCTTTCATCCCATAAGTTCAGGTATTTCTTCCTAGTTTTTTTAAATTATTGGTATGCCAAGTAACATATGACTAGATATCAAACATTGTCAAACACTGTGTAGTGTTGTTTGTTGGGTGCTGGATTTTGTGGTAGTTACATTCCTTGGGATCAGCTTGATCCTTTTAAAGCTTATTTGTGTGTCTCTTAGGGAGCATCTAGAGTAGCCTTCAGTTTAAAACTAAGTGACTGAGGCTGTACTGAATACTAAGGTTATGCCTTTATGAGCACTTTACACACTTATGTGTGTTTTATCAGGTCGTTTTATTTAGCTTGTGGAAATGCAAACTATTCCTAGTCCTCTATGAGTTGCTAGAATTGTTCAACTTCATGGTGTTTTACCTCACACATGTGCACCTCAATATTCAGACAGAGATTCTAGGGGATCTTCTGCAGACCTTCTCAGCTCCCTTCTCTCCAGTGGTTGTCTCCAAAATGCTAACTGCCTAGGATGCCAACCTCGCTCTTCTCAATTCAGGGAAACTCTGGGCCCTGTTTGGGCTTTTCTTTCCCCTGCCAGGGCCTGGAAACTGCCCCCAGGCAGAGAGGTAGGGTGACTGCAAAGCTCACATGACTGATTTCCATTCTCTTAGAGATTGTACACACAGTTTTGCACAGCCTGGTTGTCCAATATCTTGAAGCAAATGTTCCATAGATTTTGACCAGTCTTGTAGTTGTTTGCAGTGTCAAAGCAATTCCCAGGGTGTTTATTCCTTCATGGGCAGGAGTAGGAGCCATTCTAACTCCTATTTACATGTCTGATTTAACCAATGAACCTGAATCCAAGAGCTAGTTCTCAACCATTTATTTGGTCAACTCTGTCTATGGTGGTTTGGCTTTGGAACTTTTTAATTTTATCGTACTGTTTGTAAGGAAATTTTAATTTCAACCTCCTCTTATAAGAGCTTTGAAGCCAGTAATATATAAAAACTGACTTAATTCACCTAATAGACCTGGAATTAAATTTTGTGTTTACTATATGCATGTTGTTTACTATATAAGCATGTTGTTTACTATATAATCATATTGTTTACTATATGCCTGTTCGGCACATCACAGCTCTGTTTTCAGATTCCTCACAAGGAAATATGGATAACAATTCCTGCCCCACTCATCTCTTAGATACACATCAAAGGAAGGAACAAGTAACAGAGTGCTTTGGAGTTGGAAGGGAATATAATCATCTCTATATCCCAGCAAGTATTTGTAACTACCCAGTAAGTAACATTTATTATTTGACATGCACCATATAATTATCTTAGAAATTAGTAATATTATCTTCACTTTTGTTTTATTAGTCCTGATACAGCCGTTGAGGATTTGAAAGGTGAAGTAACTTGCTCTATTTTACAGAACTACGAAGGAGTAGACTGGGATGTGAATCCTGTATCATGCTGCCTGGTTTAAAAACTTATCTTCCTTGGACATAAAATGCTTTCTTTCCTTTTCCTTCAAAAGATGTTGATTTTAGTCTTTTACGGGTCAGCTGGCATGGCTGCCACTGGATGTGGACTATGTATCTGTAAGAATGCCTACAAATACATTGTAGTTTCTTCTGCATTTCACCTTTAACATGGCTATTACCAGAATTTTATCTTCATCTCCCAGAAATACTAGTTTACAAATCAGAGCTGTGCCAAACCACAGTTCTTATTAAGTTGCCTAGTAGGGAATCTTGAAACATTTTTAGTAGAAATCAGATCACTGCTTATCTTAAGATGCAAGACCTCTGCAAATCTTTTCTTTCTATAAAAACTATCCACCATATAGTCAACCAATGTCCTGTATTTGCAAATTCTTTCTATGCTAAAGTAATAAGTTTAGTGAGAAAAGTTGAAAATCAAGTAAAATAAGAGTACATTTAAAACAAGACCCAGGGCTGCCTTTTAATTTTGTTGTCAGATATTAAAACAAAAGAGCCACTGTTTTCAGGAAGAGAGATCAATCATCCTGTAAGAATCCAAGAAGTAGAAAAGGACTTTTGGTAGAATTGAGGGGAGATATATTTCCACTCCATAAAAAGAAGAACTTAGAATGTTATAGTCGAACAAAACCAGAATGAGATACCCAAGGAAGCCATAGGCTCTTTATGTGGCATTGCATGATCACTGTGTTGGAGATAAGGAAGAGACCTTCACCTGGGACCATGGAAACCCCAAGCGGCCCATGAATGGGATTTCAGAGGCCTGTGAATTTCTTAAAATTCTGTGTATGAATGCAAATGCCCATTTGTTAGGGAAGGTTTAAAGCTTTCCTTAGATTGTCAAAAATCTCCAAGACTAAAACCAGATGAAAAGTCTATTAAACACAGAGATACCTCATTATATTTGAGTTCTCAGAGGAGATTTCTATTTTGAAAGGGAAGTTAGATGTTTTTTATTTCTGAAGCCCCTCATACCTCTAATATACTCTTTTCTAATTAAATACAAGAGGAACTAAGCAAATACATCTTTGAAAAATATAAGCTATAGCTCAGGATCAATGTCACATATGATAATAAAATAAAAAAATTTAACTATGCCCTGGCCATTTCCTAGATCCATTTAAATTACCTCAAGGTATTTTTTTCCCAGATAGAAGAACAATATTAAAGACTGCTTCTTGTCATTGTCTAAAACATTCACCCTATTACTAAAGAATCCAGTTTTGAGAAACCAAAGGAACAATACCCTAGAATCGAAGGAATCTACTGTAAAAGAGTCCAAATTAATATTTCCCTTGTGAAAGAGTAGAGAATTAGGTATGCAACAATCAAAGTATGTAAGAAATGTAAGCATCAAATTAAAAAATATCTGAGAATGAAAAAATAGACCTCAATCGAAAATCCAAAGCCCAAAGCACACAAACTTCTTTCACTATTAGAGTACAGTGGAGCTCTCATCAAACTGGATCTTTAAATATTTCCCCACTCTGTCATCAAACATCTATCTCATCCTGAGGCAGTTTTCTTCTCTGACTTTAATATGAGTGCAAGGGCACCCACCGGCCCTACCTGCAGAATAAAGACCTTTTAGTCCATTCACAAAATTTACATGACAAAAAAGAAAGTAGATTTCCAGAGCTTTCAGCTTGTGCAATAGAAGGTTTAAAAAATATGCCCTGTATATTTCAACTTCTCACTTAATAAAAAAAAGGCCATTTATATTTAAAAAATATATATAAAAATCTTCCCTTCTATTCACCCAGGAGGAGGAGGACTCACTTTCCTAATCTCTTAAGATTTTTTTTTAACTTTCTTGAGCCTCCGTCATAACAAGAATTTTCTGCCACAACCTGTCTTAAGTGCCTTGATTTTGCCCTAATTATCTAGGAGTCTATGGCAAGAAAGAATCAACATACACAAGGGAAATACTGAATAACAACAAATATTGTTTAACTCAGTCATTGAACAAGGTACATAAATAATTTTTTAACTAAATTCTATGTGAGATCTCGAATTTGAGATGTCAAGGTCAGGATTTGGAATTTGAGATCAAATGTTGCTGGATATTGCCTGGCTACAACTCAAAAACTGTGGAATCAGATAGAAGTAAAGAAAAATAAATGTGGAAGATAATGGGAGTTTATTGCTTACATAATTGATTTAAATCATTTAATGACAGTAAGCAATCTTTTTATGAGACTCGCATTGCTGTGGGAAATCACCCAACAATAGTTAATTGGTACGTTGGTCATGTAGGGGAAACTAAACTAAAGTAATGGATTTAGGCAGGCAGCAGTTTTACTTTATTGTATAAATTAGGACAGCATATGCCTTGCTTTATTCAGATCTCATATTTTTAAATGGTTTGCAAGAAGAGAGGCACAAGTATGTTGAGGAATCAAGACTCCAAAAAGGCAGGAATTAAAATAAAACACCCAGGAGAACACCAAGAACAAGGTTTTCTACCAGCTGTTACTTCCAGGATGGAATGCTATATGTTAAGAGAAAGTGAAGTTTTGGTCAACACAAGCCAACTTGAGGATGTCTATGTAAGATGACTCAAGTTCCAGGAAAGAGAAGGAATCTCTTTCTTAAAATTGAACCAATCTGTTGATGACCCACTGGATTCCTAAGAGCTTGTCTGATGTTCCAAATTTTCCATTAATTGTATCCGGACACTACATTCTAAATTACCAAGGTAAGTTTTCAAAGGAAATAAAACTGGCTTAACTCCACATTTGTTTTTAATTTGAAAGATGCCCAAAAGAATTTTATAAACAAACAAGAAGTAGCTTCCTTGGAGAAAATAACTAGTTTGACTCTTATTATTAGTATCATCATTATCATTTATTACTCTTATGTTATTGCATTGTGTGTTTACTACCAGTATAATGTGACAAGTGATGATCACAAGTTTAAATATCTGTGGCAGATCTCTTTTAATGTAAAACTGACTGAAAACTTCTAGAAATAAAAAAAAAAATACATTTCAACCATTAAGTGGAATATAAAAAATAAATTCACAGGTAAAAGAACACATTAAAACTTTTCAAAAGAGTGGCAGCTTAAGAGATTTGAAGATTTACAATTCCATTCATAAAACATGCATGAGTTTCTTCTTCATGTGGCCAAAGGAAAAAGTGTACTGTATCTATTTTATTAGTAGATGCATGAACAGTGATAGGGTAGCTTCCTCTAGGATTATCTGCAGATGCAGCTTTCTAAGGATCAAAGGAAGTGTTCAATTAGGTCGAGGTTGCTGAAGGCCAAGATTTTCTGGACTCCTCACCTTTTCTGCAGGAGAAATCTCTATTCATCTTTTACAACATAACTCAGGTGTAACCTCCTCTGGAAGGTGACTTTGCTGTCCTTCTCCACATCCTTCCCAAACTCTGCCACTCTCTTCTGTGTTATATTTGTATTTTGTGCATATACTTTGTCACTAGTCTAATCAAACAGCATTACAATCTCGTCTTCATAGGTCTTGCTCCTCGATTACATTTCCTTCATTTATTTTATAAACATTTATTAGACACCTGCAGTTTCAGACTTGCACTGTGGAGTCCTTGAGAATAGACACAATGTTTTATTCATGTCATTCTCTTCAAAACTTGCCACAGTGCCTGGCTCCTGGTAGGTGTTTGGTAAATATTTGCTAAGCTGAATTCCTATGCCATCTCTGTTTGCTGTTACGTATGATGGCTTCTATTGGATCTGTAGTGAGATAATTTAAGAGTAGAAATATGTTTGGTGGCTAATCTTCCTCAAATATAAATCACTAACTAAGAAAGGGGGAATTCTGAACATAATATTTTTCTTATTAGAATAAATTCAGCCACTTTTATGCAGATATGTTACTAAAACATATTCAGTGTGTCATAGGTTAGCAACCTTCCAATACGTTCAGGTTTTCACCTATATTTGTGAAGAAAGAAGTTTTAAATCTGAAGTTAATTTCGCTTTATTCATTCAATTTGAGTTTCCAGAAAGAGAGGAAGGGCATTGAAAAAGAAGGGAAAGATGTGGAAGTAGCATATCCACTGTGATTTTTTATTGATACTTGGGTCCTAATAGGCTAAGGTAAGCCAATGCTTTGAGGAGCATTCCTACAAGCAATTTTTATCTCAAGGGTCATTTTCCTAACTTAGGCTACACAAATATAGAATTTATGTCTATAAAAGTAATATAGAAGTTCTATAGAGGTAATAGCCTTATTGCTCTCTTCACTGATCTGTGTGTGTGTGTGTGTGTGTGTGTGTGTGTGTGTATGTGTATACACATCTACTTCGGATATGTTTAGAAATGGTCCACATTATTTTCCATCTCTTTAAATGAGAACATACATTTGATAATTATGTTTATGATAGTAACTTGAAAGAATTTTGTGTGTTTTAAAAAGTTCTTTTTAATAATTCATATAGTTTATAATTTTTAACGGAAATCTAATTCTGTTCAAAATGTGAAACTTCTTTATCACTTTCAAGTTCAGAATCTGGAATTTGAGGCCTCATGCTGCTAGGTATTTCCTGGTTACACTTAGAAAAAGAGTTGATGGAATCAGATAAAAGTAAAGAAAGTAAGACTCAGTCATTATATAACACCAGAAAGTCAATGAGAACTAATAACCAAGTCACGAACCAATCATCAATTTGTTGTATGACCTTGAGTAAATTCTCTTTTCAGTTTCTTCATTTTTGCTCTCTGAGTTGATTGGGCTATTTTAGAGCACTAATTCCATTAAAACTAATGTCACAGACAGGCCATGAGGTCCTCTGTCCTTGATTGACCTTATTATCTACCAAAACAAAACAAAACCCTCAGATTTAAAGAATCAGTCAAGATTCTATTTTTTCCTAATGTGATTACTTTTAGTCTCAACACAAAAGTAGAGATTTTCGTGTTGAAATCAACAGATGTGAGAGTTCACAAAGAGCTACCAGTGCACGAAGGTATGAGGGTGGGGTAGGCAAAGACAGAGCTTGGAAGGACACCAGCAACAGCCAGGTTGGCCTCACAGGGGTCCAGTTCTCAGGCCCCTAAAGCCATGAAGTCAATGACTCAAACTCAGTCTCTGGGCTCTGGAAACTAGAGAATGCCCCAGGAGCTTGAGGTCAGTGATGGTCTCCCATGAATGCACACAGGCTGGCAATGACAGAGATTGAATGTTGAATATACTCGTGCATTGGCTATTTGGTTATTTTCTATTAGCCAGCTTGGTCTGCACATAGCTAGGCCTTGAAGGACAGATCTCTGAGCCAAGACAAAGGGACAACAAGGATTTGAAAGACTGTGAAGGCATTTGGATGTAGCCTTGCAGGATAGAAAATAATTTTGGTATAGGGAGAAAAGAAAAACAACCTTCTAGGCAAAGCCAAATGCATAGTAGTTACAAAGAGATGGCAGGCTAGGAGGCAAGTCAGAAAAAGGATACAAATCTAGGTCACTGTACATCAGAGTTCATGAATGGGGGCAGTAGAAAATGTGGCCTAGAAGTCACATTAGGAGGAAACTCGAACTTCTGGCAATGTAGCACCTGCTCGCACGGGGAGCAGTAAGGGGCCACAGCATGTTTGTGAACAGTCCAGTGTACTAGTTTCCCAGGGCCAGTGTAAGACCCCACCATAAAGGTAGTGGTTTAGACAGTATAAACCTATGATCTCACAGTTATGAAGCTCAGAAGTCTCATGAAATCAATGTCAGCAGGCTTGCATTCTCTAGAGATTCTAGGGGAGAATCCACTTCCTTGCCCTTCCCTTTGGAAACTGCATGTGTCCTCTGGCTTATGACCCTCTTCCATTCTTCAAATCCAGCAGTCACATCAATCTGACCTCTGCCTCCTTCCTCACATCTTCTTCTCTGACTGACCCTCTTGCCTTCCTCTTTCTCTTTTTTTTTTTTTTTTTTTTTTTTTTTAATTTATTATTATTAAACTTCAAGTTGTAGGGTACATGTGCACAACGTGCAGGTTTGCTACATATGTATACTTGTGCCATGTTGGTGTGCTGCACCCATCAACTCGTCATTTACATCAGGTATAACTCCCAATGCAATCCCTCCCCCCTCCCCCCTCCCCATGATAGGCCCCGGTGTGTGATGTTCCCCTTCCCGAGTCCAAGTGATCTCATTGTTCAGTTCCCACCTACGAGTGAGAACATGCGGTGTTTGGTTTTCTGTTCTTGTGATAGTTTGCTAAGAATGATGGTTTCCAGCTGCATCCATGTCCCTACAAAGGACACAAACTCATCCTTTTTTATGGCTGCATAGTATTCCATGGTGTATATGTGCCACATTTTCTTAATCCAATCTGTCACTGATGGACATTTGGGTTGATTCCAAGTCTTTGCTATTGTGAATAGTGCTGCAGTAAACATACGTGTGCATGTGTCCTTATAGCAGCATAATTTATAATCCTTTGGGTATATACCCAGTAATGGGATGGCTGGGTCATATGGTACATCTAGTTCTAGATCCTTGAGGAATCGCCATACTGTTTTCCATAATGGTTGAACTAGTTTACAATCCCACCAACAGTGTAAAAGTGTTCCTATTTCTCCACATCCTCTCCAGCACCTGTTGTTTCCTGACTTTTGAATGATCGCCATTCTAACTGGTGTGAGATGGTATCTCATTGTGGTTTTGATTTGCATTTCTCTGATGGCCAGTGATGATGAGCATTCTTTCATGTGTCTGTTGGCTGTATGAATGTCTTCTTTTGAGAAATGTCTGTTCATATCCTTTGCCCACTTTTGGATGGGGTTGTTTGTTTTTTTCTTGTAAATTTGTTTGAGTTCTTTGTAGGTTCTGGATATTAGCCCTTTGTCAGATGAGTAGATTGCAAAAATTTTCTCCCATTCTGTAGGTTGCCTGCTCACTCTGATGGTAGTTTCTTTTGCTGTGCAGAAGCTCTTTAGTTTGATGAGATCCCATTTGTCAATTTTGGCTTTTGCTGCCGTTGCTTTTGGTGTTTTAGACATGAAGTCTTTGCCCATGCCTATGTCCTGAATGGTACTACCTAGGTTTTCCTCTAGGATTTTTATGGTATTAGGTCTAACATTTAAGTCTCTAATCCATCTTGAATTAATTTTCGTATAAGGAGTAAGGAAAGGATCCAGTTTCAGCTTTCTACTTATGGCTAGCCAGTTTTCCCAGCACCATTTATTAAATAGGGAATCCTTTCCCCATTTCTTGTTTCTCTCAGGTTTGTCAAAGATCAGATGGCTGTAGATGTGTGGTATTATTTCTGAGGACTCTGTTCTGTTCCATTGGTCTATATCTCTGTTTTGGTACCAGTACCATGCTGTTTTGGTTACTGTAGCCTTGTAGTATAGTTTGAAGTCAGGTAGCGTGATGCCTCCAGCTTTGTTCTTTTGACTTAGGATTGTCTTGGAGATGCGGGCTCTTTTTTGGTTCCATATGAACTTTAAAGCAGTTTTTTCCAATTCTGTGAAGAAGCTCATTGGTAGCTTGATGGGGATGGCATTGAATCTATAAATTACCTTGGGCAGTATGGCCATTTTCACGATATTGATTCTTCCTATCCATGAGCATGGTATGTTCTTCCATTTGTTTGTGTCCTCTTTGATTTCACTGAGCAGTGGTTTGTAGTTCTCCTTGAAGAGGTCCTTTACATCCCTTGGAAGTTGGATTCCTAGGTATTTTATTCTCTTTGAAGCAATTGTGAATGGAAGTTCATTCCTGATTTGGCTCTCTGTTTGACTGTCACTGGTGTATAAGAATGCTTGTGATTTTTGCACATTAATTTTGTATCCTGAGACTTTGCTGAAGTTGCTGATCAGCTTAAGGAGATTTTGGGCTGAGACAATGGGGTTTTCTAAATATACAATCATGTCGTCTGCAAACAGGGACAGTTTGACTTCTTCTTTTCCTAACTGAATCCCCTTGATTTCTTTCTCTTGCCTGATTGCCCTAGCCAGAACTTCCAACACTATGTTGAATAGGAGTGGTGAGAGAGGGCATCCCTGTCTTGTGCCAGTTTTCAAAGGGAATTTTTCCAGTTTTTGCCCATTCAGTATGATATTGGCTGTGGGTTTGTCATAAATAGCTCTTATTATTTTGAGGTACATTCCATCAATACCGAATTTATTGAGCGTTTTTAGCATGAAGGGCTGTTGAATTTTGTCAAAAGCCTTTTCTGCATCTATTGAGATAATGATGTGGTTCTTGTCTTTGGTTCTGTTTATATGCTGGATTATGTTTATTGATTTGCGAATGTTGAACCAGCCTTGCATCCCAGGGATGAAGCCCACTTGATCATGGTGGATTAGCTTTTTGATGTGCTGCTGAATCCGGTTTGCCAGTATTTTATTGAGGATTTTTGCATGGATGTTCATCAGGGATATTGGTCTAAAATTCTCTTTTTTTGTTGTGTCTCTGCCAGGCTTTGGTATCAGGATGATGTTGGCCTCATAAAATGAGTTAGGGAGGATTCCCTCTTTTTCTATTGATTGGAATAGTTTCAGAAGGAATGGTACCAGCTCCTCCTTGTACCTCTGGTAGAATTCAGCTGTGAATCCATCTGGTCCTGGACTTTTTTTGGTTGGTAGGCTATTAATTATTGCCTCAATTTCAGAGCCTACTATTGGTCTATTCAGGGATTCAACTTCTTCCTGGTTTAGTCTTGGAAGAGTGTAAGTGTCCAGGAAATTATCCATTTCTTCTAGATTTTCCAGTTTATTTGCGTAGAGGTGTTTATAGTATTCTCTGATGGTAGTTTGTATTTCTGTGGGGTCGGTGGTGATATCCCCTTTATCATTTTTAATTGCGTCGATTTGATTCTTCTCTCTTTTCTTCTTTATTAGTCTTGCTAGTGGTCTGTCAATTTTGTTGATCTTTTCAAAAAACCAACTCCTGGATTCATTGATTTTTTGGAGGGTTTTTTGTGTCTCTATCTCCTTCAGTTCTGCTCTGATCTTAGTTATTTCTTGCCTTCTGCTAGCTTTCGAATGTGTTTGCTCTTGCTTCTCTAGTTCTTTTAATTGCGATGTTAGAGTGTCAATTTTAGATCTTTCCTGCTTTCTCTTGTGGGCATTTAGTGCTATAAATTTCCCTCTACACACTGCTTTAAATGTGTCCCAGAGATTCTGGTATGTTGTATCTTTGTTCTCATTGGTTTCAAAGAACATCTTTATTTCTGCCTTCATTTCGTTATGTACCCAGTAGTCATTCAGGAGCAGGTTGTTCAGTTTCCATGTAGTTGAGCGGTTTTGATTGAGTTTCTTAGTCCTGAGTTCTAATTTGATTGCACTGTGGTCTGAGAGACAGTTTGTTATAATTTCTGTTCTTGTACATTTGCTGAGGAGTGCTTTACTTCCGATTACGTGGTCAATTTTGGAGTAAGTACGATGTGGTGCTGAGAAGAATGTATACTCTGTTGATTTGGGGTGGAGAGTTCTATAGATGTCTATTAGGTCTGCTTGCTGCAGAGATGAGTTCAATTCCTGGATATCCTTGTTAACTTTCTGTCTCGTTGATCTGTCTAATGTTGACAGTGGAGTGTTGAAGTCTCCCATTATTATTGTATGGGAGTCTAAGTCTCTTTGTAAGTCTCTAAGGACTTGCTTTATGAATCTGGGTGCTCCTGTATTGGGTGCATATATATTTAGGATAGTTAGCTCTTCCTGTTGAATTGATCCCTTTACCATTATGTAATGGCCTTCTTTGTCTCTTTTGATCTTTGATGGTTTAAAGTCTGTTTTATCAGAGACTAGTATTGCAACCCCCACTTTTTTGTGTTCTCCATTTGCTTGGTAGATCTTCCTCCATCCCTTTATTTTGAGCCTATGTATGTCTCTGCGTGTGAGATGGGTCTCCTGAATACAGCAGACTGATGGGTCTTGACTCTTTATCCAGTTTGCCAGTCTGTGTCTTTTAATTGGAGCATTTAGTCCATTTACATTTAAGGTTAAGATTGTTATGTGTGAACTTGATCCTGCCATTATGATATTAACTGGTTATTTTGCTCGTTAGTTGATGCAGTTTCTTCCTAGCCTCGATGGTCTTTACATTTTGGCATGTTTTTGCAATGGCTGGTACCGGTTGTTCCTTTCCATGTTTAGTGCTTCCTTCAGGGTCTCTTGTAAGGCAGGCCTGGTGGTGACAAAATCTCTAAGCATTTGCTTATCTGTAAAGGATTTTATTTCTCCTTCACTTATGAAACTTAGTTTGGCTGGATATAAAATTCTGGGTTTAAAATTCTTTTCTTTAAGAATGTTGAATATTGGCCCCCACTCTCTTCTGGCTTGAAGAGTTTCTGCCGAGAGATCTGCTGTTAGTCTGATGGGCTTCCCTTTGTGGGTAACCCGACCTTTCTCTCTGGCTGCCCTTAAGATTTTTTCCTTCATTTCAACTTTGGTGAATCTGGCAATTATGTGTCTTGGAGTTGCTCTTCTCGAGGAGTATCTTTGTGGCGTTCTCTGTATTTCCTGGATTTGAATGTTGGCCTGCCCTACTAGGTTGGGGAAGTTCTCCTGGATGATATCCTGAAGAGTGTTTTCCAACTTGGTTCCATTTTCCCCGTCACTTTCAGGCACCCCAATCAGACGTAGATTTGGTCTTTTTACATAATCCCATACTTCTTGCAGGCTTTGTTCATTTCTTTTTCTTCTTTTTTCTTTTGGTTTCTCTTCTCGCTTCATTTCATTCATTTGATCCTCCATCGCTGACATTCTTTCTTCCAGTTGATCGAGACGGTTACTGAAGCTTGTGCATTTGTCACGTATTTCTCGTGCCATGGTTTTCGTCTCTTTCATTTCGTTTGTGAGCTTCTCTGCATTAATTACTCTAGCCATCAATTCTTCCACTTTTTTTTCAAGATTTTTAGTTTCTTTGCGCTGGGTACGTAATTCCTCCTTTAGCTCTGAGAAATTTGATGGACTGAAGCCTTCTTCTCTCATCTCGTCGAAGTCATTCTCTGTCCTGCTTTGATCCGTTGCTGGCGATGAGCTGCGCTCCTTTGCCAGGGGAGATGCGCTCTTATTTTTTGAATTTCCAGCTTTTCTGCCCTGCTTTTTCCCCATCTTTGTGGTTTTATCTGCCTCTGGTCTTTGATGATGGTGATGTACTGATGGGGTTTTGGTGTAGGTGTCCTTCCTGTTTGATAGTTTTCCTTCTAACAGTCAGGATCCTCAGCTGTAGGTTGTAGCTGTAGGAGATTGCTTGAGGTCAACTCCAGACCCTGTTTGCCTGGGTATCAGCAGCAGAGGCTGCAGAAGATAGAATATTGCTGAACAGCGAGTGTACCTGTCTGATTCTTGCTTTGGAATCTTCCTCTCAGGGGTGTACTCCACCCTGTGAGGTGTGGGGTGTCAGACTGCCCCTAGTGGGGGATGTCTCCCAGTTAGGCTACTCAGGGGTCAGGGACCCACTTGAGCAGGGAGTCTGTCCCTTCTCAGATCTCAACCTCCGTGTTGGGAGATCCACTGCTCTCTTCAAAGCTGTCAGACAGAGTCATTTGCGTCTGCAGAGCTGCTGCGTTTGTTATTATTTACTGTGCCCTGTCCCCAGAGGTGGAGTCTACAGAGACAGGCAGGTTTCCTTGAGCTGCTGTGAGCTCCACCCAGTTCGAGCTTCCCAGCAGCTTTGTTTACCTACTTAAGCCTCAGCAATGGCGGGCGCCCCTCCCCCAGCCTCGCTGCTGCCTTGCCGGTAGATCACAGACTGCTGTGCTAGCAATGAGGGAGGCTCCGTGGGTGTGGGACACTCCCGGCCAGGTGTGGGATATGATCTCCTGGTGTGCCTGTCTGCTTAAAGCGCAGTATTGGGGTGGGAGTTACCCGATTTTCCAGGTGTTGTGTGTCTCAGTTCCCCTGGCTAGGAAAAGGGATTCCCTTCCCCCTTGCCCTTTCCAGGTGAGGCAATGCCTCGCCCTGCTTCAGCTCTCGCTGGTCGGGCTGCAGCAGCTGACCAGCACCGATCGTCTGGCACTCCCCAGTGAGATGAACCTAGTACCTCAGTTGAAAATGCAGAAATCGCCTGTCTTCTGTGTCGCTCGCGCTGGGAGTTGGAGACTGGAGCTGTTCCTATTCGGCCATCTTGCTCCGCCCCCCCCTCCTCTTTCTCTTATAAGGACTCTTGTGATTATATTGAATAATAAAATCCCACGATGATCTCCCCATTTCAAAACCCTTAATTCTGTCTGCAAAGTCTTTTTTGCTACATTTATGGTAACATTTCTGGGTTCCAGAAATTAGCATGTGAACATATTTTGTGGTGGTGAGGGGGTCACTATGTTTCCAACCACATCCAATTACAGACAATGAAACCGAGCTGAAATAAAGTGAATAGCAAACATTTATTGAATGCATATTCTATGCAAGGCATTATTTCAGGTACTTCACATATGTTGACTCAGTTAATCCTCAGAGCAACCTTTTGATGTATCTAAGACACAGAGAAGTTAAATAATTTAGCCAAGACCTCATAGCTGTGAAGGACCAGGGCAGTGGTATAAACCCTGGCCATTTAGTGCCAGAAACCACAATTATAAACACTCCATGGGGTCACTTTTGAAGCAATGTAGAAGAGAACTGGTGAATTATTTGAAGAAGAATCTTTGCTCCAATAGTCTTTCTTTTCCTGTCATATGCTTAAACCTATGCCTTTATTAGTATTGATAAATTTTTCCCACAGACTATACAGCATAATAATACCCTAGAGTTAGCAACCCTTCAGTAGTGTTTGCCCATATTAGTGTCCTCAGCAAAACACAATGCTGCTACAGAACAATAAGATAATGACTGTCTCACAATCAGTTGGAGTCTGAAGCTCTGGTCTAATTACTATTTAGATACTCAAGTTTGATGCAGCTTAACGTATCTACTTGGAAGGGAAATTGTTCTTAATTGCCTTCTATTTTGCTCCCCCCAATTTGAAGAATTGGAAGAAAGGTTTTGATAGGTTTTCTTCTGAAAACCTAATTTTCTTACATTTAGGGATGGTTTTGATATAAATTGACTTCCTTCAGTTGATAATGTTTGTTAAATACAGTAGATTCTAGAAGAAAATGAAAAGGCAGAGAAAGTAGCCCAGAAGAAAATTCATAATGAGCTGCTGATAAGATACACAGGGTATTTCTGAATCTTTAGAGTTGGAAGAATTAAATTACTGCTCTGGGTATGTATTTTTTAAGGCAAATATGTATTTGCCTAATCCAATTTCAGCATAATTCATATCCCTGTAACACTCCGAGGACACTGGCATATGGTTACATGAGATATAAATTGGGAGTATGATTAAAAATCACTGGCGTTTCAATTTAAATTATATTTCACAAAATAGACTCCAGGGAAAAATTTCACAAGAAAGACCACAACCCACTGCAGGATGACAGTGGAGAAAATTCTTCTACAAATCTGCATGCATGTGTGTACACACACACACACACACACACACACACACACACTGCAGACCTGACCAGGCACCTTACTCCCCAGGTGAAGTCCTACACCTGACTTTTTCTCAGTAGCCAACCAAGTCTACTTGGTTTCACTTGAAGCCGAAGACCAAAGGTTCTCAGAAGCCATCGTGATTACATATGTTGAACAAAATAACAGCCCATTCTTCTAAAATTTTGGAATCAGAAGGAGAATCTAATCCCAACTATTACTGTTTGACTTTGGGCAACTTAATCTGTCTTCAAAATGACCTTGAAGAAAAAGTGAGAAAAAGTAAATTTGGTGACACATAGTAGAAGCAAAAGCATAATGGATTTTAAGTCAGCAAAACTCTGCTTAGTACTTAGGCCAGGTACCCTGTTGTATTCATCTTTATGTGCCTAGAGCTTGGCAGGATTTCTGGCATATACCAAATGCTCAACATATTTTCAGAATTGAAAATAAAGATTTAGGCTTTTCATATTTCTACTCCTAACGCATCTTTAACCCCTCATGGGGATATTACTCCTGAGTGATATAAAAGGGGAAAGGTGAAAAGTAATCATTAAAGATTTTAAGAGAAAAATAAATTCTTCCCTCCTTAATCTTGACAGATGGGAATTTCAAGTTCCTCATTTTGTTTTAAGGCATTAACAAGGAGTTCATAAATCTCAATTACTTCTGTGGAGTTAAAAGCAGCCGCAGATCTTCTAAGCGTGATTCCAATCTCCGAACAGCTCTAGTACCTTTATTAAAACACTGGAGGAAGAGAAAGGCCAAGTAATATTTCAACCTTGAGCTGACATTACAAAAGTGAAAATTTCCTTTTCATTCAAAGTGAAGGAGGAGCATGGATCAGACCGGGTCACCCGCAGGATGCTGTGTCGCACATTAAATTGCACATTACCAGCAGCTTGAGAATTGGCCTCAATGATTTTCTAGCATTGGCCAATCTCCATGCATAATCAATGAAGAAATCAATTAATATTTATATCCCTAACAAAACGTACTGCCTTTTTTTTTCCTGCTAACTACACGCACACACATTTTTTTTTCTCAGATTTACAAATTAAAAATTTAGGAAATTATTTCTCTCCATTACTCCCTGCTGTGATTTGATTCTGTCCCCTGAAGTGTATGTGTTTAAAACATCATCTCCAATACAACAGTGTTGAGTGATAGGGCCTAATAGGAAGTGATCAGGACACGAGGTCTCTGCCCTTATGAATGGGTTAATGCCATTATCTTGAGGGTGGATTAGTTATTGCTGGAGTGGGCTCATTATAAAAGCAAGCTCAGCCCCTCTTGCTCTCTTGTCCTTACGGTTTCCACCATGGGATGATGCAGCACTAAGGCCCTCACCAGATGTGGGCCCCTCAACCTTGGACTTCCCAGCCTCCAGAATTGTAAGAAATACATTTGTTTTCTTTATAAATTACCCAGTCTATGATATTCTACCATAGCAACACAAGATGGACTAAGACATTCCCTAAAATTCAATCAGCCCTTAGCTCTGGTTGATTCTACCTCTCCAATGTCTATCAAGTTTGTCCATTTTCTTATTGGTCTGCCCTGAAACTACTTTTCCAGACTCATTTCACATTTTACTAATCTCTCCTTCTTCCATGCACTCTGGCTATACCTCAGACTATTTTCTTTACCTGGGTATTTTCCCTCCCAAATTCAATCCCCAGTCCCTCTTATTTAATGTTATCCATGCATCAAGATTCAATTCAAACCCAAAGTTCTCTACTCCTAAATAGAACTAAACCTTCTATTCTCTGCTGTCCTTCATCTCTTAGGTTACATTGTACTATAGTTACTTGTATCCAAGAGGCAATATGATGTAGTGGAAAGAGCAGGCACTCTAAAGTCAGAGAGTCATAGATTCATAAGCTCAGCTCTGTCACCTCTTAGCTGTGGAAGTTTAAGTAAGTCACTAAACCTCTCTTAAATTCCATTGTTTTCTTATCTATAAGAATTGCATGACAACGTTCACCTCATAGGATTATTGCGAGGATCAAAATAAATTAAATATGCTAAATGTACTAAAGTGGTACATAGCAGGTAATCATAAACCACTTGTTGTTATTATTGTTACTGGTATTACTACCATTGTGTTTTTATTACCTCCCAAAAGGATATTAGCTCTCTGAGAATAAGAATTATAACTTGATCACACTTCTATGCCTTATGGCACCAGGCCCACTGACTTTCAAATCTTAGTGCTCAACAAATATTAATTAAACTAATTTTGAGTTCTTCTTCTGAGACCCCTGCTATCTAACATATGTTGTGTGACACTTATAAGGAAGATATTAATCTCCATAGTTAAGATGATAATCATAGTAATTCACAAGATTGCTTTGGGGATTAAACGGAACAATCTTTATAAATTATAAGGTGCTACACAAATGTTGGAAATTCTCTAGGGGAGAAAATGCTACATAAAGGATATCTTAAGAAGTGGATCTGTTTAAAGGTAAGGTGAAAAGAGCAGGTAAAATTGAGCACCTTAGCGGAGGTCTCTGTAAGTGCCACATACCAAGGGGCAGCAAGGAGACCAATCTAATGTGCATAGAGATGGTATGAAGACCAGCAAGTAGTTTGGCATTTTGCTGGGCAGGGGGCAGTGGTGGTGGCTCCTCTTCCTGCAGGGTGACAGATGAGAAATCTCTGGTGAATCCAGCACAAAGAGTCAATGCACACAGAAGGTTGACACATTCTATTCTGGGTGTGGGAACCCACAGGAGTTCTGTTTGAATGTCAGATAGGATATGAAAGAGCATATTCAAACTGTGAGGCAGATGTAGTGGATACCTGGAAAACAAACTTGTTAATTAAAACTGATTAATTATTAAAATGGTTTTTAACCATGATGCTAGGCCCTAGTGTTACAGAAATGAGTGAACTCACATTTCCTATCTTCAGTATCCTAGGGGAGGAAACAAATGTTTAAATTATCAAGTGCAATAAAGTTTTCTCAATGTTATTATAAAATTCTGTGTGGGATTGAGTAGGGGCATGGTGGACCAAGTATTTGGTGTTAAAAGAAAAACTTGAGACAAATTAAATTTAGCAGAGTTTATTTGAGCAAAGACTCATGAATTGAGTACCACTAAGAACTAGGGGAGGTTCAGAGAGTGTCACCCATCAATGTGGTCAGGCAGTATTTGTACAGAAAAAGGATGTGGGACAGAGAAACAGCTTAATTGGTTACAGCTTGTCATTTGCCTTATATGGAGATGGTCTGATCGGTTGGCAGCTTTAATTGGCTGAAGCTCAACTCCTATGATTGACTGAGATTCAGCTGTTTGTTACAAGAATATACTCTTAGGTTGCATTTTGTTTACATATTAAGTAAGGTTTCAGTTTTCTATGTAGGAATTCAAACTATGGAGGGAGCTTTAGGTCAAATTTAAGTTAATTTAACATTAGTAATACTTGATAATAGCAACAGAGGTTTCATAAATATTATAATCCCTAATTTTGGGGTAAAGCATGGGGAAAAGGTGTAACAGGAAAATAAGCAGCAGGAATGAAGGATGGTATGTTGTGTTAATTGCAACAGTTTGATTTAGCTAAGTGAGGCAGAAGCAGTGAGAGGTGCAGCTGAAATGACTGACAGGGATGAGATCATGGAGAACCTCTTATAACAAGAAATGTAGACAGGGTTTCCACCAGCAGGTGATGGGAAGCTGCTGAAGGATTTTAATCAAAAGAATAACATGAGCCGATTTGTGTTTTAAAAAGATTGCAATGGAACGGAGGCAGTAAATGCTCAATGCTATTTTGTTAATTAATGGAAGAATGGATATCAGGTTTTTTTTTCTTTTTAAGCCCTTCAAGCATCCCACACAGTGGCAGGTATTCTACAAGTTAAAGGAGATGTGTATATACAAAATATTTCCTCAGAGGCCAGTAAGTGCTGGATTAGTTGAGTAAAGCTCCATAAGGAAAGAAATATTTGAGTTGGGCTGTGAATAAATATCAAGAGAGTGATCTGAGGAGGAAGTAAAATTGGGCACCTGAGTGGAGGTCTCTCTAAGTGTCATGTATTACATTTATCATCGAATAAGAGAGAAGGGAAATATGGATGCTCAACCTCCTCTCCAAATCTGATTCCTCATCTGTAAAATGCAGACGATTATCAAGTCTACCTTACGTAACTGTTAGGAGTAAATGATTAAATGTGTATTAAGAAAAAGCATAATTCCTAGCACAAAATATGTTTTTAATCAGTGGTATTTATTCAAATGGAAGGAGATGAGTAGATTTGAGACATACTGGAAAAAATGTAGTTTTAAGTCAAATTGATTAATATTGTGTAGGACTAACCATGAGCTAGTCTTGGTACAGTCTTTTTTGTGTATTACAGTATATCATATAACCCCTGGAACAGATTTATGGGTTAGGTACTATTATGGTTTCTATTTTATACCCGAGAAAATTGTGTTTTAGAGATAAGTAATTAATTCAAGATCAGACAGATATAAGAGGCAAAGCCAAGACTGAAACAGTCTGTCTAATTCCAAAGTTTATTGTCTCAACCACTATATTATACCAGCTCTGATATTTACTTGCTATAGTACCGTGGGCAAACATTAGCCATTACGGGCCAGTTGCTTCATCCACTTCCTCTACCCCCTGAGCATACCACCAGACAATATTTCTCCATTACAACTGAGATTGGCCATATGATGGAGTTATGGCCAAAGGCATATGAGCAGAAGTAATGTGTGCTATAACTGCCAGAAATAGTTGAGTCAGAGTGAGTGGGTGTTAGCTACTATTGACAACATTTTTAAAGGCACTACAGTAAATGAACTCAAGTAAGAATTGATTAGTTTAGAAGCAGAAATAAAAGAGAACAGAGAAAATTCAAAAATACAAAGCTCACAGAATTAGAATGCCAACTTTTTTGGTTCTAAGATACTATATTTAATTAATTATAAGACATACACTTTTCACATTTTAATATCTTTGACTATGGAATGGTCCTTAAAATTTCTATCATCTCATAGTCGCTGTTGACTATGTGATGAGTGTGACACAGTTGTCACTGCCTGCACATGTGTAAATGTGCTACTTATTCCTGTGCTTTATTGAATAACAGCATCTCTTAAATATTTCAACCAGTAAACCATTAATGGCAATTTGAGGAAGAAATACGAATAAAGGTTGTTATGTGAATGCCTTCTCCTGACAGGTAGATAAAGCTTCTAAAAATTTAAAAAGAAAAATGAAAAAGTGTCAGCATTAAAACATACACAGCAATTATTACCAGCTTGGAAGAAAATCTTGGGGACAATAATGGAGTACTTTAAAAAAAGTACTGTCAATAATTTTGATGACATAGAAGATGATATTGCATGAAACAACACAGGTATCCACAAATATTAGTCAGAAATTGATTTTTAAAATTTAATGATGAATGCATAGAATTTTTGAAATGATTTCACCAATTTCCTTACTTTCATTTGCCTCATTTTTTATTTATAAAATGATACATAATATAAAAATATATGTCTCAACTTCCTTTCTGATAAAGCTGAATAAAGTCCTATCAAACAATCTTCCAGGGAATAACAAGTATAAACTTCATAAAAAGTACAAAACACACTGTAGGATTAAGAAAAGACACTGGAAAACAATCAAAAGTGGGTATTTTCTAGAGAGGGGTTGACAACTTGGAAGAACACAATAAGATGAATTTATTAGTTTTATAGTTTTAACCTGAGAGAAGACCTCAAACAGTTCACTCTATACAGAAAACCTGTATTTTTTTCTAGACTAGAGAGACTCAGAGGACAGAATTTACATAAACCACAGCAGCTGTAAAGTGAAGGGAAACTTCCAGAAAGATGAGAGGCAAAGCCTTAACTTCTATGCATATACTCTGCTCCAAACCTCTGGCTGAACTCTAAGTTTTGCATACATAGGGAAAACTTCAGGCACTCAAGCTAAGGACAAATGAACTGAACTAAAGTTTGAGTTACCAATGGAATGCCAACAGAAAGACAGTTTGAGCCCAATCAAGTAAATTGTCAGCTAAAACCACCAGAAAAAGAACATTTTTTTAGGAATACTACAACAGAATCTAAAGTTTTCATCACATAAAAATTCCAATGTCCTAGATATCATAAAAACATTCTTCACAAAAAAAGAGGAAAATATGATCTTTGAATCAGATAGATGAGAGTTTAAGTCTTAGGACTAGCCATGGGATCTTGGACAAGTTTCTTAATTTTCCTAAGCTTATAATTTCTTATCTAAAGTCTTTTTAATTTAAAAAAAGAAACTGAAGTCAACCTCATTTTATGAAGTCTCGTGAGAATCACAGGCAATAATGCATAGAGTACCTGCCACATGATAGCCTTAATCTGATATTAATAAAGCGCTAGGTCAACTTTGAGGGGTAGGTTGGAGCTCATCTTCCAAAGATATGAATTAGTGATGTTTGTATAAACTAATTAAATTAACAGAGAGAAATTCAATGACACATGTTGGAAATTGGTTTGACGTTATAAGATTTTGACACCATTTATTCCATCTTGAGTTGGATTACCTAGAGAAATATGCCTTCTCTAGTTCTTAGGAGATCTAGACTAATCTGGTTATCTCCTTCATCCTCAGTGAAATAGTCATTGGAAATTATTCAGTATTTATTAAGTGATCTGTTTAGAAAAGACGTTTGGAAAAAGAGGGAGACTTCCTTGGGAATTAAAAGTGTGTTTGTTAACATTCAAAACATAAAAGATTATAAAATTAATACATTTTAGTAAATATATAGTTTCCCACCTAGCTTACTATCTAGTGCTATACTATCACCGATGACCAGTGCATAGTTTCTATTTAGATTGATCAGACTTTCAGAGCAGTTGAACAAAGCTTTCCAGTGATTCTTCAACAGGACAACACAGTACATTAGAAATAGTTGGAATGTGGAATTAGATTAATAGTTGTATCCCAGTTCATTTATTTACTAGCTGTGTAGCTTAGAAAAATGTTTTAACCTCTTTGAGTCGCAGGTAAAATAAGGTTATAGAAACTTCCCTACAGTTCTTTATATGTATGTATTATGTGTGTGAGGACAAAGTGAAATAATAACTATAAAGATGATGTATAGGTGCTTACAATTTCCATTGAGGAAACACCAAGAGGCAAGATTCTCAAGTTCAGATGTACTATGGGTGGAAAAAAAGTGAAAATGTTTGGAGACTTTTCTAAATCCTTCTCATCTTTGTTTCCTATTAACTCCCCAGATAAGAATCAGGGTGACTTTAATAGCACATTACTCACCTCATCTCTTCTTTATTCCTTATCTTTCCTCAGAGTTCACCCAGCTTCACAGAAAAGTCTGAAGGCAATGCTATGGGTTGAATGGTGTGAACCTAGACTTTTCATCCCTTTGCCAAATGCCAGCTCCAGAACTACCATGCTCTGCCTGGTTATCACCTTCCCAATAGACCACCCTTCTAAGCACTTGATAGTTGCATATGGTTTCTATTTGTCCTAAGTGTTGACTTTTAAATGACTTTCCATTTCATTTTTTTTTAATCTCTTATAGAATCAAAAGGAACAAATATTTGAAACCCAGTAGCAGGACAGTGTTTCTGATATGCACTGAATGGCCTTGTCATTTTCTTGACTGTTTTTAGGCTCGCTAAGATTTAAACCTAAAGTGTCTTCTTTAAAACATCTCCACTCCTTTAAAACATTAATCATCAATTAGAACACATTCAGCAAGACCACTGACACTTTTCACACCATGAATTGAATTCTTTTTGTAATAGAAAACTAAACCAATATCTTATTGTCATATCAAATTCAGTTATTTTTGCTCAAGTTCAATTTAGAACAAAGGTCAACTGAAAAATGAAACAAAACAAAAGTCAGATAACAACCAGAAGAGAATTTTAAGTTGAGAAGGTATGTTGTGTTAACTTGCTAGTAACTGGCCATGCCATCCAGGACTTAATCTTTATTCAAAGTGTTCTGTGATACTGTTTTGTACTGAAAAGGTCCTAGCAGGTTAAAGAAAAGGGTACTTGCTGCATGCTAGGGGACAATGATGGTGAATTCTGGATGATCAATTGGGTCCATCTAGATTCAATCATTTATTGTTAAAAATCACCTCAATAGGTTCTTTATTGAAATTGTATAAACAAGACTTCTGTATTCATCTCCTAGGGCTACTATAACAAATTATCACAAACTGAGTGGCCAACAGAAATGTGTTGTTTCACAATTCTGGAGGCAAGAAGTCTGAAATCGTGGTGTGGGCAGGGCTGCTGCCTTCTGGGACCTCTAGGGGAGAATCTGTTTCATGGCTCTCTCTAGCTTCTGGTGGCCATGGGCCATCCTTCCTGTTGCTTGGCTTGTTGGCACATCATTCTGATGTTGGCCTCCACCTTCATGTGGGGTTCTACCTGTGTGTCTTCTCTGTTCCCTGTGTCTTCTTCTTGTCTGATAGTGGATTCAGAGCCTGTCCTAGTCTAGTTTGATATTATCTTAAATTATATCGGCAAAGACCCTATTTCTAAATAAAGTCACATTCTGAGATTCTGGGTGAACCTAAATTATGAGGACATGACTCAATCCAGTACAGCTTTTCTTGGGAAAAATGAAAACATGTGACTGGGATATATGCACAAAGTAATTCTATCCACTTTGATTCTGCTATCTAGGGAAAATAAAAAAGGTGGCAATGGGGGGTGGGAGGAGCTTGCCTTGGTAACCAGAAAGTACTCACTGCGGTGGCTGTAGCTTTCTTTAACTCTATGTGTTGACCGGAAGGCCACGCTTCTAAGCAACTAGGAAAGTTTTCCAGGTCTGTAACCTCTCTCTCCACCTGCTCTTACTTTTCCTGTGGCAACAAGAAGAGAGAAAGGCTGATGTCAGGTTCTTTCTCAATGGGTACATTAAACTGCTGGGACTCAATAAGAGTCCTCAACTGTGTAGTTCCACCAGCATTATCCCCAGGGGAACCGAAATAATGAATGACAGTGCCTTGCATAGTACTAGTACAGAGAAAGAACTGGATTTATTTTTATCAAATCTAAATATGAGACATTTCTTTCAAGAAGAACCTTACATTGTGAAAAAAAAGAGAGTTGAGTAAATTGGCTGATGATCTGGTAAGAAATGACTCTATTTACAAATTCAGTTGAATGAGAATTTCCCACACCACTTTCATGGAACAAACTGTATATGTTGCAGAATCGATAACCCATGCTAAGGGTTTAAATTGAATTTGTCTGGTCTGCATATAAAATATGCTGATTCTGAGCAACCTCTTGTGCCTAACTCCATATTCTTCTAATTTACTTGCCTCTTTACAGTTTTAAAGATATTAGAGATCACAAGTGTACCAGTGAACAAATGGTAATAATGATATCTACCATTATTTCTTGAACACCTCCTGTATTCCAAGCACTGTAATTTACATTCAACATATATTGCTAAATTCAACCTCTGAGGCAAGAGTTATCATCTCAATTTTGTAAATGAGGAAATTTAGGCTTTTAAACACTGTGTTTTTTTTTCCATCATGCTACACTGCCTCACCATTCCTGACACAGATAGGGGTGAGATGTCGTATAAGGCCTACTCAAAATACTGGCCCCTATCTCATCAGGACCACAAAGTTAATACTTTCTAATGTAACATTCATATCATTTGTCAAATTTTTGTTATTCCCTTGAACAAAATCAAAGTGAATTACTTAATCTCTCTAAAGCCTCAGTTTCCTCATCTGTCAGGTAGGAAAAATAATGCTCATCCTCCAGGGTGGTCATATAGAAGGTTGTACTAAGAAGAGCTCAATAAACTGAGATTATTTTTATGTTCACTGGTCCACCATTCAGAGAGGCTACTTTGACACCTCTTTCCCAAAATATCATATCGTAGTCATCACCTGTCTCTGAGAGCAGGGTGTGCAGGTGGTTAGGTGATAGGACATGGAGCTGGGAGAGAAGGGGCTTAGGGCCACAGATAATCTTCAATAATTTCAACAAGTTATTGAAATCACCTTGTGAGCATGTAAATTATTCTGTCCTTCTAGTTAAATTTCCAGATGGTGCTGCGTTAGGATAACTTGGAACTCACAGCTTCTGCTGCTGCACAGGAGAGATGCGGCTGGGGTCAGACAGCAGGACCCCAGTCATATATATTCAAGGCACTTCCAAGATCTAGCCTAGTGACTTCTTTATTAATTATACAAATAAACTACTTCATTGAGAATAAATATATTGCAACAGTAATCTGCAGCAGGAAAATTTTGTTCACTGATTTCTCAGTTTAAATATATAACATCTGAATCCCCCTGCTCTCACAGACTGTTAGATTTGGAAAAGACTTTAGAGATAATTTCATTTAAAAATAAATATTCACTTTATGGATAGGATAATTAGAGCTCATGGTTAAATGGTTTGCCAAAGATCACAGAGTTAATTTAGACAGAGTTAAACCTAGAAACTCAGTTTTATTTATTTATTTTTAAATATGAAGATACCCTCAAGACAGGGTTTCTCAACCACGGTGCTATTGGCATTTTGGGGCTGGATGATAATTTGTTGCGGGGGGATGTCATGTGCACTGTGGGATGTTTAACAGCCTCTCCCTGCTCAAGAGATGCTGGGAACAACCTCCAGCCCCCAGCATCACAATCTGAAATGTCTCTACATGTTGCCCATGAGTAAAATCACTCCAGTTGAGGAGGACTACCTTAAGACTTATTCTGGAAATCAAATGAAATAATGAACATGCTTCATAATGAACTGTTGCTTAACAATGAAGTATTGGACATTTACCAGTGATTGTTATTAGGTCCAAGGATTCCATTATTGAGTTTTGTTTTCACTCTGTCATGTAAGAAGTACTTGGCTGAGGGTGAGATAAACCCCCAGTGTGGAAAAAGGAACAAGAGGGTTCATAGAGCTCATGTGGCCTTTGGAAATAAACCATGGGATCAGCTCAGAATGGATGAGATCAGATATCTACTATGCCTATTATACCCTCGCCCATTCATCTCCAGTCCATTAATTCTCAAGCAGTCCCTCTTCAAGGCTTTTCTGAGGTCTTCACCCTGGGTCTGGGGTTGGTTGCCTTTCTCTGTATTCCCAAGTTTCCTATACATTTCTTAACTGCTGCACTCACCACATGGAGTTACAATGATTTGTTTACGTGCCTGTCTCTCCCTGTAGACATGGATCTTAGAGGAAGTGACTGTGTTTTATTTGTCTTTACATACCTACCAACTCGTGCAATACATGACCTAGAAGATGATCAATTAATATTTGATGAATAGGTAAATGAGTGATGAAATGATTTTTAAAAATAAAATGTGTAAGAGTTCTCCTTTCTCCACATCCATGCCAACATTTTTTATAATAGCCACTCTAATTGGTGTAAGATGTCTCATTGTGGTTTTGATTTGCATTTTCCTAGTAATTAGTGATGTTGATAATTTTTTTCCATATACATGTTGGCCATCTGTATGTCTTCCTTTAAAAACCTTTATTCAGATCTTTTCCCCATTTTAAATTAGATGGTTTGTTTTGCTATTGAATTATCTGAGTTCTTTATATATTCCGGATTCAACCCCTTGTCAGAGGAGTAGTTTGCAAATATTTTCTCCTATTCTGTAAATTGTCTTTTCTCTGATTTTTCCTTTCCTGTGCAGAAGCTTTTTAGTTTGATGTAATCCCACTTGTTTATTTTTGCTTTTGTTGCCTGTGCTTTTGGAGACTTGTCCAAAAATTTCTTGTCCAGACCAATGTCATAAAGCATTTATCCTATGTTTTATCTATTAGTTTCAAATCTTTGGGTCTTACACTTAAGTCCCTAATCCATTTTGAGTTTATTTTTTTGTGTATGATAAATTGTACATATAGTATGTTAGTGGTAATGTAAATTGGCACAACTGTTATGAAAAATAATATGGAGGTTTCTCAAAAAACTATGACCCAGCAATCCTACTATGAGGTATATACCCAAAGAAAATACAATCAGTAGCCAGGCATGGTGGCTTACACCTGCAATCCCAGCACTTTGGGAGGTTGAGGCAGGAGGATCACAAGGTCAGGAGATCGAGACTATCCTGGCTAACATGGTGAAACCCCATTTCTACTAAAAATAAAAAATAAAATAGCCGGGTGTGGTGGTAGGCACCTGTAGTCCCAGCTACTTAGGAGGCTGAGACAGGAGAATGGCATGAACCCAGAAGGCAGAGCTTGCAGTGAGCCGAGATTGTGCCACTGCACTCCAGCCTTGGCGACAGAGTGACTCTGTCTCAAAAAAAAATAAAGAAAGAAAGAAAATACAATCAGTATGTTCAAAGAGATATCTGTAGTCCCATAATTATTGCAGCACTATTCAAAATAGCCAAGATTCGGAATCAACCTAAGTGTCCATTAACAGATGAACAGATAAAGAAAATGTGATATATATGCACAAAGGAAACCATTTGTCCATAAAAAATACTGGAATCATGTTTTTTGTCATAACATAGATGATCCTGGAGGACATTGTTTCGTTGCTGCTGTTGTTGTTGAGACGGAGTTTCACACTGTCGCCTGGGCTGGAGTGCAATGGCACGATCGCTGAAGGATATTCTTAAGTGAAATAAGCCAGCCAAGAAAAACAAACACTGCATGATCTCACGCATACATTGGATCTAAAGAAGTTGATCTCATAGAAGTAGAGAATAGAATAGTGGTTACCAAAGGCTGGAGAAGGTAGGGAACTGGAGGGATAGGAAAAGATTGGTCAGTGGGCCCAAGGTAGAGTCACATAGGAGGAATAAGTTCTGTTGTTCTATTGCACTGTTGGGTGACTATGGATAACAATACTGCATTGTATATTTCAAAATAGCTAGAAGTTAGGATGTGAATGTTCTTACCACAAAGAAATGAAAACGTATCAGGTGATAGACATGATAGGTACCCTAATTTGATTTTTCCGCAATGTATCACAACATCACACTATACCCCATACATATGTACAATTATTATGTGTCAATTAAAAACAAAATAAAATGAATGGATAAGCTTTAGAGATATAAAGTCCATTTACTTTAGATTATGAAAAGAGCAAAGAGTTCCCAGGTCGGGCAAAGCTTTTTCTCTGAATTTAGCTGGACAAAGGAGAAAGTCAGCAGGTAGCTGTCAACAGCATCAATTCAAACAGTGTTCTGAAACATCTCTGAAATTTAAAAAAAAAAATGTGTGCATGTGTGTATTATAAGATGAAATTAATCTACAATATTCTATTTTACGGAGGAGTATGTGGTTAGAGGGAATACTAGTTAAGCAAGGCTCAAGTAATAATAGATGTTCTCTAAATTCCCTTCTTGGGAAGCTAGATCCATTTCCCTGCTAAGTATTATTTAGCCAAGATGGATATGCAAGGTTTGATCAGAGAGGAAGCCCCTGGAACAACAGAGGCTGAGCACAGCCACGGGCTTCTACTTTTATTGCCTCCCTAACCCACCTCATGCCCATGCAGAGCTCAATTTCTCTCAAAAAGTGGTGAGCAAATATTTAAAGAATATCATTCTGGCTGGACTCAGTGTCTCATGCCTGTAATCCCAGCACTTTGGGAGGCCAAGGCAGGTGGATCACTTGAGGCCAGAAGTTCAAGATCTGCCTGGCGAACATGGTGAAACCCCATCTCTAAGATATATATGTATATGAGATTATATATGTACATATATATGTATATACAGCTATATATACATTATATATCATATATATACACACACATATATAAAAATTAGCTGGGCATGGTGGCACATGCCAATAATCCCAGCTACTCAGGAGGCTGAGATCGTGCCACTGTGCTCTAGGCTGGATAACAGAGTGAGACGCTGTCTCAAAAAATAAATAAATAAATAAATAAATACTTGAAGCAAGACCAAATCATTGGCTTGGCCCCAGTTTTAATGTAATTGCCTGTATTATCACAATTAAAGAAAGATCCTGGGATTGTACTGGGAAGAACACAAACAGTGGAAGGTCAGGAAGGGAAGAGCTAGTGAGGGAGACTTTGAAGTAGACATCCAAGGGTTCTGTGGGCCAACGGTGGCCTGTCAGACCCTTAAAAGCATTTATCATCTTGACAGTGGGCATGGAGACTCAGGTTGATGCATGAAGCCATACTCAGTTTATCACACTACCAGTCTTTACCTGACTCCAAGCTTACCAGCAACCTTGACTTCCTGTGTACTTTGTCTATGGGAAGTACATTGTTTAGACCAAAAAGAAGAGTAGGCCTGGCTGACAATTTTCTTTCTCTTGGTAAATGCACAACATTGTTCCTGGTTTACATAAGTGAGTTTACTCAGTAGGAATTGACCTTCCCAAATATGATCAACTCTAGAACATTGGTAAGTTTGAGTTTCTGGACCTGTGGGACTAGAAGGGCTAGATCTGAGACTTCTGTGGTTTCAGCAAAGTAAATACCAAGCAGTGAGGCCTTGTCATGGCCAGTCTTACTCTACCATCACATCGTCCTTGCCAATGTCTTTATCTCCACTTTCCCCGTGGAACACTAAAATATCCATCCTTGGGATTCAGTCCAACTGTTTCATAACAAACTGCAATTATAAACTCCTACATGATGTCACAATAGCATCAGTTCAATCATGATTTTCTTGCCAAGTAAGCTCCCCTGAATATAACTATGATTGTTTTTCTACAGAAATCATTCCATCTGGGATGCATGGGCTCCGAGAAAGCAGTGCATCTCCAAATCTGACAGACATCCAAGACAATTCACTTGAAATTTTGTTATCATTTTTTTGTTTTCTCTTCTTTAAAGTGCCAGTCCTCCCTGAGATTCTGGGAAAGGTTCTGATTTTGTCATTTTAAATCTGTTCTTTCTCTACAAATAAGATCTATTCATTTGCGATTGACAAGTCTTGGAAAATACAAAAGAAAAACTTAGACTGACTAATGCATTTTTAATATTTATGGGCGCAAAGCATATGTGTGTGTTTTGTCTACTGCCTAGTGTTTGGTGGAACTTGGAATGTGAAATAATAGTCGCTTGAAAAACCTATAACTTGTAAGGAACAGAATAAACACTTTCCCAGAATACTCTGCAAAATGATTAGCTCCATATTACCCCGTGCAGGGTAGATTTGGAAGTGCTGCATAAAGGTGAAATGAACACCTGAGTTCTAAATAGTGAGATGATCAACGCAGTCAAGTAAATGTTGAGATCCAGAAATATCTGGTGAGTTTTTACTTCCTCACCTGCCATCTCTCTGCTGTCGCCTTCTTCCAACTAGTGCTCAAATTGGTTTCTTCTAAGCTCAGGGGAAAGAAAAGCTTCTGAGCGGCTCAGCAAATATCCCAGTGTTGCTGACAAAACCAAATAACTAATAGTACTATCTCTTCATTGACAACTGCTGCCTCAGTTATCAGGGTCTGTCAGCTCGCTCCTCTCAGGTGTGCATGCACTTCTGAAACCTGTGCCTCCACCCTGCCATTCGCTGGTCACCTCTAATGGGCAACAGAGCATCTTTGTTACTGTGCATCAACATGAAGTTGTCAAGGAAAATGGCCATCCCTAGGAAAAGGAAAGACAATAAAGCTTCATTCGCAGGATTTTCACAAAGGCGCAGCCACATTTCAAAGCCAAACTACCCGAAGTAAAGGCAGAGCACAGCTGCACCTTCCCAGTGATGGAGCCCAGGAAGTGTCAGGCACATCTGTTAGCTCCTGTTTGGTTTCAGTAGTAAACCTGCCAGAGTTCCCCATCAGCAGTTGTTCAGCTCTGCTGAAGCTGTCGTCTCACCAGGTAATTGAGCTACCTATGATGCTCCACACTACACTTTATTGGGGGAACATAACACTGTGGCAGAGAGTGTTTAAATATTTTCCCCATGGAAGTCACATAGTAACTATTACGGTTGAATTCTTAGATTTCTGTTTTGTAATGACTGCAATTTTTATTGCATTTCTTAGTTTATAAATGACTCTCCTATACATAATCTTTACATTTTAGTCACCAACCAGCAAAAGGTGACTATTGTTATATAAGTGCAGAAAAAAAGGCTCACTGAGGATAAGTAAAATTTACCTCTGATTACTCAAAAAAAGAGAGAGCTAAGACTCCTATCCTGGACCTCCAATTTCAAATCTTGCTCTCTTCCTATCTTGGAACTTATAAAGTCTAAGCAATCAGAAGGCACAGCTCAGCAGCTGTGGTTCCCAGGTTCTAACTTGTTAGGCCTTGTATTCTCCTGCAAAAATTATCCTGAAAATATCTAATTTGGACCTGAGATATTTTTGAGGATTACCGAATCTGCATATTATACAATGTGTACACGCACACACATGCCCCCTTAACAGATATATGTATGTGTGTATTAAACTACTGAGCTTTTAACATTTTTTTTTTCAAGCAAAACCATAATAGACAAGTTAGACATCTGTATAGTACTTGGGAATAAAGATGAGAGATGTGTGGCTCCAAGAACTAGGAGATATAGATGATACCAGATCCAACGTAGCTGCTCCTGTACCAGATCTTACTCAATGATTTTGGCACATCCAAAGAAAGAACATGCCATTTTAAATGAATGGTGAGGCCGGGCGCGGTGGCTCAAGCCTGTAATCCCAGCACTTTGGGAGGCCGAGACGGGCGGATCACGAGGTCAGGAGATTGAGACCATCCTGGCTAACACGGTGAAACCCCGTCCCTACTAAAAAATACAAAAAACTAGCCGGGCGCGGTGGCGGGCGCCTGTAGTCCCAACTACTCAGGAGGCTGAGGCAGGAGAATGGCGGGAACCAGGGAGGCGGAGCTTGCAGTGAGCTGAGATCCGGCCACTGCACTCCAGCCTGGGCGACAGAGCGAGACTCCGTCTCAAAAAAAAAAAAAAAAAAAAGTAATGGTGAACACACAGAAGGGAAAACTGCCATTACTCTAGTGGGAGGAGAAAGTAGAGGACCATTCCTCGCAGGGAGGTTGGTGCCAAAATGCTTCACCCAGCAAATAATAGTTGCAGCAGGCCTGGTGCTGTGTCTGAGTATGCAGAGATACATGAGGCATGGAGGTGTTTTCCCGGAGCTCACAGAAAATAAAGCAAGCAGCTAACAGACCAGTATGGCGCAGTGTGACAAGTGTAATACGAGGGGCACTCAGAGAGCCATGGGAAGCCAGCAGATGGACATTAGTGCAATCAGAGCATTCCAAAGGTTTAAGAAAGAACCTTGGAGGAGAAAATTCTGGGCAAGGAAAACAGTAAGTGTGTCACTAGCACAGTATAAGGAATAAAGAGCATTGATCAGATTTCTGTGTCTGCAGTGAAGGATGCATGGGAGGAAGTGATAAGAGATGGATTTGATGGATTTAGAAAGATAATCTGATGCTGGTCATGAGGTTTTCGTACTGGTCACCAGGCCATGGGGGAAGGGGTGGGGATGGACACAAGTTAAGCCTCTTAAGCTTAAAGTTAAAGGGTATCACCAAATTGCTTTTTAGGAATATTCTCAGCAGCGCACTTAGGATGACTAGAATTGGGTGAGATTGGGAGGTTATTTGTAGCAGGTCTGAAGAGATGTGCTGCAGGTTTGAAGTCAGGAGGTTGCACTAACAATGGAGGAAAGCAGCTGTGAGTGAGTGACACTGTGGGGTAGCCACCCAGCCTGGAGGCTCTGCTGTGTGCTTTCTGCACTCAGACTACATCCACAGAAGCCAAACTGGACCCACTGTCCTGCCTCACTATCTTCCACCCTGGGCCACAGTAAGCGATGCCAGGAATGGACACCTGACTAAAGCTGAACCAGTCAGAAGGCTTCTGTAAGACTTCAGCCTTGAGCTGGGGGAAAGAAACTCCTCTACCTATTAAGACATACAGCAGGCAGCAGACATTTCTCCCAATGACAGGTGACCTCATAGTAGGCGAGAATAAAAGTGACACACTGAACAAAATAAGGGTCCAGAGATGGAAAACAAACTTTTTGGATTCAGACTCTACAAATCCCAGATATGATAAAACCACATCAGCCTTGGACATGCCATCGAGGCCGATTATCCCCTCCTTTTCTGCTTGTTTCTTTCATTTGGGATTTAGTCATTTGCAACTCTCTGAGGTTCTTAAATTAAATACTGGGAATGAGACGAAGTGGGACAGAACTGGGAGACCTGAAAAAAATGGAAATATGGGACACAGAAACAAGAAATGTGGCGGGTGCATCAAGCTTAATATACAGTATATCAGGGTTTGGCAGTTTCTTTCTATAAAGGACAAGTAGTAAGTATTTTAGGCTTGGAAAGCCATTTGGTCTCACTTCAACTACTCACTTCTGCTGCTGTAACATGAAAGCAGTCAGGCATATGTAAATAAATGACAATGGCTGTGTTTCAGTAAAACTTTATTTACAAAGACAGGTGGCTGGTCAGATTTAGCCTGTAGGCCATAACTTTCCAACCCCTAACCCCCACAGTTTACTTTCTTTTGCATTAATTCCAAGCTTATCAAGGACTCTCTTTTTGCCAACTATAGCTCTCATATTATCTTAATATTGAGATAAAGAGGTATTATGGATTAAAGGGACAGTCACTTTCTTACTTGGAAAAGGACATCTCTGATTATCTGTTTAAAAATTGGCATCTGCTTTGTATACCAGTTTTTCAGTACATGAGTGAATATTTGGCCCCAAGTGTTAGCTATCTGTGGATATACCAAGAAAGTGCAGGTTCTGACCCCAGAAGCCTAAGTACCAGAACCCAAGCGATGTCAACTTCATTGAGGCAATGCGCCCAGAGAGGCTGCCTGCCTTCTCCTCCTCATGTCCCCTCTGCCACACAGAGGGCCACCTCCTCTCATGCAAACTTTATCAGAGATTGCACTGTAATAGAAACAATGTTCTTAGTGATTCTGTAAGAAGCAGCAGCATTAAGAAGCATCCTGATATCCTATTTCCAAGAAGTTGAATTTACCCCCTGCCTACTCTTTCTTACACTTTCTGTTGCATCTTAATGGTTTTGACCTTCTGTTCCCCCTGTTTCAAACTGTTAAAAAGTACCAGATGCTAGATTGTTAACTTTGAGCATATCTCTTAGCTTCTCTGAATGCCATGTGCCCATCTGCAAATAGAGGAGCTAATCTCTATCTCACAGGGTCACTTGGAGAATTAAATTAGATAACAAATATGAGAATGTCCATCACTGCAGTGTCTGGCCTGTAGTGCTCAGTGCACACATCATGGTCCTGGAGGCCAGCAGGTGAATTATGCAGCCTCCATGGTCCTTGAGCGGAAGCCCCCATAGAGAGATGCTCAAGGATTATTCATTCAATAGGTTGTTTATTCTGCACATGTGGTCTGGGACCCACTGGAACAGGACTGATCTGACACCCTGCATGACTCTGAAGAAGAGAATCTAGGGAAACCCAGGCATGAGTGCTCTTGTAAATAAATGTAGCAACAGATGGGTGGAGTTAGATATTTTGTCAACATAGAAATCACTTTCCCAAAGTGAGTTTCCCCATCTAAGGATAGCACTCTTAATTTCTACAATTAAAAATACCTGCCATATGTTAAAGTCTCTTTTGTAGCAGCTTTTAAGTGAAACTACACATTCTCCAGAATTGTTTGGTATGTAGAGGCAACAAGTCAGGAGACCTGAATTGTGGTTCACCCTGCCCTGGCTCTCAGCAAGGGGTTCTAACAGAGCACTCTCCACTCCAGACCTCATTTTATTGTGTACAAGTACACAAGTAGATGATTTTTAACACCCTCTGTGTAGTCAATGTCTGACTAAAATATACTGCATTGCATAAAGATGAGACTGAAGAAGAGAGTAACTTTTAGAGAAAAATCCTGTGCATGTCACTGTTGCAGTGGAGTATGAGGGTGTGCATGTGGGAGTTAGGGAGGATGTGTGTTCAGGGCAGGCAGGGTTCAGAAGGGTATGCAGTTTGGGTGCAGCCTTCTAGGATCACCCAGACAGTGACTTAGCACCATGTTCTCCAACTTTGGAGTTAGAGAGGGCAGGGAACTCCCAATGAATATAGCTCAGATGCCTTGTCAGTGACTATGCAATGCCATGACCTTCAGAGCCAGGCAGACCTGGATTCAGATCACAGCTTAGCCACTTACTTCCTTTGTGAACTTTAGAAATTTATCTAATCTCTCTGAGTCTCTGCAAACTCATCTTAAACATCGGCATCATATACTGCATACTTTCCAAGGTTTGTGTGCTGATAATGAGTTTTGAATGATGGCCCATATCACATGACAGGCCCTCAAAAAATGCTAATGATAACAAATGCAGTGCTGTGTCCGCCCCTTCTCCCCCTCTGCTGCCTGCTCTGTTGTCTGGGTGCTCAGTGCCTCTTACCTGGGTTGTAGCAGTAACCTCCTAGTTGGTCCCCCAATGCCAAGCTCCCTCCTACCCCAACCGCTTCTCTATAGCAATCTCCCAAAGTGTGTTTTTATCCTTAAAACTTTTCACTAGCTTTCCACTGCTTAAAAAATAAAGCCAAAACCTAATAATATGGCAAAATCCTTTTAAAATCTTTTAGCCCTCATGCCGCCTTCATACTAACCCCATTTTAGTCTTCCTAGGATGCCCATATTTTCCCACAGAAGCCAAGCTCTCTCACTTCCCAGCCTTTGTTCAAAGTTCTCACCCCTGCAATGTCATCACTGTCCTTTATCACTCACAGAAATCCCATTTTTTCAATAAATAGCTTCAAGAAATTTCTTCAAGAAATATTTTCTCAAGCTGAATTGTCACTGCATTCATCCATTCACCATTCAGTGGCACTACACATTTGTTGACTATCTGCTATGTCAGAAACCATACTTGTTAATAGGAATGTAGAAATTGATCTCCCATCTCAGCTTTTGAGAGTGCCAAGTCTGATGCCAGACAGGAGGATGTGGTCAGCCCATCAAACGCCACGTGGTAAACATCACCATGGAAACATACACAAGTTATCTTGGTGGGGTCCAGAGAAGGGAGAGAAAACTCTGCCTGGGCTGGCAATGAACACTCTCACTCTTTTTCTGTAACTTGGCTCTGTGTCCCCACCCAAATCTCACCTTGAATTGTAATCCCCATAATCGCCACATGTCAAGGGGGGGACCAGGCAGAGGTGATTGAATTATGGGGGCTGTTTCCCCTATGTTGTTCTCATGATAACGAGTGAGTCTCACGAGATCTGATGGTTTTATAAGTGTCTGGCATTTCCCCTGCTTGCACTCATTGTCTCTCCTGCCACCCTGTGAAGAGGTGCCCTCCGCCATGATTGTAAGTTTCCTGAGGACTCCATAACCATGCAGAACTGTGAGTTAGTTAGACCTATTTTCCTTATAAATGACTCAACCTTGGGTATTTCTTCATAGCAGTGTAAGAATGGACTAATACAGAATCTTGTAAACTGTCTTTTAGCACTGACTTGGTTACTGTGATTATTTATGTGGCTAATTCCCTCATAGATATTGGAACTTCTGCAGTGTGTCCCTCTGAACCCTGGCCCCCCAACATAAGGTCTGAGCGTGCTTAAGTGTGAGATGGTGCAGGATATTCTATCCTCGGCAGTCAAGGAGTCCCTTGGGGACTAAAATGGTAACAGGACTGGCACTTGGCTTTAGCTAACCTCCAGGTCAAGATAAAAACTATCGGGGAATCCCACCCCTGATATTCAACATGGGTTCTTTTCTATTTCCCTAAGCGTCGGCTGGTTTCAGAAATAAAGGGAAAGCATACGAGAGAGAAATTTTAAAGCTGGGTGTCCAGGGGAAGACATCACATGTTGGCAGGTTCAATGATGCTCCCTGAGCCATAAAACCAGCAAGTTTTTATTAGCGATTTTCAAAAGGGGAGAGAGTGTATGAATAGGATGTGGGTTACAGAGATCACATACTCCACAAGGTAATAAAATATCACAAAGTAAATGGAGGCAGGGCAAGATCACAGGACCACAGGATGGGGCAAAATTAAAATTGCTAGTGAAGTTTTGGGCACACATTGTCATTGATAACATCTTATCAGGAGACAGGGTTTGAGAGCAGACAACCTGTCTGACCAAAATTTATTAGGTGGGATGTCCTCATCCTAACAAGCCTGGGAGTGCTACAGGAGACCGGGGCTTATTTCATCCCTTCAGCTTTGACCGTAAAAGATGGCCATGTCCAAGGTGGCCATTCATAGACCTACCCTCAGGGGTGCATTCTCTTTCTCAGGGATGTTCCTTGCTGAGAAAAAGAATTCAGCGATATTTCTCCTATTTGATTTTGAAAGAACAGAAATATGGCTCTGTTCCATCCGGCTCACTGGCAGTCAGAGTTTCAGGTTACCTCCCTTGTCCCCTGAACATTGCTGTTATCCTGTTCTTTTTTCAAGGTGCCCAGATTTCATATTGTTCAAGCACACATGCTCTACAAACAATCTGTGCAGTTAACGCAATCATCACAGGGTCCTGAGGTGACATACATCCTCCTCAGCTTACGTAGATGATAGGATTAAGAGATTAAAGTAAAAACAGGCATAGGAAATCACAAGGGTATTGACTGGGGAAGTGATAAGTGTCCATGAAATCTTCACAATTTATCTTCAGAGATTGCAGTAAAGACAGGCGTAAGAAATTATAAAAGTATTAATCTGGGGAACTAATAAATGTCTATGAAATCTTCACAATTTATGTTCTTCTGCTGCGGCTTCAGCTGGTCCCTCCATTTGGGATCCCTGACTTCCCACAACAAAAAGCTGTCACACTTAACTTAGCAACAATATTTAGCAAAATGGACCAACGCCAATGACAGAAACACCCTTTTCTGTTTCAAATGGCAAATCTGTTTTTTTCATCATTAAGGAAGGAAATCGACCTAAATTCCAGCTTAGTTGATATCACGCCACACTTGGCAAGGGCATTGATAAAGCCATCTATCTGTGCAGGTCTGGTTGGGTGCCCACAGGTTTCTGACAAGTATCCAGAATGACATCTTATACAAATATCTTAGCCAGAGCCAAAGTTTCAGGAGACTCACTCCTCAAACTAGCAATACTTTCCTGAAATTTCTCTGAGACTGATTAAAAACAATGACAAGCAAACTATGAAACATTTTCAGCCACTGTCATTATATACACTATAATGTGTACAATGGTTCACAATTTACAATTTCCACACGCCTCTTTTTATTTGAACCTCACAAATTTTAAAAATGTCATCCCCATTTTATAGGAAGTGAACACATAGGTCAAGTGATGGATGCAAGGCCACACAGCTGCACAGTTCAGGCACTTTCTGCAACCTGGACATACTCCTAGTGCAAAAGTGAATATCAGAATACAGAGATCCTCAATTTCTTGCAACATCCAATGTCACCCAAAGCTACAGCTTCCTAGTTTTTCACTATATCTCCAAGTACAAGTTCACTTCCAGCGCTGTCCCTACAAGCCATCAAGGAGAACTGGAGGTGTTGATATCCCAGGGAAATGAGAGATGACTTTAAGATATAGAAGGCCTCACATGAAGGGGAAAACAGACTGACTTATTGTGCCCTCAGAGGCTAAAACTAGAACCTAGGAACCAGTAACAGGCAGACAAGGCCAAGCTCCACCTAGAGAATTCTCTTCTCCTATGTTTACAGCCAATAACTTTGAGAAGTAGCCAGCTCAGACTTCTGAGATGCCCAAGCATCCTATACCTGGGATTCAAGCATCAGCTGGGCCTGGACTGTGAACTCTTTTTAAATCCATTTGTCTACTGGGCTTCCGCGGTCCTTTTGTTACAACCTATTGCCTGTGGAATGTAACTGCCTCTGCCTTCCTGGGCCTATCAGTCAGAGGAGGTGTCATCAAAAAAGCGTTTTCCTTATCTTGATATCTTGGTAACTCCAGGGGTAGGTGGACAGCAAGGCCATCCTCCCATGTTCATGTTCTCTCTCTCTCTGCCTCTCTCTATATATATATCTCTCTCTCCCTCCCTCCCTCCCTCCAACCCCTCCCCCCACAAACACACACACACACACCCCTCCTGTATCTCCCCCAGGTAATCAAGTGTTGGATTATATAGGTACCAACAAGCCTCATCACCCACGTGTTATAAAACAGCTCACAAACTCAGTGTTATTCCTAAAAGAACATCAGCCTCTGGTTCACAAATAATTCTCCTGCTTTTTAAAACTCATATGTGGCCAGGTGCGGTGACTCATGCCTGTAATCCCAGCACTTTCGGAGGCCAAGTTTGGGTGAATCACTTGAGGTCAGGAGTTCAAGACCAGCCTGGCCAACATGGTGAAACCCTGTCTCTACTAAAAACAATTCAAAAATTAATTTGGAATGGTAGTGGTACCTGTAAGCCCAGCTACTCTGGAAGCTGAGGCAGGAGAATCGCTTGAACCCGGGAGGCAGAGACTTCAGTGAGCTGAGATTGCGCCACTGCACTCTAGCGTGGGTGACAGAGCGAGACTCTACTTCAGAAATAAACAAATTAAAACTTATATGTATATCTGCTGTTGATTCACCTTGGCTCCAAAGAGTTAAGGAAACTAATGACTAATAGAAATTACTGAGTTTGCAGGATGGCAGATAAGAAAAGCCAACTCGCTGAAACACTGAAACTCCGTCTGCTTATGAGATAAAAGAGCTGGGGGCAATCCGATAGAATCAAGATGGCTGACTGAAGTTGGTGCAGAAACAGTTTGCTGATGTCACAGCAAGAGAAAGAAAAAAATCTACAAAATAGAAAGAAGAAAAAAATGTAAATTCCACATGCGATGCATTTACACATGTGACCCATGAGTTAACATGAAGAGATGACTGTATATGCCAAAAGACATTCCATACCTCTCCTTTCCTTCCACCAATCACCTGCTAATCCCAGTAACCACCCCCTAAACCTTTTCTAATAAAATTACAGCCTTAAAGCTAGCACCGGCAGACAGATTTGAGGCTGACACTCCTGTCTCCTTGTAAGTCAATTTTTAATATAAAGCTTTTCTTCTCTCCAAATCTCCATGTCATAGTATTGGCTGCTAGTCCATTGGCAGCAAGCCCCCTTTGCTTGATAACATCAATGCAACCTGCGTTTTATCAATTCTGGACCTTTTATCACATACATTAAATGATAATCTATTGCATGTCTACGTCAAACAAAGAAATTTATATTAACAGTGGAACACTATTTGTCCCTTTACTAAATGCCTGCTGTACATCAGGCCCTACGCCAGGAATTTTACATACATTATACCAGTTCTCATCCTGCAAGTTATAGGGTGCCCCGTGCATTTGCCAGATGCTAACAGAGATTATGTTCCCTGATAACAATAGAGCTGGAATTCAACCTTAAGTCTGTCTGACTCTAAAGATGGTCTTATTCCCAATGCAATATGCTGCTGCAAACATTCCTAAACGTGCAGCCAGAAGTGAAGTTTGGATTCCAAGTTTTATATCTAAAGGCTACTTTTATTTTCAGAGTTGCTATTAAGAAAAAATTTAGGGTAGGGGAGGAAATATGACCAGAGAATGAGGTCCCACCACCAGGTTATATGGCTATTTATTACAATGCTGATTTTTTTCCTCTCTTTCCATTATTTACTTGTTCAGGGAGCTAGAAACAGGAAAGCAGCCCTAGCGATTCAGCAGTTATTTAAATAGAACAGTGTGGGGATTGTGCACTCAGTCCACCATAATTGGAAACTGTTCCTACCGTGCACCAATATTTCAAAAGCAATACAACCCAATTCTCTGACCCATGAATCAGAGTTTTCCCTTCTACCAGCATGAAAGATTGGGGCCAGGGAGAACTGGGAGGAAGATTTCTCTTAGGCACAGATTTTGCAGAAGAAAGCTGACAAAGAAGAATCTCGGTAACTGAATTTTAATTAAATATTAGATTAAATTAAAGGTATGGCATTAGCTGTGCTCGCGTGCTACAAAACATACTCTCTATTCGGAAAACTGAGTCACATACCTCTCTGGCCAGTTATAATGGTCCCTGTAATTCAGTGTCTTGAAATAAACTCACTTTGCTACAATTATTTATATCCAAGCAAGATTAGTTGCTGGCAAAGTCATTGCCTTTCAAATTCATGTTAATTCTTCCCTGCTTCAAACATAATAATTTCAATTCTGGTATCCCTGGCTGTCAATCTCATCTCTGGGGAAAATGAAATTACGGGTTTTGAAACTGAGCAAACCTGACCTTACTATATTGCACTGGATGGAATATTTTATTTCTCTAACCTCAGTTAGCATGTCTTAAATCTGGTCATACATTGAATGGGCATTGAGAGATTAAAGGAGGTGATGTATTTAAAAGGGCCAGCAGCATCTGATACCCAGTGGCTACTCAGTAAATACTATTTCTGCTCTTTCTTTATTCTCTAATTGAAGATGCAATGAACATTTTTGTGTCATACTCTTGTTTCTCTCAAACAGATATAAATGCAAACAAATTTTCATGTTATGTGTACCTATATTCCAGGTACTTTACATTTATTATCTTGTTTACACTACATTGTGAGGTTGTCAACATTATCTCCATTTCACAGACAAAGAAACTAAGGCTTACTAAGGACAGGTAGCTTGTCTGAAGTCAAACAGCTAGTAAACAGCAGAACCAAGAATCAACCAGGTCTGTCTGTCTCTAGAGCCTATGCTTACTTATTCTTTTAAAAAAAAATCTTCACTCCAGCACAACAGTTCTCAAATAGTGGCAATTTCATACCCCAGGAGATATTCAACAGTCTGGAGATATGTTTTATTTCTACAACTGAGAAGAGAGGGACATGTGATGTTACTGGCACCTAGTGCTTGGCCAGGGATGCTGCTAAACATGCTACAAGGCACACAGCAGCCCCCGACAACAAAAAAATTATTTAGCCCAAAATGTCAATAGTGCTGCTATTGAAAATCCCTCCTCTGGCATATATCAAAATTGGTCTTGTTTTAATATAAGTGAATGTAATATCCTCATACTTCTGAATTTAGATGTTCATTCTTTATTGATGAGCAGGCACCAGAAGATTGTATTTTTCTAATCCTCTGCAAGACAGAGATTTTCCCACAGTGTGCTACATGTTCATACTGTCAGTTTCACTCATTTCCACAGCACAATGTCTATTGTCTCATAGTTTCCATGGTAAAAGGTCTATCTGCTGTTTGCTTAGATTATTTTCTGCTTGTTCATGCCATTTTGAAAACACTTTTAAAAATGAAACTGGCAAGGTCAAATTTAATATATTCTTCCCTCTTTTTCTCTTATGCATTTTTTCTTGCATAAAAACATATAGCATGCCTCAGAATTTAAATGATTCACAATATCTATAAAGAGTGTACCAGTTCTAAGGAATGCTGGAAATGATTACTTATTTTTAAAAAGTTATATCTTACAAGATATAAGGTACTTTGGGCTCTAGTTCCCTCCCCAGCTTCATTTGACAGACAAGGATATGGAGACCAAATAAATTGTGATCTACCCAGAAATAAACAGGTAATTAACACAGGGCCAGACCAAGAGCACAAGTATGCTGTCTCTTGGGCTGGTGTTTTCTTCATCATGCACTCTGGATTTTATGTTGCAAAATCCAATCAATATACACACACTGGGGTGTACAGACTCATGGGCATACCCACATGCACACAGACACAGCCATTTAACTGCACTTTGCCTTTTTGTATTTTTAGAAGACTTCAAATAGTGATGGTTGCCAATCTGGTAACCGAAAACCTAAAGTTACTATATAACTGATATCTGCTCTACAGAGGGGCTAAGAGGGAATAGGGGCTTTGAACCACTTAGAGTCTAAGATAAGAGATTGAGATATGCAGACTAATTACTCCAGACATCTGAAGCCCCAAGTTGGGTTTCTGGCATTGAATAAGCCTGATATAGCATGATATAGCATGCAAAGAGTGGCATGGGGCTACTTGCCATCTCTTATCCCTAAGCACATCCCCACATTTCCTCCAAGGTTTCTTCCATGAAACATAAATAGAACAGACATATTGCCAAAAGTTCAAAAGACATCAATAGCCTCCCATTTCCTAGATCAAAGCTAACATTTTCAGCTTGGGTATAAGCTGGTCTTATATCTCTAGCCTTCCCTAGATGTACACCCACCCCTCATCTTTATGTCTAAGAGTTTCCCAGAAGGTTAACTCTCGTAGATGCTGGGACAAGTTCCTCTTGACCTTCCATTCTGGCCCCTGGGTGAGTCTCACTTCTTCTTCCTCGGCAGCCAATAATGTCTACTAGCAGCACTGGCCTCTCTGGTACCCTCACCTGGAACAGAGGGAGGGATCATTCTCCTTAATTTCCTCCAGTAAACTTACATCCATGTTTTCTTAAGAAGATATCACTGAAGATGAAGGATCTTAATAAACAAAGAAGATAATTCAGCAGCTTTTAGAAGTGGTCACTCTTAGGTTCCAAAACAGAAACAGAGCCGCAGAATCAGGCTCTACTCTTACCTAACTTCTTGTCAGGAGCCAACTATCCCTCTACTCAATACGCTTTCTCAGCATCTCCACATCTGTGAGTTTAGACCTAACTCTCTTTCTGCACAAGTAGAAAAGGAAATCTCCCCTCCCTACTTCTAAGAACCATTTCATTTCCTGCTCCAGGATGATCAAAAGTGAGATGATCCATTCCTACTAAGTATGTCCTAGCCAGAGAGATGTAATCTGACCACTGCCCCTAACTTAAATAGGAAAATGGCACTTGCATATGTTAAAGTTTCAAAAGTTTGGATTGTCCATTCACAGCACCATGTTGCATCAGTCATACTCAGTCCAGTTCCTTGTAGCTGCCTTTCCTTCAGTCTGAGAGATGTGTGGCCTGACTTTCACTATGCTCTGGGGGAAAACAGGCTGTCTGTTCCAAAGTCCTTATTTCACATAAGGAAAACGAAGCTCAGAAAGGGCTTGTCTAAGGCACCCAGCAAGTCAACAGCAAAGCCCAGACTAGAACTCAGGTTGTCTAAATCCCAGTCAAGCATTCTCTTTCTTTTCATATGTTCCTGAAATCTCAATAATGGAAAACTTTAATTTTATATGACTATAAATACACATATTAGTAGTTAGCAACTGAACGGATATGAAAACCCCAGGAAGCACTGAACATATGGAAACTAAATGTGGGTCACAATATTCCTTGGGGACCTATCATTTCTTGGTGTCAAACATAATAACTTAAATGGGAAGGTAAATTTCAATGGCAAGGGTACAATATACACTGTAATTGATTTAGAAGATGTATTTAGAAGTTGTTAATAATGCATGTAAGATGCTGAATATTATTTTTCTCATTATACATATTTAAGAACATATAGTTTTTAATAGCACAAGATATTCCACTGTTATCAGCTCATATAAATGACACTACTCACCAGTTACATGAAGCCCAAAGGAAGACATATTTTCTCTGTCTGAAATGATCATGAGAGCAACATTCTAAAATTTAAAAATAAAGTCCATTCTGAAAGACTCAAGAATTAGTCTTAATTCAAAGTGAATCCATCATTCCTTGTAACAAGAACCTGAACATAGTCCATTTATGTTACACAAAGTTAATTTTTCCATGTGACCTCCATAGTTAGTTTCCTGCCTTGCCTTTTTAGTAGAGTTTTACTAGCAATAATCAAATTGGAAATTTCTGTCCTTTATTCCTTTCAAGGTAAGGAAGCCTTTTAACAGTTTTAGATACCATTCAGCTGCAGGTTTTAAAAAAAAAAAAACAAAAAAGAAGAATTAACAGCTACAGGAGTGCTAATTAGGTTAATTATAAAACTTGATTGAGTGGTGTTTGGTCAATAAATTTGGAGCAAATACTACTCTGTCCTGGAAGAAACCCCAAATACTATTTATGTAGGCTCTTCAGCCAAGGATGTTCACTGCTTTGAATCTAGTGATCAGAAAATAGTTGTCTTAGTTCGCTTTGTGCTGCTATAATAGAATACCGCAGAGTGAATCATTTATAAAGAAAAGAAATTTATTTCTCACAGTTCTGGAGGCCAGAAAGTTCAAGAGCTTGGTGCTGGTATCTAATGAGGGCCTTCTTGCTGTGTTATCCCATGGTAGAAGGGCAACTGAGCACAAGAGACAGAGAGAACACCATGAGAGTCCCTTTTATAATGACTCACTATCATGAAAACTAACCAACTCACATAATAACAATATTAATACACTCAAAAAGTCTTCACCTTCATGATCCAATCACCTCTTATTAAGCCCTACCTCCCAATACTGCCACATTGGGGATTAAGTTTCTAGTACATGAAAATTTGAGTGACACATTCAAATCGTAGCAATGGTTATACATAAATTTATATACAGAAAAACTTTCCCTGAAAAATAAGCCCCTCATTGTCAATCAGTTGAGGGAAATACAGAGAGCAAAAAGCCAGACACAGAAGTCAAACACTTGGCTTGAAATTCTCAAACCACCATTTACCAGCTGAGTGACCTGAGACAAATTACAAATCTTTCCTGAACCTCAGTTTTTATATTCATGAATGAGAGGCATAGGACTGTATTGTATTGCTTTTGGAAAGACTAGAACCAATATATTCCCTTTTCCTCATTGTTTGACATATAGTATCCACTGACACATCTTAGCTCAATTCTGAGGAGAAAAACAACTACCCTGTGAGCAAATGGAGTTTTCAGGAAGGCTGTTAATAACACCTCATTGGTATCATACTCCCCCCAAAAGGTTTATTTATTTATTTATTTATTTATTTATTTATTTATTTTTATTATTTTTATTTATTTATTTTTGAGATGGAGTCTCGCTCTGTTGCCCAGGCTGGAGTGCAGTGGCCGGATCTCCACTCACTGCAAGCTCTGCCTCCCGGGTTCACGCCATTCTCCTGCCTCAGCCTCCCGGGTAGCTGGGACTATAGGTGCCCGCCACCTCTCCCGGCTAGTTTTTTGTGTTTTTTAGTAGAGACGGAGTTTCACCGTGTTAGCCAGGATGCTCTCGATCTCCTGACCTCATGATCCACCCGTCTCGGCCTCCCAAAATGCTGGGATTACGGGCTTGAGCCACCGCGCCTGGCCAAGGTTTATTTTTTTAATCTAAAAATTAGAACGGTGTTTATAAGAGAAATTCTAAATTATTTCTTTGATTCTTTATTTTTAAGAACCTTTGTTTAATTTTTTTTAATTCCTCTTCTCAGATGAAAACTTTCTAGTAGTGCTGAGGACCAAAATAACTTGTCATGTCCAAGATATCTGAAAATATGAAAGGTCAGTCATCATTTGCCCACAGATTATGATATACAAAACCAAGGGAGTGATCTGAAAAGAAATGCCATGTAAAGAAGTCACGTTTAAGTAACTAAGCAGACTATCCACACAGCTTGTCAATCTGAGTGTGTTAGATATCAAGCTTATGAAAAGTGGAGAGACCAGACTGGATGTGTAAGTGTTTGAACTAGGAGGCAGAAGTTGAGAAGAGAAGCTTCAGGACTTTATTTCAGATCCCTACAAATTGAGTGGCCAGGGAGCAGCATGCCAATCCTGACATAAAATAGGCCAAATAATTTACTGCAGGATTCATTCAATGTTTAGTTTCTCAAATGGAATTAAAGTATTTTTAATGGTTCCAAATGGAGTAATATGTGTTAATACTTGTTAGAAATATGTACATCTTTTCTTCCTTGTCTTGATGCATGCTCAGCTATGAACAAATCATTTGGCAACACGGCATATCACTTGGAAACAGGGCATCTTCACTTGGTTCAAGTCTATTTTATAGCTTTAATCCAAAGATTGCTTAACTCCAGCAAATTGCTCAATCAATATAGGGACCTCCATAGTCTGACCACATCAGGTTGACTAAGAAGCAGGGTTCTAAACTTCAAGATGGGATGGAATATGGCAGCAAGTTTGTATCTCATTCTTTAGGTATATGGAGGGAAGAGTTGACTTGACTTCACTACAGTTACTGCTAGAGTTTGATTGATCTGACCCCTCCAAATCTTGTGTTGAAATTGGATCTCCATTGTGGGAGGCGGAGCCTATTGGGAGAATTTGGGTCATGGGACCAGGTTCCTCATTAATAGATTCATCTCCTCCTTGAGACTGGGGGTAGGTGAGTTCTCACTCTATTAGTTCCCAAGATAACTAGTTGTTAAAAAGAGCCAGACACCTCCCCTTTCTCTCTTGCCATGTGATCCCTGTACATGCCAGCTCCCCTTCGCCTTCTGCCATGAGTGGAAGTAGCCTATGACCCTTGCCAGATGCAGATGCCCAATCTTGAACTTTTCCAGACATCAGAATCATGAGCCAAATAAACCTCTTTAAAAAAAATTTTTTTAACCCAGCCTCAAGTATTCCCTTATAGCAACACAAATGAACTAAAACAGCACCCCAGGACTCCTGTCTTGCCTGTGACAAGACAGACTGTCAACACTGAAGGGATACCACTAAGAACGAATCTCGCAGAAATCTACCAAGCTCCCCTCATTCCCATTCTCTGCAAGACAAAGTTCAAAATTCTCCACCTGGGCATTCTAGATCCTTCACAATCTGGCCTACACTTCCTTTTAAGCACCAGTTTCCTCCACTTACTTTTCTTTTTGCTTCTGCTTTTAACTAGTCACTATTTTCCACATGGGAAGATGTTCCTGCACTTCAATGCCTTTGCTCATAATGCTGCCTCTGTGTGACGTTTCATCCCAGAATCTTTACCCGTTTAAAATTCATTTCAAATGTCCACTTAGTCATATATTCATTAATGAGTATTTATTGTCTAGTGAGTGCCACTCTACTGTTCTGGGCACTGGTGACACAGATATCAATCAGAAACAAGAAAACAAGAAAAAAAAATCACATTCATAAGTAGCTGTCGAAAGTAGATGATGTTTCCCCAAAGGAAGTGTTGTCTCCTTCCCTGATTCCCAGGAGGAAGTCATTGCTCGCTTTTCTGAAGAAGACCCACACACATTGATTTTGTTTGCTGCACTACCAAAATGCTTTTTACTCCAAACCTCAAATTAGAGCTATTTAGCCCATCCTAGAGTTTCAGAGTAAAAAATCTTCAGCATCATCCTACTGCCTATAAAGAAAAGCCAACTGGTCCATTCTCAACAGAGCATATCACCTTACAAAGAAGGGTTAACCCTTGAATATGGATTCTATTTACCTAGGCACCTTATTTTAATTATAGGTAACTTCCTAAAAATCCAAAAGTGAAATCTATACTAAGTACTATGTGTATCTAATTTATTTTATTCCCCTTTGGAATCCTCTTAAAGGTATTTCAAAATACCCTCTCCCCGCCCCTCTTCACTGTCTTTTCCTGCGTTTCTGCCCTGGCTCATCCAAAGGCCAGTGTCACTAACCCTTCTTGATTTTTAAGGAAGTGATGGTTACTACCACTAATGTTCTTCCAGGTGGGTGATTTTCCAGTCTTCTTAATTTTTCCTCCAAAAGAGAAGACATGGTGGCCACAAGAATGCATCTTACAGGCCTCCAGCTATAGGGAGAGTTATTGACCCAGAGACTCAGTCGCTGAGCCTTGAAATGCAACACAGTGTTTTCATTGAGACCAAAACTCCTCAGGGCTGCTCTGTGCCAACTTTGGACTGGACCAGGGCTATAAAATTAAAGAGGTGCCGAAAAACTCAATAATTATTATAGATGGTATTTAATCAAAATTAATGCAAAAATTCTATAATGAAAAAATATTAAAATTTAAAATAAAGGTTGGTATTACTAATTTTCCTTCTGTTTAAGTTGACACTTGGCTCTGCAAGAATGCAGAGTGCAGCAGGGATGCTATGGCAGACAGTTCCTGGGAGACACAGGACACTGTGTCACCTGACTTTGGTGCAAGCACTGTCAGCTTTGCTGAAACTCCCTTAGATAGCATAGTAGTCTTGTACATTTCCACCCCACCTTCTCTTGTCTATTTCATTCCAAGTCAAACTTGCATAGGGGTCTATTATCTTGGCCTTCTGTGATTCTACCCATTTCTGCACAGGCATTTCTCCAAATAAAATGCTTGCACATTTAATCCTCTCTTTGTGTCTCCTTCTTAAAGAACCCAGACTAACACAAAAATAGAAGAATTACTTCTTACCTTAAGGGTAGGATTGAAATAACAATTACTATCCAAGCGGGGCCTGGCAACCTGCCTGTCTGAAGGGGCCAATATTCTCTGTCTTTACTTATCCATATAGAGGGAGACACTTCTGAGTCAGGGTCCAAGCTCTGAGATAAATATGTGTGTGTTGGGGGTGGGGGGTGGGTAGTGCAGAGACATATAAAACACAAATATATGTATGTATGTACATATGTACAGTACATACAAGTTTCAAATGGTAATGTCTTCTTGGAAATTTAAGATTTTTTTAAAGCTTTGTGAACGGACTGCATTTCTCAGCTAGGACTATATACCACGAATATCTAGATTAATCACTAGTTTATCACCAGCATAAGGATTTTACTTTTAAAATATTAGTGCTACAAAGAAGAGACTATAGGTGAGCAACATCAAAGAGATTCTTTTGTATCGTATTTTAAACGACTTGGATATATATGGTTTGTCCATGACCTCTTAGAAGCTGTTGGCCACTATTTGGTGTTAAGGTTGGCCCTGGACATAACTGCTTGTCATTGATACAGACTTCAGAGGCCTTGATTGTGTGTTGAGCCACTGAGGTAAAGGGAATTTCCTCAATGAATGCTTCTAAAGGAATGAGGCTGAGACAGAGATTTTTAGTTGCCTTCCTATATTCAGTTCCTATTCCCTGCCTTCCAAGCAGAATCCCTCTCCAGCTCTTCACTCTTCCCACTAGCCTCATGTGCTCCAGGAGAAGGAAAGCCCATTCTCAAGTCCAGGAGTGATTTTGCCATGATGTTCAGAAATGGACATAAGACTCAATACAGGGCAATTTTATCTAAAGAAAAGTTTAAAGTTCTAGAACTTTCTAGAAAAGTTCTTCTTTGTTCTTCTGGAAAACTGTCTGGAAGTGACTCTATTCTTTCTCTAGACATTACCAAACATGGATATGAGAGCCCAACCTGGAAACAGACTGAGATAGAAACCAATCCAAAGAGAAAGGTAGTGTCAAGAGAGTAAGAATGGAGCTGGAGTCACACCTTATGCAAATTTTGAAACCTTTCTTTCCTCTATGCTTCCAGATATGTAAACCAATAAGTGTATTTAATGCAAATTAGGTTGAGTTTTGTGTTGCTTTCACTCAAGAGCTTTCCAAATATTACAGAGAACCTCATCTTATAAAAGAATAAAACACTTTCTTGAACTAAGAGAGAAACTCAATGGAAGTAAACATTGGAATTTTTCAGTCTCTAAAAAGAAGATTTAATCAGATTCAAAGAAGAATGATATTGACTCATAAAGGAGGGATAAAGGTTTTCTATCTCTCCTTCAGAACAATTTTTGTGGGAGAGTAAATGAAAAATGAAGAGTGACATTTTGATTGAGCTGGAGGGAGAGAGCAGTTTCCTTTTGAGAAAGGTTGTAAGCTTTCAGTCCAGGCTCAACAGACATGAAAAGGGAGAGGAGATAGTCTTCGGACAGCGCTTCTTTTAAAAATAGAAAAGGAGGCATTGCAGCCATTACTCTAGCAGCATGGGAGACTCAGATCCAAAGAGACCTAGCAAAGAAAAGACTTCTTATTGTTGAAAGGATAAATACATCATACTTCTATCCTCTTCTGAGTTCTAAGCCAACTGAGAAAATGAAACAGAAATTAATTATAAGTACAAAAATATTAGTGTTATTGCTAAATTCTCCGGATTGCAGAATACAGCTTTAAGCTTGGCCATACATTCTTTTTATTATATTCCTGCTCCACACCCTAAGTAATTGAACTTAAATACTCAAGCACAGGACGTGCATCTGGATAAATTAACGTGTTCTGCTGTCCCCTTCCCTCTCCTGCAGGGACGGAACTTGCCTCTTGCAAGGTTTGTTACAAGGAAGAACAGAACAAAAACTACACTCATTACTCTCAAGACAGCTCCTCAAGAGATAATGAGACTTAGGTATTGGAAAGAGTGTTACTATTAATCACCTTAACCTTGCCTACATGAGAAGGGGGAACCAAAGGATGTCAGACTCCCAACATCCCATTAATGAGCTCAATCATTCTTCCCCCTATGTAGGAAGGTCTAGAGGAATGGCCAGGGAGCCTATAAGTGCTATTCTAACAATGCCTCTGAGGTCAATATTTCCTCATGGACAACAGAGGACAGGATGATCCTGTTCCCCAACAGGAGACAAGAATTCAAGGTGCACCAACTGGCATGACTCAATTCCAGAGGGAGCCCACATCCAGTGTACTATTAAGAGATGCTTCTTAAAGCTGTAAAAGAGGGCACATGGTAAAGACCATTGGGAAATCAGCTCTTGAATATCAAGATAGGCATGTCAAGTAGATGTAGATAGATAGAGACAAATTCAGCCAAGGAGACTGGGAAGCTCAGTGTAGAAAATGTCAAACACGACCACGTGTATTTCAAGATGACAAGACTTAACTTATTTCAGGATGACAAGACTCTTCCTTTTGAGGTAAAATTACAATCACTTACAGGCTTTCAACTAATATTTCCAGAGCATTTCTACTGTTTCAATGATTTCATTAGAAAATACTAGATTTTCTTAAATATCTATTGAGTTTTGTCCTATATTATATTTTTGACTGAAGCAAGGATAGGAGTTGGGTGGAGACTTCTGACTAAGGAAGGTAAGAGTAACTGAGATTTGTGTGAAGGGTAGAAGCTTTCATAGACCCAGCACTCATTAACTTCACATATCTCAGGGTAGAAGCATCCTCATGTAGAATCTAGAGGAATATGATAGGAAACAAGATATTGGGCCTGTAAAGTAAGGCTAATTCTATATATGGCAGAAAAAGAACGTGGTCAATTTATGAAACAGGCTCGCATTTCTGGAGCTCGGCAAGACCTACTTGAAAGGAACAGGAGAAAAAGAAAAATGAAGGAGAAAAAGAAAAATGAAACCTAGCAGTGCAAGTTATGATGGGGAAGATTGTTTCTGCTGCTATTGAAGGAACAGGTGATACTCAACCTGTGGACAATTCGAAAGCTGAAGAAAGACAAAGTGCAAAGGAGTAGGGGATACAGGGCCTCACTAGACCCTGAGGTCATACGTTTTATTGTCATCAGCAACCATGTGAGTCCAGGATCTGCTAAGTGTGTCTTTTCAGCTGAGACAAATGTGGGGACAAGGTAGGACCTACCTAGGGAAACTAAAGTCTTTTGGAGCAGGAAGCAGTAGCAGCAACCACTGTGGCACAGGGTTACAACTGGGTTACTTTCAAGGTAGCCTCTCCTCCCAATGATTAAGACCGGTCTCTATGAGATGATCTTCCCTGGACTCCTCTAACTCACTGAACGTGCAGTGATATTTTCTAACTTTCTGAGGCATAACCAGTTATAGACTAGCCCATTGTGTCAACAGCAGCAGCTTCACAAATATTTATTGGGCACCTACTGTGTGCTAGGCCCTATGAAAGTGCTTTCATGTGATCTGATTTACTTCATCATCATCATTACTCCCAGACATGGTTATCTTACAAAGGAGGCAACTGAGACCTGGAGAGAATAAGAGATGCATTCAGGGTCACACTGCCTCAAATGGCAAACCTAGGACTCAAATCCTGGTTTCTTGACTTCAAATCCAGCACTCTTTCCCTTCAGCATTTTGTTCTGTTCCCACACTCTTCCAGCAGTAGTCTCAGGTGCCCCTACCACACCCCAACTCACTTCAATTCAGAAACACAGCATGAAACTAGAATTATTTGCTTGGTGTATTAGTTTGCTAGGGCTGCCATAACAAAGTACCACAGACTGGGTGGCTTAAGAAACAGAAATCTATTTCCTCAGAGTTCTGGTGCTGGAAGTCCACGGTCAAGGTGCCAGGAGGGTAGGCTTCTCCTAAAGCCTCTCTCCCTGGCCTTGGATGGACATTTTCTCTCAGTATCTCCATCCCTCTGTGCACATATTTGCCCAAATCTCCTCTTCTTATAGGACACCACTCAAATTAGATTAGGGCTTACCCTAATAATCCCATTTTATCTTAATCACCTCTTTAAAGAGCCTATCTCCTAACACAGTCACATGTTGAAGTACTGAGAGTTAGGTAAGTCTTCAACAGGTGAAATGAGGGAGGCTACAACTCAGACCACAACACTTAGGTAAAATATGATTTCAACTGTATGATGGTGTTTTCAGTTTGCAAAGCACTTTCCAACTCATTACTCCATCTGATCCTTCAAAACATCCCCATTGGATGAGTAGAAAACCAAGAATTGGAAAGAATGTTAGTTGTGCAGTATCACAAAGCTAGCAAGAGGCCCATGTAGAATTCTTGCCCAGGTTTGTTGGTTCGCTTCTTACCACAGTCTAGTGGGCACCCCATAGCTCCATATTGTCTCTGTGGAATTATTTCTATAAATTAGAACTTGACTAAGACAACAGATGACATCATGCCCAATGCATACATTCAGAATGAAAACATCCAACAGATGCCAGAGTTAACCTCAGAAGAGGTTATGGAGACAGATGAGAATGACCATTTAGTGTCCTCTATGCAATAAGCAACATAAATTTGTCCAGAGCCCCCAGAAGTTTTGTAAGGACCCTGTTGAGGGGCAGAGTTAGGAACCAGCAGGGTGATGTGGGGGCTGATGCCAGAGCCTTGTGGCAGACCCCGTCAGTGTCTGTGCAGAATCTATTCTCTGTCCTCTCTTCCTTCTAACGGTGCCATGATTTGTTCAGATTGCTGGAAAGATCTATTGACCTTCAGGAGAGTGGCCTGTACTCCATCCTCAGTTGGGGATGAAATGTGATTACTTGTTTATGACTGAGTTGGAGGTGGCCACGTGACAAATTCTGGCAGTGGGATGGCCCCAGATGTTTACTGGATAGATCTTCTGGAAAAGCTTTGCTTTCCTGCTAATGGGGCAGATTTGTCTGATGTGGGCCTTCTGCTTATTTGATCTTCCCTCTTCTTCCTGCCTGGAATGTAGACATGATGCCACCAGGAACAGTAGCCAGTGTATAATCACAAGGTGGCACAAGTAAGGAGAAAAGCCACCCATCTCAGGATGGCAGAGAAGAAAGGTGATGGAGTTGCATCTCTGAGGACTTCACTGGGCAACATCCCTCCCAGACTACTCACCTTTGGGGTTCATGCAATGCAAGGAGCATGAATGTTTTTCTGCCACTGTGGTTTGGTTTTTCACTTGGCTGCTTCTATTGTTTTCTAGTACTATCTAAAGGAAACCTAGACTCTGAAGGGTGATTCTCAGTGCTCACATCTCCATCTACAAAGCCAGGGCTGAGCGAAAGAGCTGGCTCTGGGTTCTGGCCATTTAGGCTCCGCTGATGCTTTCTTTATATAAGAACATTCTGGCCAGGCGCAGTGGCTCACACCTGTAATACCAGCACTTTAGGAGGCTGAGGAGGGCCTATCATGAGGTCAAGAGATTGAGGTCATCCTGGCCAACAAGGTGAAACCCCGTCTTTACTACAAATACAAAAATTAGCTGGGCATGGTGGCACGCGCCTATGGTCCCAGCTACCTCAGAGGCTGAGACAGAAGAATCCCTTGAACCGAGGAGGTGGAGGTTGCAGTGAGCTGAGATTGCACCACTGCACTCCAGCCTGGTAACAGAGCAAGACTCCGTTAAGAAGAAAAGAAAGAAAGAAAGAAAGAAAGAAAGAAAGAAAGAAAGAAAGAAAGAAAGAAAGAAAGAAAGAAAGAAAGAAAGAAAGAAAGAAAGAAAGAAAGAAAGAAAGAAAGAAAGAAAGAAAGAAAGAAAGAAAGAAAGAAAGAAAGAAAGAAAGAAAGAAAGAAAGAAAGAAAGAAAGAAAGAAAGAAAGAAAGAAAGAAAGAAAGAAAGAAAGAAAGAAAGAAAGAAAGAAAGAAAGAAAGAAAGAAAGAAAGAAAGAAAGAAAGAGAAGAAAGAAGAGAAAGAAAGAAGGAAAGAAAGAAGGAAAGAAAGAAGGAAAGAAAGAAGGAAAGAAGGAAGGAAAGAAGGAAGGAAAGAAGGAAGGAAAGGAGGAAGGAAAGGAAGGAAGGAAGGAAGGAAGGAAGGAAGGAAGGAAGGAAGGAAGGAAGGAAGGAAGGAAGAAAGAAAGAAAGAAAGAAAGAAAGAAAGAAAGAAAGAAAGAAAGAAAGAAAGAAAGAAAGAAAAGAAAAGAAAAGAAAGAAACGATGTTCTACTAATGTGGATGCTGTTGGATGCTGTGTTTTGTGTTGACTGACTCAGCAATGGTAAGGCTCCACCTTCCCAGCATTAGCACAGGGCTCATTGAACTGGTTTCAGACTGAAAGATGGAGAGGTCAGCACTGCCCAGGGGACTCATGGGAATAGCCAGATAACCAAGAACTAAAGACAAGGCATTACCCAATCATCTCAGCAAAGGTATGACAGAGGGCAGGGAGATCACATTTATTAAACACCTACTACAAGCTTTGTTCAGTATTTTCATGCATTCGACAAATATTAGTGAGTGCCAAGTGTGTACCAAGCATTACTGCAGCCATGGAGGTCACAGGCAACACACAACACCAACAAAAACGGAAGAGGTAAACCATAAACATCCAAACAAGGTTTATATTCAAATACATATATGCACACACACATAAACACATGTATATATTAGATATTGATAATGTTTAGAGGTTGGCAGTACTGTGGCGAAAACACTATAAGGAAGGGAGATGAGGTGTTGGGTGACACTTCCCCTGCTGTGTTCTCATTGGCTTCAGCCTGCTCATCTGTGAAATGAAGGGCTTCCACCAGGTTTCCTTCATCTCTGGAATTCTTTGCGACTATAACACACTTCATCTGCTTATGGACTTTCTAAAGCATTTGAATGAACTCTCATGAAAGAATCACATTCATTTTAGGCTTTAATTCAAACTCACTTTGTAAATTGCTACTCTTCTTAGTGGTTCCTGTTGACATCATTTTCTTCTTTCTAGGACTATTTACAGTTGTAGTTGTATATGTATGCAATTATTTAATTATATTTTATTAATTACTCAAGATTTGTCATCCTCATTGTCTATTTATGCTCCATATTAAATCCCAATGTTTAATGTAGCACTTGGTGCTTACTACATGCTCAAAAAAATTATCGTTTAGGCTGGGGACGGTGGCTCACATCTGTAATCCCAGCACTTTGGGAGGCCGAGGCAGGTGGATCACCCAAGGTCAGGAGTTCAAGATGAGCCTGGCCAACATGGTGAAATCTCATCTCTACTAAAGTACAAAAATTAGCTGGGTGTGGTGGTGCACACCTGTAATCCCAGGTACTCAGGAGGCTGAGGCAGGAGAATCACTTGAACCCAGGAGGCAGAGGTTGCAGTGAGCCGAGATTATGCCACTGTACTCCAGCCTGGGTGACAGAATGAGACTCTGTCTAAAAAAAAAAAAAAAAATTATGGTTTAATGAATGAATGAATACATTCTATGTTATCTATACTGCTTTAATTTTAAAGACATTTGATGTTTTTCTCTTCTTCAACATTCCCTTTTTCAGCTTCTCATTGATATTTTCCAAATAGCTCTTTTCAAAATGCATGCTTTCGTACCCAGAGGACCTAGAACATATTTCATTCATTTTCTACACAAAGTAAATTTTGTTATATACTATGCAATGTGTGAGCTACTGTGGAGGTAATGAACTTGTATATGGTAAACTCTGAGGATGTTTCATTACCAGGGAGAAAATGGCCTGTGAGTGGACACACAGAAATGTGCACACACAAGCATACACAAATACAAACTTCCTTTCCAAATAATAAACAGGAGGGTGAGTGTAGATGCCTGATTTAGGTCCTGCCTCAGGCATGGGGCTGTCTTTCTGCAGCCAACCTACGGGCATCTCTTCGAGGCTCCTCAAGAGTGTGTACTCATAAGGGACGGTCCTGAAGGGTGGATGCCCTGAGATTTTGTAGAGATAATGTTGCCTACAAGAACAGCTAGAGGCATTAAATGGCAGGGGATTTTTGGACAGCATAGAGTCATTACATCTGGGAAGAATAAACAAGAGATTAGTCATTTGGTAATTGGTATCACACGGACATGTGGCCAAAATCCTGTTGGCCTAGTCAGTCTTATATTCATTATTTATATATCTTTTTTAAAAGTCGTTTATAATTCATATAATCGTGTGCCAAAAGGGTACACTGCTCCACAATTTGGGTTAGGCCATTTTCAGAAAATGCTCTAGTCATATTAGAATACTAGAGAACCACTCTGGGTGTTGTTCCATGGAGGTTTCTGGACCTGGTAGCTCCTATCTGTCAGAATCAAGCTCTGGTGGCTTGAAAGGCTGATGCCATTGGCCTTTCTCCATCCAATCCCCTTATAAGATGATGTTTTTATTGTAACAGGTGGGTTGCAAGACAAAAGCAAAGTATAACATCTGGTAGAAAGCAAGAAACTCAGATCCTTGTGCTTTTCTGATCACAAAGGCAAAAATCAAACAACAACCATAAAACACCAAAATTGTCAGTGCTATCATTCCCTGCTAACAAGAAAACTAGGGAGACAGGAAAGGCAAACCTTTTCCTGGCAGCAACTTTTAAGAGGCAATCATCACAGATATCTTTATGTAAGGGATGTGGAACAATGGAAGGAATACTCTTTTCATAGCATTTTTATAGAAAGTATAGAAACATGCTTTATTTGGTCATTTCTTATATGGCCCCTCGATAAAAGAAAATGACATCCTCTTAAATAGCCATTCCCTGGTGGCAGTTTTACAGGTGTGAGAGTAATGGCATTTAGACCTAAAGCTTTTGGTGATCTGACTTGATACAGGACTAGGTTGCTGATATTGATGTAGAAGAGATGAGGCTGCACTGCTGTCTCAAATATTGTTTGTTTCCTCGGCAGGGCTGGGGACAAGAGTTGGTTCATGAATTCCAGACAGAGGGCTCAGGGAGGGATCTGGACTACACAAACTGAGCCCTCTCTTGGGCAGTCCTCACTCCGTGGACTTCTTTTCTCTCTCTTTTCTTCTCTCAGCCTTTCAACTCTCCAGCATCTTTTCTTTTAACCTTCTCCTTTGCCTAGGCACATCATCGCTCCAAAGGCAATGCCGTGAAAAGTCACTGCTACATGTGCTGGAATCTTGCTGCAAAGCCGGCACCTTCTGAGGTCTGAACTGGCTCTGTGTGTGGAGTCTGGAGTGTTAACTTGAGTTACTGGGCAAAATAATTCAAGTTTACCATGTTTATTACAATCACTGTTTCTCTCAAACTATCACAAAAGAAAAAACTGGAAATGAGTGAGTCTCAGTAAATCAGATAGTCCTTAAAGTGGCAAATTGTGTTCCCTAAAAAGATACACTGAAATTATAACCTCTAGTACTTGTGAAGGTGACTTTATATGGAAATGTAACAAAGTCAAGATAAGGTCATAGTGGATTAAGGTGGACCCAATTAAGGTGTCTTTACAAGAGAGGAATTTGGACACAGACACACAGGGAGGATGCTGTGTGAAGACAGAGGCAAAGACTGGAGTGATACAGCTACAAGTCAAGGAAGGCCAAGGATTGCTGGTGACCACCAGAAACTGGAGGAGGCCAAAAAGGAACCTCCCCTAGAGCCTTCAGAGGGAACATGGCTTGGCAGACTTATTTCAGACTTCTAGCTTCCTGCACCAAGAGAGTATACATTTCAGTTATGTGAAGCCACCGAGTTTGGGGTACTTTGTTACAGCAGTGCTAGCAAGCTCCTACAATCCCCTTATAGCACTTTAAGTATAAGACATGTCTAAGTGGGGAAGCTGAAAGCATCAGAGATTGGGCAGAATTTACTTTTTGCAAGCCCATGACTGTTTGGAGATCAGCATGAATTCATAAATGTAATGCTATTAATAACAGTAATGATATAACCTCATCAAATGCACAAGGAGCCCATGCTCTGCCATTGGAAGATTTTCACTGTTTCATGTCCTGCCATGAGGACACAGCAGATTTGCCTTAGAAAGGGCGGCCTCCTTATGCTTCACTGCACCAGGAAGGAATCAGGAGAGCGTTACCTAACACTTACCTTTCAAGGACATCCTGAAGGTTCATATCTCCGTAATATGTGTCCAAGAAATTGGAGCTTTCTGGAGAGTTGTCACTAGCTAAATATAAAGTCTGTTATTATCCTCGCCAAACCTTGGCAATTCTTTGTCACTTTTCTTTTGAAAAGAAAATTATACTTACCTAAAGCATTTCATTACCACCTGAACCGTCTGTTCCATATAAATTTAGAAACCTAAACTTATATAACCCCACGGCCAAATGTGTTGGAGTTAGGAGCCCAGGGCACCTGTAATATTGCAATTACAGAAAATACATTTTGGCATGTGGTCTTGCATTGACTGTTCAGTCTCAGCTTTGAATCATCTCTGTTTAGAGAGGCCCCTTCAAACTGTTTTGTGGGGTGGTTTGCCTACATTTGTCTATGTTGCCCACAGTAGTTTATGCCAGGTAGATCTTACAGACTTACTCACTGAGAATTATATCACCATCTACCTGAATATTTGGGATTCCTTCTTTACATATGAAAAGTAAAGTCCTGTTTAAGGAGGCATGGTTGCTCCAAGTCGGTCATTTTTGATTAGCTAAGCATGTCCATGGGTATGTGGCTGAAGAGCAGGAAAGCCCCCTGGACACTGCAAGTCCCCTTCTTGTAGCACTTTCGAAGAGTCCATTGAACAGCATCAGCAAGGTTGTGTCTTTCTTTTAAGCTCATGTGTCAGTTTCCCCCAGTCTCTAATCTCTTTGTGCAAGGGTGTGGATCTAGATGACAACATTGACCCTACCCTTGGCACATGCATTGTTGTCTCAATTTCCTTGTATATATAGTGGGCAAGTAATACCTAGCTCATGATTACTGTGTGAATTAAGTGATCTAATTCTGTTAAAGAAGTTAACCTGATTCCTTTTACACAGTAGGTGTTTGATAAATGTTAGGTATTAGAAGAAAGAGGAAGTGATGGAGGAGGAAAAGGAAGAAGGAGGAGGAGAAAGAAGAGAAGCAGGAGGAGGGTATTATTATCAGTGGAGGTAGCAGTAATGCTTTTTGTAGGTTACCTTGGTGAGACATGGCTAGCAGCAGAGAATGCAGTACAGGTAACAAATTGGACACAGATTAAAGTCTTTTTGTTGAATTTTTGGGATGTATCTAGAATGTCAGAAACAAGCTTACCAGTCACTTTCAACTGTACCAGTTATCCCAAGTAAAAAACTGAATGGTATCAGGATGATGTGTGGCCAGAAGTCATGCTGCAACTGCCATACCTGTCATTCACTTTAATAGGCAGAATAATGGCCTCCTAAAGATGTCCATGTCCTAATTCCAGGAACCTGTAAATATGTCATGTTATATGGCAAACAGGAATTATGGCAGAAGATGGAATTAAGGTTGGCAATCATCCAATCTTAAAATAGGGAAAGTATTGTACACTATGCAGATGGGCCATGTGTAATCACAAGGATCCTTAAATGTGGAAGAAAGAGGCACAAAAGTCAACCCAGAGTGATGCAATGTGAAAAAGACTTGATTGAAGACTGCTGGCTTTGAAGATGGGAGGGGGCCATGAGCCAAGGAATGTGGACAGCCTCTAGGAGATGGAAAAGGCAAGGAAATAGTTAACCCCTATTATCTCTTTAAAGGAACTCAGTTCTACTGACACATTTGTTTGAGCTCTGGGAAACTCATTTTGTACTTCCAACTTCCAGACATGTAAGACAATACATTTGTGTTGTTGTAAGCCACTACATTTGTGGTAATTTGTTATAGCAGCCATAGGAAACTGATCTATCCATCAATAACCAGACTGAACTACATCCCAGCCAACCCCAAGCCCAGGGCTGTGATCTCTCAGTAAGCTCAAGAGTAGCTCATCAAAAAATTATCCTCATCAGTAAGGAAATAGCAGGGCTTCTAAATGGAGCCAAGTTCTTGATGGGGTGGGCAGATGAGGAACAAAGCTTGAAGACAGAAGAATGAGTATGTGACCCTTTCTCTCCCCTTGAACTCTCTAGATCCCCTTTCTTCCTGCCAATACCCCAAGAGCTCTCCTGTTCCCCTCCTTTGGAGGCTACTTCAATTTGTTTGAGTGAAAAATCCTAAAAATTCTGGGAATGTGAGCACCAGGAATGTCCCTGGAGCTGAGTCTGAGCCCTGCATCTGTGGACTCTCATTGCATGGATAGGTTTAGAGAAAGGTTCATCTTACTGATTTCAGGGGACATTGGAGGATATCCCCATTAATGCCTAAACCTCATTTCAGATATTAGATAGGAGAGTATTTTACAAATTATCATGCAAATGTAGGTGTTGTTGGCATTGTTGAAGGCTTAAGTATTATTAAGTGGTATTATTATTATAATATTAGCATAGAATGTGGGAGAATTAAGGGGATTATGTATTATATTAATTAGCAACAATTTATGTTTCAGAAATACTCTTAATTATTAAAATCTCTGTCTTGGGGGAAATCAGTTAACACCAGGTTATAAAATAACTACATGGTATGACCCTTTTTCTGCATTTAGTAGTTCTGTTTTAGAAGCATGTTTATCTTATTTTATACTGGGATTCTATACAATTAATTGTGAGTTTGACCTCAATGGAACATTTTAAAAGTAAGGTTATTCTTATGGGAAATTCAGCAGGAGGTGTATACATAAAAGCGAACCGAACACAAATTCCTTTGTAATGAACACTCTTTCAGAACCTCTTCCTTCATTCCCATCCCCTCTTTCCCTTTTACCTACCCACACCTCATCCCACTGCTATTGCAAACTTTATAGTGACTATGACAAGATTTTTGAGAGGTTCCTATACAACATAATAGTGCATACTGTTTGGATAAATTAACAAGCATCTGCAGATCACTTATCTTAATTTTGCCATTCCATGGACAATACTTACCGACCTACTGCACACCAGGTAGTACATGTAAAATATCTGTGTAGCCTGCTGGAGTAAAGGGTAAAGGCAGCTCCCAGGGAAAGGAGACCACTCTAGAAGCTATAACTACTTCAAGTCCCACCTAGCTGTCCCTGGGACAAAGGTGATTAATATCTTGGAACATCTTTAACCATCTGGGGCACATCACATACCCTAGTTGGAAAGATCCAGGATAAACAGTAAAAAGTAAGATCATGGAAAGGTTTTATGGCATAGTAGTTACCCAGTGGGTTCTGAAGTCAAGTCTAACTTCTTCTATTGTTAGTTCTGTGGCCATGGGCAATACACTTACTGATCTCTAACTCAGCTGTATTATTTGCAAAATGTGGATGTGAGGCACGGCACCTACTTTCTAGAGTTGCTATGAGGGTTACAGCAACTTAGAACAGTGCTTAGAATAGTGCCTGGTATACAGTGAGCTCTACATTAATGATTACAGTCCAGAGGTCTGGTTTCAAGTCCTAATTCTTGCCTTATGACCTTGAACAAGTTGTTTTGCCTCTCCAAGCCACATTTTTATAACCCTTAAATGAACAAATATTTGTAAACTTACTTCATTGTTAGAGCACCCCTTATCCCAGTTGTCCTCAGAGAGTCACATTATACATGTTCCAGCACCCGCCCTCATTTGCTCTGAGAAAGGTTTTGAAGGTGTTCCAGTTTGATAATGATTGTATCGTAATTCACATATTTTAGCAATTTTAATACACAGTAAGCCCGGCAACCCGGAGGTTATGGTTGTCCTAGGTAAGAGCTGTTTTTGGGAGTGGTTGGAATAGAAGCCCAAGGGCTGACAGTCTTTGAAGAGAAAATGAACCTGGAGTCTAGGTCCAGGCTAGATCCATGAATTTAGATGATGACATATAGGAGGAAAATGAGGCACAAACGAGAGGGGAATGTGGTTGAAGGAATACTGGAGTTTGTGGTGTGCTAAGATAGAGATGTAAGTGTATCTATGCACTGAAAGCAAAGCACTAGTACAGAGCACAGGGCTCAGAAACAGAAGAGAAAATGGATGATTGATGGAGTTAGATGCCAGAGGTGGTGGAAGGGAAGTGCAAGATCTCAGATCCTCTCTCCAGGAATCAGTGAATTTTATACTGGCAACTGGATGTCTTAATTGAGCTCTCCGATTTCAATGATGCCCACAAAAGAGGTAAGCACATGTTAAATTCTAGGCTATCCCCAGTTGGTTTCTGTACTTGCAGTTGGTAAAGATAGAAAAGCAAAATGATAGAGATTGATTTCATTCTTCTCAGGAGGCTTGGCTGGCACTGATAATGTGGTTGATACTATAATTACTCTGGGAGTCCTTGGGCCAGAGCTCTCCTGGAGCCACTTTCTGGGCAATCTTATGGGACTGTCATTCCTCACAGGGCTGGAACCAGCCCACCACCTCCAGGAAAACACACCCACCAGGCAGATATACAGTTCTTTCAAGCCTGAAAGTTTCTTAATTAAACATGTTTAAAACAGGTTTAACAGGCATTACTTCTACGAATATTTATTCCACGCTGCTCTTCTGCTCTTTTGACTGCAGGTCCCACCATGTTACAGTTTCTTCAGGGTCTCTCCGGATCAGTCTCTGTCCTCAGAGAGGACCATGAATTATCTCATTCTGGCCTCTACTGTCTTGAAATTGGCAACTGATTGCTCCAATATACTCACTGCTGCCTTTTTTCAACTTTTCATGTAACTGCCGATCTGCAAGGCCTGGAGCAACAGAAGAGGCATGCATGCACTGATTGATTGATTCACTGATTTATTAATTCATGAAGAATGTCAGGCCCTGTGCTGTGCACTAGAGATTCATGGATGAAGACACAGAGCCTCCAAGGAGCGCAATGTTCAGTGTACAAATCGGTCCTTCTGGAATGACCGGAGTTGCTCTGACCTGTAGAACCACCAACAATTTCCCAAAACACACTGTGCTACATCTCTCCTTGGAAGTCTTCTTTATTTCACTCTTCCTTCTCCCCACAAAGTTTATAATCCCCCCATATCAATTAATTTGTTTTTTGTTGCATATAATAGAAAAACAATATATTTAATTTAAATAATGAAAAAAATGTTTTGGTTCTCATAATGGGCAGCCCAGAAGCAGAGCAGGCTTCCTGGTTGCCTGAGCCTAGTGTCATGGGTTATTTTTCTGCGAGTCCCTCAGCTCTCTTTTCCTCTATGCGCTGAGTTTCCTTTCAGGCTCACAGAGGCAGAATCACTGTGGTATTTCCCAGAGGCTAAAAGAAAGAATGAAGCGACTCCCCAAGTTTTCCAACACATTTCTCCCTCACTTCTCAATTATCTGAAATGGATCATGAGGTCATTAGAAAATTAATCCCCATGGCCATGGATAGATTAGCCATGGATGGATGGATGGATGGATGGATGGATGGATGGATGGATGGATGGATGAATGGATAGATGGATGGATGAATTGATTGATTTAGGCCTGGGGAGCATGCATCAATTACTATTCTAAGGCAGTAATATTGCCTGTATTGGAATTAGGCAAATTAGGGCCCATTCCTCAAGCTGAAGTTAAAGGCAGTTGTCAAGATCTCATGGCCATTCTATGGAGGAAGGGATGCAGAATGGATTCCAATTGATCATAGGTTTGTGGGAACAGGAACACTCTCTATTGCTCTAAATCTGACTTGAGTGGGAAATACCTATCACTTCTGAAAGCAAAATCTCCACAGGATCCAGGCTGCAGTCGCTGGACAGAAGGGCCTTAGGACACTAGATCTCCTTTCAAGATAGTCCCTACCACTGCACATTCCTGTTCTCAGTGATATCCAGGATATTTGTTCCAGGCAATGCTAAGCAGCAGTTCAAAAACATAACTGTATTATTCCTCAGATGTTTTATTTTTCTGCTGGTGGAGTGGCCTCTAAAGCCAGAATGAAATACTTTCCATGTTGCCTCAGTTATAGAGCTTTGTTTTCATTCTGTGTCACACCCTTTCTCTCATAGGGCAAATAGACAATTTCAGAATCATCTCACATCTGTTGGCTTATTTTCATGCAAAGGTCAAAGGAAAGACTCTGTCTTGGAAAGCATTTTCTCATTAGGAGTGTGGGAGCCAGGATTATGAGATTTCCTGAAGAGAATCTGTGAGCAATCACAGGTAGTGAGGAAGACCGTGGGTGTGCATCACAGCCTTGCCAGAGGATTTCGAGACTGGAAGAAACTCTCCAGCACGAAGCCAAGAGGCTTCCCAGGGGTTGATGTGGTGTCCTGGGTCATTCTGCAGCGGGAAGTCATCTGCTCCACTCTGAAAAGGAGCTCTGTGCGGGGAAAAGTCTTCCAGCGGTGGAGATCATGATGTAGCCACAGATTATCAGAAGAGGAGGAACCTTTGGACGTCATCCCACCATCTTCCAAAAACAAAAGTCAAGAGAGGTTAAGCAGCTCCTCCAAGATCACTTTCCGAAGGGAGTAATAGTTTGGAGGAGTCAAAGATGAAAAGAAAATAGGAAGTGTTACACAGTGTGATTTGGCTGAACCAGAACAGCGCTGGGCCAGGCCTGTAACAGACCTCTGAAAACGGGTTGGCACCAAAAATGGATAATGACATTCAGAGAACAGGTCACTGGAGGTCATTCCAGGGCGAGTCAGAAATCTTAGCTTCAGATATGAGGCTAGTTCTGGATCCAATGTGGGTAGCAAGAATCTGAGGACTTCGGCCAAGTGGCTTCTCTGCTGCCAAGCCAGGTTTTATCAGCTGAATTTCTCTTGTATCAGCAGCTCTCGTGCTGAGGTATTTTCAGGGCATTTTGTATTCGTAGTCCTAAAGATTCCACCCAGTGAGGAAGGAAGGATATTGTACAAGTATTTTGAGGGCCACTTTTGTGCTCAGCTCTGGGCAGCTGATCACGTACTCCCCGTGGTACCCTCTTGTCCCTCCTCCGCACACTCCACACACGCATACACTCACACACACTTGCACTCACACATGCACCTGTGCACACTCATTCATAAAAAGCTACACCCACTCATACACTCACGCACACTCGCACTCGCACACATGCACATGTGCTCACTCATACACATCTACACCCACACACTCATACACTCACATTCACACACTCTCACACGTGCACATGCACACATACACAGCTATGCCCACACACTCATATGCACACACACACTAGCACACGTGCACATGTGCACACTCATACACATCTACACCCACATGCTCATACACTCGCTCACTCTCACACATGCACACACTCATACACAGCTGTACCCACACATACACACACTAGCACTCAAACAAGCACATGTGCACGCTCATTCATACACAGCTACACCCACACACTCATACTCACACATACTCACACTCACACATCTGCACACTCACTTATAAACAGTTACACCCACACATTCATACACTTACACACTTGCATACACTCACGCATGTGTGAAGGGCCTTAGGACTCATGCACAGCTATACCCACACCCTAATACACACACTAGCACTTTCACACATGCACATGTGCACACTCATACACAGCTACACCCACACATGCACACACTCACACACTCGCACTCACATGTGCACGCTCACAGTTACACCCATTCATACACTCACACACTTGCATACACTCACATATCCATGTGCACACACTCATACACAGCTATACCCACACTCTTGTATACTCGCACCCTCACAAATGCACATGTGCACCCTCATAAACAGCTACACCCACACTCTTACACTCACACACTTGCACACACACATACATGTACACACACACTCAGGTACAGCTACACTCACACAACTTTCATACACTCATGCACACTCGTACACATACACATGTGCATACTCACATGGTTACACCCACACTCACACATAAACATTGTGCACACTTGCTTATAAACAGCCACATCCACACTCAAACATACTTGCATACACATGCATATGTATACACTCACACTCATGTACAGCTACACCCACACATACACATGCATATGTATACACTCACACTCATGTACAGCTACACCCACACATTCTCATATGTTCATGCACTTTCACTCTCACACAAGCACTCACACATACTCGCACACTTGCACTCACACATGCATGTGCACACATTCATGCACAGCTACTCACATTCATATACACACGTGCACATGTGCATACACTCATACACAGCCACTCACACACATACTCATACACTTGCATACACATGCATGTGTACACACATACCCAGCTACACCCACACTCTCACTCATGCACACTTACACTCTCACGTGCATGTGCACACACACACAGCTACACACACTCATATGCACGTGCATGTGTGCACACTCACATACACAGCCACCCACATACTTTCATATACTCACACATACATGCATGTGCACACACTCCTAAACAGCTACACTTACACTCTCATACACTCATGCACACTTACACTCTCACATGCATGTGCACACACTCATACACAGCTACGTAGACTCACACACTCGCACTTTCACACGTGCATGTGTGCACACTCATACACAACCACCCACACTCACATGCTCTCATACACACACACGGATGTGTGCACACATACACAGCTACACCCACATACTCTCACTCACACACACTCACACATGCATGTGCACTCACTCTCAGCCACACAGCCACACACTCACATCTCTCATGCACTCACACGCCCACTTGCACTCACACACGTGTGCACAGCCAAACTCTCATACACACACACCCACAATCTCACACGTGCACATGTGCACACTCACACTTATACACAGCCACACTCACAGCTCTCACAAACATTCACCTCACTCCCACTCATTAGTTATGTTAGTTCCCTTGTCCCTGAGTATATCTGGGTTTATGTGTCACATTTTCAAATCCCCCTAGCTCTTCTTAGCAAAAAGGAGTTAAAACAATGATCCTCCCTCATTCCTACAGACAGGTGGGGCTTGATGTTTTTATGTCACTCATTTCAAGACTAATTCCAGATATCTCCTAGAAAAAAAAATGTGCTCTGTCAGATTGGAACTCTAGAGAGTGGAGTACAAAAATAATTATCAAAGAGGAAGAAATAGCTAAAGCACATGCCTATACAACTCCAATGTATGGAAGAACTAACACCTGCTTAAAATTAGCTTTGAGGATACCCAAGAAAGAGACAAAGCACTACTTTTTAAATATCCAATATTTATGAAGTAGATAAACTTATTCAATGCCTATTACAAGCAGGCAGAGTGCTAAATACTCCATATTTTCCCCTTTAATTCTGACAACCCATGAAGTAGCAGTTCTTGATTATTCCTATTTTACAAATGAAGAAACTGAGGCTGAAGGAACTTGCTGAGATCACAGGGCAGGTGAAAATGTCAATATTCTATATATGCAACTTTTCACTATGAGAGGGAGTACTTCTAACTTTGTAGAAGAGGAGACATTTGGGCTGAGCCTTTAAGAACAAGCAAGAACTTGATCATAGATCCCTAGAGGCCATGGGAAGTGTGGGAGCAGAGGCTCTCAGATGGAACGTGGTGTCCACCCATGCCTCTTGGAAAGGGAATGGTAGTGTATCTGGCTTGCACAAGTAGGAGAGCACTGGGAGCATAAAGGAGATCGGCAGCCCTATAGAGCAAAGGCATTCACTATGCCAGGGCTTTACGCTCGGCTCGAGAAACACCTCAGCAAAAATCAGATAACAGGTTTTCGTTTTGTTTGTTGAGAACTTTTGCAGCCACATTACCTGTCAGTAGAAAACCCCTAGGTCCCTAGTTCCCTTCCATTATGCTCTCTGTGGCACATCCAGCAGGCTTCCTAAAAGCATTCCATCATGTAGGAGGTATTTAGGTTCTTCCTTCATCCTGAACCATTCTCCAAACAAACACTGCTGTCCATTTTATATCCTCATGGCAAACTTTCGCTCTTCCCCTTGAACCACTCCAATACCTTCCCATCTCTTCTCCCTTCCCTGGGTCTTCACCAAGCAGCCATATTTCCTACAAAAGCCAGCAGAATGACTTTCTGAAAAATCAATTTTGTTCACATCATTCCCCAGCTCTTTCAGGACTCACTATGGGAAGCAAACAGTCAATTAAAAAATTTAATGTGTTCTGATAGACAGAGGCACAAAGACGGAACACGCTGGCAGGCTGGAAGTCCAAGAGATTTTTCCAGTCAGGCTGATATCTTATCTAAATAATAAAGAATTTCTAAGAGCTCTCCAGGCAAAGGACCACCAGAAAGGGGTGTTCAAACCAGACTGTAGCAGGAGGAAAGGACTCACGGCAGGAGCACCCACACTCGGGAAGCTCTGTGCACTTAGAAACACTGGAACAGAGGCTCATAGATAGGGGGAATGGTGAGGAATGGGACTGGCAGAGAAGCAAGGGTCCCCCTACAATCCCATGATTCCAGGATTGCAGTGGATGCATCTCAGGCACTGGCTAAAACCTGCTACTGCATGGCTGTGCTTTCCAGCTCCTCAGGTCCTGTCCACAGGTGCCTCCTGACCTCACACACCTTGAATCTGTGATTCATAGAATCAGATTCTTGCACTACTTCAATTATATCAGTCCTCACAGTGTCTCTATCTCAGGTCTATGGCCTTTTCTGTATTTGATTAAAAACTCCTCCTCTAAGGAGGAGGCTTTGAAGAAAGCCTCTTTCTTGAAGATGAGGGCATTCAGAGTACAGAAAGGGGAATAAAGTTCTATTGCTTGGTAGACCCAGGCAGGTGAAAAACATTTCTAAGAGCCTCAAGCAGGAGTGTCTATGATTCATGGAATAATGTTGACACCCATCATAGGAGCTTCCCATGAAAAGAATTGTAAGGGAATTTGAGCTCCAAGGACAATTGCTCTCTAATAGGTTTCAGCACTCCATGCCATGGGCTTGCAAGATTCAAAAGAAAAGATTAAACCCCAAGGGTATAGGAAAACAGTCTCCATCTATTTGTCAGAGAGAATAAGCCTCCCCCCACTTCCCGTCCCCCACATGCAGCAGCTTTCAAGAATGACCTCCACCCAGGCTTGGCAGGGCTTTTGTTACTGCCAGGTCCAGCAGCTGTCTCGGCGTTTCAATGATTTCATTCAACTTAATTCCTCTCCTTGTATTTTCATAGAGCTCTTACTCTGTGCTGGGTTCTATGCTAGGTGCTGAAGATACAGGAATGGATGATATATCATCTCTGGCCTCCAGGAATTCACATCCTAATTGAAAGAGACAGACATATTGCTATGGTCGTGGATGGATGGCTTTTTAAGAATTTTCAGCTCCAGTGTGTGGGAAACAGCATCCTCCTCTGTTCCAGGCCACGACCAGCTGCCTTGGAATCCCAGTTCAAGAATCACCTCCTCCCAACTCCCATCTCTAGCACGAGGGAGGTGCGGTCAGCACTTAAAGCGTGATTTCTCCCCAGAAAGGAAAGAAAATGATGAGGGCCTCTGGGAAGGAGATTTCAGACTATAACAAGCAAAGGGTGCATTTTAGGGAACAAAGACTCTCCAGGCCACCACAGTCTGCTCATATCACAAGAACTATTTGTGAACTGAGACAGAAGCACTGTCTCAGTTTTGCTAACCTGGAAGCCTTAAAAACTAAGCAAAGATTATCATCACCACTTTATAAATGGGAAAACTGAGGCCCAGAGAGAGAGAGAGAGAGAGAGAGAAAGTGGGGCGTTCACCCAGAGTCACACAGAAGATGGAACACAGAGCCAGGGGCTGGCCAACACCTCATCCCAGTCCCCCACAGTGGCTTCTTCAGCTGATCCCCGGGGATGTCCTGAATGACAGTTTTATGAAAGCTTGCTTTTCTTTGATGCACAAAATGGATATCTTGTCATAAATAGCTGAGTATGTGAATCAGAGAGAAGGAGCGGGTCATTGTGTAGGAAGCATTCCCTCGTAGTCAGCAGGGCCGGCATCTCAGAAGGCCACTGCAGGTGTGGGAAGCTGAGTGGGGAAGTAGGGGGCAGGTTCTCCTCCAAGAGCTCTGTCCTGAGTCCAGAGGCCTCACCTTCCACACAGGGGCCCCAACTTTGAGAGGTGGGTCCAAGGATAATTTAGACATAACACAGGCAAATTCCCTAGGACAGGGCCTGGGATTACCGGGCCCACAATATGTGGTAGCTGATCATAGCACCGGAAGATCAGGATTTATGAGGTAAGGCATTTGAAGTCCTGCAAAGTGTGGCTTGCCTCAGGTCACAGAGCTAGGTGACGACACACGCAGGTTTTCTGAGTGTGTGTTGGCTTTCTGTCCACTGGCCTTTCCAAGCACCACAGGCACAGCCTGGCAGGCTTTCATGAAGTCAGATGTCACCAGCCTGAGTGGGTTTTCTCTGTTCACTGACAGGGATTCTTCCAGCACGCAAAGGAAACTTCCTCTCCATTGTTCCTGAAGCATCCGCTAGAGGAAATTGCCAACACATCCCAATGCAGTAAGCAGCACCTCAGAGCATCCAGCAAGGAGAGAGGAGACTTGGTTGTTCCCATGAAGAGAAGTCCCAAAGCCCAGAAACCCAAACGCTTAGTTGTCTAGCCCACCTTGCAGCTTGCACCTCCCATTTGCAGCCCTCTTGAGCACCTGACACCCTATCTTGTGGGACTTTATCTGTTCAACACTTATGAAACATCCACTATATACTGGGCACTTGACCAGGTGCTGGAGATACAAGGATGAACAAGTACTGGTCCTGCCTAACCATCCTCAAATGCAATCTGAGCCTTGCCACCCACAGCTGGTTGACAAGTTCCTTGAGAACAGGGATCATGCCTCCTCCTTCCCTGGCATATCCTCAATGCAAGGCATCATCCTGGGTACAGAGCCAGGGGACTCAGAGCCTCAGTGACCAAATGCAAGGCCACTCTGTTTGCAAGCCCAGGGTTCCCACTTTAGAAGTGACTGCTCTCCTCCTCCCTTACTCTGGAGGACAGAAGGCAGAATAGGGATGAGAGCTATGAGTGTGAAGCATCAGCAGTCAAATAGAAACTGCAAGACCATGCTAGAAATATGATCTCTCTTCATCTTGCTAGGCTGCAAGCTTCTCTTGAGAGTTTCTTCAAGTTTTAATCTTAAAAATATATATTTGCCAATCTCCTATGTATATTGGACAATCGGCTTGATACATTTGCATACATTATTTTATTTAACTCTCACAACCCTCTGGTGAGATAGGTAGAAACAGTCCTGTCTCATAGACATGAAATAAAGGCTCAAAGAGATCAAGTGACCTGCATAATGTCACACCTTCCGAAGGGCTGATGGAAATTCAACCTAGGTTTTTTTGCCTTGCTGTGACACTCAATGCATTTCATTTGTGCAAACCTCCTGCCTGCACCAAATACATATGCATATATGTACACAGATTAGCATGGTATCTAACCAATCTTGATGCATCAGTCCTACTCAAGGATAGATTAAGGATACTGAGCTTCCTGCATATTCCCACTATTTATTGCAAGCGTACTACATGCACCAGAAGGATAGAGTTGAGTAGTTAAGAGCACAGGATTTGGAGCTATGCTTTTTCCATCCACCCTTGGCCAAATTACCGACCTCCCTATGCATTAGTTTCCCTGTTAATAAAATGGGACAATAACAAGATACTTACCTCATAAGACTGTGGTAAAAAAAAAAAACAAAAAACAAAAAACAAAAAAAACCATAAATTAATAATTCGGGTAAACCAAGAGAAACAGTGCCTGGGACATGGTTTGACTCATTAAATATAAAATGTTGTTACCATGTGCCAGGCACAGTGCCATGCACTTTATACATCATTAGCTCTACTTCTTCCAATAAATCTGCAGAGTAGTAAGATTCTCCTCATTTTTAGATGAGGAAGTTAACCCTCTGAAAGTTTAAATCACTTGTCAAAGGCTATGACTGGAAAAAAGAGGTGAGAAACATTTCGCCTGTTTTGTGCTAGAGAACCACAATTCCAAAGAACCAAGCCAATATGCAACACAAGTTTTAGTTACCAGCAGAACAGGACCCTGTGTTTGGATAATTGAGCACTTGAGCAAAAGCTCTGACACATCTCAAACTTCCACCAGGGGCGTTTGCTGATCTCCACTTCCTACATTTCTGCACCCAGACAAGTCACATTCTCAAGCCTCTTTTTTTTTTTTTTTTTTTTTTGCAAATCTGAGTTTTTAAAAGCTCCATTCTTCCAGGCCCCGCAGAAAAGGGTACTAGGAAGCCTTGTGCAAGAGTCTCTGCTTCTCTGTGACTGTTTTCTTGGAAGCCTGAGAGAGTTCGGGTAACTCGGCTCAAACACATCCCCGGTGTTCATCTTCATGTTAACACTCTTTCCAGTCATCTGATATTTATTCTTCATTAGCAGTGAAAGAGTCAGCAAGCCCCATTTGACATGCTTACCTGAACATCTGGAACTAAAAGCATGTCAAATAGCATTCATTTTAATGTGCACATTTCAAATTATGGATTTATAGCTATCTATCTTGTAATGCCTCAGGAATTTCAAGCTGGTCCTCATCAAAATTACCACCTTTGGAAATTGTTTTCAAACACCTGCTACCTTCCTCCTGCTACATCATCATCATCGTTATCAAAACAATGGCTATGGAGCACCTATGCTACTAGTTCATTTTTTAATTGAGACACAATTTGCATACAATAAAATTTACCTTTTGAGATATAAAGGTAGATGAGTATTAACAAATCAATTCATAAACATTTTAACCCAAAACATTTCCCCATGTACATTTGCATTAATCCCTTTCCCCAACTCTGGCCCCAACAACCACTGATGTGATTTCTGTCACTACAGTTTTTTCATTTCTAGAATATTACATGTATGGAATCGTACTGAATATGGTCTTTTTAATATGGCTTCTCTTGTTTAGCATAACACTTCTGAAGTTCCTCTTTATTACACCCACTAGTTCTTAACCTTCACAGAGCTTCAGAGTCTCGGGGCACTTAAAAATTATTCAGATGTGTAGCCTCACTACTACCAGAAAATGAAATTCATCTTGTCTAGGACAGTTTTGTTTTAAAAACTCCCCTAGTGAGATAACCTAACAGAAAATCTAGGCGACCTTGGGTGTGGTGATGACTTTTTAGATACAACACCAAAGTCCCAATCCATGAGAGAAAGAATTGATAAGCTAGACTTTATTAAAATTAAACATTTCTGTTTCACAAAAGACACTGTCAAAAGAATGAAAAGACAAGCCACAGACTGAGAGAAAATATTTGCAAAAGACATATCTGATAAAAGACTGTCAACCAAAAATACAAAGAACTTTTAAAACTTAACAATAAGAAAAAAACCAACCAAGACCTTAACAGACACTTCGCCAAAGAAGACAGACAGATGGCAAATAAGCATATGAAAAGATGTTCCACATCGTATGTCATCGGGGAAATGCAAATTAAAACAACAATGACATGCCATTACATGCCTATTAGAATGCCCCAAATCCAGAGCATAACAGCAAATGCTGGTGAGGATACAGAACAACAGGAACTCACATTCATTGCAGGTGAGAATGCAAAATGGTACAGTCACTTTGGAAGACAATTTGGTAGTTTCTCACAAAACTAAGTATACTCTTATCATATAATCCAGCATTAATGCTCCTTAGTATTTTCCCAAAGGAACTGAAAGTTTATATCCACACAAAAACTTGCATATGTATATATATATATATAACAGCGTTATGAATAATGGCCAAACTCCGAAAGCAACCAAGATGTCCTACAGTAGGTGAATGGATCAATAAGCTATGGTATATCAAGACAATGGAATGCTAGTCAGGGATACAAAGAAATGAATTTTCCAGCCATAAGAAGACACGGAGGAAACAAAAATGCACATTACTACGTGAAAGAAGTCAATCTGAAAAGTCTGTGTACTATTCCAACTGCAACATTCTGGAAAAGGCAAAACTACCAAGAGAGTAAAAAGATCTGTGGTTGCCAGATTTGTGGGGAGGGATAAACAGGTGAAGCATAGGAAATTTGTAGAGTAGTGAAAACACTCTGTATGATACTGTACTGTAGACACATGTCATTATATATTTGTCTAAACCCACAGAACATTAACATTAACGTGAACCCTGATGTAAACTATGAACTCTAGGTAATAATGGTGTGACAGTGTAGGTCCATCCATTGCAACAAAAGTGCACAGTGGTAGGGGTTGTTGATAGCTGAGGAGGCTCTGCATGTGTTGAGGCAGAGAGTGTGTGGGAAATCTCTGCACCTTCCACCTAATTCTGCTGTGAGCCTAAAACTGCTCTAAAAAATAAAGTCCATTAAAACAAAAACAGAAACCTAAAACAGCTCTCCAGGCATCCAGGTTTGAGAATCACATCCTCAGTTGTTTTACATATACAAACTGGAATACTCATGGTCAGTCTGAAAAGTGTTTATTATTCAATTTTATAAGTGAGGAAAGCAAAGCTTTAAAAAGTTAAATACCTTGCCCAAGATCACACAACTAGTGATTGGAAAAGTGAGACCCAAACTCGAGCCTATCTTTTACCAAGCCCATGTGCCTTCTCCTGGGCTGCTTCAGGCAAGGGAAAAAAAATCTCCCACCGTGACAGTGAGGCAGTTCTTGCACTCAGAAGAAGCCATGGAAAATTTTTGCTTAAAAAAAAAGCGGGGGGCGGGGGGGGGGGGGAACAGCTCCTGTTATGTGGCTGGAGGTGGGTGGAAAGCATCTAAACAATTTTCAGAACATGATAACTCTGCTTCATGCTTCAACAGGATAAAAAGGCTAGGCAGAAAATTTACCAAACTTTCAGGAGGAAAAAAAAATCACCTTTGGGCTCAGAACAAGTCTGATACATTCCAGCCTAAAGGGTGAGTCAAAGAACGCTGAAATGTGCTGAGACAGACTTACGATAAAAAGACACTGCAATGAAAACTATGGCAAAGCCGGTGCTGTCGGACAAGCAGGCTGGTCTCAGAGGTCAGATTGGCCGGAAGAAAAATTAAAAGCTCCCTCCAGCCTTCGGTTTCTATGTAGACACTGTTAACTGGCCTTGTCTGGGAAGGAGTTTGTCTCCTTTGCTGACTGAGTTCTACAGGAAACAAAAGTGGGCCTGGTGGGACTTGTTTGTCAGAAAGAATGCTGAGTGCCTTAGTAGACATTTTAGAATGAAGAGCACTTTCTTTATGCCTCTGCATCCTCATAGCTTAGCTCACACATATCAGTGGGAACACACAATATTTGGTTTTCCATTCCTGAGTTACTTCACTTAGAATAATAGTCTCCAATCTCATTCAGGCCATTGCAAATGCTGTTAATTCATTCCTTTTTATGGCTGAGTAGTATTCCATCACATATACATATCACAGTTTCTTTATCCACTTGTTGATTGATGGGCATTTGTGGTTAACCAGCAACCCAGGAAGCCGTAAGTTTTCAAAGTACATTCAAATTCTTTGAAATTAGAAATACTACGGTCTTTAACAAACTTTGGACTTGCAAGTCAGTGCAAAACTAGGTGCTGAGGACAAAGTGGTACGTTTGCTTTTTCGTACATGACATTATGTAGTAAGGTGGTATACAAGCATTTTTTTTCTTGGTAATCAGAGGAATGTCAACAAAGTCTATTTTAATAAGTGAACAATCTCATCTTGACTGACTGACTCATCTGGTGGTTGCAACACGTCCACACATCCCACAAGACCTCTGAAAACACTGAGTGAGTCAGGGAGGACGCAGAAGCTCCAGCGTGAGGGCGTCTGCAGCTGCCTGGGAACAGCAGCCAGGGCAGAGGGAATAGACCCCCACTCCAACCTCATATGCCACTAAAGGGCTCCTGAAGAGTTCAGATGGTTGGCCTCAGAGATTGTGCTCAGGGTGTGCTCAGGGTGTATGGATTTGCTGGGGCTGCTGAAACAAACACCACACCCTGGGAGACTTCCAAAGCAGAAACCTGTCTTGCAGTTCCGGAGGCGGGAAGCCTGAGATCAAGATGTCCACAGCTCATCTCCTACTGAGGCTGTGCGGAAGCCTCTGCCGCAGGAGTCTCCCCTCATCCCGCGGTCATGGCAGTCTTCGGCGTCACTGGCTTCTGCTCCAACACCATGACGACTGCCTTGGTCTTTACAAAGCATTGTCCCTGAGTGTGTGGCTGTCTCCAAATTTCCTATTTCTGGGGACACCAGTCATACTGAATTAAATCTAGTGTGACCGTAAACTGACTTTATATATCTTTATATATCTGTAAAGACCCTATTTCCAAACAAGGTCACATCTGAGGTTCTGAGGGGTAGAACTTCAATATAAGAATTTGGAGGGTACACAATTCAATCCCATAACCATCTGGGACTGTCCTTTCAATCAATTGGCCAGGGGAGCATGTCAACCTCACTAGATAACCACTATCTTAGAGAAGAAGCATGACCCTTTGGTAAACTCATCCCCATCACAGAAAGAAACTAAAACATATGCACACACGAAACATACGCCTTTTTTCCCCTCAGTCCTCTCTTACCCCCCAAGTAGCTCAGCTTTGCTTTGCTCAACCTACTTTCTTAGACCAAAGGAGAAAGTAAAGAAGATTGGCAGGGAGGTGTCTACAGAAGGCAGTTATGAAGGGGGAACATATTCAGGAGGGCATCTGGACCCATCTCTGCTGGCTCCCCACTGTCGCCACAGTAAGAGCCACAGACCACAGTCCCCAAGAGAGGATTTTATATTGAATAATGTTCAAGGTCTGGGAAAGTTTGTTCTTGTCCCTAAAGATGTTTGTTATTCCAAATACCAAATAAAATTGAACACCCATATATAACATGTTTTCCTGTGTAACAAATCCAAAGAAATGGCACCTGCTCCTACAGCCAATTGATGTACATTTAATTTTCTTGGGAAAGGGCACAGCCAAAACCAAAATACATAATGTGTGCACGTAAAACAGCATGGAAGTGTCATGAACTTGATGACTAATAAGGAGGAAAAGGAGAAAATTTACAACTATTATTAAGAGCATCATAAACGTTTGCTCCAAACAAAAATCAGAACCTTTTTTACAAGTTAAAGGTAAATTTCTAGCCAATAAAAAAACATATAAAGAATATCTACAAACTGAGGAGTTTGCTATACACTCTGTATGTGACAAACATTTGTGTTTTGTCCAGGCAGTTACATATGTGGGGGGTGGAGAGTGCTACGCACAATTCTGGGTCATGAACGATCCAGGCTACACATAAGCCAGAGTGATTTTTGAAAATGCAAATCACATTGCCTTCCTAGTCAGCAACTGTGAAGTGTTTCATTTCCATTAAGAATGAAGTCCAAAGCCCTTGCAAACCTGGACCTGACTACTTGACCGCCTTCCACTCCATGGGATTAGGATAAGAAGGAGATGCTTCAGAAGTATAGCCTATAAGAGAACAACAACAGAGGCAAGGGGGCTCTTCTCAATTGATTATAAGAATCTTGATAATAGAAGACTATACCGTCATTACAAAAGGAGTCCAGCAAATGCCTCTTCAAGGGAGACTGCCATGCTTTTCCCACTTCACTCACGAAAGCCAGGATCAGGGTAAGGCAAGAGAGAAGCCCAGGGTGTAAAATTTAAGGAGGTGCTTTCAGAGTACTGCAAGTGCTTCTGTAGATTTCGTATGCTAGGTGCCTCTCTCACCTTACCCTAGCCCCAGTCCCACCATGCATAATAGAAATGCTATAGTTAATTACACTTGATTTAGATCAGCTGCCCTACCATGCACCCAGCTGGCTTCTGACGTAGCCTAGGCCAGCCTCTGTAAAGGGAACAGAGATGAATCAGGACCAGAGTTTGAACTGACAAGCTTATGATCTGACAAGGGATGTGATGTAATTAGCTTGATACTCAGGAGGCCATGACAACTTCCTTTACAGAGGGTCCTTTGTATGTGGGAATGATACAGGAAGAAATTGCTCCATGGGGGTTAGCATGGCTTCCTCTAGGGTATCACATTTGGGAGGGACACTGAAGAATAAGCAAGATTTTGATAGATGAAGCTGGAAGTGGAAAGATTCCCAGTAGAAAGGTGAATGTGAGCAAACATGATTTTTACAAAGGAATATAAAGTAAAATAATGCATGGAGTGTAAAGAAAAGGTTTCAAGGGCATTCTGTGCTTAGCCTGCAAATGCCTGGGCATCATCAAAGTCAAGTCAGCTCTTCAAGCCTGATATTTTTTCTGTCATTTTCTTTCTAATTAGTACAGGAGTTAAGCTCTCAAGGCTTAATTTTACTCCTATGCCTGTGTTAATGACAAGATTGGCTATTAGCTGATGTAAAAACTGATTCTCCTCCACATAGACCATTTAAACTATGCTCTCGGTTAATACCTACATCATATACTAAAGAAGAGTTTCCTCATCCAGACCTAATGACACTCTGAGAAGAAAGGTAACAGACTTCAACACACCGGCCAGGGGATTCAATGCACTAATTAAAATGCAATGCTCCCCAAGCCACCTGGTTTCCAAAGATCAGCAAAGCCAAGAAGTCAATGAGGCTAAAAGTTCAAATTGGCAAGTGGAGCAAGGATCGTGGTCCCAGGAGGGAGGCCCCGGAACAGCTCCAAGCAGCCAGGCAGCTCCCACTTGGAGAGACAAAATGCTTTCCAATGGCTGTGTGTAACTCATAGTAACATAATTTTATTCTTAGAAGCAATTTCCATTACTGGCCCTGTTTATTATCACATTATTTTCTCAATAGCAGCGATAAACACAGTAAACTCTCCCTGTTTGCTCACATTTTTATTACCGCTCACAGTCGTCAGGAAAGGGTAAGCGGTGAAGAATGCGCTCATTACCAGGGATCCCCGGGACCGCTGGCCTCACTGCCAGCCTGCCAGCCCCACCGCGGCCTGGGAGGTGGCCAGGAGCCTGAGGCGACCCCAGGGGCCAGAGAAAAGCAGGTGGAACTATACAGCAGTGCCCAAGCTGGTCAAGCTCACAGCTACCACCAACGAATTTGTTTTAGTCTCTGCATTTGTGGTTTTGACCTAGTATTATATATATAATATATATACACACACACATATATACACATATTATATATAATACACATATATACACATATATATGTGTGTGTGTGTATATATATACCAAAAACGAATATTTGAACATTCTGAAGAGCGGTTGTCAAACTGCATTAGTTGAGGCCTTCAGTGTTATGAAACAAATTTAATGGACCATGACCAGCATTTTGTAAATGAAAGGATTAGAATAGCATGGATGACAGTAGAGTCATCAGTTTGAAATGCTTTTGTTTCGGTTTTGTGTGTGTGTGTGTGTGTGTGTGTGTGTGTGTGTATGGGTGTGTGTGTGAAACCATGATAGTTTCTTACCATAGGTTGATGTCAAAAATGTTTGAGAAACACAATTTATGATTCAAGCCTTCAAAGAAAATGATAGAATCATGAAAGAAAAGAGCAGCTGACCTTAGAATCGGAGATAAGTGGGTCTGAGTCCCGACCTCCCCACTTGCTCACTGTATGACTTCGGGCTTGCTGCCTCCACCTTCAGTCTGCCATCTGAGAGTGAGAGTGAAACACCTGCTTCAGCAGGGCTATTGTGAGAATGTGGCGGGCTAATGTGCACCATGGAAAGAGCAGCGGGTCTGAAATCAGAACCCGTGGGTGTCTGCTCAGCCCTGTGATTCATTAGCCATGATTGAGCGGAACACTTTATCTCTCTCAGCGTCAATCTCATCATCTGTAACATGTGGGTAATGACATCCACCGCACAGGTTTGTTGTGAGGATTAATGAGATAAAAAGATGTGCATGTGCCTTGCAAATGGAAAAGTGCTGTAAAATGTGAGGCTTGTTATTTCTGCTTTATCTAACACTGATGCTGTTCCTAGCGGATTCTGGTGGTCCTATCTCAAAAGCTACTGGTGAAGGCCACAGCCAGGTGTAGCCTGTCGTGTGCGAAGGTGGAAGCATCAATGAGTAACAGGGCCTCAGACAGAAAACCAGAATGTTGAGGACTCTCCCTGAGCCTTCCTCTCCCCTCTAAGGACCTGAAGGACTTCAGATGTGCTTCAGGGCACTCCTGTCGATAGGAAAATGAGGCCTTTCCACAAGGAGATAAACTGCATGTCAGGCAGAGGCAGCCCTAAGACCCCATTCTGAATGTGTCAGATGATACAATTACAATTTATTCTCTTTGCTGACGCAGCCTTTTAAAAATACATTCCAGTCTGGTTTCAACAGAGCCGTGGGAGCCTTACTGAATACCAGGGCCTTCCACACACCATTTCCAAATAACGATTCCAGGGGTGCTCTGAGGAGAAACTGTCAGTTGGCCTGGTGGCACTTGGTGGTGTGTTCTTAAAAGTGGTGTGACTTTTCTGAAAAGCTCCTTGGTGGCTATAAGAACACACCTAGTTTCAGAGCATTTGCCTGTGGAAACCAGAAAGCTTGGCCCTCCGGAGACTGAAATTCGTCTTCTGTAGAGGCAGGGGACATTTCTCATACTTTGTTATGCTTAAGAATTTCCCCAGGGTGTTATGAAGTTTCAAGGATCCTGAGTCTCATTCCCCAGACGTTCTAGTTAAGGTGAGGCCAAGGACTCTGCAGGACTGCTAAGTATCCGTAGGTGCCTGAGAGAGAGATGCAACAGAAACCAGTCCCCAAAAAACACTATAAATTACTGTCAAATCATCAATCTGAGCCTGCGTCATCAACTGCAAATTGGAACAATGCTACTCCCTGTATGTCTCTGTCACAGGGCTATGTGGGGGCCAAATGAGAATACTAATTTGTAAATTGCAAAGGGCTGTAAAAGATGTTTTTTATGGTTAACCAGATAGCTATGTAACTCAGAGCAGAAAGAATCACAGGACAAAAATCATGTTTCCAGGTGGTCCCAAGCTATAAAAAAAGAAAAACAAATTTTCTTGAAAACCGAATAAGATAATGGAAAGACCAGACCAAATTTATGCAATTTCTCATTCATTCAGTTGTCTGATTCTTACTGAATTTGCCCTAACTTCTTTATATTTCAGACCCAAGGGGCAGTGCTTATTTTCAAAGACAGGCTAAAATAGCATATCTATAGCCCCCATGAAGAATTGCAAACATCAAAAACTCTTTACATGTGCAAACATTTGCTGGTAAAATACATGAGGGCTGAGGACTCAATCTTCAGAAATCATGACATGGATAATACTGGGTCCCCAGTGAAGCCCTAGAACTGAGACTATCATAGTTGGAAGGCCCCCAAAGTCCCTTAAATATGAGAAAACCAAGACCCAGAGAAAGTCACAGCATCAGAGTTACAAAATCCATGTCATTTGACTCCCATGTCACTGGCTTCTCATTCCAGCAAGCCCTGATAATAAACATGTATTGGATGTCCACCATGTTTTTTGAGTATGCACTTGGGATTTGAGGTTAAGTAGGATATAGTCCTTGTCTTAAAGGACCTTATAATCTAAGTAGGGACGTAAGAAAAATAAATCCAAAGGTAATGAATCAGAGTAGAAAGGATATGAACTAGTGTTGCATGAGGCAAGTCAAGGTCTGGGCTGGACTTTGAAGTCTGTGACCCGGAAGAATCGGGGAGTCATGCCGGCCAGGCAAAAACAACTGGGGGCTGCTCAGGAATCAGTGAGACAACAGGGGTCTCCAGAGACCAGGACACGGAGGAAGGAATGGCTGGAAAGAAGGCTGGGTTAGATTACAATGAGCCTGAAACATTGTAGGAGGTCACTTATCTGGTGGAAGAATTTAGATTGCATGGGAAGCTATTGAAGATTTTTGAGCAAGGAAGCAACAGAATATTATAGAATCATGAAATGAGAGAGCTGAAGGGAATCTCAGCAGTGCTTCTCAAATTTTGCCTTGTATTGTATCACCTGAGGTTACTGCACATCCTGATTCTGCAGTCAGAAGTCGGACCTGGGATTCTGCATTTCTGAGATCTCAGGTTTTGCCATGCTGCTGGTCAGTAAACCACACTTTGAGGGGCAAGATTAGTGTTCAGTCTAGCCCAGTGGATTCTTATTCTGGCCACATACTGGCATCGCCTGGAGAGCTTCACAAAAACTGCCAATACCGATGCCCTGCACTGAAAAACCACCTAAATCAAAATAGTTGAGGTAACTTGGACAAGTATCATTTTAATACTCATCAGTGATTCCAGTGTGCAAAAGACATAAGATTCTAATTTCCAGTTCAACTTCTGATTGTTGTAGAAAAAAAGAGCCAGAATAAGAAAATGACCTGCACAAGATCACTGATTTCAGGGAAGAGACTAAAAAAGGATCACGTTCCCTGGTCCGTGTTCAGAAGCTTCCCATTATATCTCACAAACTTTAGCGCATCATTCTTAAAAACTTATTCAAAAAAATGGCAGGAAGCTACAAATCTTATTTGAAGAATTTTTCTGGCAATGGTTTTTGGTGACATTCTTTGAGGCTATTCTTATGTATTGGCCTTTAGGATTTTAGATTAACAAGTAAAGGAAAAATCCCTATGAACTCCCCTTTCCATTCTGGGAGCCCTATGCTTCTATAACAAAGTGTATATGAAGTTTAATAAGGAAAACTGCTGTGTTACAGGCCGGCTAGGCACTGTACTCCACAATAGCAACGCAAATCAATGAAAATGGAAAGCAGCTGGTAACTGAAGTTTTCATTTAGGAAACATAAAAGTGAAAATTTGGCCTTTTGATTTTTGTTTCCCCTCATTCCCCAGAGGCAGCATTGCCCTGGGGAAAGAACAGTGGACTAGAGTTGTACTCCTGGATTCTACAGCTCACCTTGACCTTGGTCTTGGCAAGAAACTGCAATTTTGAGTCTCTGTTTTACCATCAGTGAAATAAGGGGGCGGAATGAGATGATCCCTATTCTTTCTACTCAGAACTGCTACAAATCTAAGTAAAATACAATGCAATTGGGGGAAAAGGAAGCAATAACTTAAATTAGGGGGAAAAAAAGTCAACAGAGTAATTAAAAGTGAACAAAAAAACATAGTGAGAAAGTAAACTTCATTTCTGGTTGAAACACTGCTTGTTACTTATCTAATATCCAATTTCTCTTTCTTCCTTATGATCAAAACTCAGTTATGCTTCAGAGAGTCATGGACCAAGCTAAAAAATACATTTCTCAAACTCCCTTGCAACTAAGATGGAACATGTAACACAACTCTGACCAATGAGACATAAGCAGAAATCCGCTGAAATGTTATGGGGAAGTTTTGTTTTCTTAATTTAGATGCTACATCCTCCTCACCCTTTTGGTTTCTTAATTCTTCTCCCAGCATGGAACACATTTATAAATTTCCAATCCATGGCATCTTCAAATGCTTCCAAGTAGCTATTATCTACTAATGCCTATAAACCTAAAACATGTACAACAAAATTGTTGCAAGACCATTGTGATTTTCCTATAGGGATGATCCATCAAACTCTCCAAGCCAACTAAGTCACCACTAAACGCTAGCTCAATGATTCATCGAATGACAAATGTGTTAAATTACTGATTTATTTTTAAGAAGTTTCTATTAACCAACCAAAATTGATAACAGTTTTAGTTCAAAGATGGTTAATGTAGGCTGGGCACGGTGGCTCACGCCAGCACTTTGTGATGCCAAGGCAGGCGGATCACCTGAGGCCAGCAGTTCAAGACCAGCCCGACCAACATGGTGAAACCCTGTCTCTACTAAAATACAAAAATTGACCAGGCTTGGTGGCGGGTGCCTGTAATCCCAGCTACTAGGGAGGCTGAAGCAGAAGAATCACTTGAACCTGGGAGGCAGAGGCTTCAGGGAGCTGAGATCATGTCACTGCACTTCAGCCTGGCTGACACAGTGAGACTCCATCTCACAAACAAAAAACAAAGATGGTTAATGTGAAGTATAATTTTGGATTATAATTTCTCATATATTTTGAATTCAGCTGTCATGGAGATCACACATGTTAAATGTTTTATTTAGGGTACCTTCTTTTCACTGAGTATATTTTCAATCCAGTTTCTACTTCATTGATTTACTGACTTGATTTTATGATTGAGGGAAAACAGGTGGAACCTGAGAGTGCACCAAGATTGGGAATATTTCAGTCATTTATCTGCACATAATACACACCCACCAAATCAGTACATACACACGTATCTTACACAAACACATACACACTCAAGCCAACGTGTCCACAGACCTGACTTGCTTAATGAGGCTGGCATATAATAAACCATGCAAAAGTAACTCAATTTTTAAAATTATACATAAATCATACGATACCAATGGAAATAGTGATAGAGACACAACACATCAGTAAATAGTATTCTGTCTTGATAAGTGGAGGTCATTTGCAATGAGAAGTACAGTGCCATTTTACTCTGTATCATGAATGATTTGCAAAGACTATCCAAGAATAAAGAACAACCTCTGTCTCTGCAAGGACATGGGCATATATGTGTCTGAGTACTGCACGTTCAGTATAATGAGTGTGTGAAGTCACCTGTGAAAAATCATTTCTAAGCACAAAATCCTGGTGTGTACAACTGCCTGCTTCCTCCTCGACTCAAAAAAGCAAATCTATGTTCTGAGAAAAGTGGGAAAGGCAGAAGATTGGATTTCAAATGTGCTAGGAGAGAGAGTCCACCCATTCATTTACAAAATCCTTGACATTCATGCTACACAATAAAAGGAAATTCAGCATTTATAAAATGTTATGCCAAAAAATGCACAGAACATTGGGCTAGTCTCAGTAAAACATGAATAGTTGCCATAAACTTTCTAAGTGGTTAATAAAAGAGATTTTTTTGTAGACTAAGTATTATGTGAATAGGCCCTTCAGTAAATTCCTATATTGGCCATTTGTTATAATAGAATTGGGGTTGGGACAATTAATCATTCCAAGGTAGACAAGTTAACTATTCAGCAAGCTGGTCTATGACTTATCCTCAGTGAAGTAACCTAGGACGTCCAGTATCTTGCAGCTAGCATTATTAACAGGTTATTTTTAAGCATTATAGACATTTTAAATTATTAAGTATGGCACTATTTTTAAAATTATCATTCATTCATGAAAACAAAGCCATTATTTGATATATCTGGTGCTGAGGCTTTTAGCTAATTAAGATTACCTCATGGACTTAATATCAGCTTAACAATTCTCCTAAGTTACATTTTTAAAATCCTTAACTAAAAAATAAGTTATCTCCTTTATTGCTCAGGTCCTATATTTGATCTTCTCTGTGTTACACACCATTCTTTTCCCACAGAACCTACATTAGAGCTGTGACTTCACTTTAAGGGGAGGCATTTAATAATGATATAAAGATTTCTGTTTCTAGCTGTAATTGTTTTAAGTTCACATTTAATGTAGCATTGTCATCAAGTACACTTATTTGAATATGATCTTTGAAAGGTGAGACACATGTATTTATTTTGGAGAGGTCATGGAGACTGCGGTCTCTTTCTATGCATACCGACACTGTGTTCCGCCTGCACTGTGTGTGTGTATGTGTGCATGGGAGAGTGCAATGGTAAAGTAGCATTATGGTTGATTCCAAACTGAAAATGAATCTCCCAATGTTCGAAAACAAAATCCGTCACACTTCCTGTATTATGCCGTTAGCACCCTCCCTACATGTAGCAGCTCAGGCGTTTCTGTTTAAACATTTTATACCCACTACCTTCTGGCTACGCCATTATGTAAATGTCAAGAAGGAGGAGATTACAAATCATCAGTCATCCATCCCTTTATCCTCCAGTACTTCAACTGCTGCACGGTTCTCCCTACTTTAAGTGTTAATCCTTTATCGTCCTCGGGCCTCATCTTTCTAAATTTAAAATCCAAATTTGTCACTGCCCTACATAAAAACCTCTAATGAATCCCCTTCTCCTATAGGATAGAGGGCAGACTCCTTAAAATGGCAAACCGAGGCATGCCTAACCCTGGCCTTCATACCCCCTGACATCACACTGACCTTCTTATATCCGCACCTGCTGCCTGCTGTCTTAGTGCCTTTGCCCAACTGGGTCCCTATCCCTGAAGTGGCCATTCCCATTTCTGTAGGGTGCCTCATATTCTTTGGAGGTTAAGCAAGTCACCTCCCCAGCAGAACTTCCCAGAGCAGAATTTGGCATTCTCATAGTATGTACTTATGTGATGGTTAAAAGAGGACCTGTATTAAAACCCCAGCCACACAAAGCATAAGACCTTATGTGTTTCACTTAACTTTATCTAGGTGTCTAGGTGTGCTCTTTAAAATGAGAATAATAATAGTAACTAACACATAGTTATAAAAAGTAAATGATAATACTGTCAAATACATGTTTTTTCCCCAGATATTAGACTGAATCAATCACCATCGCAACCATATCTAACCCAGATCCTAGCATCTGTGGCTTCCAGGTTAAGATATCTAGTTTATAAAGAATCTTAGATGAGAAACTATTTTTTGATAACTTCTTTTAGGTTTTTTTTTTTGATTCAGGGAGTATATGTGCAGAACTGTTACCTGGGTATATTGTGTGAAGCTGAGGATTTGTTACCTGGGTATATTGGGTGATGCTGAGGATTTGTTACCTGGGTATATTGGGTGATGCTGAGGATTTGTTACCTGGGTATGTTGGGTGATGCTGAGGATTTGTTACCTGGGTATGTTGGGTGATGCTGAGGGTTTGTTACCTGGGTATGTTGGGTGATGCTGAGGATTTGTTACCTGGGTATGTTGGGTGATGCTGAGGATTTGTTACCTGGGTATGTTGGGTGATGCAGAGGGTTTGTTACCTGGGTATATTGGGTGATGCTGAGGATTTGTTATGTGGGTATATTGTGTGATGCTGAGAATTGTGAATGTTCCCATCACCCAGGTACTGAGCATAGTACCCAACAGTTAGTTTATTAAACCCTTGTTCACCTCCCTCCCTCCCCACTCAAGTAGTCCCCAAATAAACTGTTTCTAAGACACCATTATAAGCTCTGTTCTGCTGGGCACAAAACTTACATAGTCACTATCATGGCCATTGTTACCCCTGGGTTTTGCAGGCTACACAATTCATGGCCAACCATACAGATGCTCCCTCAGAGGTCACAAGGAAGCCTGCAATGCTTACATGCTATAGTTTGACCATGCCCAGGTAGACCTAGACATAGCCACTGTGGGGGTCTGGAATGTACACGTGAGCAGCTAGTGGTAAAGGTTTTAAGCTCCCTGCCCCCAGGCAGGTGGTGCATACACCACAGATCCTTGCTAGAGTATCCTTAGTGAAAGGAGTATGGTCCTCACACACACTGTGTCTTTTGCTTTTTCTAAAACTTCCACAGAACTTGGCCAAAACTCTATTAGGTCAGATGCAAACCCAGCTTTTATAATTAGCCTACCCAAAGCCTCTGTTGTATGTGGCTCCTTCTTATTCTTGTTTAAGTTTTAAATTATGCTTCACTCAGCATTGAGTACAGAGTGCCCTGTAAATGCTAACTAACATTAATATTGTTATAGATTGTAAGCTCCTTGGAAGTAGAAACTATGTCTTTTTTCATCTTTTTTTATTTCAATACAGTGTTTTACACAATATTTGGTACCTAGAAAGACCTCAATTAACATTACTTGAGTGAAATTAGCAATTGTGTAACAACTTGTAATACATAAAGAACTTGTACATTCATCCTCTTATTTTCACAATTATGCTGTAACAGAATTCATCTTATTTTCTACTTGAGACCTGAGACGTCAGGAAGGAATATGGCTTGCCAAGGCTATGGGATTAATGGCAGAACCATAACTCAAACCCGTGTGTTGTTTTCTTTGTTGTTTTTTTTTTTTTTTTTTTTTTTTTTTTTTTTTTTTTTTTTTTAATACTTTAAGTTCTAGGGTACATGTGCACAATGTGCAGGTTTGTTACATATGTGTACATGTGCCATGTTGGTGTGCTGCACCCATTAACTCATCATTTATATTAGGAAGTATATCTCCTAATGCTATCCCTCCCCCCATCCCATCCCCACAATAGGACCCAGTGTGTGATGCTCCCCTTCCTGTGTTCAAGTGATCTCATTGTTCAATTCCCACCTACGAGTGAGAACATGCGGTATTTGGTTTTCTGTTCTTGCGATAGTTTGCTAAGAATGATGGTTTCCAGCTGCATCCATGTCCCTACAAAGGACACAAACTCATCCTTTTTTATGGCTGCATAGTATTCCATGGTGTATATGTGCCACATTTTCTTAATCCAGTCTGTCACTGATGGACATTTGGGTTCATTCCAAGTCTTTGCTATTGTGAATAGTGCTGCAATAAACATACGTGTGCATGTGTCTTTATAGCAGCATAATTTATAATCCTTTGGGTATATACCCAGTAATGGAATGACTGGGTCAAATGGTATCTCTAGTTCTAGATCCTTGAGGAATCGCCACACAGTTTTCCACAATGGCTGAACTAGTTTACAGTCCCACCAACAGTGTAAAAGTGTTCCTATTTCTCCACATCCTCTCCAGCACCTGTTGTTTCCTGATTTTTTAATGATTGCCATTCTAACTGGTGTGAGATGGTATCTCATTGTGGTTTTGATTTGCACTTCTCTGTTGTTGTTTTGGATTTCAACTGGATGGTCTTTTCACTACTCCATCACTTGTTTAATGTGCTCGCTAATTTTGACATTGCAATGTTGCTCACAGGTAGGTACTGCCCAAAGAGAGCCTCTGCTTTTCCTGTCTCACAGGTAACTCTACTGGAATTTCCTACCCTCAGAAAATCCTATACAGCAATAATCCAGTTATAACTAATCCATAAACTTTACTAGAAAGCAAGCTAAAGGAAACATAGAAGCCACTGTCTGCAAAAAGAAATAGTCTGAAGTTACTTCTATCAAGTCCATTGCCAGTAATCTCAGCTGAATTTCTGGAGGAACATATGTAATTGGATAGATAGTTTCCAAGAACATTCAAAGTTTTAACACTCCCAGCATTTAATATATAGGAGTATGTTATTCTTTCAGTAAATCCTGACAGTGTTAAAGTTTCAGATGATGAATGGATACAATGAAAACATCTCTGAATGCCCCTTGTCATTTTTATTACTTACCCACTCAAAGAAGTTCCAGTCAAGTTATTATTTTGCAGATACTAAATATCCACAGATACTAAAGGTTCTAAAAACCCATGCCTCATTCTCAAGAACGTTCTTATAATTTAGACACAGCTCTTTATTAAATGTATAAAGGTGCAAAATTTATAAAGCTCATAAAAGCCTTCCATGCTCCCTGTGTGTCTGACTTGCCCTCTCCATACATGCCACATCGATGCTGTTTTGCATAGTGGAGCCATGTAAAAGGCAACCCAGATAGTTTAAATATTTGTAAAGCCTCATTTAAAAGAGGGAAATGAATCTTTCCGTGTATCTAACTGGTGACCTTCTAAGAAGTAAAATAAAGGCAGCCAGCTCCCTTCACTCTTACATACAGCTCAGAAGGGTAGTAAAGGGACCACAGAACAGAATGAAAAAGATTGCTGGCAGTTGTTTCTTCAGGTGATGACTTTTTTCCTCCCTATTAGCATCTTGACAGAATATGGATTACAGATCAATGAGAGGCATGGCTATAAGGTCAAGACAAAACTGCCAATAAAGGAACAGGCCACTTGATAAGAAATTATGTGACTGTCCTCAGAAGTGGATGGGAAAGGCGGTTACCCCTCAACTACTCCTCCTGAAGACACACTCCAAGGGCCCTAGATGAATCTTCTTATACTCTTTTGGGGAGAGAATTGCTGTTGCTATATTGGTCCTAGATAATTTATTCAGTGAGAAGACTGATGTATGTGAAACCATTATTTTAAATAAAGTCTTTATGTTTTCAGGTGCAGAGGGTTGTAAAAGTTCTTTGTAAATTATAAACTATTAAATGAATTAAGAATAAGTATTACTATAATAAGAAGAGTGTTTCTGCTTCCCAGTTTCCCACTGTTCCCTGCAAATGGGAAAATATATCTTCACAGTTTTCCCTCCCCCCTCATTGAGACTAGTGAAGTAAAGAAGCCCACACTGAGAATTTGAGCTGGTGCAAGTACAAGGTAAAACTATAAATCAAAAGGATGCTCCTGGTCTTTGCATAGCTAATGAAGAGTTACTGGAGATCAGTGAGAGCTGCTTTGAATGACATTATTAAGAACCCCATGTCATATGTTGAAGTGGATCCCTTGTCATAGATCAATGCATGTCAGGAAAAGGGAGAAGGAGAGAAAAGAAATGAAAAGTGCTTCATAATTTAAATAGTACCATCCTTGGGAGCAAGACTAATCCTTGTAGATGAACAAACTTTAGGAAAGTATTTCTCTTACATGTATTTGGACTGCATTGTCTCTGATAATTATTATCTGTCCTGAGAGTAATGTGTGCACATGTTGTGGGTTGAGTCCAAAGTTTACCCGCATGAGACCAGAAGGCCCCAAGAAGAATGAGGGTGTGTATATTCGTTTCATACTGGTAGAGACACATGAAAATGACCAGTCGTGGGGTACAAACACCTACCCAGAGCTGTCCTACAGAAGTTCCATATGGTATTGATCTTGATAAAGCATCTTGAGCTTTGGGAAATACGTTCTGTTGTATACAGACGGGATGGCTCTGCTGAGGTGGATGGAGGAGGATGGAGCTAGACAGAGACCAAATCCCTGTAGATGGGCAGGGAGTTTCCCTGGCGAGGTATGAAATCCACACCATGAAGAATAAAGAGAATGAATATTTCTCTGGAATGTTATTCTAAAACAAGACCCCTGTACATGATATTTTCCTTCCTTTGTTGCTGAAAACAATCTATTTAGTATCTAACATTAAGGGTCTTATTCTCAATGTTGAAATACCCCTAATTATCCCCAAAGTAAAAGTCTTTGATAGCGTAGCACACATGTATCAGTAGAGTTATATAGAGTTAAGAGCCAGGCAGTAAGGGAAAGGGGGTCTTCTACATAAAGTGTATCTGAAGTCAGTATGGTAGCACCAATATCCACTGGAAAGAAAAGAGTGGTCCAAAGTTCTAGGTATTGGGCATGAGAAAGTAAACAAAGGCTCAAAGCAACAAGAGCAAAGATGCATTGATATTTCTACAAAGAGGCAGCTACCTCAGGGACAACTCCTGAGCAGACACAGAGGCATAGTTCCCATCTCACAAATACTCTAGAGGAAGCTTTACCTTTTTTCCATTATTATTAGTTGTTATGATTCTGATTGTCATTAAATTATTCCATAAATATTTATGCAATTGAATAAATGGAATAATTTATTTACTCTACCAATATTTACTGAGTGCTGAGTCTCAGGATATACAATACTTGCCCCCAAACATGTACATATATATATTCCCATCTGCACACCCATGCACATGTATTCCCATACCTGCCCATATAGAAGTATGTTTGTACACACTGATACATGTACACATGTATGCAGAGTCACCCAATGTACACACACACATCCAGGAGGATACACACTGCACAGACTTAGAAGATCAGACATAAGCTACAGTGTTGATGTCTTCAGATCTCAGAAGTTTGCCCAGGTAGCCCTGGCAAAGGCAGACCCTCTTGGCTTCGTGGATGCTGACTCCTCCCAGTTATGTGCTCTGGCTCCGAGCACACCTGCAAAGCAACAGCCCTACTTGCTTTCCTTTCCTGAAAGCACCAGGGACCTCCCAAGGGGAGTTCTGAGCCAGAATCTTTTACTTCAAAGGGACAGGAGCCATTTGTCAGATACCTAGGTCTTGGGCTAAAGATTGCTAGGTCAGTTTCAGTCCCTGTGAAATTTCACCTCCATCTTCTGCCTTATGCTTTCCGTGTATCCCACGTTGTCCGTTACTTGGCTGGCTGTTGGAGCACACAGAGAGAGCATTCTTCTGAGGGTTGTTAAGGCACAAGAAAAACCAAAAAGAAATAAAATTGCGTGGATGAAGAATGCTAAATATAAAAGCAGATAAAGACTCACATGGAAGAGAGAAAGGAAGCCCTGAATAGTAGGTGAAGAATAAAATCAATTGTCAAGGGACATGATGGAGTAGAGACAAAGGATTAGAACACTGAGCAAGTCAAATCCAAAGATTAGGAATCTCAGCTGGTAAATGTTGAGAAAGCAGTGGGAGAGTCTGTTCCTTGCATTCACAACCTGGTGTTTCTTGCCAAGCAGCTTATTGAAAACTCCAATGAGCACACCCAGCTAAATAGAATAAAAGGCGTTTTAAATTGTACATTTAAAACACAAATTTAAAGGTAAGCATTAAAAAGAAATCAAAATATACATAGGTAGCCAACAGGTTTCACGTTCTCATATGTGTATGTATTGGACATCTAGAAGACCAGATTGGATATCTGGCTGAAATGTTTTGTTTTTCCTTGAGTTTTGGGGCCACATAAGTCCAGCCTGGGTATGTACTTGTGCACTGAGAAAACCCGGTAAATGGTAAACCAGAACAATCAACGAGAAATAAAACAGATGGGGTTTCTAAAAGAAATGAACAAATGACAAAAATTGAGGCTTTCTCTTGCAACACACAAAAATTAATATATTACATTTCCATGTCCTTTTTTGGTATTTTTCTTCCTGTTTTAGGGAACAGAAACATTTTATCTTAGACATTTTTGTAAGTACAGGCTAATTGTTTCCAGCTCAACTTCCCTATATTTGGAGGATTTTCACAATGACAAAACCATTCTCTATTTTTCAGTCTCTTTCTTTTCTTATATAATGAAAATGTTGGTGATCTGCGGACATGTATAATCAATGAGGTTATCAATATGATAGTAAAAAAAGAAATTGTTTTGTTACCTTCAAAATAGTCTGTACTCATTATTACATAATTAGCAAATAAAATACTTACCTGCAATTAACATGAATAAGGAATAAATAGGAGCATTTTGAAATTAGCTATCAATATGCTTAGTTTAAGTTCTTTTTTAAAATTTAACCCGTTTAGAACCTTTTAATACTTACTACCCATTACCAGAGATAGTTGAGTACAATTTGACTCAGTCAATAAAGCTATTTAAGACTATGGACTAATTGCAAAAAATGTTGAAGATAATATAACGATTTATAAATATTTTTATATTAATAGTAAACCAACCAGGATTTATTCCCTGCTCTTTACTTCAAAATACTTCATAGAGTGGAGTCCTATAGAAGCCAAGGGAAGGATGTATTGGTTTACAAAACCAAACACCATAGAATGCAAGTCAGATAACTTCTGAAAAACTCTCCATGATCTGGGAAATAGGAGATCCTTGGCATTCCTTTCTGCAAGACATGTCGAAGGAATGAAAAGAGCAAGATCTAAGTTACTTAAGGTTAAAGACTAAGAGCTGGGTAGGTAGAAGCTGAGAGTAAATAAAGGGAAAATCTCCTTCTGGCTGTACCAGTTAGCAAAGCCTAGGTGACACTATGACAACAAATAACCTCTAAGCATCAGTGGCTTCCTGTAGATTTGTTTCTCACTTATGCTACATGTCCACCACGGGTCGGATGGAAAGTCTCGTAATCAAACACAGGTAGCTGAGCCCACAGAGTCTCCATCTCAGCATATTCATTCACAGTCTCCACGGTAGGGACAAACAAGATGGGGCCAAAGCACAGCAATTTAAACCTTCAACCTGGGAAAGACACCACTGCTTCTCCCACATCAAAATAAGAATGTCCTACCCTTTGCATTTTGTGCCTGCTTTAGAGTTATTAGCCCTGGAGGCCTTAAATGTATAGATGTGTATTCACATGCGTTTCCATCAGTAGGTTATGCTTCCTTGAGGGTAAGAAGTCTGCTAATCAACTTTTTCTCATTCCAGTGCCTACCAAGATGTCTGTCCAATTGCATACATCTAGGTTTATTTTAATGCAAAATTGCTGGGTCTCTTTGTTTTTTTCTTCTTAAGTAATTTCACACAGATTAGGGGCCCAGCTACAGAGCTGACAGATGGCATTGTGTATAATCAGCAGACATCACAGAATTTGGAATGTCGGAGAGAATTGTCCTTACGCAATCAACGGACTGAGACAAGGCCTTCATGGATATAATCCTGACAGTTGCTTACGCAGAGTGTCCCATCCCATCTTTAAATCCACCCCCATTCCCAGCCCTACTCCCAACTCCCAGGAGTCTTGGTTTACTGCCCTGGAGAAAACCAATCTATGAATCAGAGAATGTCAGCTCTGGCAGGGATCTCAAAATGTCCCTAATCCTTATGTTTCTAAGGAACTTAGAGTTCAGCGAAGATGATCTGTCACTAGAATCAAATGAGATCACCCTAAGGGAAATCCTACTGCATGTCAACCAATAAATTACCTGTTCTACACACATTATCACATTCTCTTCTATAAACAAACCCATGAGGTATGTGTTCCCAGCACTTGCCGGGGAAAAATAAAAGCTCCAAAATTGAATTTTCTCCATTATAACATTTCCTCACACAACTTCTCTTAAACTTTTAGCTCATACTACAGCTAGTCTTCTGGCAAGTAATAAATTAAATAAAAATTGGGTTGCTTTATATCATACCTGTTATCAAGTGTCTCTACTCAGCCGGGCAGGCTCACCCTTTATGTTGTATATACTAGATAAACCTAGGTGATTTTTATCAGACTTATATGTGATTTCTTTAAAATATGTGGCCTTCTCATTTGAGATTCAGAAAGGTAATAACTATAGAAATAAGTAGACAAAATAAGACTTTTTTTCTAGAGAATGTTTTCTGTTGGTATCCAGGAATACATAATTTCATTGCATTTGGGAGAAAGCGCCCACGTTTCCTGTTGCTGCACTATACAAACAAAGTTGGGAACCTTGCTCCACTCAAGCTCTTTATTTATAGATGAGGAAAGCAATACTTAGAGAAAAGAGGGGACTTACCCTAAGCTACAAAATAATTTAGTGACAGAGGCAAGACTAGAACTCACTCAACTCATTCCCTTAAATCCACATTTAGTGCTCTTCACTCCCACAACACCAAAATGGCGCACCCATGCTTAGGTCCTGGAATCCGGGTTCTCTTAGTTAGTGACTATTGTTAGTGTGCAGTAACAAGTTATGCAAATTTGAATTCTGAAAAGGCCATCAGGAGGCGGAGGTGCCTCAATAGAACAATTTCTCTCTAAATATACACTTAACGTTTACAAGGAGAAATAAAAAAAAAAGAAAAATAAATGCCCAAGTGGCAGGGGATTCCCATTAGTGCCTAGCAGGAATGTACACCAAACAAATTCACGTATTTTGTTGTCATTACTGTTATGATGTGTATCTGTGGGCCAAGTTCAAGAGCCATCATCATCAACAGGTATGGGTGGAGCACCTACTCCAGCAAGACACCTACCACCTGCAGCAGGAACTACAAATAGAAGTAGTTGGGATCAGGGACAAGGAGGTAGAGCTATGTGCCACTCTAAGAAAAAAAACAACTTTTAACTCTTTTCCAATTCATCCAAATCCCTCGAATTGATGAACCAGACAACTCACCACCCACCACTGAGAGTGACATATGAATGAACTAAAAGTTCTAGGGAAAAAATGGAAACAATTTCTAGGTCTTGAGATCAAATCCCAGCTGCATTTTTCAGATGTGTAACCTAGGGAGTTATCCGAACTCTAAATTTCAGTTATTTCTCTGTAATTTGGAGATTATGAGATGTAAATGAGATGGCACAGGTAAGGCAGCAGCACGTGGCAGGTGTTCAGAGATTAGTCACCTACTAATTGCCTCTACCCCAAAACCCTCAGTTTCACCTTGCTTGTATACTGTTGCTTTGGGAGAGTCCCATTTCTAAGTGACACTGTCCCTTTCACCAAAGATGCTTACCTGGATCCCACACAGATGCTTCCCTCCATATTAATTCCTTCCCTTGGCCATCAAGCCAAAGCTGCGATGCACAAAAACACAACAGGTGAAGGCTGACTCAGCAACTCACAACGCTCTTTCCTGGGTGCAAAAACTAAAGCAAAAAGAGTCTGTTAGAAACCCTTTATTTTTTGAAACTCAGAAACCTCACCCACTGAAGCTAACTGAAAAGGCTGATGAGAAATCAATAGCATTTGATTGTAAACCTGTCAAATGATAGTGATGGTAGTACATTATTGGCGGCCCTCAGGTATTGATTTCTGTCCCCTTCCTTTCTCCATCATCGCACGTCACCTTCATACTAATAACAGATTCTCTTTCTTCTAAATTAATCTCCAGGCCAGAGAAATCAATAGTATTTACCATGTGTAAATTTTTCTACTCTCCAGAGTCCACCGTTCCCACTGCTTCAAACTTGAAGAGAGGTGCCAGTTACAGAGCATGCTATAAGGAGGGATTTTTGATAGTCAAAATGTGCACTGACGCTCCTCAGAGCAAAGCTGGGCCAGTGCTAGCAAATAACAGAGAAGAAGAAAGAAACTCCAAGGCCCCCATGTATGTTTATTTATTATTATTTTCATTATTATTATTATTATTTGAAATGGAGTCTCACTCTGTCGCCCAGGCTGGAGTGCAGTGGTGCAATCTCAGCTCACTCAGACCTTCACCTCCTGCATTCAAGCGATTCTCCTGCTTCAGACTCCCAAGTAGCTGGGATTACAGGTGCCCGCCACCATGCCCGGCTAATTTTTGTACTTTTAGTAGAGATGGGGTTTCGCCGTGTTGACCAGATGGGTCTCAAACTCCTGACTTCAAGTGATCCACCCACCTCAGCCTCTCAAAGCGCTGAGATTACAGGCATAAGCCACCGTGCCCAGTCCCCATGTATGTTTAAATGATGGAAATAGGGTTTTTATGTAAAAAGAGATTTTGGAGAGACAAAAGATGCCAGCCATCCAAAGCTTAGTTTCATTTCATAACAGAAAAAAAAAAAATAGACATAGGTAAGCTTTTCTCCTCCTCCAAAATTTTAGGATTAGGCCAGATATTAGATCTGGAAAAGACAAGAAAGAATATCTAATTCTTTGAGTTCCATCTTTGGGTTCTGATTTGAAAATGATTATGTTTGCCCTAATTATTACATTCTTTTAAAATGCAATATTCTAATTAGTTTTTAATTTTAAATGACACTAAAGAAAAATGTGGGTTTTTCTTTAAGAAGTAAACGTGGCATAATTTCAAAGCATTTGAAAACCACTGATCCTGTTCAACTCCTTTAATCTAGCAGTAGGAAGTTGAGCCCAGCAAGAAGTGAGTCTGGAAGTCCACTCACCGCAAATGACAATTATTTTATGATCGTACCAGTAATAATTATAATAATGGATTTATTTTATTGAATATTTACTCCTATGACCAGTTTGGATAGGCACTTTACGTAAGTGTTTTCAATTCTCAGAGCAATCCCCTATGGTAGAGCTACTATTATAACCCTTTTAAAGCTGGAGAAACTGGACTCAGAAATGTTAGGCAATGTATCCAAGATTACGCAGTGAATAGTCAGGGGATCTGGGATTGATACCTAGTCTGTTTAGTTCTGGATCATCTTTTGTGTTTCAAGAACCATGCTGACTTTGCAGATACTTCTAGGAACCTAGATACTTACAGGAAGTTATAGGAACCCAGAAATTTCACCTTCTGAATAATTAACGTTCTGTGCTCAGGACTGAGGATTACCTAAAGATGGTCTTATTGTGAAACAAGACATGAATATACAAGGAGATGAGTAAAAGCGATATGGTACAAATATTTAGTGACTCAGTGAGTGAGGAATTAGGGTACTAGGAGCAACAGAGGAATTAGTAGGAGCAACAGAAAAGGCTTTAGGAAAGACTGGATAGTTTTTGATAGGAGGAAACAAAGGGAGATTATTTCACAGTGAAATGGTTAATCCAAACCATAGAAATAGGTAAACATAAAATATGGTGGGGGATTGCAAGTAAATCCTGGAACCATGAGGTTCATGTACCAGACCAGAAGAAATGAGATTGGAAGAAGAGGAGGAGATTGCATCGGGAAGGAAGACAACTGCTGGGCCAAGAGAACTTAGATCGTAGGGCAGAGTGTGGAACACAGGATGCAGGAAAGTTCCCCAAACAGTTATTTTAATGGCCTTGATATCACCCTACAAAGACCTGGACTCTGATGTTTAAAAAACAAGGACAAATGAGAGAGGCATTATGACAAAAAAAAAAAAAAAAAAAAAAAAAAAAGAAAAGAAAAGAAAAAGAAAAAAACATGAATAGGTTCAGGAAACAATAGGGATTGGGAGACAAAGAAAAGGCATTGGTTATAGATGGTTCACAATGATGCTCATGGAATGGAGATTGTTGTAGCACCATTAGGAAAATAACAGAAATGCTATGAAGTAGATGAGAATCCCTAATTTGTACAGTGCTTTTTATTTACAAGTTTCTTTAGCATATGTCTCTCAGAATGTCTCTGAAAGATTAGCAAGTTAGATATTATTCTCACCACTCTACAAATGAGCCCTCAGAAGCCAAGATCAAATGGCGAACCCGAGACGCTTTGATCTTTTGATTTGGAGTCCAAAATCTCTTACAGAGTTCAGGTAATCAGTGCAGTGAAATGTGAAGTATGAAGGATCACCAGAACGCCAATATCCAGGAGCTGAAGATGAAACAGAAGAGAGTGGGTAGGCATCTTCCAGACAGAGACACTGATGTCCATGACAACATCACATGTCTCATATTGCGAATCATCATTTTGGTTCATTGAACTGTCTCCCTCCCCTGACTAACACAGTGACCTCCTAACAGGTATCTTTTTTGCAGCCCTTGGCCCTTTCGGCATAGTCTCAATGTAGTTGTCAGAATGAACCTGCTGAAATATAATAGCTTACATCAGTCCTCTGCACCACGTGAGTGGAGTGCAAAGACCAAGGTCAGCAGGCCCCAGGGACCGACCCTGTCACCTTGCTGACCTCATTTCCTTAGCTCCTCACTGTGCTCCCTCTACCCTGCAAACTGGCTCCTGGCTGTGACTCAAACCCATCAGGCTGGCTCCCACCCCAATGCCTTTGTGCCTGCTATCCCCTCTGCCTACAACAGCTTTCCCAGACCAGATGGTCACTCCTTTAGTTCTCACCTTATTAGCCCTTCCTGGCTCCTCTATTTAAAATAACACCCCTGCCACCCGTCTCAGCTTTAGTGTTCTCCACCAAACTTGCCTGCACCTCACGTACTATATATTTGTTTGTTATCTCACTCCCAATTCTGGGCTGTGACCTGATGAAAGTAGATTTTTGTCTTTTTTGTTCACTGCTATACCCCAGTGTCTACAAGAGGTTCTTGTATACAGTAGGATATTTTAAAATATTTTTCAGATGACTGAATGGGTGAATTCTATAGTATTGTGAAGTTTTCTTGTTTGTCGTAACATATATAATTCTCACATGGCCCAAAGGGCCCATTTCTTTGTCAATATGTCAGTAGTTGTCACTTAATGACCTGCCAGGTGCTAGTTCCTGGGACCCCCGACCTTAACCCATTTCAGTCTCTCAGTCTCCTCTTTTGTCTGCTCCACATGTGGAGAGCAGAACTGAAAGAAAGGCAACTTCCAGTTTTTTCATACTCAGACTAGTGGTATTAACACAAGCATTTAACCTCCCCAAACATCAGATACTTTGCAGTAAAATGGGGATAATAGTAGCTTCCCCCTGGGCTTGAGAACTGATTAGGGTTGATGGTTAGATGTGATATGAAAAATGATTTTTGAAATTAGTGTAACCTATGGGCCTGTACAAATTAAACACATGGAATGTCTTTTAAGCCAAAACTCTTAATCATGTAATTGCTATTTATGCAGCAGAACTTAGCCTGGATTTTGGATTCCGTCTGGAAATTGATACTCTGCATTCCTGCAGGAAATGAAATTCTGTGAGAGGAGATCTTGCTCAGTCCCTTCTAAATTAGACCTTCATTTGATTTAAAGAGCTAAGACTTTCTAGGATGGCACTGCCAGATGCAAACATAAGCATAAAAGTTCTTTTAAAAGTCAGATACGAAGATTTGGTAATCGTTCACTCTCCTCAATTATCCAATTAGCCATGTGTTTTGGAAGAACAGCTAGTTGTACCTTCTTCACAAAGCTCGCTTTCATCAAACATTCACCAGGGGATGAACCACTCTGTTTTTCTCTCCCAGACATCTTCAAAGGACAAGTTAGAACCCCACTTTCACCCCAGATAACTCAGGGAACCTTTTTTTGGGCTCTATGTAATTGGTACTAAATCTTTATCATGCTGCACTGGGATAATCTGCTTATGTGTTTTATACATCTGTTTCCTCCAATAGACTTGGAGTTTCTTAAGAATAAAACTTGTATTTTCTTTCTTTGTAAATTTGGTCACAAATTTTTATTTGCATATTTTAGGTGCTTAATAAAAAGGAAAGGAGGAAGAGAGAATAAGAGAAAGAGAGGGAGGATGAGAAGCCAGTAAGGGAACTAGAGAGATGATTCTATTAAAAATTTTAGCCATCTTGGACAGAAAAATGTCATAAAATTCTCTTTCTAGTTGGTAATTTGGCATTATCTATGCATGCTGGAAAATATGCAATAAACAAAATGAAAAATGTTCTCTGACATCTCCCTCTTTGCTGGGATTGAAATGATGTTGCTAACACTTAGAAGACATATTTTAAATCAGGAGGCTTCCTTGGTATTCCACGAGATTTCCATCTCTCATTTGAACAGACACCAATAACATTGAAGAGTCTGTCCCTGTAGTGCCTTTACAATTTAGCACTTGTAAAAATGAGACTTTCCAGCTCATTAATTTGCTTACGCAAATAAAGCCCAGAACCAGTTAATCCTGAAAAGCGACTACTCTGTTTTCATCTTTTAATGATGGTTTTATGCCTGGACTTCAGTCTAAACTAAATAAAGGCTCTCTTTGACACAGACTACTCGTTTCCTACCTGGGCTGCTAAAAAAAAATCTACAGGAAAAAAAATTCCAACATACCATGGCAGGTTCTGGTCATTTCTTTTCCCGAAAATGGCAGAGGACATCATTATTCAATCCAAAGGCAAGGCTGCAGCAGCCAAGTCAAAGTGGTTCTCAATCAGCATGGGAATAGCAAGGTGCTTTAGATGACATTTCTGAGAGCCATCATCAGACTGGGGCCCTTCATTATATGTCCATAAGACCTCCCTGGGAGTACTTTTATGAAGTACTCTCATGTTAAGGATCTATGTCTATGGGCTACTGTGACAAAAACAAAAACAAAAAAACTGGCATTAAGTGTGTTTAATATCCCCATCCTTTAAGATGCAGAGGTGCAAAAGGCAGAGAATTAATTGACCCTGATAGTAACTGAAAGCTTGCTGTTGAAATTCTCCCCCTTAACAACACCCATTCTCTAATTCCTGAAGCATGAAGTCCGAAGTCCATCCTCCTTAACGTGATAGTCATATCCCTAATGATTTTACCCCAACCCAGTCTGTCTCTTCTTCCTCCCCCTCCACAAGTTCATGGACCTGCCATGCCAGGCTGTGTACTGTTACTGAAGCCTGCCTCCCACTAATAAAACTCCACTGCCTCCTACTAATAAAACTCCACTGATTGGGGTGTCCATCATAATGGCCAACCCCCATTTTTACCTTTCAAACCCAGGTTAAAATTATTCCATGATCCTGGGCTAACAAGTAAAATCAACCTTTACATCCTTTGTTCTCCCCTAGCACTCCAGGTTTCTTTTATAAAACATGCTTCTGCTTCCTAAGCTAAGAATTCATTGATTAGAACTTGTTCTGACAACAAGGTTCCCCCCATTAAAAAATGGGCAAAAGGCATGAACTGACACTTTTCAAAAGAAGACATACATCCGGCCAACAAGCAAATGAGAAAAAGCTCAATATCACTGATCATTAGAGAAACGCAAATCAAAACCACAATGAAATACCATCTCACACCAGTCAGAGTGGCTATTATTAAAAAGTCAAAAAATAACATGCTGGCAAGGTTGTAGAGAAAGCGAACACTTACACACTATTGGTGGGAGTGCAAATTAGTTCAACCATGGTGGAAAGCAGTGTGGTGATTCCCCAAAGAGCTAAAAACAGAACTACCATTTGACACAGCAATTCCATTACTGGGTTTATATCCAAAGGAATATAAATCATTCTATCATAAAGACAGATGCACACATATGTTCACTGTAGCACTATTCACAATAGCACAGACAAGGAATCAACCTAAATGCCCATCAATGATAGACTAGATAAAGAATATGTGGTACATATACACGATAGAATACTATATAGCTATAAAAAAGAATAAGATCACGGCCTTTGCAGGGACATGGATGGAGCTGGAGGCCATTATCCTTAGCAAGATAACAGAAGAACAGAAAACCAAATGCCGCATGTTTTCACTTATGAGTGGGAGCTAAATAATGAGAATACATACACACATAGAGGCGAACAACAGACACTGAGGCCTCCTTGAGGGTGGAAAGTGTGAGGAGGGAGAATATCAGAAAAAAATAATCATTGAGTATTAGGCTTAGTACCTGGATGATGAAAAAAATCTGTACAACGAACCCTTGTGAGAAAAGTTTACCTATATAACAAACCTGCACATGTACCCCTGAACTGAAAATAAAAGTCAAAAAATAAAAACAGAGAAAAAATAAAAATAAAACTGGGTTTTCCACATTCAATCTGATAAAGAAACTGCAAATTGACTATGAATGAACTCCTAGTCACCTTGTTGTGACTAAACATACTGGAAAATGTGGCTTGACCTAACTATTCAGCCTAGTCAGATTGCTGCAGCCTCTGAACAAAAAGTTCCTCCAAATTCTAAAACTCTGATATTTTAGGAATATTCAGGGCATATATTGATAGAAATGTTTTAATACATTACAACTCTTAATTTCTGAAAATTATTGGGCCAGTTAATTACCTTGCAGTCATTCATACTTAGAGCAAACACATGTAGGCTCAGACATCTTACAGTGAGCAGATGAAAATAAAATGATCCTAAAAGTAATTTCCCAAGATTGGAGGGATACTACCTCTCCCTTGGCCTCTGTGCATGGTACATGACTCTATACCGATCCATTTGTTCATGGGGCCATCTCCCCCATGACAGACTGAGCACAATTAAGGAAAGCAAAACTGTGTATTCATCTTTGTATCTCCAGTACTGCTGTGCACAGCAGATGTTCAGCAAATGTTTAACAAATAAATAAATGAAACCAGAAACTGGACCTAATATAGGAATTCTAACTTATTTGTAATAAGGGAACAGAAAACAGGCTAAGCTAAAGTTGAGCCATCCTTGGAATGGCAAGAATTACATTTATTGAGCTATTACTATTTGCCAGGCACTGAATATGGATTTTTTTTTACTGAATCCCCCACAACACCACTGAATAAACCAAATTACACAAAGTAAAGGACTTGAGTCCAAGATTATACAGCCAGGAAGTCACAGATCCAGAGTTCCAACTCAAGGTTCTCTGAGTCAGGAGTACAAATACTTAACAACTATTTCACACTGCCCACTTACTGCTAACTTCTTTGTGATCTTAGACAAATCATTGCTTTAAATAAGTCTCATTTCCCACACTGGTAACATAAGAGGTTTTGGACCAGCTGTTCTCTAGTGTCTCATCCAGTTCTGAGATTCTATAATCCTATCAACCAAAATTAAAGAACATTTGCTTTTGAGCCAGCCTCTGTGACAGAAGATAAAATAGTTACCCATTTATGGATTCCTCTCATACCGGTGCAATAGTCTGTTTTGCAATGTAAAAGCCAAAACTGTACTCTGAAATACTTCAGATTTCTTTTGAAAAAGTCCAAGTAGGAAAGGCAATCAATTTTCTTCCTTTCCTCTAAAAAAGAAATTGTGTGAGAGAAACAAAAACATCTCAATAGAATAGGATGCTGTATCCAAGCCACTCTTTCAATCCCATGAAGGTAGATACTTCTTATAGAAAGAATTCATGCTTTTTATCTTTTTTTTTTTTTTTTTTTTTTTTTTTTTTTTTTTTTTGAGACGGAGTTTCACACTTGTTGCCCAGGCTGGAGTGCAACGGTGCGATCTCGGCTCACCGCAACCTCCACATCCCAGGTTCAAGTGATTCTCCTGCCACAACCTCCTGAGTAGCTGGGATTACAGGAGTGTGCCACCACTCCCAGGTAATATTTGTGTGTGTGTGTGTTTTGTTTTGTTCTGGAGATGGAGTTTCACTCTTGTTGCCCAGACTGGAGTGCAATGGCATGATCTCGGCTCACCACAACCTCCACCTCTTGGGTTCGAGCAGTTCTCTTGCCTTAGCCTCCTAAGTAGCTGGGATTACAGGCATGTGCCACTACCCCCAGCTAATTTTGTATTTTTAGTAGAAATGGGTTTCTCCATGTTGGTCAGGCTGGTCTCAAACTCCTGACCTCAGGTGATCTGCCCACCTCGGCCTCCCAAAGTGCTGGAATTATAGGCATGAGCCACCACATCCAGCCTTCATGCCTTTTTTTCTAACAATCTTTGAGAAATTTATCCCTGGTATACAGTTATCTAGGCAAACCTGCTAAGTGGAATAAAAACAGAACCATCTCTGCCAATATCATTGCAGAGTAAGTTAATAAAGTGTTGAGAAATTAAGACGAGGAACAATTGAGAATTCACTGGTTATAAAATTTTGCACCAACCATAAGATGTGGGCAAGGGGAAGAGAATATAAAATGGGCATGAGGTCGGGCACGGTGGTTCATGCCTGTAATCCCAGCACTCTGGGAGGACGAGGCAGGTGGATCATGAGGTCAGGAGTTCAAGACCAACCTGGCAAATATGGTGAAACCCCATCTCTACTAAAAATACAAAAAATCTAGCCAAGGATGGTGGCGTGTGTCTGTGATCCTAGCTACTTAGGAGGCTGACGCAGGAGAATCGCTTGAACCCAGGAGGCAGAGGTTGCAGTGAGCCGAGATTGCACCACAGTACTCCATCCTGGGCAATAGAGGGGAGACTCCAGCTCAAAAATAAATAAATAAATAAATAAATAATAAATAAATAAATAAAATCAGCATGAGTGGGACAGGTGGAAAGAACTGAAAAACAGTCCTAGTCTCAGCAGCCTGGTCCTGAAAACATCTTGGTTTCCATGGGCTCAAGACTGTCCTCTTCTGACTAGAAACACTAGAGAAGTTTGGAGAAGGGGAGTTTAGAGGGTGATCAGGTCAGGACATCAACAGGGGGAACCTACCACATCTCTCCCCACTGGAGAGATACCTGTTGACCTGGCCTGGGAAAACCACCCCCCTCAGGCAGCATCAGCAGGAACCAAGGGAGCCTCAGCATCACCTATTAACCCAAGAAGACCAAAATAACACTGCACAAGTTCTGAAAGTAAATATCAGAACCTGTCATTGGAATAACAGCCCAGAAGTACAGACACTCCTCGACTTACAATGGGGTAATATCCTGATAATTCTATGTTAAGTTGGAAATATCATAAGTTGAAAATGCCTTAATACACCTAAGCTACCAAACATCACAGCCTAGCCTAGCTAGTGTTCAGGACACTCGTAGTGGTCTACAGTTGGGCAAATTTAACTGGCAACACAATACACTATTGAGTATTTGTTGTGTATCCTTGTGATTGTGTGGCTGACTGGGGGATGCAGCTTTTCATTGCTGACAGTACTGGGAGCAAGTATCATATTACATATTGCTAACCCAGGAAAACATCAAAATTCAATATTTGAAGTATGACTTCTACTGAATATATATGATTTCTGTACCATGGTGAGAGGGAATAATTATAAAGTGAAGCATAGGAATTTGAGGACCAAAACCCACATGTTAAATTTAGTCCTACCCTAGTTCCTAGGGTAACTACCTATGGAAATAAAAAAAAAAAAAATAGTAAATAGGACCTAGAGTCCCCAAACGTAATAGACAAAATGTTCAGAATACAATAAAAAAATCATCCATTATACTAAAAAACAAGAAAATCATAACTTGAATGAGTAAAGGTAATCAACTGACACCAACATGAAGATACATCATCAGATGTTGGAATTATCTGACTAGAGTTTTAAAGCAGTGCTAAGGACCAAACTGTGTTAGCCTAAAATTATAGGGTGAGTCCTAATCCCAATGTGACTGTATTTAGATAGGGTTTTACAGAAGTAATTAAGGTTAAATAAGGTCATAAGGATAGGGCCTTGATCTGATAATACTTGTGTTCTTATAAGAAGAGACACTAGGATGTTCATTCTCATTCTCATTCTCTCTCTCTCTCTCTATCTCTGCTACGTGTGAACAAAGTAAGAAGGAGGCCATCTGTAAGCCAGGAAGAAAGGTTTCACCAGGAAATGAATCAGTTAGTACCTTGCTCTTGAACTTCTCAGCCTTCAGAACCGTGAGAAAATAAATTCCTGGGTGGTATTTTAAACCACCCAGTCTATGGTATTTTGTTATGGTAGCATGAGTTGATTAAAACAGTCATCATAAAAATAATTCAACAATCTATTACAAATTCTTTTTGAACTAAAGAAAAATAAGAAATCTAAGCAAAGATGAAAAGGTTATAAAAATAATCAAATGAATAATAAACCTAAATATAAAATATTGGATGGGTTTAACAGCAGAATATTGATGACAGAGTATGATAGATTCAGTAAACTTGAGGACAGAACCATAGAATCCACACAATCTGAAAAACAGACAGAAAGTAGACTGAAAAAAATTAATAAGAACAGTCTCAGGTATATGTGGGGCAATTATAAAAGACTGAAGATTTGTATCATCAGAATCTTAGAGGATCAGAGAAAGAATGGGGTGGAAATAGTCTTAGATGAAATAATCGATGAAAAAAAGTTCTGAATTTCGTAAAGTCATACTTCTATACATTCAAGAAGCTGAGTATACACCAAACTCAAAATAAATTCAAAGAAATCTACACCAAAATATAATTAAATTTTTGAAAACTAAAGTCAAAGAGTCTTAAAAACAGATAAATACCATATATAAACAGGGGTACACGAATTCAAATGGCATTGGCTTTCTCATCTGAAACTGAAGGTTAGAAGGAAAAGGCACAATATTTTACAAATACTGTGAAAAAAAAATGCTGTGATCTATATCTGCAGAAACTATGCCTCAGGAATGAAGTAGAAATATAAACATTCTCAGATAAAGGAATACACTAAAAGAACTTGTCATTAGTAGTGTCACTCTTAAAGACTGGCTAAAAAAAGTTCTTCAAACAGAAAGAAATGATTTAAGAAAAGAACCTGAGTACATCAGGAAGGAAGCCAGACAAAGGCATGAATGACTATTTTCCTCCTCCTCCCCACTTACCTGAAAATTGTCTACTTCTCAATATCCTGCCATTTCCCCTTTACATTTGGAGCCCTCTTTTGGAGAAAGTTATGGACCTGCCTGCTGGGCGCGTATCCTTAACTTTGGCAAATAAACCTTCTAAAATGATTGAGACTCAGCTCGTCATGTTTTTCAATTGACAGTATATTTTATACTTAACTAAATTAAAAGCATACATGTAAATTTAGTTGTTCTTTTGCTTTTATTACTTTTTTTACTTAATGACCAGTGCAATAGTATATTATTTTCTCTTCCTAAAAAACTTTGAGCATTTTATAACAAGCGATCATTTCATTCATTTATTGTAAGCCTTAAAGCCATTCATTGTAAATGTTATTCAATAAATGTTTATATATTCACTTATAATAAATGTTTATGTTTTATTTATATATTTATATCAGTTTTAAAAAACTCTTTATTGGGTAAAGTTTACATACAATAAATTGCACATATTTAAAGCGTTTACTTTGATAACTTTTAACATATGTATACTCTTGAACCAATTCCTGCAGTCAAGATGATGAACATATCCATAATCTTCAAAAGTTTCCTCATGCCCCAATGTAACCTTTTCATTCTGATTCTCCTGAATTCCCCATTCCTAGTCAAAAATTGATCTGCTTTCTGTCACTACAGATTAGTTAGCATTTTCTAAAATTTTAAATAAATGTAATTCTATAGTATGTACCTTTTTATGTCTGGTTTCTTTCACTCTGCATAACTGAGATACACTTATGTTATATGTACTGGCAATTCATTCATTTTTATTGCTGAGTAGTATCCCATTATATGGGGATATCAATTTGTTTACCCATTCACCTGTTAATGAGCATTTATGTTGTTTCCATTTTGGGTTCTTTCATTTAAAGTTGCTATGAATATTTGTGTACAAGTCTTTATTTGGACACATGCTTTTATTTGTCTGAGGTAATCCTTTAGAAACAGAATGCCTAGTTCATATGCTAGGTGTGTGTGTAACTTTTGAAAAAAATTTTCAAAGTGTTTTCCAAAGTGTTGTATGAATTTTACATTCTCACTAGCCGTGTGAGAGAGCTAACAGTTCTTTCTTATCTGTGCAAACACCTAGTATCCTCAGTCTTTTAGACATTCTAACAGGTGTATAGTAATATCTCACAGTGACTTTAATTTGCATTTACATAATATCTAATGACAAAAATCTTTGTGTGTGCTTCTTTGCTACCTATATGCCTTCCTTGGTGAAATGTCTATTTAAATATTGGTCTATATATTTACTGACTTATTATTATGGAGTTTTGAAATGCCAAGATATGTATACGTGCATATGTGTGTGTGTGTGTGTGTGTGTGTGTGTGTGTGTGTGTGTATTCTGGATACAAGTCCTTTATCAGATATAATGTGCAAATAATTTTTTAGCCTATGCTTTGACTTTCATTTTCTTAACAGTTTCCTTCAAATGAGAGAACTTCTTAACTTGAATAAAGTAAAATCTTGGTGTTATATCAAAAAGACATTTGCCTAACCCAAAGATTTATCAACTTGGCACTATTAATATTTTGGACTGGATAAATTGTTGCTGTGGGTAAGTGTGGTGGGCAGAGGAGGTGGTTTGGCCATCTGTGCACTGTAGGGTATTTACTAGCATGCCTGCCCTCTACCTAGTAGCTATGAGTAGCAACTCCTACCCCAACTGTAACAACCAAAAATATCTGCAGATATTGCAAATATCTCCTGGCACGGAAGGCAAAATTGCCCCTGGTGGAGAACAACTGGCCTAACTCAAAGTCATAAATATTTTTCTGTGTGTCTGTTAGAAGTTTTATGATTTCAAGTTTTGCATTCAGGTCTATGATACAGTTTAATTTTTGTAACATGATATAAGGTAGTGTTAAAGTTTGTGTTTTTTGCACATGGATGCCCAAATCATTCCAGAACAATTTGTTGAAAAGAATATTATTTTTCCACTGAATTGATATGGAAAATTTATTGATGAGGAACTGACCATATACCTGGTGGGTCTACTTCTAGAGTCTCTTTTCTGTTCCATTTATCTGTCTTGACACCACTATATTCTGCCTTGGTTACTGAAGCATTATAGTGATTGTTGAAGTCAGATAGGGTAGGTTCTACAACTTTATTTTTCCCTTCCGAAGTTATTTTGACTATTTTTGTTATTCACACTTCCATACGAATTTTGGAACCAAGTTGTCAGTTTCTACATAAAGTGCCTGCTTGGATTTTGATTGAGTTTACCTTGACTCTATAGATTTGAAAAACATTTACATCTCAACAATATTGAGTTTACCAATTCATAAATATTGTGTATCATATTTATGTCTTCTTTAATTTCTCTTAGCAATGTTTTGTAATTGTCCTGCATGTGTTTTGCCAGATTTATCCTGCAATATCTTATATTTTTTATATTATTGTCAATGCTATTGATAGCGACAGGAGGCAAATTTCTAGGCAGATAGAGGCGGGCCCCTGGTAAAACCTGACCTCCAAGCCAAAAAACAGCCCGAAGCCCGAAAAACAAGCTGCTGGTTCCAGATGAAGTCCACAACCTGAGTGAGAACTTCTATTCCTGTTTGCCTGCTCTTTCCCGATTGATTCTTTCTGAGTAATACTTTTTAACCAATCAAATGTTGCCTTTTCCATGGCTACCTACAGCCCACACCTCCCCCATTATGGGCTTATAAAAAACCCAGACTTGATATCGAGACCATCCTGGCTAAGATGTTGAAACCTCGTCTCTACTAAAAATACAAAAAAAAAATTAGCCAGGTGTGGTGGCGGGCACCTGTAGTCCCAGTTACTTGGGAGGCTGAGGCAGGAGAATGGCAGCAACCCGGAACCTGGGAGCAGAGTTTGCAGGCTTGCAGTGAGCCGAGATCCCACCACTGCACCACTGCACTGCAGCCTGGGCGACAGAGCGAGACTCCGTTTCAAAACAAAAACAAAAACAAAACAAGAAAACAAACAACAACAACAAAAACACCCAAACACCCAGACTCAGCCACTTGGGGACTACAGCTACCTGCCTTTGGGTTAGGGGGTGACCCGCCTTCAGGTAGGGGTTGTCCACTTCAGAACCCCTCTCCACTGAGAGATGTTCCATCTCATATAAACTCAATAAAACTCTTCTCTGCCCTGTTTACCCTCCACCTATCCATGTAACCTCATTCTGCTTGGACGCAGGAAAAGATCTGGTGACCTGCCGAATGACAGGTGCTAAAGGACTGACACCACTGTAGCCTTCTTGCCATGTGTCAGCACTGGGCATTCATCCCACACGATGGCAAGTGGCAGTTGGGCTGCACCAGCCCAGGAGCCGTGGGTTGGAGCAAGGCGGTGGGGCTGAACAAGCTGTTAACACGCCCCATTCACCACACTGCAGATGGCAGGAACAACATCCCTTGGGGCTCTGCGATTCCTGGCATCTCTGAGTGTTTAGGTGCCACTGCATTCTCCTCATCTGGACACTGGAGCCTGTCATGGAAGTCACTCATGACACACCCAGTACAGCCAGGCCCTGACTGTGTGCCGTGGCCGGACCCGTGCTCCCTTGCTCACACACCCCTTCCTGCCTCAGCCTGAGCATGCAGCCATAGTGGTCACAGAGTCTGGGCCAAGGAGGATGCCAAGCACAAACTGTTTGGATGAGTGGGCAGAGAAATCCCAGCAGCGAGCAAGGCCCAGGCAGGGGCACCACTGGTCATGGAGGTCTCTGGCTGGTGAAGTAGCACCGGAAAAAATCTTGCATCACTATTGTTTTTCTAATTTCCATTTTTTGTTGCCAATACATAGAAATACATTAATTTTTGTATATTGACCTCATGTCCTGCAACCTTCCTAAACTCAAGTTACTTCTACTAACTTACGTGTCAAATCCATCAGATTTTCAACAGAGGTGATTATGTCATCTGTGAATAAATAAGGTTTTCTTCTTTTATGCTCAAATATCCTATGTTTCTCTGTCTTGCCTTATTCTACTACCCAAACCTCCAGCACAATGCAAATAGAAGTGAAGAGAATGGACATGGCCTTTTTTCTTATATTAAGAGGAAATCATTTAGTCCTTGACTAGTAGATGTGATGTTACTTAAAGGCTTTTTGTAGGTGCCATTTATCAGATTGAGGAAGTTCCCTTTAATTCTACATTTTCAGATACTTTTTTGGGGAATAGATGCTGGGTTTTGTCAAATGTTTTTTCTAAATTCAGATGTTAATATGAGTTTATTTTTAAGTATGCTAATACAGCGAATTACATAGATGGATGTTTGATGGTTAAACTTGCATTCCTAGAAAAAATTCCACTTGTTCATGATGTAATTTTTAAAATATGTATTGTCAGACTCAATTTGTCAAAGATTTGTCTAGAATTTTTATATCTGCATTCATAAGTGGTGTTTGTCAAAATTTTTTTAGTAATAACTTTCTATTTTGTTATCAGACTAATGCTGGCCTTACAGAAAAAGTTATGAGGTATTGCTTCCTCTTTAATTTTCTGGAACAGTTGCCTAGAATTGATATTATTTTTTCCTTTAACATTTGATACATTACCCCAGTAAATTCATCTGGAGCCTACAGTTTTCTTTGTGAAAAACTTTTTAGATACAAGTGTATCTTTATATATACATGGCTACTTAGGTTATCTACTTCTTCCTGAGTGAGATGATAATTTGTGTATTTCAAATTACTGTCTACTCATGTAGGTGGTTAAATTTATTGACAAAGTTATTCATAGCATTTATTATCATTTTAAGATCTGTAGAATCTATAATATCATGTATTTCATTCCTGATATTGGTAATTTGTATCCTTCTTTCTGACCAATCTGGCTAGAAGTTTATAAATGCTGTAATATGCTCAGAGATAATTTTACTAGTTTGTTTTCTTATTTTTCTCTCATTTGCTATTTTATTAATTTATATTCTTATTTGTTCTTTTCTTGTTTATTCTGAATACTATTTATTCTTTTTTTCTGTTTTCTCAAGGTAGAAACTAAGTGTATTTATTTGAGACTCTTCTTACTTCATGAAATGGACATTTACTGTCATAAATTTACCTCTAAATTCACTTACTAGTTAACTCTGATCAGTATCAATCACAAATTTTGACAGGTTATATATTAATTCAGTCCAAAACTTTGTTTTCCCTTTTGATTTCTGTTTTGAGACAAAGGTTATTTAGAGCTTTGTTATTTAGTATCCAAATATTCAAAGATTTTCTAGTTATCATTCTATCATTGACTTCTAACTTTATTACATTTAACAGCCAGAGGACAAAATTTGTCTTCTTTGAATCTTTTTTAATTTATTGTGATTTTTATGGCCTATGACATGGTCTATTTTACTAAAAGTCTTATTTTCACTTGAAGAAAGCATGTATTGCTGCTGTTATTGCTACTCTGTTATAAAATACCAGTAGTTCATGCTGGCTCATAATATTGTGTAATTCAGTAGTCTATATATCCTTACCAAGCTTCTGCCTACTGGTTCCATCTATTACTGAGAGAAGATTGTTGAAACCTCTCAACACAGTTGAGTATTTGTCTGTTTCCTTTGTAGATATGTAAGTGTTCACTTTATGTATTTTAAAGCTTCATTATTCAGTGCATAAATATTTAGTAGTGTTTTATCTACCTGAAGAATTGACAATTCTTTTATTAAAAATTATACTCTAGCTCTGGTCTTTATTCTGAATTGTAATTTGTCTGATAATAATATAATCACTCCAGTCATCATTTGTTTAGTGATAGTATGGATTATCTTTTACCATTGTTTTATGTTTAACCTATTTTTGTCTTTATATTTAACATATATGTCTTGTAGTCAACATATACTTCAGTTTTTTTTTTACCCAATCTGACAATATCTACCTTTTAAATGGAATGCATATATCACTAGCATGTATGTGCTTATCACTATAGTTGAATATAAATCTTCCACCATGGTATTTGATTTAGTTTCATTTATTCTTTGTTTCCTTTTAACTTTTATTCTACTCCTTTTGGATTGATTAAATATTTTTTGATTCCATGCCGATAAGTTTTGGCTGTGTTCCCCACCCAAATCTCATTTGAATTTCCACATATTGTACAAGGGACCTGGTGGGAGGTAATTGAATCATGGGGGCAGGCCTTTCTGTACTGTTCTCATGATAGTGAATAAGTCTCATGAGATCTGATGCCTTTATAAGGTGAAGCTTCCCTGAACAAGCTCTCTCTTTGCCTGCTGCCATCCATGTAAGATGTGACTTGGTCCTCCTTGCCTTCCGCCATGATTGTGATCCTTCCCCAGCCACCTAGAACTGTAAGTCCAATACATCCTTTTTCCTGTATAAATTACCCAGTCTCAGGTATGTCTTTGTCAGCAGTGTGAAAATGGATTAATACACATGTTATCCTTTTTCCTGATCTATTTTCTAAAACTCTTTGTTATGCTATTTAGTGCTTGATTTATGGTACATAGTACACATTTTCAAACATCACAGTATATCTTCAATTTGTGACACTTTATTACATTTATAAACCTTAAAGACTTATATTTTCCTTTCTTCCCTCCTGTTGTCATATGCTTTGGTTCTACATATTTTATAAAGTCCATAGTACATTGTAATTATTTTCACTTTAAATAGTTGATTTTAAGAGATTTAATTTTTTTTAAGACACTTATATTTGCCCACTTACTATTTCCAGTGCTCTTCTTTCTTTTGTGTAGATGAAGATTTTTATCTGGTATCATTTTCTTTGTGTGAAAAGTGTTTCCTTCAATATTTCTCATAGTGTAGTTCTGTAGGTGATAAATTATTTCTGCTTTTGTATGGTTAGGAAAAATATTGATTTTCCTCTATTTTTTGAAAGATATTTTCACTTGGTATAGAATTCTATGCTGACACTTTTTTTTCCTTTCAGTACTTCTTTCAGCATGCATTGCATCTGATGATAAATTTACTGTCATCCTTATCTTCATTTACCTGTAATCAATGCCCCCCACGATCACTCTTTAAAATTTACTTTTTAGCACTGGTTTTAAGCAATTCAATTATAATTTCCCTTCATTGGTGTATGTTTTGGGGAGGATGATTGGTTTGGTTTGCTTTGCTTTGCTTTGCTTTGGTTAGGCTCTGATATTTTTCTGATTTTTTTTTCTCTAACTCCCTTCCTGTTATTCCAGAATTCCAGTTACACATATATTATTAGGTTGCTTGAAATTGCTCCATAGCTATGTTCACTTTTTAAATTCTTGGCATTTCATTTTGTTTATAATGCTATGACTTTAATTTCACCAATTTTTTATTCTGCAATGATTAATTTACTATTAATCCCATTCAGTGTATTTTAAATCTCAGATATTTGTTGGGAGCAAGGTCCCCAAAATCTGGCCACAAACTGGCCCCAAAACTGGCCATAAACAAAATCTCTGCAGCACTATAACATGTTCTTAATGGCCCTAATGCCCAAGCTGGCATGTTGTGGGTTTATGGGAATGAGGGCAAGGAACACCTGGCCCGCCCAGGGCAGAAAACCACTTATAGGCATTCTTAAAGCACAATTAGCATGAGAGAACTGTGTCTTAAGGGTGTGTTCCTGCTGCAGTTAACTAGTCAACCTATTCATTTAATTCAGTCCATCCCTTCATTTCCCATAAGGGATACTTTTAGTTAATTTAATATCTATAGAAACAATGCTAATGACTGGTTTGCTGTTAATAAATATGTGGGTAAATCTCTGTTCAAGGATCTCAGGGACCTGATTCCCCACTTCACACCTCTGTATTTCTCTGTGTGTGTCTTTAATTCCTCTAGTGCCGCTAGGTTAGGGTCTCCCCGACCGAGCTGGTCTCGGCAAGTGGCGCCCAACATGGGGCCTTGAATCCAAGTTGAAGGGTTGCCAGAGCAACGGTTGGAACGGAAGCCCAGAAGTCTCCAGGAATTGAGAAGGAGCTTCGAGTCTAGGAAGACCAAGGTAGTGAGAGTACAAAAGGCAAATTACTACAGAAATTAGAGCTGCACAAAAAGAGAGAACCCAGAGACCTGCAGAGGCTTCCTCTAAAATATTCAGCTAAGTACTAATCAGCACATGTATGTGAGAAACTACCTGGAGACTCCTGGGCTTCCTCTCTCTGTACTGCATTTTGGACACCTTTCCCCAGGTAGTAAGCTGAGATAGAAGTTACTCATTTGTTTCCCATCACTTAGAGATCACCATTGTTTCTTTCTGGTGTTTAATATCTTGAAAATCATTGTTCATGTTTTTGTATGTTTTCTTGTTTGTTGTTGTTGTTGTTGTTTCTTTGTTTTTGAGATGGAGTCTTTCTCTGTCACCCAGGCTGGAGTGCAATGGCACGATCTCGGCTCACTGCAACCCCTGCCTCCTGGGTTCACGCAATTCTCCTGCCTCAGCCTCCCAAGTAGCTGAGATTACAGGCAGGTGCCACCATGCCTGGCTAATATTTGTATTTTTAGGGGAGACGAGGGTTCACCATGTTGCCAGGCTGGTCTCAAACTCTTGACCTCAGGTGATCCTCCTGCCTTGGCCTCCCAAAGTTCTGGGATTACAGGTGTGAGCCACCGTGCCCAGCCTCGTCTATTTTCTTAGTTGTTACAGATAAGATGGTAATTCTGGTCTGTAATTCTCCATCTTGATCAAAGTACACAAATGTTAAATATATATATAAAGTTAATCCTCATTATTCATGGATTTTGCATGTCTGAATTTACCTACTTGCTAAAATGTGTTTGTAACCCTAAAATCAATACTTCTGACATCTTTGCAGACATCCAAAGAATGGTGAAAAATTTGAGTCACAAATACACATTTGCCTCATGGTGATTAGATGAGGCTACCTCTGCCTTCCTGTTTCAGTTCTCATCCTATAAACAAGTGTTCTTCTCAGAGTCAATTTAGTGCCACATTTTCACATATTTGTGCTTTTTATTGATGATTTCACTTTTTACAATGGCCCCCAAGCATAGTGCTGAAGTGCTGTCTGGTGTTCTAAGCACAAGAGGCTGATATGCTTTATGGAGAAAACATGTGCCAGATAAAGTTTCCTTCAGGCATGAGTTTTGCTGTTGTCTGTGAGTTCCATGTTAATGAATCAACAATATATATCATATAAAATGTCTTCACATTAAAAACACACATCAAAACAAGATTGTATTTCAATTAGTTGAGAAAAATATTGTGACCAGAAACTTATGGAAGCCTAACCCTATATTTATCCTAGAAGCAACCATTCAGTGTTTGTTAATTCAGTTTTCATGCTGACTTTATAGAATACAACTATAAGGAATAATGAGTGAGAATCAACTTTATTTTAGCTCTGACGTAAAGTAGATAAATATCCAGGCTCTAACAGAGATTTTCCATGCAGTGTTCAGTCTGGTGAAGGGAAAAAATAATTCAGGTAGGTGTATGTAATGAGATAAAAATAAGATACGTAGATGTAATTGTGTTACTAGAAAGGACTTGGAAAGGTTAGGTTGTTAGAAATAAGAACAAGCCTAAAAGACATTTAAAATTATTAACTTATTATCAGCATCCTTGTTTCCCCAACCAGAAGGACCCAGTCAACTAGAGGATAAAAGCAATTTTCTTAGGCTTTCCTCTTGGGTTATTTTGCCTGAAACACAAATCCCTTCATAGTTCATTCATTAAAGAAACATGCACTCCACACCTACAATATGCCAGGCCTTGTGCTCAGATTTGAGGTTAGAAACTACAAAGACTGAGTCTTTATCCTCCACAGGATCAGAAGCAGCTGGGGAAGAACAGGTGAGCAATATCAGCACAAAGTGATAGGTGCTAGCAGAGATGCATCCCAGGATGTTGTATAATAGAAACACAGAGATCTCCCAGTCAGCTTCCCAGAGGAAAGGGTAGTCCTTGGGGGATTTTTGTGGAAGAGAAAATTAAATAATTTAAATAGTGTCACAAAGGAATGGCAATTGGGAAAGCAGCATATTGAAGACTCTGTGGAGACCCAGGAAGAGACAAAAGAGATGAGAGTAAGGAGGAAAGTCAGCAAGATCATGTGAGACCTTATATACCAGGATAAGGAGTTTGAACTTTATTTTGCAGGCAAATAAGAGCCATGAAAAAGTTTTAAGTAGGAAAGAAATAGGCTAGTGATATGGCCTATAGTTTTAAGTAGGAAAGTGATATGGCCAGATTTATCCCATGAATGGACCTTTGTTTCTGTGTGGAATATGAATTTGATGAGGAGCAATCCTAGAGACAAAAAGATGAGTGAAGAGGTTGCTGCAATAAACAAGTGAGATAATAGTGGCCTGGGCAAGAGAGGGCTGCTTCCAAATTCTATCCCTTCACCAGTACTTTAGCCACATCAAACTAACCACTGCAACCCATACAGATAATTTCTTTCCTGCCTTTGTGTCTTCGTCTGCCATTTTTCTCTTGCCTGTACTTTTATTGACTGCCTTTGCCAGTTTGGAAAATGCCCATTCATCCTTCAGTGCACCTCTACTTTCAAGCCTTCATATGTGCAAAACAGTCTGTCTCCCCTTAATCTGTTTTCATAGCTTATCTCCACTATAACGCCCTTTAAAATTAATAAGTAACTGATCATTTATTTAAGATTTCAACTAGATTGAGATCCCCTTGGGGACAAGGATTATGTCTAATACACCCTCTACTTCAATGAACACAGATTTTATTACATGCTGTAAATCAGTGGCTCTCAAATTTTAGAGTGCATTAGAATCTCCTGGGGAGCTTGTTAAAAGACAGATGTGTTTCCCTGGAGTTTCTAACTCAGTAGGTCTGAGATGCTAACCTGAGAACTTCATTTCTAACAAGTTCCCAAATAATGCTGATGCTGGCACTTCTGGTCCAGGGACCACACTTTGAGAACTACCACCCTAGATTTCCAGACTATTAACTCCCTAGGTCATGAAGTTTATTATCTCCACCATCACATATGTTGTGATCTTCCACCATGTGTATGTGTCTCTGTGCATGTGTGTGAATATGTGCATATGTGTGTAGAGAGGTTCAGCCTGGGTGCATATGCTTTTCCTTTATTTTCTACAAAATTTTCAATGTTTCTGTCCTTTGGAACAAAGATTCTTGGACATAAATTATTATTGTAATAAACTTAGTTCATTACACTTTAAAAGAACCATTCCATGAACTTTCTGCCACATACCTATTTATGATCTGGCCACAAAGACCACTCACAGTCCCCTAGAGATTCCCACCCATAAGCGAGTATCCTAGAATTATAATTCTCCATTTTCTATATAAAACTAATCAAACACCCCCCAAAACCCAATTTCAGCCAAAATAATCAAACATATCACTTACTTAAAAAATCTAAATCATTGTCCTGATTACTAAGAGTTGCAAAGGCCAATACACTAAAGGGAGGAAAATAGGTTGGCAGAAAGGAACGGGCTTTGAGCAACGCTCGTAAATAACCAAGGATCATCTCAGTTTTATTTTGTCCATATGAGCCAATCCTGATTATTCCATTGCATCACCAAAGCAGTTTTTCTCTATAAAATCTATTCTGTTTCATTTTCAGTTAGTTGTCAGACCTCCCTGGGGGTACATGTTCTACTCAGTTCATTTATTTTTGTGAAATGCTGTATCACATTTTCTTTTGTTTTCTTTGTAATCTCTTGATATCTTCACAGCTTCTCCACAGGAAAAAAAAAAATAACAAAAAACCTACACTAACAAACAGAGGTAATTTACATGATTCTTTGCTTTACTTGGACCCAATGAGTGAGTGAGTCCCTGAGGCCCACCAAGGTAAACATCTGGGGGGTTGACATGCCTACTACTTTCATGAGTTCAAATATAATTTTTTAAATTTCTCAATCATAACAGGTTCTCTTTATTTCTAAACTTTCCATTGAACTTTAGAATGATTACAAAGTTAGCAATTATCTCAGAGCAATTTCTATTTATTATGGAGTCAAATTTCCCTGGGGCTTCTCTTGTAAAGCTATTTTCATAAATATCCAAACTTCTTGTTTTTTCCAGACACTTCCAACAAAATAATTATCCATAGCTCTTTACATCCTCTTAAAGAGTTTTCAAATCCCGTGTGTGTGTGTGTGTGTGTGTGTGTGTGTGTGTGTATGTGTGTGTAACAGGGTGAATATTGCAGGTCCCCTGTTGGGCTCAGAGGCTACTTTGCCACATAGGCGGTTTTTTTCATCACCACTGTGAAACTTTATTTCAGGAAGAAAATGAACGTCTACAGATTTTTTTACCTGAGCAGGGTTTGACACATTTATCTCTTTTAAAACATATAGTACAGCTGTAAAACTTAAAACTTAAAAATGTCACATAAAGACAAAGAGAGCCATCTGAGTGGATCCATTTCAGAATCAAAATAGACTGATTTGAATTACAGTTCTGCCATTTAATAGCTATACCAGCCACAACTTTTCTAAGACTTGGTTTTTCTAGAAATTAAGATAGTAACAAATACTCTGAAGATAATTAAATGAGATAATTCAAACAAGCATTGGGCACATAGATGTTGCAAAGGGCTAGGTGCTATCTTGCTATCCCTCTCTGTCTCTCTCTCTCTCTCTCACACACACACACACACATACACACACACACGCACATATACACAGACTACATTTTTCTAACTTTAAATATTTATGTATTGTTTTACAGTTTTAACACCTTTTTACCATACTCATCTTTTACTCTAACTCAAGCATGACATAGTTATGTCATATGTTACAGCTATTATATATATCAAAAAGAATGAATTACTTTTTTATACATCTATTTTGTGCAAGACATCAGACTTTATTTAATGCTATGACAGCCACATATGGAATAGGAATTATTTTCCCCATTTTTATTGAAAAATAAACTAAATTCAGGGAAGTAAATTAACTCAGCCAAGAACACAGAGCTAGTAAGTGGGGGAGCTAGCCCAAGAACACATTCTCTCACTTCGTTGCTGTATCCACCACATCATGTGGCATGGTGACTATCATTCTCAGAGACAGCTGGTGATACGGTTTGGCTCTGTGTCCCCACCCACATTTCATCTTGTAGCTGCCATAATTTTCACGTGTTGTGGGCAGGACCTAGTGGGAGATCACTGAATCCTGGGGGCAGGTCTTTCCCATCCTATTCTCGTGATAGTGAATAAGTCTCGCAAGATCTGATGGTTTTAAAAAGGGGAGTTGACCTGCACAAGCTCTCTTTGCCTGCAGACATCGATGTAAGATGTGACTTGCTCCTTCTTGCCTTCTGCCATGATTGTGAGGCTTCCCCAGCCACGTGGAACTGAAAGTAAATTGACAAGTCTTGGGTATGTCTTTATCAGCAGCATGAAAACAGACTAATACAGTAAATTGGTACCAGTAGAGTGGGGCACTGCTGAAAAGATATCTGAAAATGCATAAGCAACTTTGGAACTAGGTAGCAGGTAGAGATTGGAACAGTTTGGATGTCTCAGATGACAGAAAATGTGGGAAAGTTTGAAACTCCCTACAGTTGTGTTGAATGGCTTTGAGCAAAATGCTGACAATGATATGGATAATGAAATCCAGGCTGAGGTGGTCTCAGATGGAGATAAGCAACTTGTTGGAACCTGGAGCAAAGACAACTTTTCTTATGTTTTAGAAAAGAGACTGGTGGCATTTTGCCCCTGCCCTAGAGATTTGTGGAACTTTAAATTTGAGAGAGATCATGTAGGGTATCTAGTGGAAGAAATTTCTAAGCAGCAAAGCATTCAAGATGTGAGTTTGGTGCTGTTAAAGTCATTCAGTTTTACAAGGGGAGCAGGGCATAAAAGTATGGAAAATTTGCAGCCTGACAATGCAATAGAAAACCAAATTCAATTTTCTGAGGAGAAATTCAAGTCAGTTGCAGAAATTTGAATAAGTAACAAGAAACTGAATGTTAACCCCCAAGACAATGGGGAAAATGTTTCCAGGGTATATCAGAGGTCTTCATGGCAGCCACTCCCACCACAGGACTGGAGACATAGAAAGAAAAAAATGGGTTTGTGGGTTGGGTCCTAGGTCCCAGGCAGTGTGCAGCCTGGAGACTTAGTTCCCTGTGTTCTAGCCACTGTAGCCTAGGCTAAAAGGGGTCAAGGTACAGCTTGGGCTGTTGCTTCAGAGTGTGAAAGCCCCAAAACTTGATATCTTCCACATGGTGTTGAGCCTGTGGGTGTACAGAAGTCAAGAATTGAGGTTTGGTAATCTCCACTTAAATTTCACAGGATGTATGGAAATGCCTGGATGCCCAGGCATAAGTTTGCTGCAGGGGTGGGGCCCTAATGGATAACCTGTGCTAGGGCAGTGCAGAAGGGAAATGTGGGGTTAGAGCCCCCACACAGAATTTCTACTGGGGAACCACCTGGTAGACCTGTGAGAAGAGGGCCACTGTCCTCCAGACCCCCAAATGGTAGATTCACCAACAGCTTACACCACGAACCTGAGAAAGCCACAGACACTCAATGCCAGCCTGTGAAAGCAGCCAAGAGGGAGGCTATATCCTGCAAAGTCACAGGGGTGGAGCTGCCCAAGACCATGGGAATCTACCTCTTGCATCAGTGTGACCTGGATGTGAGACAGGGAACCAAACGAGATGATTTTGGAGCTTTAAGATTTGACTGCCCTGCTGGATTTCAGACTTGCATGGGGCTTGCAGCCCTTTTGTTTTGGCCAATTTCTCCCATTTGGAATGGCTGTATTTACTCAATGCCTGTACCTCCATTTTAACTAGGGAGTAACCAGCTTGCTTTTGATTTTACAGGGTCATAGGCAGAAGAGATTTGCCTTGTGTTAGATGAGACTTTGGACTGTGGACTTTTGAGTTAATGCTATAATTAGTTAAGACTTTGGGAGACTGTTGGGAAGTCATGATTGGTTGTGAAATGTGAGGACATGAGATCTTGAAGGGGACAGGGGCAGAATGATATGGTTTGGCTGTGTCCCCACCCAAATCTCATCTGGAATTCCCATGTGTTGTGGAAGGAACCTGGTGGGACGTAATCGAATCATGGGGGCAGGTCTCTCCCATGCTGTTCTTATGATAGTGAATAAGTCTCACAAGATCTGGTAGTTTTACAAAAGGGAGTTTCCCTGCACAAGTTCTCTCTTTGCCTGCTGCCATCAATGTAAGACACGATTTGCTCCTCCTTGCCTTCCACCATGATTGTGAGGCTTCCCCAGCCATGTGGAACTATAAGTCCAATTAAATCTTTTTCTTTGTAAATTGCTCGGTCTTGGGCATATCTTTATCAGCAGCATGAAAACTGACTAATACAGCTGGTCTGATTTCAAACCTGGACTCTGGCCTAGGTTAGTTGTACTATTAGGGAAAGTAACATAATTTAAATTTTCTCACTTAAAAAAAGGAATAAATATAGTGCTAGGCTCCCAGGGCTTTGTGAGGATTAAAAACATTAATTCCTCTAAAGCCCTAAGCATGGTGGTGTCTGGCACATAGTAAGAGCATGATAAGTAACATCTATTAGCATTTTAACAAAGTGGAAATGTAGGTCAATATCGTCTGCAGATTAGAGTAAATGTGATTCTGACTTTTAAAAATCCTGTATTTTTACATGAAACACTTTTCTTGAGATTTCTAAACTCCTCTGCCACAGCAGAAAGATTAAGCTACCAAATGGAGTGCCTGATTTCAGATCAGAAGTGAGGTGAGAACATCCAAAACATCATCCCTCCTCCTCTACCATTTATTTCCCTAACATGGAGTGGGACTTATCTGGGAAATGTACCAAAGATAATGGCCAACCATATAGGGTTTCAAACAGGAAAGTAAAAGAATAAGGTTTTAGGCCAGGTGTGGTGGCTCATGCCTATAATCCCAACATTTTGGGAGGCCAAGGTGAGAGGATCACTTGAGGCCAGAAGTTCCAGACCAGCCTTGGCAACATAATGAGACTCTGTATCTACTAACAGATTAATTAGCCAAGCATGGTGGTACATGTCTGTAGTCCCAGCTACTGGAGAGGTTGAAATAGGAGGATCCATTAAGCCCAGGAGTTCAAGGCTGCAGTAAGCTATGATCATGCCACTGCACTCCATCCCAGGCTACAAAGTGAGGCCCTGACTCTTAAAAAAAAAGAGTAAGGTTCTCAGAATCCATTTTTAGGCAGTGGTTCTTAACTGGAGATGATTCTCCCTCCCCATTCCAAAGGATATTTAGTGATATCTGAAGACAGGTTTCATTATCATGACTGAAAGGGCATCATGATACTGGCATTCAGGAGGTAGAGGTCAGGGATGCTGCCAAACATCATGCAATGCACAGAATATCTAGTCCAAATTTCAATAATGTCAAGACCAAGAAACCTTGTTTAAAATATACGGGAAAAATGACACAGAGGGTCAAAGACTAGAGGAGGGGAAGAAAGTACGGTGGCGGTTGCAGTAACCCAGGAACCTAAAAACCAGGAAACAGGAACCAGGCATCTAGGAATGTAAAAGATGAAAAGTAAGAAGGAGGTAGGTAAGAAAGAGGTTAACACAATATAACTGGCATAACTTCATGAGTGGTTAGGTACACTGGGTTAGGAAAAAGAAAAAAACAATCTTTGGGGCTTTGGTGACTGAAGAAACAATTATCAAGAAATCATGAGCCCCATTTTAGTTACTCAACAGGAAATCAGTACAAAAATTAGGGGATAAAAACGAGATCAATGTATTATTTCTCATGATCCTGTTTGCTGACCAAGTGGTTCTTCAGTTTTGCATGACATTGGCTAGGGCACTGGGATAACTAGATGATACAAATGGTCTTATTCACATAGCTGGCAGTTGGTACTAGCCACTAGTGCATAGCTCAGCTGTATCTGTAGGCTAGGGGCCTCACCTTTCCTGGAGGCAGGAATATCTACATGACTAGTTGGGCTTTCTCAAAAAAATAGTGGCCAGGTTACAAGAAGGAGCATCACAGGGAGACAAGAGAAAATTGAAGTGTTTGTCAAGCCTCTGCTTGAATCAAACTTGTCAATTCCTACTAGTCAAAGCTAATCCCATGCCAACCCCAGAGTCAATGTGAGAGGGAATTATAAAAGGAGTGCCAGAAGGGATGGCTTACCAGGAGATACTAGTCTTCTACAAGTCCCCCACGATCTCTAACATCAATTATTTTCATCTCTGCTAAAACACCCTGTACACTTCCCAGTACGTATTTGCTTACATTAACATGTTCCATAGTAGATCACACTTCTCAAGAGCCAGAACAGTGTTGTTTTTATCAAGACTCCAACCACAGTACTAGGAACATAGTAGTGTTCTATTAATATTCAGTGAATCATAGAAAAGGATTGAAGAAAAGAAGAAACAGAAAGAAGGAAGAAGACAGGCTAGGAATTTCAAATATTCACATGCAATTTATTTCTGCAGTAGAAATAAATGACAAATCATTTGGTTTCTAGTTCCTTCATTTTCAAAAGATAAAGCCCCAGTTTGTAGCATAAAAAACCTGAATATCAAATACTATATGGTTTGGCTCTGTGTCCACACCCAAATCGCACATTGATTTGTGATCCCGAGTGTCGGAGGTGGGGTCCGGTGGAAGGTGATTGGATCATGGGGGTGTTTTCTTATGGTTTAGCACCATCCCCCAGTGCTGTCTCATGATAGAGTTCTCACGACATCTGGTTGTTCAAAATTGTGTAGCACTTCCCCCTTCACTCTCTCTTACCTGCCACTACATGAAGACGTGCTTGCTTCCTCTTTGCCCTTCTGCCATGATTGTAAGTTTTCTGAGGCCTCCCAGTCGTGCTTCCTGTACAGCCTGCACAACAGTGAGTCAATTAATTCTCTTCATAAATTGCCTATCTCAGGTAGTTCTTTATAGCAGTGTGAGAATGACTAATACAGAAAATTGGTACCAAAAAAGTGGGGCATTGCTATAAAGATACCTGAAAATGTGGAAGCAATCTTAAAACTGGGTAATGGGCAGAGATTGGACCAATTTGGAGGGCTCAGAAGACAGGAAGATGAGGCAAGGTTTGGAATTTCCTAAAGACTTTGTTGAATGGTTTTGACCAAAATACTGGTAGTGATATGGACAATGAAGTCCAGGCTGAGAGGGTCTCAGATGGAGACGAGAAAATTATTGGGAACTGGAATAAAGATCACCCTCGTTATGTTTTAGCAACTGACTGGCAGTGTTGTGCCACTGCTCTATAGATCTGTGGAACTTTAAACCTGAGAGAGAGGATTTAGGGTATCTGGTGGAAGAAATTTCTAAGCAGAAAAGGATTCAAGATGCTACCTGGCTGCTTCTAACAGTGTACTCTCATACGCATGAACAAAAAGATTATCTGAAACTGGAACTTATATTTAAAAGGCAAGCAGTAAAGTTACATATAACTTTACTTATATGTAAAAGTTTGGAAAATTTGCAGCCTGACCATGTGGGAGAAAAGAAAAACCCATTTTCCAGGAAGAAATTCAAGCCAGCTACAGAATTTTGCATAAGCAAAGGGGAACCAAATATCAACAGCCAAGACAATGGGGAAAATGCCTCCAAAGTTTTTCAGAGACCTTCTTGGCAGCCCCTCGCATCTAGGCCTGGAGGCTTAGAAGGAAAAAATTTTGGGGGGGCCAGGCCCATGGCCCCACTGTTCTAAGCAGCCTTGAGATGTGGTGCCCTGCATCCCAACTGCTCCAATTCTTCTAGCCATAGATAAAATGGGTCAACGTAGAACTCAGGCTTTAGTGGCTTCCACATGCTGTTGGGCTTTCAGGTGTGCAGAATGCAAGACATGAGGTTGAGAATCCTCCTCCTAGATTTCAGAGGATTTATGAAAATGCCTGGACGTCCAGGCAGAAGTCTGCTGCAAGGGCAGAGCCCACATGGAGAACCTCTACAAGGTCAGTTTGGAGGGAAAATGTGGGGTTGGAGCCCCCACATAGAGTCCCCACTGGGGCACTGCCTAGTGGAGCTGTGGGAAGAGGGCTACTGTCCTCCAGATCCCTGAATGGTAGATCCACCGACAGCTTGCACAGTGTGCCCAGAAAAGCCACAGGCACTCAATGCCAGCCTGTGAAAGCAGCCATGGGGGCTGTATTCTGTAGATCCACAGGGGGAAAGCTGCCCAAGGCCTTGGGAGCCCACCCTTTACATCAGCATGCCCTGGATGTGAGACACGGAGTCAAAGGAGATTATTTTGGAGCTTTGAAATTGAATGACTGACCTGCTGAGCTTTGGACTTGTATGAGGTCTGTGGTCCCTCTGTTTTGGCCAATTTCTCCATTTTAGAACAGGAGCATTTACCCAATGCATGTAACCCCATTGTATCTTGGAGGTAACTAACTTGTTTTTTATTATACAGGCTCATTGGCAGAAGGGACTTGCCTTGTCTCAGATGAGACTTCGGGCTTGGACTTTTGAGTTAATGTTGGAATGAGTTAAGACTTTGGGGGACTGTTGGAAAGGCATGATTGTATTTTGCAATGTGAGCAGTACATGAAATGTCAGAGGAGCCAGGGGAATGACATGGTTTGGCTCTGTGTCCCCACCCAAACTGCATGTTGAATTGTGATCTTGAGTGTTGGAGGTGGGACCTAGTAGGAGGTGATCAAATCATGGGGGTGGTTTCTAATGGTTTAGCACTATCCCCCTAGTGCTGTCTTGTGATAGAGTTCTCTCAAGTCTGGTTGTTTAAAAATGTGTAGCACTTTCCACTTTGCTCTCTCTTTCCTGCCACCATGTGAAGACATGCTTGCTTTCCCTTTGCCATCCATCATGATTGTAAGTTTTCTGAGGCCTCCAAATCATGCTTCTTGTATAACCTGCAGGACTTTGGGTCAGTTAAACCTCTTTTCTTCATAAATTAACAAGTTTTAGGTAGTTCTTTATAGCAGTTTGGGAACAGAATAATATAAATGCCAAACTTTTTCAGATCAAAACAGGTTAACCAGCTGTGAGGCTTAGGGCTTGCACATCCACTCCCATGATTGCAAGCTACTTCACTCAAAATACTAGTGTGAAAACATTGGCCCAAATGTGATTCAAACTACCAACTACCAAGAACTGCTAGAGCCTGAGCACACACAGTCTCTGAGTGAGAGCCAAAAATGTCCTGCTTTGGGAAAAATTTCTTCACAGAATAAATCTAGCTCCTGGCACTCACACTTTGTTTTCAGCCAAAGTCTGCCCATTGGGAAAACATCCGAAAGCTGTGTCAACAATGAATAAGATCTGAAGGTTTTGACTTATAATTTCAAATACAGAAGTCACTCAATACAATACTCAGCCTCTTCTCTCTCTGCTTATTTGTCCTATTGGAAAATTCGATCACCTTTCTCCTCTGAAATTCCAACTACTTTTTATATATTGCTAGTGCCCAAATTTTCATCTGAAGCCCAGATATCTCTTCTGTGCTCTAGACCCTTCCTATTCTATTCAATCCAGTGTTCTACAGGACATATTAATCTGGAGGACCCACAAGCACCTCAAATCAAACAAATCAAACAATTCATCACACACATCATCCCAGACTAGCTTTTCCATCTGCAATACCTGTACAGAAGCATAACTATCCACCCAGACAACTAAACTAGAAATCACTGAGGCCTGCGAAATTTGTCCCACACCATCATACTCCTCACACATTGGTAAACACTAAAATTTTTACATCCTAATTTAGTCCCCAATTTTCTCTTGCCAAGGTTGTTGCAACAGCTTGACAACTGGTCTCCCTGCCTTTATTCTTTCCCCTCTCCATTTCTTCCTCTCTACTGCATCCAAAATGATTCTTCTAAAACTAAAATCTATTCTGATCACTCTTTGCTTTAAAATTTTCAATGGCTTTCTAGACATTGAAGCCCAAACTCCTTTAGCTTACACAGGGATCTCGAACTTCCAGGCTACTGACCTGTAGGGGTCCTGACCTGTCAGGAACCAGACCACACAGCAGGAGGCAAGCAGCGTGAGTGAGCATTCTCACCTGAGCTCCACCTCCTGTCAGATTAGCAGCGGCATTAGAGTCTCATAGGAGCATGAACCCTACTGTGAACTGTGCATGTGAGGGATCTAGGTTGCATGCTCCTTATGAGAATCTAATGCCTGATGATCTCAGGTGGAACCGTTTCATCCCAAATCTATCCCTCCCCCTGTCTGTGGAAAAAAATTGTCTTCCACAAAACCAGTCCCTGGTGCCAAAAAGGTTGGAAACTGCTGGCTTAGAAGTTTTCTTGGCATTGGTCTCTTCCTGCTTCAGCTGAATCTCGTACTTCACTCTTATCAATCCCCTTTAAAAACTTGACACTGGTCCAGAGTTCATGTATGTTTTAATTCACCTACAGGGAAGAGGTCCCTCCCTTTATCTGACTATCTGATTACTATTCATTCTTAAAGATTCAGTCTTAGGAGCACAAGCCACATCAGAACCTCAGCACTCTGTTGTACACTTTACTGTCTCATGTGTTTTACCTTGTGTCTGTCTTCCTTACTGTACATTGTTTGGGAGCAAAGATCATGTTATATTTATTCCCAGAGATAATAAAGATCACTAGCTTTTCATAAACAATGTCATTGGTATGACACAGCACACTGCAGATGTGGAGCAAGCCATAACTGCCAAAGTTAAACAAGTGGGAAAAGAACTCATCCTATGAAAGTCTTCTTCCCACACCTGAATGAAGCAGAAAAAGTCACAAACAGAATCCCATCTGGCAGGATTTCATAAAGTAGAGGTGACTCCATAAAATAATTAGCCTCTTCCCTGAGGAGAGAAGAGAGGATTTGCTCTGTATTTGAAAATGTTTGTCATTTATCCTTTTCATTAAGTCACCTTTTACTTGGTTGATACATCATGCTTCCCCCCAAACCCACTCAGTGTTGCTGTCTTATAATGTTATCATGTATTATTGCATGCTGTCAGGGAAAGAATTTCTCTGCCTCGTAACCATGGAGATTTTTGCACATCACCAACCTGGAGTATTCACTATTCAGTACTTACCCCTACCCATGCCTATACCTGGAAAACTCCTAGGTTCCCTTTGAGATCCACTTCCAGGATGGACCATTAACTCTGAGATGCCCATTACATATTTCATAACTACCCTGTCCCTTCATTGCACATATTCACTGGACAATATTGCACGTGTCTGTTTGTCTGCCTGTCTTCTGTATGAGACAATGAGTTCCTTAAGGCTAAGAACAGGATCCTGTTTATCTTTGGATCCCCATTGCTTTATGTGGTGCCTAGACTATTGGCAACCCCAGTAAACGTATGTTTGAATTAAACAGTAAATAAATTTGTGCATAAATAATTTTAAGAAGGAGGTAGAGAGGAGGATTCTTGATACATGTAAATGTTGGAAGGTTGAGCCAAACAGGAACTATCAGAAGCAATAATGTACCTATAAATATATTCTTGTGTTAAATTTATTCTCCTCCACAGAGAACTATTGTTCTCTGTAAAATATTTATTATGACTAGGATTAAATCTGGACTCATTGCTTCCTTCAGGAGAGTGTTAAAAATCAGGAAAAACAATAAAACTAAAAGTAAGAATTCCCAACTTGGAATCTCCATTTTGCAACTGATTATGGTTATGACTAGGAACAAATTACTGAACCTCTCAGAAGACTAATTTCCTCACTAGTAGGATTAATATGTGAGGTTCGCTATTCTCCAGGATTCTTTCCTGCTCTACACATCTCTAAGCTCCTGATCCTACTGTTCTTTCCACCCACTGCTTTTCCCACCCACGAAGTTCACATGTCCCAGCCTCAGCACTTGTCACCATGTTCCCGAACACACCTCCACTCATCCTTCCCACCTGTCTCTGCTCCATCTGTTTGGGCGTATCTCAAATCTCACTCACCTCTGTCCACCAGCACCATGGAACCATAGTTTCTTTTGAAATCACCTCCTACATCATGTCCAATAAGTCATCATCTCGCTTTCCTTCAAAAAGTTCCTCAAGCTATTTTCCTTCCAGAAACTCAGATTTATTCTGAACCACACTTGTACATGCGAAGGGGTGTGTGCGTGATTTGTTATAATAGTCATAAACAGTACATTCTAATTCTTCAAAATTTTATCTGCATCTACCATCTCATTTACTTTTGTCAATAATCCCATAATAGTTAACATTATTAATCATGAATTTGCAGAACACAGATTCAAGGCAATTAATTGACTTGCTTAGAATGACAGTTAGGTTGTGGGAGGGTCAGGATTCATTTTCAGGTTTTCTGGCTTCTGGTTTTTCTTTTTCCCCATTCTTCTCAGCATGTCTCTCTCAACAGAAATTAACAGCGAACTGAGCATAAAATCTTTACATACAGTGAGTAGTAAATGGTGTTTAATCATTTTGATTAATTTGTGACAGTCCTTACTGTGTCAAGGTAAGTCCTATGTGAAGGACACATGAAGGTCTGACTGCTCAACCTCTGCAAAGCAGCCAATGGAGAAAAATGAATCCTCAACTAGCAAGGCAGGCTGCTGACGATACTTGGAGGTGATACTAGGAAGGAGCCATAAAGAACTCTCCACTCTCATGGTACTGAAGCACAGTCTTGCATTTCTGTGAACTTGAAATGTTTTTGTATTTTTAGGTCTTTGAACATGTACATTTTTACCTGGAAAACGCTTTCCTACACTATCCTTTTTTATCTAGAAAATTACTACTCATTCTTCAAGACTACGATCAAGTTCAACTTCTCTACAGAGTCTTCCTTCAATAGTCTAGGCTGGGCCCTGTGCCATTCCTCTGGGCTCTGTGGCTTCTTGTGCCTCCCTCTGCCATAACCCTCTTGCCCTGAGCTGATTGTTTATGGTTAATGTCTTTCTTCCCACTAGACCTTGTACTCCTTGACAGCAGAAGTGACTTAGTGTTTATTTCTGTTTTCCCAGATGCTACCTAAGTTCCTGGGACATCTTAGCTGCTCAGGACATGTTTGGGAGTGAAGGAAAGACTTTCGTAGGTAGATCCAACATAAGAATTGTTTTCTTTCTGCAAATCCTACTCTGACTCTAGAACCCTTCCAATCCTAGAAGACCAGAAGGAGTGTTAGAGGTGGCATAACTGCATAATCAGAGACCAGCATCTCCTCCAATAATTCTAGGATATACAGTTGACTCTTTTATGTAACAGAAAACAGTAATATCGATAGCAAAATATTTTTAAGGCCTGCTATGAAGTATGTATTGACAGAAGTGTGAAATCACCGTCTAGTACAAAATGCTTTGGTATAGATCATGGAAAAGCATAAAGCCCAGAAGTAAATGAGAGGATTTCAAGGACTTAAGCCAGATAAAATAGAAGATCCCAAAAGGACTAAGTCATAGACAAATATCTTTCCAGCTAGTATCTGAATAAAGAGTGTTTAATAGTTAACAGTGCATCAAGTTAAAAAGCTTCTACACAGCAAAGGTTACAATCAACAAAGTGGAAAGACAACCCACAGAATGGGAGAAAATACTTGCAAACCACCTATCTGACAAGAAGTTAATAACCAAAATACATAATGAGCTCAAACAACTCTATAGGAAAAAATCTAATAATTCAATCAAAAATGGGCAAAAGATTGGAATAGACATTTCTCAAAAGAAGAGTACAAATGGAAAGCAGTTTTATGAAAAGGTCAACATCATTGATCATCAGATAAATGCAAATCAAAACTACAATGAGATATCCTTTTGCCCCAGCTAAAATGGCTGATAGCCAAAAGACAGGTAATACCAAAAGCTGGTGAGGATGTGGGGAAAAAGGGAGCCCTCATACTCTTGGTGGGAATGTGAATTAGTACAACCACTATGGAGGAAACTTTGGTGGTTCCTCAAGAAACTAAAAACTGAGCTATAGATGATCTAGCAGTCCCACTGCTGAGTCCCACTGATTTCCCAAAAGAAAGGATCAGTGTATCAAGGAGATATCTGCACTCCCATGTTTGTTGCAGCACTGTTTACAATAGCTAAGATTTGGAAGCAACGTTTTAAGTGTTCATCAACAAATGAATGGATAAAGAAAATATGGTACATATACCCAATGGAGAACTATTCAGCCATGAAAAAGAATAAGACCCAATCATTTGCAACAACATGGATAGAACTGGAGGTCATTATATTAAGTGAAATCAGCCAAACACAGAAAGACAAACATCACATGCTTTCATTTATTTGTGGGTTCTAAAAATTAAAACAATTGAACTCATGGTCATAGAGAGTAGAAGGATGGTCATCAGAGGCTGGAAAGTGTAGTAGAGGGGTTAGTTGGGAAGTGGGGGATGATTAATAGGTACAAAAAGAAAATGGAAAGAATGAATAAGATTACTATTTGATAGCACAATAGGGTGACTACAGTCAATAATAATTTAACTGTAGACTTTAGAATAACTTAAAGAGTATAAATTCCTCAATATGAGAAACTATTCAGGAACTTTCAAGAAAAAAGGCATGGAAGGAGTAGATACAGCACTGTTAGTCACTCTCTTGAGAATGAATCAGCAGTTATTTTAAGATGAAGCCTGAACAGACTCAGCCCCCAGCAGGAGGGTCACCTCACCACTTACAGCAGTGCTCTCTGGGCACAAGTGGCCAAGCCAGGTCAGTCGCATGAGCAGCTTCTGTAAGGTCTGCAACAGAGAGTCTTTTTTTTCTTTTTCTTTTTTTGAGATGGAGTCTCACTCTCTAGCCCAGGCTGGAGTGCAGAGGCGCGATTTCGGCTCACTGCAAGCTCCGCCTCCTGGGTTCACACCATTCTCCTGCCTCACCCTTCTGCGTAGCCTCCCATGTAGCTGGGACAACACGCGCCTGCCACCACGTCCGGCTAATTTTTTGTGTTTTTAGTAGAGACGGGGTTTCACCGTGTTAGCCAGGATGGTCTCAATCTCCCGACTTCATGATCCGCCCGCCTCGGCCTCCCAAAGTGCTGGGATTATAGGTGTGAGGCACTGCACCCGGCCAACAGAGACACTCTTAAAAACCACGTAGAGCTGCCCTATACGGTAGGTGGCTTGGTGGTCAGAGGGAAATCAATCAGTATTAAAGGGGCCCAGTTATTTTTACAGCATGAAAGGCAGCTCTCGTTTGCATTTTCCAGAGTCCGTCATGTGACGCTGATGATACTCTTGCCTGACTTCAGTGTCTTGACTACCTGATGCTGATGTCCACCTCCCCGCTCTGGATTCGGTGTTATCATTCTTCTCAGCTCAGCAGTGCTTCACCTTGCCTACCTTGCCTCCTTCCAGCCCTGAATTTATTGAATCTCAAATCCCCTGCTGTTTTCCCTGGCCTAGAACTCAGCCCTGACTCTGGCCAAATCCCTCTTTCCAGATCCGTCCACAAGGAGAGGATTCAGTCATAACATAGCCAAGAAGAGAACATTACTTAATTAATAGAGAACGCTCAGTGGTAGGACTGTAGCAAAAAGTCTGCACTCTCCTGTCTCATTAGAAACATCCAAAATGGGCCGGGCGCGGTGGCTCACGCCTGTAATCCCAGCACTTTTGGAGACTGAGGGAGGTGGATCACGAGGTCAGGAGTTCAAGACAAGCCTGGCCAAGATGGTGAAACCCCGTCTCTACTAAAAATACAAAAAAAAAAAAAAAAAAAAAAAAAAAAATTAGGCACAGTGACAGGTGCCTGTAATCCCAGCTACTTGGGAGACTGGGGCAAGAAAATCACTTGAACTGGGGGGAAGGAGGTTGCAGTGAGCTGAGATCACGCCACTGCACTCCAGCCTGGGCAACAGAGTGAGACTCTGTTTCAACAATGAAAAAAAAAAAAGAAACATCCAAAATGACACCCAAAAACGTTACTAATGCAATCATCCTATAGAGTAAGCATGTTGAAATCTTAAATAAGAACTCTCACCAAAGAACTGTGTAGGTAGTGTTTATCTCGTTGAAATACAAGGACAAGCTGGGATGTCTGTCAGTGGAAAATTTGTCCTCCATTTTTTTTCTTGTTTTTACTGTCGCCAGAAGAAACTGTCAACATACCAGGTTTTGATATTTCACCAGGAGATGTCTTCAGTTATCAATTTTTCCCAGAAAAAAAATGTTCCCAAGTGGTGTCACCAAAATTCCAATGTTCTATAGCTGTGTACTGCAGAGTCAAAAGGAAGCGGAAGATCATTGATATGAGAGACTCTCAGTTATCTTCATGGACTCTTCTGAGAGTCTGATACATGGTATAGAATTTCACCCTAGAAAACTTCATCTGACAACACTTGGCCAATGGTTTTTGTATACGTTTCAGACTTTCAAAGGTCATGAACCCGAAGCAGGTAGATCCAGTCTAACGCAACCCACTATCTTATTTATAAATGAAGATAGCAAGACCCATGACAGAGGTGACTTGGCCAAAATGACACTTGCTTGTCTCCCTGTCTACTTTTTTCCTATCACATGGTGTAACCTCCCAGTGAAAACTCCCACAAGGCCAGCAACTTGAATAGGTAATGGACATTTTAAGGATAAAACCTTTTTTGAATATAAGATTGTAGTTTGTTGTAGTTTGATATAATTATAGATCACACTTAAAGTAAATCACTAAAACGAGGCTATCACAATAACATAAGAACTAATGAAAATCTACTGTGCACCAGACAATATGCTAAATGTAATACTTCACTTACTCCTCATCACTTCCCTAAGGTGGGTAAAGGCATGAAGCTTCTAGAGAGATCAAATAACTTTCCAAACAGTGACAGACCCAGGGTTTGAACCCAAATTCTGGTAGCAGCATCTGAGCGTTCAACCATCACACATAGTGTTCCGTCACAAGCTGCATTAGCAAAACAAACATAAATTTTAGGTAGAATTTTTTTAACAAAATACACTCTTATTCCTGTCAAGACCCTACAGGGACTCAATTTAAGCAAAGTATGTTTTCCAGTGTGCATTAATGAGCAGTTAAGAATGGTTTGCAATTGGCCAATCCATTTTTTGTACCTAAATCCATGCTCTGTAAGTGTTTAAATTGCTTGAAAATGTTCTCTGAAGCATTTTAAACATTCCTCTTCATGATCTCATTTACACGATTCACTTGTAAAACTTATAGGGAAATTGTTTTACTTGACTGAAGTTTTCATTTCTCCAACACTTGTAACTAAATTAATAAGAATCATAGTTGACTTTTATAAAGCAAAACAAACTCTTAGGGATTATTTAGCCGGACCTACTCATTTTATAATGAGGAAACAGAGCCTAGATACATTGTAAGTAATTTTTTATGAAGATCATATAGCTAATTGTTGGAAAAGCCAGAAGTAAACCACAGGTCTGCTTTGCTATAGCAGGCCAGGGTCCTATCCTACGTCCCATTACAACTCTCTGAGGTTTTACATTTTTTCCAAATGATTTCTTCATTCTTTCTAAATAAAAAGCAAACCCAAGTGACATTAGAACTTTTAAAAAGGGTTGAAATTGCAGCAGACTTGATGGTACATTTACTGGCATAAAAAGGTTGCTTTTTTTTTCCTAATAAATGCATGTTTCTTCTCAAAGCTTGGTTACCATATCAACCACCTTTCCTTGTAGTTTAAAAAGGGAATTTGAAAGCATATCTTAAATAAAATTTTAAAACAACAAAAATGTAAACACTTGCCAGCATATCATGAAATCTTTCCATGGAAGTTTCAAAATAAGAACCAGAACAGAAAACCAAATCACTCTGAAGCACTGTCTCCTGATACTTTGCCCAACCTGCCCTGAACTCGATTCACTGTGATCTCTGGGGCTAATCAGTATGGAGAAGGCCAGGAGAAAAGGCCACTGCCCAGGGCCAGAGGGGCAACCCTGCGCCACACGCGTTGTAAGCAGCATCTCATTCCACTCTCAGCAACTGTCGTCCCCACACCTCAGGTGATCACACTTAGTCTCAGAGGCTAGAAAATGTGCCCACATTTCACATCTGATAAATAAGAGGAAGAACTGGAATTCAAGCCCAGTTTTGTTGATTTCAGACTGTATGCAACAAAATACTACTTAGATTTCACAGGTAAGTTTCTCCCTTCAAGGAGGTTAAAACTGATTGAGGAGGAAGGAAAAAGAACTGGAATCTAAATATCAGAAAAAGCACAAATATATTAAGTAGATGAACTAAAAAGCAAATAAAATTATAATGCTATTAAGAGGTAGGTTTTACCTCTTCAATACCAGCACATAACACTAGTGTAAAATATAGAAGTCCAATAAACATTGTAGGAGACAGAAAGAAAGAAAGGGGGGAAAACACTCAAAATCAAGAAATCTCCACTTTTTATTATTCAAGTGTGGCACTTAGACAAACAAGGGCATCAGGAGCAGCTTGTTAGAAGTGCAGATTCTCAGGCCCACTCCAGACCTGAGTCCGAATCTGCATTCTAAGGAATCCTCCAGGTGAAGAGCATGCACATGAAAGTTGGCAGAGGTGCTGGTCTGTAGAAAGCACCAAACAGCAAACACCACTAGAATTCCAAACAGTGGGAAAGCAGTGGGAGCCAGAGTCCTCGGAGATTGTGACTTGGAGGCAGTAGAACCTGAGTTCATCTTCTATGAGATTATGGGTAGAACTCCTAGAAGGAGTTGTTTAGAATCCCCCCGGGCAGTGAGGGAAAAGGAAATGTACGAGAAGAAGCAGACATGCAGGAAGTGAAGTGGTTCAGAAGCTGCAAGCAAAACCTTTCTGCCCAAGGCGAGGGGCACCTGGAGAAGAATGCTTGAGATTTTCCTTTGTGTTCTTTCGGTGCCCTAGGTTCATATATTTCCACATAAAGTATTTTAATTTACAGAAAGAAAGACAAGAGTTAAAATCAGTCGGTACATTTGGCATCTGGAAAAGATGGGTGCTTGTCGGGGTGTGGCAGGCAGCTGGAATCTCCTAACTCATCTGTGCTGATTCTGCCACCTGAGACCCAGTGACTGAACAAACAATATCAATGTGCTTCATGATGCAGTGGGCTGGGCAGATCCACGATGGGGCTCTGGCCGCCTGCAGGTACAACTCACTTGGTAAAGCTCTATTCCTCTTGGAATAGAATAGAATGTTACAGGTTGCACTGGCATGAAAAGGTTCTGAGTGCAATATCAATCTGGTGAACATGGTTGTTATCTATATAAAGTATGCAGCATATGGTCACTGGTTCACTGATGGTTAACTCGCCCCAGTGCCTTTCTCTAGACAGAAAATTTCACCAGAAGGGAGCTAACTCCCTGTGGCCCCAGTAATTTGCTATAATCATTAACAAAATGCTAATCATCCAGAATACAAATGGCATATGGCCTTAGAAATGAGCCTTGTCTCGCAGAATCTAGGGCAATCCATTCATTCATGCAACAGATCTTTACTGAGTGTCAACCTCATGTCAGGGCTTTTGCAGCTATTGTGGATTTGGAGAAGAAAAAAAATGTTCCCTGTATTCCAACAACTTATAATATACCTTGCAGATACCTAAGCAATTAAAACTCTCCGAGAAATTTGTTAAATTGGGGGAAAGGCAGGGTTTAGAGGAGTTTAAATGAAGGAAACCCCTAGTCATCCCAGAGAACTTAATAAGACTTCATAGATAAGGCAGGAACTAGACTGGGCGTCAGTAGGCATTTGCCAGGTAGAAACACTACATGAAAGGACATGGGTGTTCCTGGTGGAAAAAGCAGTTTGCACAAAATCAAGGAGATAAGAATGAGCAGGATGTGTTGGGGGCTACAGAGGTTATGGATAATAATAGAGATTTTTTAATCCAATAGTCCAGGATTCAATTAGTACCCATAGACCATAAGTAACTGTGTGAAATAATAAATGTTTGTTGTTCCAAGAGGCTAAATGAGGAGGGTGTAATTTGTTACAGAGCAATAGATAACTAATACACTGTGAACTAATGAGAAACAAGTTTCAGGGCTTCTCACTGGCACTAACTTTTTCTAAAGATCAAAGGGGTGGGGAGGAGCTAGCAATGTGTTCACATGGTCACAAGTCTTTGTAACTATGTAAAATTTAAAAATTGGATTTTGTGATATTTAAAGTATTTGTTAGCATCTTAAAATTTATAATTAGTTGTGCTTTTCTACTTATTCTGATTAAACACTGACTTTTATAACAAAATAAATATATAGGTAAATATGTAAATACACACACGTGAGACACATTTAATGGGATGTGGTATGTGTGTGATGCTATTTAGTAGAAGGGATGTGAGATATTATACATAAACAAGATACCATCTAGGGATTTGAAAAAACTCAGTTTGTGGATGTGGATAAATTCCAAGCCATGCCAATCTCTCCTCTTGCATCTGTCTTCCTGTCCCTTTCTTGTGGCAGCTCCATGCAGAACTCTGGCCCTCACCAGTCTCTTCAGGGCATCCAAGCTCACCAAACACTGTGATGTTTTAGTGCACAAGAGAGGCTGGTTGAGTCATGAGGAAGAGATCACGGCATGCCCCCGTAGGGCACTCCCTTGCAGTCTGGCTGGCCTTCTCACAGAGCCCTGCTCCTTACCTTCAACCCTACCCTAAACCTCCAGTCCCAACGTGAGGCCTTGGCTGTCACTCACAGGTCCTAGGAAGAAGTTTGGCTCAGTCCCTGCCTCTGACTACTTTTCTCCTAGAGACGCCTCCTGGAATGCTAGAGAACATGTTCCAACTCTTTGTAAAGCTATGCTGCAACATCCAGAGAATCCCCTTAAAAACAAGCCTGCAACACAATCCTACTCCCATCATGGACTGTAGATTAAAGGCCACATGGCATCCAGAAGCAGGACTGACTTAAGGTTAATGAGAAAAGACCAGAGGTAAGTCTATTTCCAATATATCACACTCGTTCCAAATAAATATAACACAGCATGATGTACAAATTAAGGTCTTATAGTAGATCAAAGACAGAAAAGTCATGAAAAATTTGAACCACCACAAAGCAAGGACCAGATAGTCCTGTGAATTCAAAAGAAACTGCATCTTACTCACATTGTGAGTGGTGATGTAGTTTCATCAAAATATCATCTATCATGTTAATATTGTTAATTCAAATTTTATTTGTTTTGCAGCTCTGTATGTAGTTTGTAAACATGTTTTGATTTTAGATACATATAAGAATTACAAGCACGAGGAATGTAAATGTATTTCACATTTGTGTAGGCATGAGTCAACACTTGGGAGTCCGTGGGCATTTTTTCAGCTTGAAGAAACTCTGGCCTTTGTGAATGATGCTGTCATGAACATGAGAGTGCAGATATCTTTTCAAGATGTTGATTTCAATTATATTGAACACAAAAAGAGCCTCCATGTTCATCAGTGGGTGAATGGATAAAGGCAGTACATGCAATCAATGAAATATTATTCAGCCTTAAAAAGGAGGAAATCCCGTCATATGAGACAACACAGATAAATCTAGAGAATATTATCCTAAGTGAGACAAGCCAGTTACAAAACGACAAATACTGAATGCTTCCACTTATATGAGGTATATGAAATAATCAAATTTATAGGAGCAGGGAACAGAATGGTATTCGCCAGGGGCTAGAGAGAGGGGAAGTGGGGAGCTCCTGTTCAACAGGAATAAAGTTTCAGTTCTATTAGATGAGTAAGTTCCAAAGACCTGCTGTGCAACACTGTGCCTGTGCTTAATACTGCACTTAAGTGCAGAGGATAGATCTTATGTTAAGTGTTTTTACAATGATAATTTTAAAATGACACTTTGAATTTTTTTTTAAAAAAGAAACTTTGGCTTAACATTTTAGAAAGTGAAAAACAAAATACACAAAAACATACTATAATCTCAGTTATTCATTCATTTACTCATTCAACATACGTTTATTGGATACTGATTGTATACGGTCAGGAGTTATGTGAAACACGGGGTAGAGGAGTAAATAAAATAGGTGGACATGGCTCTCCTGTATCTTACCTTCTAGAAAAAAGAGAGATAATAAATAAACACTTTCAAAAGAAATTTTAGGATGTGATGTGTGTATGGAAGAAAATATACCAGGTTGGTTTGATATCAAGTGGCTGATGGAAGCTACTTGGGTTTGGTGAGCAGGAAAGGTCTTTCCATGGAAGGGGCACTCAAGCTGACACCTGGGTGATGAGAGAGAGCAGCCCACGCAAAAGCCAGAGGATTAATGCTCCAGGCAGAGGAAACAGGAAGTGCAAAGTCCCGTGGGTGACATGGCTGGGAGAAGGAGGAGAGGTTAGGCAGAGTCAGACTACACTGGGTCTTTCAAACCACATGAGAGGAATCTAGATTTTAATCTAGGCTCAATGGAAAGCCTTAGAAAAGGTCTTTAGAGGGGAATAAGATTTAATTGACACATACAAAGATCACTTTAATGACTGTGCAAAAAAATAAATTCTATAAAACAAGAGTGAAAACAAGGTGATGAGTTGGGAGGCTGTTGGAATGGACCAAGTAGGACATGATGGTGCTTGGACGAAGGGATGGCAGTGGAGCAGAAAGAAGTGAATGAATTTAACTAACTATATGCAGTCAGAGGTGCAATCCATAGGACTTGCTGATGGATTAGAAGTGAAAAGATGAGGGAGAGAAAGAGAAGAATCACAGATGTTTCATAGGTTTGGGGGTTGAATTTATTATTTAAATAAAATAGCATGGATATCAAAATAATTCTGAATTAAAATATAACAAAACATTAAGAGTGAATCTTTGGATGGTAGAAACAGATTGCTTTTGTGTGAATATGAATTACTTTTAAATGAGACTGTACAATTAATGCTTTCTGTTTAATTGCCTGGTGGTGATTTTTCTTTTTTTCTTTTTTTTTTCACAGAGTGAAGACACAAAGGCACCTAAGGAAGGCAGGGGTCCTTATTAGAAGTCTGACAGGATGAGGCCCAGAATACAAGAAGCCAAGGATCAGAACCCAGGTTAACGGATAACATTAAGGGACATAAACGCTCAGGATTCATGAAAGAGAGACTACACTGAGCTCAGCTGCTCAGGTCTATATGTGCTGCACGACTGCTTTGAAAGAGTTAGCAACACCTATCTGTTCCTGCTGAGCAATAATAATGCTTGTCGGTATTATCATTCCCAGAGACTGTAGAATGAATGAGGGCGTTTCTCTATTTAAATGCACAGCTAGTACCAGTCTACTCCTGTATACACTACTGAAAGTATCAAGAAGAATACATAGAACAAGACAACCAGGTCACACCCAAATTGTCACAATTTATCCTCACTATTACCATTCTTCATCATTAAAATAGCCCACTTTATATGATTTCATGGATGACAAAACTGAGAAACACATGGACAAAGTGCATTTCTAAGTTTGCACAGCTGTTTGGTGATGTTGCCCTATTACCTTCCCACCACACTGTGCTTAAACACAGCATTCTGGTGCTTCTCAACCTTTTTCACACCATGCCACTCATAGAAACTGGTATTTTACAGGCTACTGGAGCAAATAGGCAAGGCTACTCCTGGGCTGGCACAACTTCCTCAGGGGCTCCATTTGCCACAAGGCTTACTTGGCCGCACAAAAACCGAGTCAGTAAACGTCTTGACATACCTATTAGAAAACTCCACATTCATTTTTAGGAAACTTAAGTCTTGTGGTTCCCAAACCTGGCTGATCATCAGGATCATTGGGAAAACTTTTAAAAATGAGAGTCCTAGGCCTTATCCAAGACATATTGGTTAAATTGCTTTCAGTTGCAAGTAACAGAAAAGGCCTATTCAAATTCCCTTAAGCAAAGAATAGGAAATGTAGAGGTTGGTCCAGTTTCACTTCGGTAATTTGTGGCTCAGCTGTGTCACCTGGGACCCAGATTTTATTTCTTGACAATCCCATTCTGAGTGTGTCAGTTTTGCATTCAGGCTGTGTCCCCTTGTCATTCACACATTGTTGCAACAATTCCAGGCATTAAATAGCTTCTGTTATACAATGTCCAGCAATGAGCAGAGGCAGAGGGGCCATATTTTCTTAGGTCTCTTTCTGGAATTTAGGCTCTTCCTCAGAAGCCTGGCAGCAGGCGAGTCTCACATAATTAGCCTCATGTAATTAACATAATTAGCCTTGTGTAATTAACCACAACTGAGTCACGTACCTACACTTAAACAGATCAGGGATGATTATCCTGATTGGTTTCTAGCACTCATGATTAACCCCTAGAGTTGGAGATACATTTGCCCTCCCCCAGGTCAGTAAACACCCAGACAAAATTGGTTTTGCAAGTTAGGAAGAAGAGTAGCATTACTGGATGTCGCACAAACCGAATAAAAATCCATCATAAGTCCTAATATCTACATCTTTAAAAATTGTAGGATAACCCACCAGGTTTGGGAACCACTGTTCTAAACTCAGGGGTGGCTGCTGGTCCATTTGTTGCCTTTGTGTAAATGAGTAGAAGAAGCCCCTCCTGGAACCAGAGCCTAGTGAGTGTGCAGCTGTGAGTAGAGGACAGCTTTGTATGAATGCAAAACAAAGCCCCTTCCAACTCATCCCCAAATCAGGGATCAGAGCTTGTGCCTGCTTGGTAAGTAGAGCAAGGGCTAAGGTTTAGTTTTTCAACTCCCCTCCCCACTGTGTACAGTGGTGTGCTGATAAACGTCTAACAACCAGCTCCCTGATTTATAGAGTTTGCCCATTTCTGTGATATAAATATTGCCACCATGGCCAATTTTAAGTTACTGAGCTCATATCACTGAACGTGGAGCTGGGAAGTGAGTCTCATAATTAGCTCTCACAAGAGGTATGAGACAGCCCCAGGACACCACTGCCCATGGCCTGGAAGCTACCATGTGAAGAACACAGCCCGCAAAGCCAAATACAGCAGCCCTGCCTGAAACCACGCTTTGTGCTACATGGGGGAAACCACCAAAATAAAGCCTATTATAAAATTGGTGACTCGTTTTTGTTTTTTCAAAATGAGTCTTTCTAAACACAAACTCTAATGATTGCATTTTAAACATCATGCCTTTAAATCGTCATTTCAGAATTCTCATCTTATTTGAAATTATACTCCATTTGAAAGCTAATAATGGACAGAAACTTCCTGTCGTAAGTAACTCAATGATCATTACTATAATTTATTACTCATTCGTGGAGGAAAAAATAATACATTAAAAAAGTAGAATACAGAAAAGGCTAAGTAAGGAATGAAAATAATGTCAAAGGAAACTACTATACTTCTGAATTTTGTTGAAGCACAAAATTTATTTCAGAAAATTTCTATCCCTGATACTACTTAATAATGCAGGGGAAACTTAAGCAATCTATTACACAGTCATGCAATTTTTCTTTGCCTCAAATGCATACTTTGTCTTGTCTTATATAAATGTTGGCATGCTCCTTCTCTAAATTATTAGTTGCATGGGGACCAAAATCAAGGAAGCTAGTGCAGCCTAGTGGTTAGAAGCATCATTTCTTATGTCAAGCTGCTTTAGATGAAGCCCTAGCTCTACTACCCGCCAATGGTATAATCCCGTTCCCAGTCACTTCGCTTCTCTTAACTCTAGTACCCTCATGGGTAACATGAAGATAATACCAATGCCTATATCGTAGGGCTTAAAAGAAGTGTAAGCGAAATAATAATTCATATCTGTGCTCCACATCATGCCCAGTACATTGTAGATACTCCATAGGCATTAGACCTGAGATAGTCACATGGGGACAGACCCGGAATCAAAAGCCTGTAAACTTCTTTCTATCCAATCAGTCAATGACTCAGGACAGCTACACTTTAGGCATCACCCAGAGTGAAGGAAATCAGGAAGTGCTAGTGATCGAGTAGTTTGGGTCAGTCCTAGAAAGAGATATCTGCTATTGTTTTATTTCAAGGTGATGACTGTGTGTTTTCACGTATGTATTTCTTCCTCCTCTTTCCCCCACCCTCCACCCTTCTCTAATTCCCGGAGGGTTTGTGTCACCTGCACCCCAGCCACTCATGGTGTATTCAGTCACCCACTCAGAACTTAAGAGAGAAGGAGCCCCTGGCTAAATAGCAAAAGGACAGACTCCTACGTATGTTTGCTTTTTGTTTTACTTCATTGGTATAAGTGTTTTTGTTTGTTTGTTTGTTTTTATGTTTGTTTTTTTCTCACAAAGACCAGGTAGAGCAGCCTGAGTGGGGAGTGAGAAGAAGTAGAAGGTGAACTTAGGCAGGGAAGGATGACAGTCCTTGATCTAATAGTGGGAGAAAGAAGAATCTTCCATTATAAAAGTCAGGGAACTGCGAGCAGGCTGACTCAGGGCTATGCTTCACCCACTACGGACCACTCCTACTCTCTGTGCCGTCGCTCCACCACTTACGGACAACACCCTTTCAATGATCCCAGTTGTCTGGAATAATCTACCAGAGGGAAAGTGGATGGGCAGCCTCTGAGGGGATAGCCACTACTGAAGTAGGACTGCCTAGAACCAGTTGGGAAGTTTTCTGCGAGTCATGGCTGTGGCGAATATATCTCCCCTGCTACATGCATATTATTGCATGGATTCTACACGAGGGTTTCTCAACCTTGCCATTGTCCACATTTTGACTTTGTTGTTTGGAGCTGTTTTGTGTTTTGTGATAGTTTCTGCTCCCCATTTGTGACAAGTAAAACTGTTTCCAGACATTGCCAAATGTCCCATGGGAGGCCAAATTGTTCCAGGTGAGAACCACTGTTCTATACCATAACCTCATTGGACAGTTATGACTCCCATGGCACAGAAGGAGAGACTGAAATGCAGGTATTCAGAAGGTTGCCCAAGGTCTCAGAACTAGTGAATAGCAGACATTGTTTGAAGCATGTATTTCTTTACCATTCTGCCTCTTGTTTTGGGACTTCAAAGTCTGCCTCATAATCTTTAAGACTGTGGGAACTTCATAAACATTTGTTAAATTAATCAATAAATTAGTGAACACAATAACTCTCCACATTAATTCTCTAGACTCTAGCTCTCCATCAAAGTTAATAAGCAGAAAGTTAAGGCTTAGTAACAGGACCCACTGAGATTGAAAGCAGTCATACGCAGCCAAGTGCACACTGATACATAAGGGACTCCCACTTGCCAGGGTGGGGTTGAGGGGGGTCCAATTACATGAGGTTATTCTGAAACTCTAGATAACAGATCAGAGATCACATGTGACAGATCTTGGACAATGTGCATAAATTTCTCTGAGACTCATCTAGAAATATTTCTCATCTATAAAGTATTCCTACCTCATGCTGTTATAGTGAGGACTAGAAATATGTTAGGTAAAGTATCTATGACAGAGCCTGGCACATATGTGATGAATAAGTAAAAACTCTTACTGTCATTATTATCACTATTCATTTCATAAGCAGTCTGTATATCTGTACCAGATAAATCAAAGAACAGTAGGATACTGTCTCTTTATTCCTTGTATAAGCTAAGATTCTGAATCATTTATGTGTGTATTACAATTCTTTAAAAGAATAAGAAAAAGCCTTGGACTGGGAGGTAGGAGATCTGGATTCCAGTCCTGACCCTAATTAGTTATATGACTTTGAATATGTCACCTGACCCTCTGAGACTGTTTCATCATCTGAAACAGTATTTACAAGATTAAACTACATGATATCTCAAATTTTTTCTAAATCACTTCTTCTTTGAAATGTGAATGTAAAATGATAATCTGCTGTTTTCTAGACCTTTGTTCTTTAAATCCACATATATGAAGGACTATTTTCTGCAATATTACAAGAACAGTCTCCTCAAAGCCATTTCAGTGAATTACTACAGAATTCAGATTAGAGCTGTAAAAATCAATAATCAAGTCACCAAACATATAAGTTAACGATCATGACGTGACTGTATCTCTGCATGGCAAATAACTTGGATTTAAATATTTATGATTTTGCAGCCAATTCAGGAATCTGGTCTTTCTGTCATGTATTAAATAAAAATAATCAATGGAAAATAATACCTCCCATCAAGTTGCAGTCAAAATGAATGTTGAATAGCCTAACTGCAGACACAGCAGACTTATTTAAAAAATCAATCTTCCAACATAAAGCTGAAATTCATAAATACTGAACAACCCCACCTCTGCTGTGGAACTACATTTATATAATGCTGTGTAACACATCTGCCTTTGCACCTATGTTTGCGGCATTGTCTCCATTTTGAATGCTCTCTCAGCTTTCAAGGCCTACTGCAGATGGACAATGAAGGCTCTGGAATCTCCTCAAAAGAGGTGGCATTTTCTGCCTCTGAATTCATTTAATAAAAAATATTCATCATGCAATTATTGAATACCTACTCTATCACATTCCCTGAGGCTCATAGCAGAAGAGGTTGTTACAAAACTGTCTGGAGGTATATGCAAGGTGCTATCAGAACAACCTACACACTGGAAGACTACAGTAAGGTTACAAGAGTAAATGTGAAAAAATAGTATCAGACAAAGGTAGGAGGTAAGAGATGGGGGAAGCGGAGGCCACCGCTTTGTTCTTTCATCCCTGCATCTTTAATAAATAAGACACTTTCAGAAGCAAGGACTGTGAGAGAGCATAATTAATAAGCCTATACAGAAAGGTTAAGAATGATTTGTGTAAGCTGGCATAAGTCAGTAGAAGCTTAAAGAAGGGGTGGAAATGGTCAGATTAGCACTGTAGATGAGAACCCTCTGGTGACAGTATGGAGGATAACCTACAGAAAGGCAACACCAAATAGTAGAAAGGAGAGAAGAGAGGCTGTGGAAGTGACAATAAATTACATACAAAGGAAGTGCTTAGAAATGAACAGGAGGAATAAGTTCAAAACACATTAAGGGATAAAATCAACAGAAGTTTATCAAATGTGGTGAGCAAGAAAGAAGGATGAGTCAATGATGACATATTGATCCCTGGCCTGGAAGACCAAGTCATTGATGATAGCACTCACCTATTTGGGAAATTCAGCAGGCAGAACAGATTTTTGAGGTAAGATCAATTGTACACATCAATTGAGATGTGTAGAGTTTGAAGTGCCAATGGAACTATCAGTAGATGCAGGAAAGTGAGCTGAAAATACAGATATTTTAAATATATTTGTGAAATATAAACACACTTTCAGAAAGTGTGCATGAAAATAAATGTCTGGCATACTGAATTATTATAAGTTAAACATGTATGTAACTACCGGCTAGGTGAGGAGACAGAGCATTCCCAGATAGCCACCTGCCTAATGACAACCACATCCCTTCCTAATAAAACAAAACCACTATCTTGATTTTATGGTAATAACATCCTTGTTTTCCTATCTATTTTACGACCTAATTATACATTCTTAATCACTCTACCTTAATTCTATTTTGACCCTTATATGAATGGAATGATATGGGGCACATTCTTTTATGCCCAGTGTCTTGTGTTCAATGTATTTCCAAGACATACCCAGGTTTTTATATTGTGATAGTTTACTTGTTTTCACTAGAATATAGTATTTACATTTATTTATTTGTTGTGGATAGTTGCTTCAAGTTTGGGACCATTATGAATAAGGCTGTTAAAAAATCACACTTATCATCTGACAGGCATTTCTGTTGGGTAAATAACTTGGAATGAAATTGCTAGGTTAAAAGATTGCATAGAATCCTCAACTTAGGTAGAAAATGTCTAAGTATGTTCTAAAGTCACTGTACCACTTTACACAGCCTCACCAGCACTTGATATTGGGTGCCTTTCTAATTTCAGCTATTCTGATGGGTATGTAGGGATATCACATGTGGCATAAAGTTGGCCGCCTTTCCATCTGTGTGGTAATCATTTAGATAACCTCTTTTGTGGAATGTCTGTTACAATATGTTGTCCATTTCTTTTCCCACTGGGTTATCTGTCTTTATCTTATTGATTTACAGGAGATCTTTGCATTTTCTGTATGAGGTTTTTGTTATTTACATGTACTCTCGCTCTATAAATATGTTTTTGTTTTGTTTTTACTGTCTTAATGGTGATTATTGATGGATAGAAGTTTTTCATTTTATTGTGTTACAACTATAAATTTTATCTTATGGTGAATGCTTTTTGTGTCTAGGTTTTTAAAAATAATCTACCCCAAAGATAGAAGATATTCTTCCAAATTTGCCTTGATAAATTTGAGCATTTTGACTCTGATGTTAAGGTCTATGATTTATCTGGAATTGATTTTGCATATATCTTGAAGTTAACAGCAAGTTTATTTTCTCCCATGTGGATATCCAATCGTTGCAGCACCATAAATCAAGTGCTCTTTGTGTGCGTGACTTTTCCTGCATTCCATATTCTATTATGTTTGACTATTTATCTATATTTTCACCAGCTATCTTAAGTAATGTAGCTTTAAAACAAGTTTTTTATATCTAGCAGAGTAAGTTCTCTTACTTTTTCAAAAACATATTAGCTATGTGAAGCCCTCTATTATTCCACATAAATAGAATAATTCTGCATACAGTCACACAAACCATTGGATTTTGATGGTGATCACATCAAATCTGTAGATACATTTAGGAAGAATTGATGACTTTCTTAGAATAAGTCTTCAATTCATGGACATGGAATACTTCTCCATTTACTTTAGTATTTATTAATTTCTCCCAAATTTTCTATATAGAGGTCTTTCACATCTTAGATTAATTCCTAGAAATTTGTGTTTTCTAATTGCAAGTGGCAACTTCTAAAATTTTATTTTTCGTGTGTATTTTTAATATTGTATATATAAAGAATTGCCTTTTATTCTATGGATTTTCTATTAGCAGCCTTGCTACACTCATTTTTAAAGCATTAATAATTGTATCTGTCAAACCTCTTAGATTTGTTACATACCAAATCATATCATTAGCAAAGAGTGAAAGTCTTATTTCCTGATGTCCATTCTTATAACTTTTATTTGTTCCTCTCACCTTCCTGCACTGGCTAGACCTCTCAGGATTAAGAAAAAGCAATGAGAGTAGGTATTCTCTTGTTCCCAATCCCAAATGGAAGACCTTTGTCACAGATACCTATGCGAAACTCTAAACTAAATATGAATACCGTGAACTCTGTAATATATCAAAAAAGGGAAATACATCTTGTCCAAATTGCATACTTTAGAAATGGAAGTCCTTGAGGAAGTTGGCCTTCACTATTTCTTTTTAGTAATACCCTTGTCTGATTTTGCTATCCAGGTTTTGCTGGATTTATGAAACTGTGTAGAGAATGTTGTTTCTCCTTTTTTCTAGAGAATTTTGTGGAAGATTGCTTCACTACTAATCTGGTAGAATTTGGTGGAGGAGCCACATGAGCCTGAAGTTTTCTTGGTGGGAAAGCTTTTATTTATGGATTCATACCACTAATAGTAATAAAACTATTTAGATTTTATGTTTACTCTTGTGACTGCTTGGAAATTTCATTAGAATACTTAACTCCATTTAAATCCACCTTCTTTCTCACTTTTTGCTATCAATTTAAATCTTTAAATTTTATATATTATGAACCCTGAAAAGTTATATATTCTAAATATAATATTTGTTTGGAATTATCCCCCCATTTACCATATTCCTTGTATTTAACTTCTTTCCACATTGAAAACTTCTATCAGGTATGATGTTCTTTTTGCTGGTGAAAATCTTTTTTTTTTTTTTTTTTTTTTTTTTTGAAACGGAGTCTCGCTCTGTCGCCCAGGCTGGAGTGCAGTGGCACGATCTCGGCTCACTGCAAGCTCCGCCTCCTGGGTTCACCCCATTCTCCTGCCTCAACCTCCCGAATATGAAGAACATCTTTAAATATTGCCTTCAGTATTTACACTAGTCTCCTACTGGAAAATTCTTTCTGTTTTTAATTGGAGTGAGATGTCTATTTCACCTTCATTCTTAATGAATATATATTTGTGGTTACAGAATGTTGATCTTCTGACATTTAAGATATCACTTAGTTTTATTATAAATTTCTAAATGCAGCTAGTTTGTTTTGTTTGTTTACTTATTTTGTCTGCTTGAGTTTCATTGAGTTTTTGAATCTGTCACCTGACAACTCTCATTTATTCTGGAAAATTCTCATACATTATTACTATGAATTTTTTTGCTCCTGTCAAACCTCTTGAGTCTCTTCTAAGACTTAAAGTACACCTTTCACTGCATGTCTCCTTCTAAAATGCTCTTTTTTTCTGTATTTTCCATTCATTATTGCCATTATGCTCTATTCTAAATATTTCTTCTGCTATACTTTTCATATCACCATGTGTTTCACTTGCTATTCATCTCATTAATTACATTTTTCAATTTCAGGCTTTTTAAAGTTCTAGAGCTTGTATTTGGTTTTCTTTCCATTTTGTTGTATCACTTTTTATAATTTCTAGTTTTCTGAGAAAATTTTCTCTTAACTTTTATCTGGTTATATATGCTAAGCATCACTATTTCGAAGTCTTTTTCTGACAATTTCAGTGCTGGAAGGTCTTGTGGGTCTGTTTCTATTGTCTATTGCGTTGACTAATTTTTTGTTTACATTGTCTCATCTGTTGATGTGTGTTGTGATTTTTGATTGTTTACCAGAGTTGAATAGATGTTTACAGAAATTTTTCAAGGACTCAGATAATGTTATCAACCCCTATAGATCTTTGTTGGTTTCTACCAGATATCTGGTGGCATCAGCAATCCTGCCTTAGCCCAGTTTCTAGAGCTTGGATTTTTCTCTACCATACACATAACTTTAAGTTATGTTACAAAATACAAGGAAAGGTCAAATACAATTTTGGGAAAAAAAAATTCATTGAATGTGGCAACTAGGAAGGTATCTTAAATAACCATGATGAAGGTAGTACCTGTGGGATAGTAGAATATGTCCAGTTTCAGCAGAGAAGCAAGAATGTTGAAAGAAACTAAATATAAAAATGTTTTCAAGAAACTTGACATTAATAGGAAAGAAAGAGGTAGGCTAAAGGCAATATGTGAGGACTTCTGGTTCCAAAATGGCAGTGTAGTAGCAAGCTGGCATCACTCCCCACCATAGAAAACCAAAACCAAATATACAGCACCAAGACTGTAATCAGCCATAACCCAGAAATCAAATATGAGATGAGACAGTTCCTGGGGCCACAGAGAAATTAGAAAAAAAAAATCTCTGAGCAGATGGTAAGAAAATCAGACTTCCATATCCATGATGCCCCTCTGCCCAATCTATTCGGCACGAAGCACATGCAAAATTTCACCCAACTCAGGGTTTTTATATTGGAAAATGTGAGATCAAGTGGACAACCAGCTTTCCCACCACGTTGAGTTTCTTGTCAGGAGATCTGTCCCTACCTCAACTTACTGGAAGAATCCAGAGTGACTGAAAGGAGAAATATCCCTGAGGACAGCCAGAGACAAAGCGGGGAGGTAAAACTACCATATCCAGCCTTGGAAACTTTACCCTATAACTTAGCCAATGGAGACAACAAATCAGAGTAGTAGTTCAGTAGCACCACGTTGTAGATTTGTTTCACTGGTCCCCTGGGCAAGAACTTCTAGCTCACCTTTCCATACTATCAGGCTATCCCCCTTTTGAATCTACTCCATTTGAGACAGGTGGCACATCAATTCATTACTACAGCCAAGGCAAACCTGAACCTAAGGCACCATCTACTGCTGAAAAAGCAGCAGCAACCTAGTAGAAAACAAAGAAAGGAAATCAACAGATAAATTACAAAGAGTCTCTAAGCAAACACACCTAGTAGAAGCCCAAAAAAAAAGCCAGACAAAGAAGACTAGAATAAATACCTAATCCCTCAATGAAAAGACACAAAGGTACATCCACAAGAAAAGATAGTAAACGGAGAACCATGACTTCCACCAAATAGACAAAGCAAGTAAAAAGCGATTGACCCTAATGAGACAGTGATATGTAAGTCAGCTTTCTGGCCAAGAATTTAAAATAGCAGTTTTATGAAAACTCAGTGATAGCCAAGATAACACAAGAAAGCAATTCAGAAATTTATTATATAAATTTAACAAGAGATTGAAATAAACTTTTAAAAATCAAACAGACATCTTGGAACTAAGAAATGCATTTGCCAAACTGAAAAATTAATGAGGCTCTCAAGAGCATAATATTTCAAGCAGAAGAATCAATAAACTCAAAGATACACTATTTACAAATACACAGAGGATAAAAAAGAATGAAAATAAAGGAAAATCACCTACAAGATAAAGAAAATTACCTCAAAACAACAAATCTAAGAATTATTACTGTCCAAGACAGAACTGAGCAAAAACAATGGGTGGAAACCTTCTTCAAATAAATAATAACAAAAAAAATATCCAAACCTTGATAAACAGAGAAATATTAAGGTACAGGTAGGTTACAGAATACCAAAAAGACTTGAACCAAATAAAAAGGCATATGAAAATATGCCTTGATCCTGAGATCAAGAACAAAGAGAGGATTCTAAAAGCAGCAAGAGAACAGAAGCAAATAACACAGAAAGGTGCTCCAATTCCTCTGGTAACAGATTTCTCCAAGGAAACCATATAGCCCAGGAGGGTGTTAGATAATGTTTTCAAAGTGCTGAAAGAAAAAAAAAATCAAAAATACTGTATCTAGCATAGCTATCCTTCAAACAAAAATGAGAGAAAAAAATATTTTCCAGACAAACAAAAGCTGAGATAATTCGCCACCACAAGACCCATCTTACAAGAACTGCTAAAGAGAGTTCTTTAATCTGAAAGAAAAAAAAACTAACATGCAAAAAGAAAAATATATGAGTTATAAAACCCACTGGTGCAATTAAATGGATGGACAAACTCAGAATACTTCAATATTTGTTTTGTAATGTGTAATCCATTCATAACTCTGGTATGAAGCCAAACAGACAAATCTACCAAAAACAATATACCTCCAGCAACATGTTAAGAGATAGGTAATATAAAAATATGTAAATCAAGACAACAAAAAGTAAAAACATAGGGGGATAGAGTTAAAATATCAATTTTTTATTTTCTCATTGTTTCTATTCTTTTCTTTGTGATCTAAGTTGTCATCTCTTTAATATAACTAGTTACATGATAGTTTTTGAAAGCTTCATGATAACCACAATGGAAAAACCTATCATGGATTTACTAAAAATAAAAAGTGATAGATTAAAATATACTCCCAGAGAAAATCACTTAATCACAAAGGAAGACAGTAAGAAAGAAACAGGGGAGTTACAAAACAACCAGAAAACAAGAATCAAAATGGCAGTAGTATTTACTTATCAATAATAACACAAAATTTAAATGGAGTCAATTCTCTAATTTAGAGACAGAATGGCTAAAGAGACTAAGAAGTAAGAGCCAACTATATATTGCCTACAGGAATCCCACTTCACCTACAAAGATACACATAGACTGAAAGTGAAAGGGTAGAAAAAAACATTCCATGCAACTGGAAACAAAAAAAGAACAGGAGAAGCTATATTTATATCACATAAAATAGACTACAAATAAAAGACTGCAAGTGTCTATACATCATAAATATCAAAAAGGTAACTATATGATGATAAAGGGGTCAATTCAGCAAGAGGA